>NC_140617.1:36044661-37244661 GCF_057381915.1 Diplotaxodon limnothrissa | reverse complement strand
CGACAGTGCGACTCTAGGAGCCTGTGGAAAGGACTGCGGACTATAACGGACTATAAACGACCAGCTTCTTCAATGATGAATGCCGATGCTTCACTGGCTGATGAGCTGAACACGTTTTATGCTCGCTTCGACGCCGCAGCAATTAAAACAACAAACGGCTGCGCGCGCTCGGAGTGCACCAGTGAAGAAAATGCATGCGTCATCACAGAGCATGCCGTGAGGAACACCTTCAGGAGGGTGAACACCAGGAAGGCAGCAGGACCAGATGCAATCCCTGGCCGGGTCCTTAGAGCCTGCGCTGATCAACTAGCACTGGTGTTCACGGAGATCTTCAACCTCTCCCTGGCCCAAGCTGTGGTTCCCACGTGCTTCAAACGGTCCATTATTGTCCCTGTTCCAAAGAAACAACAGCCCGCTTGCCACAATGACTACCGTCCAGTAGCACTGACTTCAATTGTGATGAAGTGTTTTGAAAGACTGATGAGAGATCACATCACTTCTTCACTTCCTCCCACCATCGACTCACTTCAGTTTGCTTACCGGACTAATCGTTCCACAGACGATGCCATATCTCACCTGCTCCACACATCCCTGAGTCACCTGGACACTGGCAGAGGGAATTATGTTAGGATGCTGTTCGTGGACTACAGTTCAGCATTCAACACAATAATTCCCTCTAAGCTTTTCACCAAGTTGACGGATCTAGGACTCAGCTCATCACTGTGTCAGTGGATCCTCAACTTCCTCACAGACAGACCCCAATCAGTGAGGGTGGGAAAACAAGTCTCCCCCTCCATCTCACTCAGCACTGGAGTGCCTCAGGGCTGTGTTTTAAGCCCCCTGCTGTACTCACTGTACACTTATGACTGTGTAGCCACATCCGACACCACCTCCATTGTCAAGTTTGCTGACGACACTGCTGTTGTGGGCCTGATCTCCGACAACATCGAGACGGCCTACCTGGAGGAGATTAGGAACCTGGAGACCTGGTGCCAGGAGAATAACCTCCTCCTAAACATCAGCAAGACTAAGGAGCTGATCGTGGACTTCACTACAAAGCAGGCGAGGAATTACAAACCCCTCATCATCAGTGGCACGCCAGTGGAGAGAGTGGACAGTTTCCGATACCTGGGTGTCCACATCACTCAGGACCTGTCATGGTCCTGTCACATCAACACCCTGGTTAAGAAAGCCCGTCAGCGTCTCTTCTTCCTCAGAAGACTTAGAGACTTCCATCTGCCACTGAAGGTGCTCAAAAACTTCTACTCCTGCACCATCGAGAGCGTCCTGACGTCAAACATCTGCACCTGGTTTGGGAACAGCACCAAGCAGGATAGACGAGATCTGCAAAGGGTGGTGCGCTCGGCAGAACGCATCATTCAATCAGAGCTCCCTGACCTGCTGTCCATCTAAACCAAGCGGTGCAAGTCCAAAGCTAGGAAGATTATGATGGACCTCTCCCATCCCAACAATGGACTCTTCTCACTGTTGAGGTCTGGGAAGCGCTTCCGCTCCCTTAAGGCCAAAACAGAGAGAATGAAGAGGAGCTTCTTCCCCCAGGCTATTCGGGCCCTGAACCAGGTGTAGGACTGGACTCTCCCAAACACGTCACTATAAGACTGGACTCTCACACACGTCACCACACGCACCACCACACATTTCCTATAATCCTATAATTCCTATAATTTATAATCCTTATCTTTATAATCTCTTCTGCTATTTGCACGTTCTTTACTGTAAATTCCTAAGTTAATTTGTAAATTTTTGTAGTAAATTGTAAATATTGTAGAACTTTTCTTCTGTCATTTAATGGTCGGGCATTGTACAGCTACAAGCATTTCACCCCCATGTCATACTGTGTATGGTTGTGTGTGTGTGACAAATAAAATTTGAATTTGAGAATTTGAACTGGTCTCTAGGTATGTGTGACTAGATCCTTAGGTAAAACATGTTTAACATTTTATTTGTAAGCAAGATAATAAAATGATAGCACTTACTGTAATACTGTTTTTCAGAGTTATTCATACTCTGAAGTCGAAGTTAAAGTGTATCCATTACTTTTTTTTCTTTCTTAGTTTTCTTACTCTACTGGATCATTTTTGAATGATTCAGTCCAAATAATCTTTACATATCTTATATTGCTACATTCCTTTACGAAAAACAATCTTACAGGTCCACGTGAAGGCCGTGAGCTCACGATGACAGAAGTCAAGTCGCAGGAAGGCTTGTTTTTGGAGTTGTTGGTGGAGAGCAGGCAGGCAGGTATCACTGTGAAGCACTAGTCTGGCACACTGGAGCAGAATGCTGGCATATCAGGGTTCTCTTGAGCACAAGGAGAGAGGTGAGTTAAAGCTATGAAAACCTGGAGGAAAAGAAGACCAAAAACAAAGCAGCAATTTTTCCTTTAAAACCTTCATCGGAGAGGGGTGTCAACAAGATGAGTGTTGACGCTATTTCTCATCTTGGGATTAAGCTACCCAACATGAGTCACACATACAAAAAGTCTATTTTGACTGCTTTTGCTTTAACCTGAAATAGCAGTTTTAATTAGAATCTTATACAAATACACGTCTTACAACACACACACACATTATATATATATATATATATATATATATATATATATATATATATATATATATATATATATATATATATATATATATTAGGGGTGCAACGATATTCGTATCGATATTGAACCGTTCGATACAGTGCTTTCGGTTCGGTACGCATATGTATCGAACAATACAAAATTTGTAATTTATTTTATCAACTTTCCTTCTGACGATGCTGTCTGTGTTGAGCGCTCAGTGAATCTGCGTTCGACTACTCCGCCTAGGGTCGACAGTGCAGCCTAGGCGGAGTAGTCGAATGCAGATTCACTGAGTGCTCAACACAGACAGCATAGTCAGAAGGAAGAGCGCAGGGCACCTCCCCCACTCTCATTCAGATCTGGCGTTTGGAATTATTTTGGTTTTCATGTGACGTATGACCCTGAAGGTAAGCGAGTCATGGACTAAAGTAAAACAGTATGTTGGATGTGCCATGCAATGCTCAATTACATGGGTGGGAACTAGTGCGTTAGCGCAGTTAGCTCGTTAACGTGTTGGCCGTCTAGCCCCATGTACGGGGCGATCGGCGGTAGCTCGTTAACGGAGATTTGCCGTGTTGTGGCGTTAAGGTCATTTCAACGAGATTAACCTGAAAGCACTAGTGGGAACACAACGAATATGACTGCACATTTACGCCGACATCATCCTAGTGCAAAGACAAGTGGAAGCAGAAAAAAAACAAGCAAGCATGCTACTAACTTTAGCCGAGTCATTTAGACAGCTGTTTAATATGCTGCTGAGAATATAGCCCAGAAGAAGCGGATAGTATAGCTTTTATTTTGGAAAGAGACATTTCTCTGTAATAAACTCTCTTTTCCAAAGATGAGTGATTCCTCAATCAGATACAGGGCTCGCAATATCGCTAGCCCGACGTCCCGGGGCTAGCGATTTTTCCAGTCGGGGTACCAAAATCTATCTCTGCCCTGCCCGTCGGGCTATTGTAGGAAGAAAAAATATATGTCAATGCTTTTGCATTCTTTCGGAAATGTAGCTGGGTTATTATGTCATTGGCATCGGTGAGCCACTGTCAATATGTGACATATTGAAATCGCGTTTGAATTTGCGCTTGTTTTTTTGCTTTCACTTTGCAATCTCGCGAACTGTGTATAGAGAGCGACAGCACTGATCTGTGAGTGATGATAATTTGCGCACCAATTCCTCTGACATCGTCTTATTAATCGTTAGCTTACTATGCAAACATGACAAGTGAAATCTCCCGCAGCTTAAACATGTGAGAGGTTGATCGCACAGAGAATCGCTGAGCTTATGTGAGTGCGTGGGTAAAAGCAGCAGGATTTATATTTGACTACGATGACCTGGATGACTGAGAACCTTCACAGACAGATATATATTTTAGTTCTGCTGAGCCAAATAAGACAGGTCAGGGTGAAGAAGTGACAGCCAAAGAAAAGCTTACCACAAAACGGAAAAGTTATGACAAATCAGACTATAAGGCAAAAAGAAAGTGCAGCTTTATGGTTTCATGGACACAATTATTTCTGTGGCTGCGATATGATGAGCTAAATAACCAGGGCTGCACATAAGTGGTCCGCAGGTGCGCATTCGCTGTCAAAATAAAAAACACGCACAAGGGTTAGGGTTAAATTTAAAAACTGTACTTTTGAGTTAAAATATATCTTTATAATTTTAATAAATGACAAATTAAAAAGGCATGAACATTTTTTTTTGTATCAAAAAAATATCGAACTGTGACACCAAAGTATCGAACCGAACCGAACCGTGAATTTTGTGTATCGTTGCACCCCTAATATATATATATATATATAATATATATATATATATTAGGGGTGCAAGGATACTCGTATCGATAGTGAACCGTTTGATACAGTGCTTTCGGTTTGGTACGCATATGTACCGAATAATACAAAATTTTTAATTTATTTTATCAACTTTCCTTCTGACGATGCTGTCTGTGTTGAGCGCTCAGTGGATCTGCGCTCGACAGTGCAGCCTAGGCGGAGTAGTCGAACGCAGATTCACTGAGTGCAGGGCAAGCTAGCAAGACAGAATATAAGCTCTGGTTGCAACATGGCAAATTGAACCTCCCCCACCCTCATTCAGATGTGGCCTTTGGAACTATTTTGGTTTTCATGTGAAGTATGACCCTGAAGGTAAGTGCGTCATGGAGTAAAGTAAAACAGTATGTTGGATGTGCCACGCAATGCTCAATTACATGGGTAGGAACTAGTGTGTTAGCGCAGTTTGCTCGTTAACGTGTTGGCCGTCCAGCCCCACGCACGGGGCGATCCGCGGTAGCTCGTTAACGGAGATTTGCCATGTTGTGCCGTTAACGTCATTTCAACTAGATTAACGCTGACAGCACTAGTGGGAACACAACGAATATGACTGCACATTTACTCCGACAGCATCCTAGTGCAAAGACAAGTGGAAGCAGACAAAAACAACAAGCACGCATGCTACAAACTTTACTCGAGTCATTTAGACAGCCGTTAGCACATGATTCTCCTTATGGGGACCTGATATGTTTAATATGCTGCTGAGAATATAGCCCAGAAGAAGCGTATAGTATAGCTTTTATTTTGGAAAGAGCCATTTCTCTGTAATAAACTCTCTTCTCCAAAGATGAGTGATTTCTCGATCAGATAGATTTATTATTTTATCCCTTTGTTGTTTCAGCAACATTAAATTTAAAAACTGTACTTTTGAGTTAAAATATATATTTATAATTTTAATAAATGACAAATTAGAGGCAAGGCTGCCGGACACTGGTGCCACCGGGCCCTCTGACCACCAGCAGTAGGCAACGGGTGAAGTGTCTCGCCCAAGGACACAACGACCGAGACTGTCCAAGCCGGGGCTCGAACCAGCAACCTTCCGATTACAAGGCGAACTCCCAACTCTTGAGCCACTATATATATATATATATATATATATATATATATATATATATATATATATATATATATATATATATATATATATATATATATATATATATATATATATATACATACACACACACACACACACACACACACACACACGTGTATATGTGTATATGTGTATAACAACACCCAGCACGCCCCTGCGGGCGGTTTATCCTTCAAGCTCGGGTCCTCTACCAGAGGCCTGGGAGCTTGAGGGTCCTGCGCAGTATCTTAGCTGTTCCCAGGACTGCGCTCTTCTGGACAGAGATCTCCGATGTTGTTCCCAGGATCTGCTGGAGCCACTCACCTAGCTTGGGAGTCACCGCACCTAGTGCTCCGATTACCACGGGGACCACCGTTACCTTCACCCTCCACATCCTCTCGAGCTCTTCTCTGAGCCCTTGGTATTTCTCCAGCTTCTCGTGTTCCTTCTTCCTGATATTGCTGTCATTCGGAACCGCTACATCGATCACTACGGCCGTCTTCTGATGTTTGTCTACCACCACTATGTCCGGTTGGTTAGCCACCACCATTTTGTCCGTCTGTATCTGGAAGTCCCACAGGATCTTAGCTCGGTCATTCTCCACCACCCTTGGGGGCATCTCCCATTTTGACCTCGGGACTTCCAGGTTATACTCGGCACAGATGTTCCTGTACACTATGCCGGCCACTTGGTTATGGCGTTCCATGTATGCCTTGCCTGCTAGCATCTTGCACCCTGCTGTTATGTGCTGGATTGTCTCTGGGGCATCTTTACACAGCCTGCACCTGGGGTCTTGCCTGGTGTGATAGACCCCAGCCTCTATGGATCTTGTGCTCAGAGCTTGTTCTTGTGCTGCCATGATTAGTGCCTCTGTGCTGTCTTTCAGTCCAGCTTTGTCCAGCCACTGGTAGGATTTCTGGATATCAGCCACCTCCTCTATCTGCCGGTGGTACATACCGTGCAGGGGCCTGTCCTTCCATGATGGTTCCTCGTCTCCCTCCTCTTTCTTGGGTTTCTGCTGCCTGAGGTATTCACTGAGCACTTGGTCAGTTGGGGCCATCTTCCCAATGTATTCTTGGATGTTCGTTGTCTCATCCTGGACTGTGGTGCTGACACTCACCAGTCCCCGGCCCCCTTCCTTCCTCTTAGCGTACAGCCTCAGGGTGCTGGACTTGGGGTGAAACCCTCCATGCATGGTAAGGAGCTTTCTTGTCTTTATGTCAGTGGCTTCTATCTCCTCCTTTGGCCAGCCTATTACCCCAGCAGGGTACCTGATCACGGGCAGGGCGTACGTGTTGATGGCCCGGATCTTGTTCTTAGTATTCAGCTGACTCCTCAGGACTTGCCTGACCCTCTGCAGGTACTTGGTGGTTGCAGCTTTTCTAGCGGCCTCTTCATGGTTCCCATTCGCCTGCGGGATCCCCAGGTACTTGTAACTGTCCTCTATGTCTGCAATGTTGCCTTCTGGTAGTTCAATCCCCTCAGTTCTGACTACCTTCCCTCTCTTTGTTACCATCCGACTACACTTCTCCAATCCGAACGACATTCCAATGTCATTGCTGTATAGCCTGGTAGTGTGGATCAGTGAATCGATGTCTCGTTCACTCTTGGCATACAGCTTGATGTCATCCATGTACAGGAGGTGGCTGACAACTGCTCCGTTCCGTAGTCAGTATCCGTAGCCAGTCTTGTTAATGATCTCACTGAGGGGGTTCAGGCCTATGCAGAACAGCAGTGGGAACAGAGCATCTCCTTGGTAGATCCCGCACTTGATGGTGACTTGTGCTATGGGCTTGGAGTTGGCCTCTAGTGTTGTACGCCACATCCCCATTGAGTTCCTGATGAAGGCTCTTAGGGTCCCATTGATCTTGTACAATTCTAGGCATTCCAGTATCCAGCTGTGGGGCATTGAGTCATAGGCCTTCTTGTAATCAATCCAGGCAGTGCACAGGGGTCCTTGGGGATCAGGACCGTCCGACCTTTGGTTAGCCATTCCGGGTGTCTCTCGTTAACTAGCAGCTGGTTCATTTGTGCTGCCAGACGCTCGTGGAGTGCAGTCAGCTTCTTCAGCCAGTAGGCGTGAACCATGTCGGGCCCTGGTGCTGTCCAACTCTTCATACTGGAGACCCTTTCTTGGATATCTGCCACTGTGATGGTTACTGGACCCTGTTCAGGGAGGTCGCTGTGGTCTGCCCTCAGATCCACTAGCCACTGAGCATTGCCGTTATGGGTTGCGTCCTTCTCCCATATGCTCTTCCAGTATTGCTCCGTCTCCAGCCTTGGTGGTGCTGTTCTCTTATTATTATTGTTCCCTTGCCACTGAGAGTACACCTTTGCTGGTTCTGTGGAGAACAGCTGGTTTATTCTCCTGCCTTCTATCTCTCTGGTGTACCTCCTCAAGCGGCTGGCCAAGGCTGTGAGTCTTTGCTTGGCAGTTTCCAAGGCCTCAGGTATGGACAGCTTGCTGTATTTCTTATGCACCTTCTTTATCGCACCTTTCTGCAACTCCGTTAGTTGGCTAACCTCTCTCCGTGCTACTTTGATCTTGCCCTCTAGCCTCCTTCTCCATGGAGGGTACTGCCCCTTGTCGCTGTTCAACTTGTAGCCGAGCATCTCACTGATCACTGCTGCCGTATTGTAGATCAGCTTGTTAGTGTCGGTAATCGTGGTTGTAGGTATTGCCCGTAGTGCTGCATTAACATCATCTAGCAGACCTTCTGAGGGTACTTCACATAATCTTGGTAACCGGCTACGGGGGATCCTATTTTTCAGGTCAGTTCCTCTCGCATATATATATATATATATATATATATATATATATATATATATATATATATATATATATATATATATATATATATATATATATATAAACAAAGTGGAATTAAACTGCAAACTCGAAAGTAATTAAGACTTGCTGTATCTGTATAAGAAGGATGGAGATGATATTACAGCTTTCAGCAAGTGGTAGTTTAGGCATCAATTTTAGCTCAGCAAACTGGGAATCATTTATTGTCTTGCTTTCTTATGAGTTGTTTCCCATCAGTTCGGGATGGCTGGATGGCAACCGTGTGCAGTGAAAGGGGTATTTAGATGATCCCAAACCACCAATCTCCACTCTGTAATTTTACTGATTTGCACTCCTTCAACCAGAGAGAAAGAAATCAATAACATTAACTGGTATAATTTAGGGTCCTGCTGTGCTAAAACCACACACGGTCTGCGTTCCACTGCACATGACAGCAGTAGAATTTCTGATGTTCTGATATATCAAATAAAATTAATATGTTGAGGCTTTGAAATCCACAACATTGACTATGCAAAGTCAGTCTAACCTCATATAGCAAGTATGGCCCATATTGTTGTTTCTGACAGGATCAGCAACAGCAATGCGCAATAGGCTTGATACTTTTTTTTCTTTAATATGCTGCTCCAAATCAGCCCTATAAAGTTTAAGGGCTTCACACTGAGGAACTAAATTAGGCATTAGCATTAAATCCTCAGATACCACAGTCCCCTCTGGCTGGAAAAAAACGTCCTATGCTCACAGTAATTTGAATTCGGGGGTCAATGAGGTGCCAGCTTGCTTTCATTACTTGGGATAGCAATGTCTTTGCCATCATCCACTCCAATTATCTTGTGCCATGACTCCTGCTCAACTTTTCCTCTCTAGTCTACTCTCTCTCCAAGTCCTGTTATTAACCTCATTGCCAGTCAGCTTATTATGCCGTCTTTTCCCCACACCTTTCATCTCTCACCTGCCTGCTTTCCCCCTTCAAACATCACCTGTGCCCATCACCTGAGCTTTAGTTCATCATCAGCCCCCAGTTATAAAGAGCAGCAAGTAGTAAGCGTTTTCCTTTTGCCACATTTTTCTTTTTTTGTGAGTTTTATTGATTAAAAGTTATTGTCTTCTTAACATTAGTCTGATCACCACTGTCTGGTTTAGGGTTCAAGTGGGATTAGGGTTGAGTTGACATTTACCCCTTTCTATAGATTTTTCATCTATATTATATACCCAAATGAAAAAATTATGGCAGTATCATTGTGAGGCCAAAATGCATTTAATAGGCTTGATTTGAGAAATAAGAAATATATTCTGTTGTTTAAACCGATACTTGTTTAGCTTGTGGCTGAAATGCAATCTGTCCCTAATTGAAAAGCTTAGTTCAGCCTTTTGACCATTATGCCATCTGGATACCAAGATTGCTGCACTTGTTATTATGAAATTATTAATGAGTTGAAAGAGTATGTGGATTCTGTGAGACACAGTAAATGTAAAGCTAGCGTTAAATGGAATCAGTTAAAAACTCTATATTCAATACCAATGCACCGACTGAAACGGATTAATATAAAAAGTCTACAGTACCTTGAAAAACTAATTGTCCCCTTCTTGATTTCTTAGTTTATTGCATATTTGTCACACTTACATTTTTCAGATCTTCAAACTAATTTTAATATTAGACAAAGATAAATAGATAAAGGTTAATACAAATGCAGTTTTAAATCTGTGTTTCAAGACATGCATTTTAATTTATATAGTACTTCTATATATTAGATTGTATAAATATAACAGTTATATAACATGAGACGGGGCTAGGAATTGATAAGCATTTGCTTCCTCCTACTCCTATTTCAAATGGGAAATAGTCAGCATTTTGATTATCATGTGAATAGGATGGCTTTCAATAATTTAATGTTTATTTGTTGTTTTATATGTATTAACACATGTTATTCATATTTTTAAAAATAAATATTGGATTGATTGTTTGATTGATGATTTTGTTTATTAACTGAAAAAAGTATTCAGACATATCTTGCCCAACGTGAAAAATTTATTTTCCCTTCACCTAATAACTGGTTGTGCCACCTTTGGCAGAAGAATTGCAATCAACTGGTTTGACTAATACTGGAAATCAGTAGTTCTTCTTTGCTTTGTTTTCATTTAGCCCCATTGAAGAGTTTCTGCACATGAATGGCCTGTTTAAGCAAATGCCAAACCATCTCAATTAGATTTAAATCTGGACTCAAAAATCTTAATTTTGTTTTTCTTTAATAGTCCTATGCAATACTGCAAATTTTGGTATTGAGCCAATATCAAGTGAATCAAGAGCAGTATTGCCAATACCAATACTGATCCCGATACTTTTAACCTATTAAGGGAGCTCATGTATGGGAGAGCAGTGTGTGAACCATCATACGTTTACCAAATTCTGCACACATTTTAATGTACACCAAATGATAGTGTTATGATTTGAAAAAAAAAATACCCCCTAACTTTTCTTATATATTGATTGTATTCTTTCTAGAGAGCTGGAATGTGCCTGTCTTTAAAAGATTTATGGTCAGCTTCTGTTGTTTGAATGTTTTATAATTTATAAAAACTTATAGCACAGACAGCAGAAAAAGGTTCAAAGGTTAATTTTTCATACTGCATGTTCGAGGTATATTTTTTCATTTAAAAAATGATGGTAAGAATGTATTTAACACAGGTCAGTGGAATTCATACTGGAATTTGAGGATAGAAAAAAGTTTTCATCCAATTGCTTTAGTATTGATCTGTTACTAATACCAGTGTTGGCATCGATGCTAGCGATATTTGGATCGGGGACTCAGGGGTTGGTGGGGGTTGTGGTGGTGTGATGCAAATATTAAATAAAGATGGCTCAAAGCATGGATCTGTGGTCCCGTCGTGCCTTAATTCCACCACATTGGTGCCCAAACCCAGGAGGCGGCAAGATGGGCCCACAACAGAGCCAGGGAAGGGAGGAGCTGTCCCAGATGATGGCTGAGACGGCGGCTATCCAGCGGGAGCAGGCGGCGGAGATGCGTTGCCAGCAGGAAGAGCTGCGGGACCAGACCGAGCGCCACCTGAAAAGGATTGGGGATCTGGCGGCGCTGCTCTGGGCCTGGGCGCCACCACCACAGGGGTGTCCCCACGGTGGTGAAGCAGTGGAGACATTTCAGCAACTGGAGGTGGTAGAGGAGGGGCGCAGCGGTCCGCTCCGGCTGGAGGAGGAAGAGCAGCCAGGTGAAGGGCTGCTCCTGCCGGGAGATGTGGAGGAGCCGCTCCAGTCGGAGGCGGCGGACGAGGCACGCGAGGGTCTACAGCTGCTGGAGGTAGAGGAGCCGCTGCGGGAAGGGCTGCTTCAGCCGGGAGCGGCGCTCCAACCGGAGGCGGCGGACGAGGCACGCAAGGGTCTGCGCCGGCTGGAGGAAGAGGAGCCGCGCGAGGGACTGCTTCTGTCGGGAGCGGTGGAGAAGCTGCTCCAGCTGAAGGCAGCGGACGAGGTACGTGAGGGTCTACACCTGCCGGAGGAAGAGGAGCCGCTCCACCCAGAGGTGGACGAGGGGCGAGAGGGGCTGTGCCTGCTGGAGGCGGAGGCGCAGCGCGGGGAGACACTCCAAACCGCAGCGGCGGAGGCGTGGTGGACCAGCTGTGCGAGGAGACGGAGGTCCCTGGTCCAGGGCAGCCTGCGCAGCCAGAGCTGGAGGCAGAGGAGTGGGACAGCCCCGCTAAGCCGGGGGTCGGCGGGCTGGCCAGTCCAGCCTCGCTGCCACCAGTCGATTCTGCGTGCCTGACGTCTGCCCAGCCGCCTGTGTGCAGGAGCTCATGGCCATGCCTGTGGGGCCGTGTCCGCTTGCTACGCGGCCGACCTCCGGACCAGCTTCGCCGTCGCCCCTGGATGCGCGGACGGCCACCAGAATGGACGCTCCCCCGTTGCTTGGCCAGGGGCTGGGGGCGCCGATGTTTTGGGCCGAGTCTCGCCCCAGTTCGCGGGGGGGGGGGGGGGGGGGAGTAGGTTCGGCCAGATTGCTCCCCGGCCTCAATCGGGCGATGGGGGTGTGTGGTGGGGCGTGGTCTGCGGTGCCGTGCGGACGCACCTGCACGGCATCCGCAATCACGCCCGCCGTGTTAAAACACGGGGACTCAGGGGTTGGTGGGGGGTTGTGGTGTGATGCAAATATTAAATAAAGATGGCTCAAAACATGGATCTGTGGTCTCGTCGTGCCTTAATTCCACCACAGTAACATGATGCAAACATTCCAAAAATTTCAGTTTTTGTTTGGTTCTTTAGATGTTGTTCTGGGTTCTTTTGGGACCTCCTGAATGAGTTGTTAATGCATTTTTAGAAAGATTTTGGTAGACAGGCCACTCTTGGGAAGGTTCACCAATCTTCAAAGTTTTCTCCATGTGTGGATAATGGGTCTCACCATGGTTCACTGGAGTCCCCAAAAACATAGGAAATGTTCCATAACCTTTTCCAGACTGATAGATGCCAGTGAATTTCTGTCTCAGCTGTTCCTTTAGATTGTGATGTGATGTGTTGCTTTTTGAAATTTTTTAATCTATTTCACTTTATCAGGCAAGTTCTATTTAAGTGATGTCTTGATTCAATAGGTCTGTATAATGAGTAATCAGGCCTAGGTGTGTTTAGTGAAATTAAATGTAGCTTTCCAAAAAATGCAGTTAATCACAATTAATTAATGATTTAACAAGTGGGAAATTGCTTTTTCACACCGGGCCAGGAACCTTTTTTCTCTTAATATAAGAAATAACTGTTTAAAACTGCATTTTGCATCTTTGACTAATACTAAAATTTGTTTAATGAGCTGAAACACAAGTGTGGCAAACACACAAAAAACTAAGAAATCAAAAATGGGACAAACACTTTTTCATGGCACTATAACACATCTTTCTTCAGCTAATTGACTCTGTGCACGTTAGCATATGCTACTTCCGGTGCGGAAACTCCTGTGGGGAGCTTTGTTCCCGGTGTCCTATTCGCGCCTGGTTTCCAGCCCAAAACAAGTTAAGCAAGTGAATGAATCAAGCGGCGATTTACATTTCTGTAGATGTCTTGGGCATATACCCAATATATCTGTAAATGATGTTCATCGACTTGTCAGTGGAATTCATACTGGAATTTGAGGATAGAAAAAAGTTTTCATCCAATTGCTTTAGTATTGATCTGTTACTAATACCAGTGTTGGCATCGATGCTAGCGATATTTGGATCGGGGACTCAGGGGTTGGTGGGGGTTGTGGTGGTGTGATGCAAATATTAAATAAAGATGGCTCAAAGCATGGATCTGTGGTCCCGTCGTGCCTTAATTCCACCACATTGGTGCCCAAACCCAGGAGGCGGCAAGATGGGCCCACAACAGAGCCAGGGAAGGGAGGAGCTGTCCCAGATGATGGCTGAGACGGCGGCTATCCAGCGGGAGCAGGCGGCGGAGATGCGTCGCCATGCGTCGCCCGCGCCTCAGAGCAAAAGAGAAAATGGATTCAAATGTTATATTTCTCAGCTGTCCCTCGTTTATCGCGGGTGTTATGTTCAAAAAATAACCAGCGATAGGTGAAATCAAGTAGCCAATTGTATTTTTTGATGGTGCAAAACGTTTCGTGGACATCGTGGACATACAGTACTGCACTTCAGAGTCACACTGCTAGCGATCGATACAGCGATTCTGTACTGTACAGGAGAGACGTCACGGAGGAGATCGTCTGCAGCGATCAGGACGCAAGACACAATGTGACGTAAAAATAAGCATGCAAACTTGCACTAAAAAATCTGCAAAACAGCGAGGTGAAAGGTGAACCGCGCGTTATAGCGAGGGACCACTGTAATTTTTAAGGTAAGTCACAACATACCCTTCGTACATACTAATGCATAGAAAACGTTACCAGCAATCATTCATTTTTTGTGTGCCTTTTTTTACGGTTTGTTAACATGCTGTGTAGGTGTGTACTTGACTAGCTGATCTCGGCATAACGGGGGAAACATCTGGTTTGACTATTCTTCACCTGTAGTTTGAATGCTGAACATTTGCCTGTTTAAATCATAAGACCAGTCACTATACAGAGATGTGCTTCTGAATGTGGACGATGTGTCTTCTTATTTTGTAATGCAGTTCTGCTTGTGTTGAGTGATGTAAACAACTGATCGATCTAAACTCTTTAAACGTCAAAATTGATCATTAGATTTTTTTTATGAAACAACAGTGGTGAGTGTTCCCACCTTCTCCTCTTTGTAACTTAACGTGATCTTTCCGTTTTCGAGTTTTGGACATGATTTTGGAGTATATCTTTGCAGTAGTGATTTACCGCAAAGCTACCGGAAATGTACAACCCCACAAACGGTCTCAAACCAGGAAGTTAGCATTTCTCGTGCACAGGGTCAATTGCATATTCAGTGCCTTTTTTCTTTTTATGCACATCATACTGGTTACAGTCAGAATAAAGTGGTAATGTGCAATATAACACTAAAAGGTTCACAAGAGTGCACTCACACAGTCTAGCAGGTTTGACTAGTGCGCTTGAACTGGTTAGCTTGGGCACAGCAGACATCTGGTATCATAGAATGATGCAACAGATTATGCTAGTCATCATGCCGAAAATTGATCTAGAAAAAGCAACACAGTAAATATATATATATATATATATATATATATATATATATATATATATATATATATATATATATAAAACCACCCAGCACGCCCCTGCGGGCGGTTTATCCTTCAAGCTCGGGTCCTCTACCAGAGGCCTGGGAGCTTGAGGGTCCTGCGCAGTATCTTAGCTGTTCCCAGGACTGCGCTCTTCTGGACAGAGATCTCCGATGTTGTTCCCGGGATCTGCTGGAGCCACTCGCCTAGCTTGGGAGTCACCGCACCTAGTGCTCCGATTACCACGGGGACCACCGTTACCTTCACCCTCCACATCCTCTCGAGCTCTTCTCTGAGCCCTTGGTATTTCTCCAGCTTCTCGTGTTCCTTCTTCCTGATATTGCTGTCATTCGGAACCGCTACATCGATCACTACGGCCGTCTTCTTCTGTTTGTCTACCACCACTATGTCCGGTTGGTTAGCCACCACCATTTTGTCCGTCTGTATCTGGAAGTCCCACAGGATCTTAGCTCGGTCATTCTCCACCACCCTTGGGGGCATCTCCCATTTTGACCTCGGGACTTCCAGGTTATACTCGGTACAGATGTTCCTGTACACTATGCCGGCCACTTGGTTATGGCGTTCCATGTATGCCTTGCCTGCTAGCATCTAGCACCCTGCTGTTATATGCTGGATTGTCTCTGGGGCATCTTTACACAGCCTGCACCTGGGGTCTTGTCTGGTGTGATAGACCCCAGCCTCTATGGATCTTGTGCTCAGAGCTTGTTCTTGTGCTGCCATGATTAGTGCCTCTGTGCTGTCTTTCAGTCCAGCTTTGTCCAGCCACTGGTAGGATTTCTGGATATCAGCCACCTCCTCTATCTGCCGGTGGTACATACCGTGCAGGGGCCTGTCCTTCCATGATGGTTCCTCGTCTCCCTCCTTTTTCTTGGGTTTCTGCTGCCTGAGGTATTCACTGAGCACTCGGTCAGTTGGGGCCATCTTCCCAATGTATTCTTGGATGTTCGTTGTCTCATCCTGGACTGTGGTGCTGACACTCACCAGTCCCCGGCCCCCTTCCTTCCGCTTAGCGTACAGCCTCAGGGTGCTGGACTTGGGGTGAAACCCTCCATGCATGGTAAGGAGCTTTCTTGTCTTTATGTCAGTGGCTTCTATCTCCTCCTTTGGCCAGCCTATTACCCCAGCAGGGTACCTGATCACGGGCAGGGCGTACGTGTTGATGGCCCGGATCTTGTTCTTACCATTCAGCTGACTCCTCAGGACTTGCCTGACCCTCTGCAGGTACTTGGTGGTTGCAGCTTTTCTAGCGACCTCTTCATGGTTCCCATTCGCCTGCGGGATCCCCAAGTACTTGTAACTGTCCTCTATGTCTGCAATGTTGCCTTCTGGTAGTTCAATCCCCTCAGTTCTGACTACCTTCCCTCTCTTTGTTACCATCCGACTACACTTCTCCAGTCCGAACGACATTCCAATGTCATTGCTGTATAGCCTGGTAGTGTGGATCAGTGAATCGATGTCTCGTTCACTCTTGGCATACAGCTTGATGTCATCCATGTACAGGAGGTGGCTGACAACTGCTCCGTTCCGTAGTCGGTATCCGTAGCCAGTCTTGTTAATGATCTCACTGAGGGGGTTCAGGCCTATGCAGAAAAGCAGTGGGGACAGAGCATCTCCTTGGTAGATCCCACACTTGATGGTGACTTGTGCTATGGGCTTGGAGTTGGCCTCTAGTGTTGTACGCCACATCCCCATTGAGTTCCTGATGAAGGCTCTTAGGGTCCCATTGATCTTGTACAATTCTAGGCATTCCAGTATCCAGCTGTGGGGCATTGAGTCATAGGCCTTCTTGTAATCAATCCAGGCAGTGCACAGGTTGGTCAGTCTGGTCTTGCAGTCTCGGCTGATTGTTCTGTCTACCAGTAGCTGGTGTTTTGCGCCTCTGGTATTCTTGCCAATTCCTTTCTGTGTCCCGCTCATGTATTGACCCATGTGCCTGTTCATCTTAGCCGATATGATGCCTGACAGGAGCTTCCATGTAGTACTGAGGCAGGTTATTGGTCGGTAGTTGGAGGGGACCGGTCCCTTCTTGGGGTCCTTGGGGATCAGGACCGTCCGGCCTTCAGTTAGCCATTCAGTTGCTATATATATATATATATATATATATATATATAATTCCAACAACAACGCCCTGTTTTGTTGTTGGAATATACAAAACCCCACAAGAATGCCTAGAACTATATAAGATCAACAGGACCCTGAGAGCCTTCATCAGGAACTCAATGGGGATGTGGCGGACAACACTGGAGGCCAACTTCAAGCCCATAGCACAAGTCACCATCAAGTGCGGGATCTACCAAGGAGATGCTGTCCCCACTGCTGTTCTGCATAGGCCTGAACCCCCTCAGTGAGATAATTGACAAGACTGGCTACAGATACCGACTACGGAATGGAGCACTTGTCAGCCACCTCCTGTACATGGATGACATCAAGCTGTATGCCAAGAGTGAACGAGACATCGATTCACTGATCCACACTACCAGGATATACAGCAATGACATCGGAATGTCATTTGGGCTGGAGAAGTGTAGTCAGATGGTAACAAAGAGAGGGAAGGGAGTCAAACTACCAGAAGGCAACATTGCAGACATAGAGGACAGTTACAAGTACCTGGGGATCCCGCAGGCGAATGGGAACCATGAAGAGGCCGCTAGGAAAGCTGCAACCAGTAGTAGACCATGCAGAGGGTCAGGCAAGTCCTGAGGAGTCAGCTGAACGGTAAGAACAAGATACGGGCTATCAACACCTACGCCCTGCCCATGATCAGGTACCCTGCTGGGGTAATAGGCTGGCCAAAGGAGGAGATAGAAGCCACTGACTGTCAGGGTTCCTGGGTCGTTGACCCAGTGTTTTCCGTTTTGTCATGTTCATCTATGTTTTCTGTGCCTGCGTATTGTGTTCCAGTTATTTCCATGTATCATTAGTCAGACTAAGTTCAGCTGCGTACTCACCGGTTTCTAATCATTCACCACCCAGCGTGTATTTAAGTCCTCAGTTCCACCCGATCCTGGTCGTGTCATTGATGTACATGTGATGTTATGTTGTCGTTTCCGCCTGTGTTCAGCCAGCCAGCCATTCAGTCCTTCAGTCAGTCCTTCAGTCAGTCGTCCAGCCAGCCAGCCAGCCATTTTCTACCTTTGTTGTACTTTACTCCTACACAGCACCCATGCTATCTTGCATAGATAGAGCGCTTTAGGTTGAAGTTGTAAAATGTTGCTTTTGTTGTTTCTTTCTTTGGGTTTTGTTTGTTCATCCACTCCTTATAATAAACCTTCACCAGTCTTCACCTACCTGCGAGTCCTGCGTTTGGGTTCCTTCTTCCTCGCCTCCACACAACGCCTGACAGAATGACACAACCCGTGCCACGAAGACACGATTGGAACCCAACGGACTCGGACCTCTACGAGCGGCAGGAGGCAGTGCTTTCCTGTTGGGCAGAGGAGCTCAGGGGAAAACAGTGACTCTTCGCGCAGAGAAAGCACGTTTTCGAGGGGACTCGCCTGGCTCTGGGCGGGCCTTGGAGACGCCGCGTTTCCCCACCTGCTGCCTTACCTGCACCGAAGCATTTGCCGCGGAGAGTGGACATTTCACGCCGCGCTTCGGCCGCTCCCTCTCTCGCCGCTCCGCTCCTCGCTCACACACCCGCCGCCTCATTCGCCAGACCTCCACCTTCGCCACGGCACAGCAGCTACGCCTCCCACCTCGGCTCAACGGAGGCTACCGCACCAGAGGCTCAGCTGTTTACCCCGGCCGCTTCCTCTTCCCGGAGAAAGCGGCGCACACGCCGCCATAAAATGGACTATTTCCAGCAATTCCCGGTGGTGAGTTCCAGCGACTGTTTTCCACCCTCATTTAACTCTCCACTTACAACCAATAATAAACCCATCTCTGATTCATGGGATGTTTCCCTCCTGGAGGATGTGGACTGGGAAGAGTTTTTCTGCTCTGCTCCCCCAAAGACTGTAAATAGTGGTGGCAGAAGGACCAGCACAATCCCCGATAAACCAGCCAGGATCACCCACCCAGTGACTATTTCCACACCCATTACTCAGCCATTTCCCACTAGCACGGCAGCCCAGATTTGGCCTTCCCCTTCAGCCGTTTCACCTCCTCAGATGGCTAGGGCCCAGTCTACACCCACACCAGTGCCAGCTCCCAGGAGGAGGGCAGCTGCAACCCAGTCTACCTCCACACCCGCTTCTGTTTCTCGGGTGGGGGTGACTGGTGTCCAGCCACCTCCCGTGCCTGTCCCAGCGCCCAGGCTGAGGGCAGCCAGAATCCAACCTGACCATCCCAGAGGCTCAGCTGAGACTCTCCAGCCAGTGCCCTCATGCTCCGGAGGCTTGGAAGAGCTAGCCTGCTTACCCATCAGTCGACCACTTCATCCACCGCCTGATCCAGCCTTTCATGCACTAGCTTTATCCCTGGTTAGGCTATCTGAAGTGTCCCCTGCTCAGGCACCAGCTTTACTAGCCCAGGCTGTAGCTTTACCTCCCTCACTAGCTCAGTCTGTAGCTCAGCCATCAGCCACACCAACCTCAGCTCCGTCGTCAGCCTCACCTACCTCTGTTCCTCCCTTAGCATCTCCACTCCAGCAAGTTCCCTCACCTGCTGTTCAGCTTTCACTCCAGTCAGTTCCCTCACCTGCTGTTCAGCTTTCTCTCCAGTCCCCTGTAGTTCAGTCTCCTCCTGTCCTCCAGTCCCCTGTAGTTCTGTCTCCTCCTGTCCTCCAGTCAGTCCAGTCTGCCCCTGTCCAGTCAGTCCAGTCTGCCCCTGTCCAGTCTGTCCAGTCAGTCCAGTCTGCCCCTGTCCAGTCTGTCCAGTCAGTCCAGTCTGCTCCTGTCCAGTCTGTAGTTCAGTCGCCTCCCGTCTCCCAGTCGCCCGTCCACCATCCTGTTCAGTTCCTAGACCTGCAGTACCCAGAGCCAGCTGTGAGCTCTCCTGGGCCTCAGCCAGGGGTTTCCGCACCCGCTGGCCCGGCCGCGCCTCAGCCAGGGGTTTCCGCACCCGCTGGCCCGGCCGCGCCTCAGCCAGGGGTTTTCGCACCCGCTGGCCCTGCCTGTCTCCAGCCAGGGGTTTCCGCACCTGCTGGCCCGGCCACTCTCCAGCCAGGGGCTTCTGCACCCGTCGCCTGGTCCAGACTCAGCCTCAGCTTCTGCTTCACCTGGTCCAGCCTCAGCTTCTGCTTCTGCTTCGCTTGGTCCTGCGGCCGCCACGCCGTCGCCCAAGCCACGTTCTGGACATCATCGCCGGCGTGGCCGCCCACCGGAACTGTCCGGTTTCGGCCACCGGCCACGGGGCCTCCCACCGGAACTGTCCCGTCTCGGCCGCCGGCCACGGGGCCGCCCACCGGAACGGTCTTTGTTTTGGACTCCGTCCCTCCGTCCTGGGCCCCTCCGCCCGCCCTGTTCTGTTTTTTCTTTCTTTTGGCTGTCGGGTGCCGGCCTTCGAAGGGGGGGGGGGGGGGGTACTGTCAGGGTTCCTGGGTCATTGAACCAGTGTTTTCCAGCCATTCAGTCCTTCAGTCAGTCCTTCAGTCAGTCGTCCAGCCAGCCAGCCATTTTCTACCTTTGTTCTGTTCATCCACTCCTTATAATAAACCTTTACCAGTCTTCACCTACCTGCGAGTCCTGCATTTGGGTTCCTTCTTCCTCACCTCCACACAACGCCTGACACTGACATTAAGACAAGAAAGCTCCTTACCATGCATGGAGGGTTTCACCTCAAGTCCAGCACCCTGAAGCTGTACGCTAAGTGGAAGGAAGGGGGCTGGGGACTGGTGAGTGTCAGCACCACAGTCCAGGATGAGACAAGGAACATCCACAAATACATCACGAAGATGGCCCCAACTGACAGCGTGCTCAGTGAATACCTCAGGCAGCAGAAACCCAAGAAAGAGGAGGAAGGTGAGGAACCATCATGGAAGGACAGGGCCCTGCACTGTATGTACCACCGGCAGATATGGCTGATATCCAGAAATCCTACCAGTGGCTGGACAAAACTGGACTGAAAGACAGCACGGAAGCACTAATCATGGCAGCACAGGAACAAGTACTAAGCACAAGATCCATTGAGGCTGGGGTCTGTCACACCAGGCAAGACCCCAGGTGCAGGCTGTGTAAAGATGCCCCAGAGACAATCAAGCACATAACAGCAGGGTGCAAGATGCTAGCAGGCAAGGCATACATGGAACGCCATAACCAAGTGGCCGGCATAGTGTACAGGAACGTCTGTGCCGAGTATAACCTGGAGGTCCCGGGGTCAAAATGGGAGATGCCCCCAAGGGTGATGGAGAATGACCGAGATAAGATCCTGTGGGACTTCCAGATACAAACGGACAAAATGGTGGTGGCTAACCAACCGGACATTGTGGTGGTAGACAAACATGAGAAGACGGCCGTAGTGATTGATGTAGCGGTTCCGAATGACAGCAACATCAGGAAGAAGGAACACGAGAAGCTGGAGAAATACCAAGGGCTCAGAGAAGAGCTCGAGAACATGTGGAGGGTGAAGGTGATGGTGGTCCCCGTGGTAATCACAGCACTAGGTGCAGTGACTTCCAAGCTAGGCGAGTGGCTCCAGCAGATCCCGGGAACAACATCGGAGATCTCTGTCCAGAAGAGTGCAGTCCTAATAGCAGCTAAGATACTGCGCAGGACCCTCAAGCTCCCCTGGTAGGGGACCCGAGCTTGAAGGATTGACCGCCCACAGGGGCGAGTGGGTAATTTTTATATATATATATCACAAACTGTTCTGTGCTCTGCAAATTCCCTCACTTAAACTGTCACACTGTTGTGAAACGTGTGCTTGAGAGAGAAATTTGACTTGTTATTTTTTGGTGAGATAAAGGAAAAACAGTAGAAGATGCAGTGGACTAACAACTTACATATGGAAAGAAAAGTAAACTTCAAGTGTACTATATAGAACAGACAAGCAAAGGAATGGGGAATGAAGAAAGTCATCCTCAGCCAGAGTACAAGGCAGCTGTGCCTATAATGTGATTACAATCCAAGATAAATGACTTGATGTATCTGCCTGGCCCTTCGAGATATAAAAGTACTCATTGACGTCATTGTTTTGCTCCACAACACTTCCCAAACCTTTTAGCATCACCTTGATGAGTTAAGGACTAGGAGCTAAATGGACTGACTTATCCAATGATGCATAAAGTCTAGTTTTCCCATGTCATTTAATCCTACGTAGTCTTGACAAATGACCTCAACCCTAACTAATGTAAAAAGAGTACCCATGACACTTACCCTATTCATGGTGGCACTACCAACTTGGTGTTAAAGCTCAATTCTGACTTTTTTTTTAACAAATTGACATAATCTGGCAGTCATTTCTAAAGAAAAGCAGGCAAAGTATGAATGTTTAATCTAAAATTGAAACTTGTGAAACAAGAGCACTGGAAAGAATGCTATCTTCTGCCTCGTTCTCAATGCATTGCACCTCCTTAATGCCGTTGCGAGCCTTGTTGCTATTCATAGCATGATGTGTCTTAGAAACTAAGGTCTCTGATCAATTAAATGCGCCTCTCAAGATAACTACATTAATTATGCCACCATTTGCATGAGTCTTGTTGCATTGCAGTGTAATTGAGACTGCAGACTGAACGGAAGGACAGATGGGAGGCATTTTCCATAGAGCTGAGGTTCTCGGATCATTATGTATTCTTTTGCTGCCGTTACAAGCTCAATTATTACTTGTAGAGTATTTTAAATCTTATCAATACTTTGAGCCATTTTAGTTTCCAAATCACATACTTTTTTTCAACAAAAACCCTCTAGTGTCTTTCAACTGACTTTATTTCCTGCCTTTTTCTTTTTCCCACCACTGTGAGAGTCTGCCCGGCTCTCAATGTTTTTGCTCACTGTGTACCTATAGTTCATGTTCCTCTTTCTGATTGCTAACCCATTGAAACTAGTTGGATTACCCTGTCAAATGACCATGCTCCTCATCCCATCTTGAAAAGAAAGCCTAGCCACCCTTTGTATTTTTTCAGAAGTTGAGTTTCCTTCAGTCACCTCTATTAAAGAGGACCTGTAATGCTCATTTGAAGCTACACATTTTTTACATACTGTAGCTTTTCCTGATTCACAGTACAAAATAATTTTATTATTCTAAACTCGAGCTTGAGATTTCTCAGTTCATCCACTGTCTGAAACAAGCTCCTTTAACTCCATTTAAGCCAGATTGTTTTCTGATTTTGAACAGAAAAGTCTGTGAGCTTCTGCATTGAGATGACCATATTAGGTATATCCACTCTTACTGACATCCTATAGAGCAAAAACTGGAAAAATGTGCACAGTCTGCTGTAGTTGTACTCTCTCTGAAAGTTCTAAGGTTTACATATCAGGACATGATTAAAAAACAAAACAAAACAAAAAACGAAATACACCCCATGAAAGAGTGGCTTGTAGAACCACCTTTAGCGGCAATGATTTTAAGTAATTGTGGAGAATTACTCTCTCGGATTGTTGTGGAGTAATTTTGGCCCACAACTGCTCCAGTTCATTGAGGTCTGAGGAAATTTGTTTACGCACAGCTCTCTTAAGATCCCACTGCAGCCTTTCAACCGAATTGAGGTCTGGATTTTAGGAAAAAATTAAGGTGTTACAATGGCTGTTTCTGTTTTAATCTTTCTGCTGTGGGATCTTTGTCCTGTTGCATGATCCAGTTTCAACCAAGATTTAATTATCTGACTGAAGGCCTCACATTTGATGCTGGAATACTTTTGTATCCACAGATGTTTGTTACTTCTTTTTAGAAATAAGAGGCTTTTCCCTGACAACCCTTCCAACCAGTCTTTTTCTAATTGCACTGTCGTGAACTTTAAGATTTAACAAGCGACTGTAACTAAGACCTGTAGAGTCTGAGATGTAGGGTTTTTTACACTTTCTCTGACCTTGAGATGATTATGCTGGGACGTCCTTCCTGGCAAGACTGGCAACAGTCTGGAATGTTTTCCACTTGTGAATAATTCTTACTGCAGAATGATGGATTTTAAATTTGGGAATGATTATTTTATTCCAAATGACACAGTTGGGAAGCACCTGCCTTACGCTTACCTTCTTAATTCCAATGTGAACAGTAAGGCCGGACGTAGGTTCATCTGCATTTTGGCTTAGTTTTTGTTAAGTAAATAACCACCATGAATATGCACAACACACACACAGATACAAAGACAGACACACACAGACACAAAAGCATGTGTGTGTATATATATATATATATAGTGGGGCAAAAAAGTATTTAGTCAGCCACCGATTGTGCAAGTTCCCCCACCTAAAATGATGACAGAGGTCAGTAATTTGCACCAGAGGTACACTTCAACTGTGAGAGACAGAATGTGAAAAAAAAATCCATGAATCCACATGGTAGGATTTGTAAAGAATTTATTCGTAAATCAGGGTGGAAAATAAGTATTTGGTCAATAACAAAAATACAACTCAATACTTTGTAACATAACCTTTGTTGGCAATAACAGAGGTCAAACGTTTACTATAGGTCTTTACCAGGTTTGCACACACAGTAGCTGGTATTTTGGCCCATTCCTCCATGCAGATCTTCTTGAGAGCAGTGATGTTTTGGGGCTGTCGCCGAGCAACACAGACTTTCAACTCCCGCCACAGATTTTCTATGGGGTTGAGGTCTGGAGACTGGCTAGGCCACTCCAGGACTTTCAAATGCTTCTTACGGAGCCACTCCTTTGTTGCCCGGGCGGTGTGTTTTGGATCATTGTCATGTTGGAAGACCCAGCCTCGTTTCATCTTCAAAGTTCTCACTGATGGAAGGAGGTTTTGGCTCAAAATCTCACGATACATGGCCCCATTCATTCTGTCCTTAACACGGATCAGTCGTCCTGTCCCCTTGGCAGAAAAACAGCCCCATAGCATGATGTTTCCACCCCCATGCTTCACAGTAGGTATGGTGTTCTTGGGATGCAACTCAGTATTCTTCTTCCTCCAAACACGACGAGTTCAGTTTATACCAAAAAGTTCTACTTTGGTTTGGTTTCATCTGACCACATGACATTCTACCAATCCTCTGCTGTATCATCCATGTGCTCTCTGGCAAACTTCAGACGGGCCTGGACATGCACTGGCTTCAGCAGCGGAACACGTCTGGCACTGCGGGATTTGATTCCCTGCCGTTGTAGTGTGTTACTGATGGTGACCTTTGTTACTTTGGTCCCAGCTCTCTGCAGGTCATTCACCAGGTCCCCCCGTATGGTTCTGGGATCTTTGCTCACCGTTCTCATGATCATTTTGACCCCACGGGATGAGATCTTGCGTGGAGCCCCAGATCGAGGGAGATTATCAGTGGTCTTGTATGTCTTCCATTTTCTGATGATTGCTCCCACAGTTGATTTTTTCACACCAAGCTGCTTGCCTATTGTAGATTCACTCTTCCCAGTCTGGTGCAGGTCTACAATACTTTTCCTGGTGTCCTTCGAAAGCTCTTTGGTCTTGGCCATGGCGGAGTTTGGAGTCTGACTGTTTGAGGCTGTGGACAGGTGTCTTTTATACAGATGATGAGTTCAAACAGGTGCCATTCATACAGGTGACGAGTGGGGGACAGAAAAGCTTCTTACAGAAGACGTTACAGGTCTGTGAGAGCCAGAGATTTTCCTTGTTTGAGGTGACCAAATACTTATTTTCCACCCTAATTTACGAATAAATTCTTTACAAATCCTACCATGTGAATTCATGGATTTTTTTTTCACATTCTGTCTCTCACAGTTGAAGTGTACCTCTGGTGCAAATTACTGACCTCTGTCATCATTTTAAGTGGGGGAACTTGCACAATCGGTGGCTGACTAAATACTTTTTTGCCCCACTGTATATATATACACACATATATATATATATCTATATATATATATATATATATATATATATATATATATATATATATATATATATATATATATATATGTAGAACAACGGTAGAGAAGTGCAGTTGATAGTGGAGGGATATTGATAGCATTAAAATAGGGAAGGTTCTCCATAGAGACTCTGCTTTTGGAAAAACTGGCTATAAAAAGCTGCTGAGTAATGCACCAGTTGCACATCTCTGCAGGCCAACACTTACTCACACACACGCCTCATGAACACAAACATTTGAGTCAACGCTGCCCTGCAGTCTGCATCAAAAAGCCCCTCAAGTGATAAGCTTTGGCGAGAAGAACGAGGATTCCAATGCTAATCTCCTAAACATGATTTTTCATACAGCTTCGCACAACATGCCTCCGGATTAAAGACATTCTATTAAAGAGAAGGGGCTTAAAATATGGAAGGGGGAGAAAAGCCTGCTGTACTTGGTTGGGTTTAGCTGTCTGAGCTATAGTTCAGTAGTCCCTTTTTAAGTGTATTTGCTTTACACTGCGAACTGTGGGATGATCCTTCCGAGTAGTAAAACATCCAGTGGGTGGAAAAAAAAGAGCTTTTACCAAGTTTTCTGTCATTATTTAGAAACATATCTAGGTGATATAAAACTTTTGTTAGCCACAGAGAGATTTTACACAAAAGCATTTTAATTAGCTTATCCACACAGAAAAGGCCACTGTTTTAAAAAGGGTATCGCTAAGTGTGTGTTTGAGCCATTTTTAGCAACTGGTCTTTTGGACCCTAACTACTAATTGCTCATCCAGCCTGTATCATTGGTGGACTTTATATTCAGAGAATAAAGGATCAAAGGATGCTTTGTGGTTATTATCTTCTCCTCATAGGTCAACACAAGTGGACCTGTTTCTGTCTGATGCAACCAAATGTTAAGTGGGCCACAATCAATATCCTCCATTTGAAGTAGAGTAGCCTGTGCATTGGATCATTTGTATTCTTCATTGGGGATAAATTTAATTAAAAGATTGTTTGTTTGTTTGTTTGTTTTTCCAGCAGATGGAAGATGTGCCTTTATGCAGCATGTGGCATGTAGATGATATATATGGTAATAATATCAGACTCTCTTGATAATATTTTTATTCAGCACTGTATTACAAGGGCTTTGATTTACAACAGCTGTTGCTGCATCGCATTCAAACTGAAGTGATTCATTGTATATCAGCATAGGTATCCTAAATGGAGACTTTATGTACATTATGCATTTTAAATGTCATCTCTCTTATGTTTCTAATTTGCTGTAATACTGCCATAAAAAAGTAAATTGAATCTTCCTTGTGCTAATTACACCTGAATTAGATAATACAGACAAAGGACATTAAAATGCAAGTTAGGAAATATAGTTTTCTATGAATCTATTATGTGTGGGAGGTGTAATTGAGTCTCAATGAAATTTGTTTTCAAATTTGATTTCAGCCAACATGCGGGTGAAGCATGTTTCCGTTCAAGTAAAAACAGAAATATAACACAAGCTTGAATCTCATTAGCAGGTAGAGTGCTGGTAGAAGTAGAGAAAGGGGCTCTAAGGAGTATCACATTACACCTATCTTGTCCCTGCAGGCAACAGTATGTGATGGAGCCTAATGAATGTGCCAGTGCTTTATAAACTCCAGCTGCGACTGCACGGTTTACACACGTTTCTCCAAGGGAGACTTTCACAGGCGATAGTAAAATGAAAAAAAGCATTGCTGATCAATGCATGAGATAATTAATGCAAAGCTGAGCTGCAAAGAATCCCGGTCAACACAATTTTTTTTCTCCCATCACAATAAAAACATAGGTTTATTTATTCAGAACTGTGGGAACATTAAAGTTAGCTAGACTAACAGGGATGCGGTTCACCTTGCCTGGTCGATCTGAGATAGTACAGCTTTTGTACAAGATACAGTATCAAAACCTGAAATACAGACAACATATAATGAGATGGAAAAGGTTTTTTCCATGTATGTCTTGGTAATGGTATCAACTTGAAGGTACTACTGACACCTATAAGTTAGGGGTGCAACGATACACAAAATTCATGGTTCGGTTCGATACTTTGGTGTCACGGTTCAATATTTTTTCCATACAAAAAAAATGTTCATGCCTTTTTAATTTGTCATTTATTAAAATTATAAATATATATTTTAACTCAAAAGTACAGTTTTTTAAATTTAATGTTGCTGAAACAACAAAGTAATAAAAAAAATAAATATATCTGATTGAGGATTCACTCATCTTTGGAAAAGAGAGTTTATTACTGAGAAATGTCTCTTTCCAAAATAAAAGCTATACTATACCTTCTTCTGGGCTATATTCTCAGCAGCATATTAAACATATCAGGTCCCCATAAGGAGAATCATGTGCTAACGGCTGTCTAAGGCTATGTTCACACTGCAGGTCTTTATGCTCAATTCCGATTTTTTTGATCAAATCTGATTTTTTTGTCTGTGTGTTCACACTACAAATAAAATGTGACAGCAAACGCGCTCTAGTGTGAACGCTCAAAGCGGCCCGCATGCGCAAAAGAAGACTTCACACACAACACGCTCTGTTTAGACCCAGAGCAAACAGTATTGTTTGACAGATGGCCATTAATATAAAGACTTCGGACTTTACGTTTCCCAATTTTTGCTTTAAGTTATTTTGTTATTTACATAATAATGTAAATAACCTAACAATTATCCTTATTGCTGTTTAGGAGAGGAGCGGTGCTTCAAAGGATAGTTGCAGATTTCTGTCAGAATCTGCAGATTATACAGTACAAATAAAATGTTCACGTTTCTCCAATGTTGTCTTCCCAACAGTTTCACTGACATGTACACGGGATGGCCAGGAAGCATTCACGATGTCTTCTCTGGCGCTGATAATTGGCATCTGTCTTGTGTCAGTGACGTAAAAGACGGATTTAATGCGATATGACCGTTCAAACAGCAGTCGCTTTCTAAAACATCGGATATGTATCGGATTCAGTACCACATAAGTGACCCAGATCGGATTTGAAAATATCGGATTTGCGCCGTTCACACTGTCATAGCATGATCGGATATGGGTCGCATAGGGTCAAAAAAATCGGATTTCATGCGTTTTTGCCTGCAGTGTGAACGTAGCCTAAATGACTCGGGTAAAGTTTGTAGCATGCGTGCTTGTTGTTTTTGTCTGCTTCCACTTGTCTTTGCACTAGGATGATGTCGGCGTAAATGTGCAGTCATATTCATTGTGTTCCCACTAGTGCTGTCAGCGTAAATCTTGTTGAAATGACGTTAATGCCACAATACGGCAAAACTCCGTTAACGAGCTACCGCGGATCGCCCCGTGCGTGGGGCTGGACAGCGTCAACACGTTAACGAGGTAACTGCGCTAACACACTAGTTCCCACCAATGTAATTGAGCATTGCGTGGCACATCCGACATACTGTTTTACTTTTGTCCATGACGCGCTTACCTTCAGGGTCATACTTCACATGAAAACCAAAATAGTTCCAAACACCACATCTGAATGAGGGTGGGGGAGGTTCAATTTGCCATGTTGCAAGGAGAGCTTAACTTCTGTCTTGCTAGCTTGCCCTGCACTCAGTGAATCTGCGTTCGACTACTCCGCCTAGGCTGCACTGTCGAGCGCAGATCCACTGAGCGCTCAGCACAGACAGCATCGTCAGAAGGAAAGTTGATAAAATAAATTACAATTTTTGTATTGTTCGATACATATGCGTACCGAACCAAAAGCACTGTATCGAACGGTTCAATATCGATACGGGTATCGTTGCACCCCTACTATAAATATACCAGAACTGTCTGAGAAGATGAACTCCTGCCAACAAGCCGATGCCTCACGACAAAAAGGTCATGTGTTTGAATCTATCTGCTCAATCTTGGGGCCTTTTTGCCTTTTTGGAAGTTTCCATATTCTCCCTGTGGTTGCATGGGTTCTCTCCAGGAACTATGGTTCCCTTCCCACAGTCCAAAGAAATGCATGTAAGGTGAATGGCCGCGGTTGTGAATGTCACCATGAATGGTTGTCTTTCCAGGGCACAAACCCAACCCTAAAGTGGATAAGTGGAAGAAAATGGATGGATGGCTGGATGGACAATGTTGTCCGGACTCCACACGCACAAAAGACGAAAATGCCAGCACAGTTTCAGTATCTGAATATTCAGGACATTTCCCAGTAGCTCAAGAATTGTGTTGGTCTGCTGTGAACTTCGGTGATGTTACAAACAAGCTCTGAAAATATATTTTATCCTTTTGTCCTGCAGGGGTGCTACTCTGTACAGGCAGTATATGTCCTTTGCTGCTTCTACCTGCTTCCTACATCCTCCTAATGGAGCATCAATAAAGAGGTAGAGGTGACACACCTTTCCTTGTGGCTTATGCTCACTTTTAGTGATTGTGTGTGAAGGTTTTTGGATACTTTTGTTTGATACTTGTGTTGCACAAAAGTGTTTTGTGAGTTTACCTGTGAATACTGCAAATGTTCAAAATGAAATGTCAAATATAATATCCCCCCAAAAAGTTTAGTTCCCTCTGTTCACATTTTTAAAAGCGCTGCATGGACCCTCACTTTCTCCCTTTGCATTCTACATTCTTATTTCAAATTTCTATACTAGACACCCAGTACTATCATTGAAACTAATTCTGTGAGCCACCATAAAAGAAATATTGATATCAAAGCAAGGTTAGAATAAAAATGTAACACTTTCATGGTTTGTGTGAACTGAGTGACAAAATGGGAAAACTCTGCCCTAGCCAACAACAGAAAACTGTTTTACCATAGTATCTTCCACTGTGTAAGATAATCGTGTGTCATTGTTTTAGTGCAGGGGTGTCGAACTCCAGGCCTCGAGTGGCGGTGTCCTGCAGGTTTTAGATATCACCCTGAGTCAACACACCAGAATCAATATGAAATATGATGTGCAGGTCTAGGTGTCTTGGAAGTTGGTGTCATTAGTATGCATGAATTAGAATTTCATATTTTTAACTCAGATTTGTCTAGTTGTGAGAATATGGCCCTTTTGAAAAATGCTTCTTTCAGTTTAACCTATGGAAGCTGAATGTCTCAGTTTCCTGCTCTAATGAGTATCCGTCATAGAATCCGCAAAGGTAACCATTTTCTAGGTCAGACCATCAAAAATGTATGTATAACTTTCAAAACTATTCTTGCTGTTTTCTCAATTAACAATACAAAAATATGTTTTGGGACAATGTCCTAATTACCAGTTATAAAAGATTTTAAAAAATGGACAATGAGAACAAGACTTTACTCTTGTTATTCCTGTTCCAGAAGTTTCTCTGAGCTTATCTGCAAGGGGCAGGGGTAGCTGTCTTTCTCACCACAATGCAAGCAGGCCTTGAGGCACAAAGGCACAGAGAACTGAACATTTTAAAGTGTGGTTAGACTTCATTAGAGTCGATGCTGACATTCTTCATTGCAATAATAGCAACAAGTCCTTCTTATCTTTGAAAAAAAACATGGAAAGTCTTTGCGGGACTGCACAAAGTCCTGTGAACACTTTCCTTTTCACAGGATTAACCAACTATTAATGATTAATGAGTTCACCTTTACCTCTTCAGAAGAAATTAGGATGGTAAATAGTAGCCAGGTGTTACAAATCAAATGCACTTAACAGATCATTGGTTGGATAGACAAGCCTATCGGCACAAACAGCTGTCAAGCATGGTTGTGGTGAGGTCATGACCAATGTTCCCTCTAAGCTGCGCGCGTGCGCAATTGCGCACTGCTGGCACGGTGTCTGCGCACAGAAAATCTGTGCTGCGCACAAAAAAAAATCTAACCTGAATTGAAATTAAAATGAATACTTTAACAATTCTGTTTTGCAGTGTTAGTCAGTGAGTGACTGGCTGCTCCCGTATGGGATTAGAACGATGCCACCTTATCCTATAGTCCAGCCAATAATGCGATTCACAGTCGTATATACGCAGCTATTCAACGTCGCTGACAGGCTATGACAGTGTCCTTATGTGCCGACACCGGTGTTTTAGCTAGCAAAGCGGCGTGGCTGATGTGGAGTGAAGCCACGTTAATGACAGGAATGACAGGACAGACGGAACAATTGATGGAAAAAGTGTGGACTTTATACCAGTTTTTAAATTGTGTTGATAGGCCACGTAAAACCAGAGTTATGATAAAAAATATATGCAATGTTTGGTTTCCTTCCTGAATACTATCTTTGTTTATATTTACTGCGGGAAGAAACGGTAAAAACGGCGTTTTATAAGGAAGACACTTGAAAGCACTCTCCGCCTGTGAGCAAAAACAACACCAAAAAACCCCACCCTTTCCTATTGGTCGAAAAATGTACCATGTCGACCAATCAAAAAATTATATGGCAACATGGCATTTAGTTGTTTAGGAAGGGGGAAGTTTTAGGAGTGACGGCGTTGGTTTGAGATGTGAGAGATTTTCGACGTTTAGCACAAATCTTGTGTAGTTAGTGTGTAGTGTAGTCAATAGTTTTGTTGTGTGTGTCAGAACAATGAGGCGGCTGCTGAATGTTACAGGTGTTACAGAAGTGATACATCTCCTGTTGTCAGGCCTGCAGGTATCAGGCTGTTGTTCTCCTCGCAGCAGCCTAAGCAAAGAGGCCCAAACCTCCCTCTCCCCAGCCACCTCCTCCAGCTTATCCGGGGGAATACCAAGGCGTTCCTAGGCCAGCCGAGAGATATAATCTCTCCAGCGTGTCCTGGGTCTGCCCCGGGGCCTCCTCCTGGTGGGACATGCCTGGAACACCTCACCCAGGAGGCGCCCAGGGGGCATCCTTGTCAGATGCCCGAACCACCTCAGCTGGCTCCTTTCGATGTGGAGGAGCAGCTGCTCTACTCTGAGCCCCTCCCCTCTCACCCTATCTCTAAGGGAGAGGCCAGCCACCCTTCGGAGGAAGCTCATTTCTGCCGCTTGTATCCGCGATCTCGTTCTTTCGGTCACTACCCACAGCTTGTGGCCATAGGTGAGGGTAGGGACGTAGATCGACCGGTAAATTGAGAGCTTCGCTTTTACACTCAGCTCCCTCTTCACCACAACGGACCAGTGCAGCGTCTGCATTACTGCAGCTGCAGCCCCAATCCGTCTGTCGATCTCCGGCTCCCTTCTCCCATCACTCGCGAACAAGACCCCGAGATACTTGAACTCCTCCACTTGGGGCAGGAACTCATCCCCGACCCGGAGTGGGCACTCCACCCTTTTCCGGCTGAGAACCATGGCCTCAGATTTGGAGGTGCTGATCCTCATTCCCGCTGCTTCACACTCGGCTGCGAACCGTTCCAGTGCGAGCTGGAGGCCCTCACCCGATGAAGCCAACAGAACCACATCATCCGCAAAAATCAGAGATGAGATTCTGAGGCCACCAAAGCGCAAGCCCTCCGCCACTTGGCTGTGCCTAGAAATCCTGTCCATAAAAATTATGAATAGAACCGGAGACAAAGGGCAGCCCTGGCGGAGCCCATCACCCACCGGGAACCAGTCCGACTTATTGCCGGCAATGCGAACCAAGCTCTTGCAACGGTTGTATAGGGATCGAATGGCCCGTAGCAATGGGCCAGACACCCCATACTCCCGCAACACCTCCCACAGGACACCCCGAGGGACACGGTCGAATGCCTTCTCCAAGTCCACAAAACACATGTAGACTGGTTGGGCAAACTCCCATGCACCCTCAAGTATCCTCGAGAGGATAAAGAGCTGGTCCAGTGTTCCGCGACCAGGACGAAAACCGCATTGTTCCTCCTGTATCCGAGGTTCGACTAGCGGACGAACTCTCCTTTCCAGCACCCTGGCATAGACTTTCCCAGGGAGGCTGAGGAGTGTGATCCCCCTGTAGTTGGAGCACACCCTCCGGTCCCCCTTCTTAAAGATGGGGACCACCACCCCGGTCTGCCAGTCCACAGGTACTGCCCCTGATCTCCACGCAACATTGCAGAGGCGTGTCAACCAGGACAGCCCTACAACGTCCAGAGCCTTCAGGAACTCGGGGCGGACCTCATCAACACCAGGGGCTCTGCCACCAAGGAGTTGTTTAACTGCCTCAGTGACCTCGCCCCCGGAAATTGGCCGGTCATTCCCCTCATCCCTAGACTCTGCTTCCTCCTCGGAAGACGTGTCAGTGGGATTAAGGAGGTCCTCGAAGTATTCCTTCCACCGCCTGACAATTTTCTCAGTCGATGTCTAACATAAATGTAAATGCTGTAATTTGATTATTTTAATAAACCATGTAACTTGTATGGATTCGATGCTGGCGTGACCACAGTGCGTGACCACACTGCTGCTGCCAAGGGACCGCTCAGGGAGTTTGTGTGTTCACTCAGACACATGAAAAATTAGAGTGAACATTGGTCATGACTTGGGCATTTTGCAGGCACAGGACCTGGGCACATTGGTATACTGAGAAGTCTGTGGTTTATATACTGTTGGGAGGTCATCTGCTGACAGCCAAAGCCTGGCCAAATTCATTTCATGCAACAGGAAAATGATCCTAAGGGTATCAGCAAATCTACAACAGAATGGCTGAAAAAGAAAAGAAAAGAATCAAAGTGTTATAATGCCTCAGTCATAGTATAGAACTTATGCGAATTGAAAGGCTGTGGCACAACCTTAAAAGAGCTGTGCATAAATAAATACCCACAAACCAGCGAATGAATGAATGAATGAATTCAGTGGATAACAGCATTGCTTCAATTTGTTATAAAGAGTGGGTCAAAATGATTTCAGAACAATGTGGGAGTGATAAAGGCAAACTGAGAACGAGCACTTCAAGTTATTGGTGCTAAAAGTGGTAGCTGCTGAATCACAGTTTATTGCTGTATGACATACAGTCATATATATAAAGACTAATCAGATGTATGTCATTACAAGGGCACTAGGTAATGAACTAATAAATGTCACATTAAAAAAATAAAAAATGTTATGCCCTAATATTATAGAGGAGGTTTTGGCACTCAATTAATGAAGAGAGGTCGACTCAGACAAAAATGTTGCTCCAAGTAATAATACACCAGTAAATTTCTGCCTTGTTATACATCAGTGTGAAACCAGTTTAAAAATGTCAGGAACACAGTGTTAATTCATATTCACAGAGCGAGACGGTGCAGTGAAATATTAAATAGCAGAGCATCAAGTCAGCTCTCGAAAAGAATGATCCGTGCAAAAGCTAACCTGCCTTTAGTCACACTTGATGATCAGTTTTGACTCCACTGTGAACATTATGCCCAGTGGTGGTAATCCTTTTGCTTCAAGTGATGAGTCACCCTGCACGCCTGTTTCTAAACTGCCCTTCCTTTTTGCCTTCTACTCACTCTACCCATGAGGCCAACAAATAAAAGAAAGGGACGGGATAGAGGCTGGGAAAGCCTCAAATCAGGACATAATTATGCAACTTAGCATGCAGACTATTGTATAAAGTGTAATTACTGAGCTCAGGGGCTTTCAAATGAGGAGACTGACAAGTTAATGCGGTCAGAAAGAAAGAGTTTGAGGTGTATTAGGAGTCACCTTTTTTAACCAGCCTCCAAGTATTTACAGACTATTAATTAATGTGGCCCTCCAAATGCTTTTAGTACATTTGACTGGCAGCAGCCCAGGCCTATTTCCTTCCCATAGCTGCAGAAAACAAAGAGGCTTTAGCTGTAATTGGCATCCATGAGGAACTCGAAAGAGAAGGCGCACATTATTTACAAGAAAAATTACAAATATTAATGACGTAGGTTGCTTTTTACCTATATGACAGGCAATTAAAGACACATTGGTCCTATTGTGAATTGCTTTTTCCCAAACACAGGTAATTGGAATTTTATTAACCTGATTCATTTTAATTGGGATGTTGCCCCATTCAAAGAGCGAAGTAATTATTTTTACTTCCAATCATTTACATGAGCTCTTGTATTCTGCAAAAACTTGAAATTATTTCAGTTAACCTTATCAGACTTATTTCCATCCTTCTATGTGAAATGAACTTGTTAATTCCCATTGTGGACTGATGGGTTATTGTTTCCAGAGGAATAAAAAAAATCCTTTTCTCATTGTAGCATACCTGTACCCTTAGTTTGGAACCAAATATGGAACTACCCTACCCATTGGAGATGCAATATTTCATATAAGCAATGTTGTGCATTACTTATATATTTAAAAAGATGCTTTAATTGACACTAATGAGAACAAGAAGTCTGCCTGCTTTTGCACGCTAATACAATTTATATGCCAGGTCTTTAGCTTACAAGTCTTTAATGTCCACTGCACTGTGAATGAAACTATTTTGCAGTGTGCTGTCACAAACCAAAAAGTAAATGTTTTTATTACAACTTAGCAGCAATGGCAGAGAATTCAAAGATCATTTCACTTTCTTTTTTTTTTTTTTTTTTTTTTTTTTGACTGAACACATTCTAATCAGTGATTACAACAAGAACCTACAGGAATTTGGGCCATAATGATTCACTATTGCAAGATCAGCAGTTCTTTATCTCAGTCCCAGGGGCCTGGTACTCTTTTATATCCAGCCAGGTGGCTAATGCACTTAATTAAGTTAAGTGGAAATCATTAAGTGGGAAACAGGACAAATGTACCCTCAAAGAAATACAAAACTACACAGTGACACAGTATAATTAATTGGAATAGCAGAGATATGGCATTGGAATTAAATTTGATTGTTTTCTGCAATAGTGTGGTTTTGAATGATGTTCTACAGACTGTGCACAAGTCAAAGAAGTGGCTTTCTATAGCTGACTGTAGTCTGAATTGAAGCTCTTGGTCAACCGCTGTAACCCCACTTACTACAAGGTCCACAATGTAGACACTACGTCTTGTGTTGTACTGTTGCTTTGAATACTGAGAATTCTTGACTTTCCTTGTCTGGTAACCTCGAGATGAATCACAGAGATTCCCTTTGAAGCCTAAAGACTTTAATCCAGTAGTCTGGGGATCATTACTAGAAGACTGGGGACTATTATTAGTTTATATTTTTAATTACTTTTTTAATTTGGTTTTTAATCACTCATTGGCTTTAGGAAAAGGACGCTGTTTAGGTTAAAATGGACACTTTTACAATGTTTACGACATGAGAAGCTTTGTCTCCATATTCTGGTTTGAAAGGGTGAAGAATATTTGATCAGTTCCCTGAACAAATAATTCTATGACAGGAAGAAAATACATGATGAATAAGGTATATGATAAAATATCGATTTTCAAATTTTTGCATAATAATTTTCATATTTTCATGTTTTTGCATAATTTCCCTGCTTAGCGTTTGCGTTAACATAATGTGATTCATATTTGTCATACAAACGTAATAAAACAATTAAACCGAATGTGTTTTTAGATACATAATAACTGCCCTAATAAATCAAAATTCTTTAAATGTATAACAGCTGGTCAATATGTATTTAAAGAAAACTTCAACGACAATCAACTCTACAAACTTCAAGTTGCATAGGGGATACTCATAAGATTGTAAACAGGTGTCATCAAGGCAGTGAAGTGTGGAGACTTAGTCACATGGTACACTACACTTATACAGTATTAGCTAAAATAAGGAGTCCTAAAGAAATGTTTTTAAACCATTTTCTTTCTGAAAAAGAAGCATTACGACACTATGGCAAATTTTAACTAAGCATTTATTCTGCATAAAAGTTTCCAATTAGTGTTATAAGCATTAGTATTGTTAGTGCAGATGGTTGAGCTCAATTTAAATACTTAAAATTTTGTTTAATCTACAGTAATGCATTATATTCTATAAAATCACATTCTTACAGCGTGTGGAAAGAGCTAAGAAAAACAGGCTTACACCTTGAAAAGGGGCAAGGGTACCTAGACCCGGGGCTTAGAGTACGCTTGGGGAGTGTGATCGTGTGTACAGCGTCTCTTTATGTCTGTCTCCACGTTGGTTGAGTGTGGAGTAAGTGTATATGAGAGCATGAGGGTGGGAATGGATGTTTGTATATGTGTGTGCCTGTATTTCTGTGTCTATATGTCAGGTTGGGTGTCAGGCGCCACCTCTCTGGGGACATCTTAGGCCCTCCAAGGTATGGAGGCCTATCTCCCCCTACCACCACTTCCCCTGCCAGTGGCGGACTCCCTCAGACGTCGGTGCGTTGGTGGTTCTTTGTGTCCGGGGATGGGCGTCCAGGTACACACCGGCTCACTCCTTGGCGGCCGCTTATCGGGGCCTGGAGCCTGGGGCTTGCTCGGGCCACTTCGGAGGTGGGGTGCCCCCGGCCTCTCGGCCTGGGGCTCGGTCACTCAGGCACGGCTGGCTGCCGGCGGAGCTCACGGGCGCGTCACTGCAACTCCCCCTGGCTTCTGCTCCGCGGCTGCTGAGTGAGCCCTCATCTGGGACTCTCCTCAGCTCTTTCTGGGACAGTGGCGCGGCTGCCCCTCTGTTGGTCTTCCTTGGTCTCTTCTGTTCTGGGGGCCTCTGGATGTCTGGAGTTTTGATCTCCTCCATACCTGCTTCATGCCCTGGAGGACGGGGCTGTGGCCCCCCCACACCCTCTAGCAGATCATTACATGAAGGAACCTTTTAAAAAACAAAAAACAAGCGCGTCCATGCTCACAGGTGTACACACGGGTGATCACACCCACAAACTACACCCTTTTTGGCTCCTACCTCAAAGCACACTGTGTTCTGTTGATCTTATGTGCTGCACAATAATGTTTAATATTTAGTATTTACTGTCATATTCCCATATATCATTGTGATGTTGTTTATTCTATTACTCTTGTTCTCTTCTGCTTGTTTTCTTTTTTCTTTCTCAGCAGGTGACCCAGGTGATTGTTATATGCATTTTTTTTTCTTTTTTTCTTCTTTTTCTTCTTTTTCTGCTCATTCTGTTGGTTTTTGGTTTTTGCCCTTCTCCCCCGTCCCTCTCCTCAGCTGTTTCTCTTTCCCTCTTTCTTTCTCCCCTTCTTTCCCCCAGTCAAGTCTGTCCCATGTTCAGTAAGTGAAAATAAAATAAACAATAAAAGGTGAATCAAATGGACCATTATGGCAAGGCTGGGATGGTCAATTTGGTAAAGTAAATCCGTTGGGCATCTTTCTTTGCCTTTAGACAACAATTCTGATGGCAAAAGAGCCAAACGGGACAGGCAAAAAAAAAAAAAGAAAAAAAAAAGAAAAAAAAGAAAAAAGAAAAGGGATAACAATACTTATCTGTTAAGTTGATAAATCACAGTTATTTACTTGTTTACTTGCTGGTGTCCCTGTTTTTACACACATATCTGGGCATGTGTGTAATAATACACAGATTGTAAGTGATCTCAGAAAAGAGTGGGGAGTATCTCGTCTAGCACAACAATAGACAACTGCCACCACAAGATATCAGTATAGTTTATGTTATGTTAAACAACATTATCCAAATAGATGGAATTATTATACCATGTGGCTGGGGCCTTTGTGTGTAGTTTTTGCATGTTCTACCTTTCTCCCACAGTCTAAAGGCATGCTGTTAGTGGGGTTAGGTTAACTGGTGATTCTAAATTACGGTGTGCATGTGAGAGTGAATGGTTGATTGTCTCTCTGTGTTAACCTTGTGACAAACTGGTGGCCTGTCCAAACTGGTGTACCCCACTTCTCACTCACTCTATGGCAGCTGGGATAGTGCTCCAGACCACCCGTGACCCTGAATTGGAGAAGCAGAAGAAAATGGAGGGATTCTTCTTCTTTTTTCTTTTCAGTTTTGACAGAAATAACTGCAATATGTCAACAATATGACAGGATGTTGGCAATCGTGTCATGGTTAATGTGAAAATGACAATAGAAATATATTGCAACCAGATAAGGAGCACCCACTGATGCAAACAGGCAAAATGGTCAATTCAGCTGTCTAGTAAAGGCTACGCCTCATAGTCAGCAGTGACATGACATTTATAAAAATACATAATAGCAAACAATTTCATGTAGCTTATATGGCTTGAAAATGCAATATTTTTTCCCCTTTTGTCAAGAGATAGCAGAATCAAGGGGACTCAAAGATCAACAAATGGCAGGATTCACCCACATGAAGTCTGGACAGTGTAGCTGGGTCATCTATTTGAGCCAAAGGGACGGTGCTCTGAGGAATCAAAATTGCTCTTTTGTGATGGAATGCTGTGAAAATAGTCCACTTGTCTCTTGATTTGAGCATGACTAAAATTCTACTTTGAGTTGCAAGCATCATCATGTGGACTATGCAGTCAGAATTACGCAGCTGAAGGCTTGAGAGCTGTTGGCACTGTGCTAAATGTAACGTGGTTTCCCATAATTTGTGTGCTGTCCTGTAGATGCTTCATAGAAGGTGTCCCTTCGAAAGGCTTTCTGGTCACATTTAGTCCTTAAATAACCTTATTTACAACACAAAGCACTTTTGTTCATGTTTGTTTTTGACACCTCCTCTCATTCCATTGCCGATTGCCATTCCATTAAGAGCTTATTTTGTTGTTCCATGGTTCACCTCACCATAAGCGACCCAGAAAATCTGTGACAGACCTTTAAAAGCAGATTCGATGTCTGGAATTAATTACAAATAATTAAATTCTCTTTGGTGTTTATCTATTTGGTGATGCCCCAAGGGAGAACCTCATTTGCCTATGCTCCAAATCACCTTTAATTTGAAGTTAACAGAAAGAATGAATGGTAAATGGCCAATATTTGTATAGCGCTTTTACTAGTCCCTAAGGACCCCAAAGCGCTTTACACATCCAGTCATCCACCCATTCACACACTGGTGATGGCAAGCTACATTGTAGCCACAGCCACCCTGGGGCGCACTGACAGAGGCGAGGCTGCCGGACACTGGCACCACTGGGCCCTCTGACCACCACCAGTAGGCAACGGGTGAAGTGTCTTGCCCAAGGACACAACGACCGAGACTGTCCAAGCCAGCAAAGAGGCACAGAAAAGAAATTGAAGAGAATGGCAAACTCAACATCGAAGTTCATCGGAAGCCCACACACACGGACCAGTACCTCCTGTTCGACTCCCATTACCCTCTGGAACACAAACTTGGAGTAATTAGGACCAAACACCACCGGGCAGAACATGTTCCCTCTAAGCCTGAAGGAAAAAAGAAGGAACACACACATGTAAAGGAAGCACTCAAAACGTGCGGCTATCCTAAATGGGCGTTCTTAAAGTCAGCAAAGAGGCACAGAAAAGAAGATCAAACACCAGCGAGGGAGGATAAGAAAGACAGACGCAACAACATTGTCATCCCCTATGTAGCCGGTGTATCAGAAAAACTCAGGAGAGTTTTCTCCAAGCATGACATCCCAGTGTATTTCAGACCCAGCAACACGCTCAGATAAAAACTGGTTCACCCGAAAGACAAAACGCCAAAACACAGACTTAACAATGTGGTGTATGCTGTACAGTGCAGCGAGGAATGCTCAGACCTCTACATTGGAGAGACCAAACAGCCACTTCACAAGCGCATGGCACAACACAGAAGAGCCACCTCCACAGGACAAGACTCAGCAGTCCATCTGCATCTTAAGGATAAAGGACACTCTTTCGAGGATGCCAATGTTCACATTTTGGACAGAGAGGACAGATGGTTTGAAAGAGGAGTGAAAGAAGCCATCTATGTCCACTGTGAGCGACCATCTTTGAACAGAGGCGGCCTCTGCCATCTATAATCCAGTTTTGAGATCCCTTCCCAGACGCCTTAACGCCCACTCACATCCTGGGCCACCTGATCTCAGGAATTCGCATGATAAGGTGGGGCCAGGTTTCACAATGAACTCACCCGGAACTCTGGCTGATTGGGACCCACACCCAGTTTCACACCTTGGCTCAGGTGATTAGAGGATCATCAGGGGGTCCTTTTGTCCCTCTGTGGGGGGATACTCCCACTAGGTTTATATCTGGGACTCTCCACCATTTGACCTTAGAACTGAAGAAGCTTCTCGGATGAGAGGTGAAACGTCTTCAAGTAACTTAAAGAAGTCCAGACGCTTTTCTTTGCAAGCTCCTTTGACCATAAAGTCAATGCATTTAGGCATGCAGACATGTCCAAGGAAACTTGCTAAGTTGAAAGCATCAGGATGGCAAAGAAAGGTGATTCAGAGGACTTTAAACATGACTTGGTTGTTGGTGCCAGACGGGCTGAGTCTGAGTCTTTCAGAAACTGCTGACCTACTGCAATCTTCCTGCAAATCCATCTGCAGGGGGTTACAGAGGATGGTCTGAAAAAGATGAAATATTGTTAAAACCTATCTTATCAGAATCAGAATCAGAAACTTTATTGTCATTGTCACAGGTACAAAGAAATTAAGAATGTTCCCCGATCATTGCATCATCCCTAGCAATATCAAAATATAAATAAATCAATAAAATTCAATAAATAAAATAGAATACTTAAAATACTAATAAGATGTAACAGTAAAACATTCACATACATTCCCACATACATGCTTCAGACCGTGCATAGATTAACACAAGAGTGGCGTGATGGGCATTTTTTTTGTAGCATTCAGATGTGTTATTGCAGTTGGATAACAGCTGTGTTTGAGTCTATTAGTCCTTGCTCTGATTGCCCTGTACCGTCTGCCTGAGGGCAACAGTTCAAACAGGGAGTGGCCAGGATGTGAGGTGTCTTTTATGATGTTTTGGGCCTTTTTAAGACAGTGGATGTTGTGTAGAACTTCCAGTGTGGGGAGAGGGCAGCCAGTGATCTTTTGGGCGGTGTTAATGATCCCTTGGAGTGCTTTCCTCTGAGCCCCTGTGCAGCTAGTGTACCAAATACATATGCAGTAGGTTAGAACACTCTCAATGGTGGCTCTGTAGAAGGACACCAGCAGTCTCTGTGTGATGTTATTCCTCCTGAGAATTCTCAGGAAGTACAGTCTCTGTTGGGCCTTTTTCAGCAGCTCGGAGGTGTTCACACTCCAGGAAAGGTTCTCCTCTATATTGACTCCCAGGAAGCGGAAGCTTGCCACCTTTTCTACACAGTCCCCATTAATGATTAGTGGTTGAATCTCTGCCTTTTTCCTTCTGAAGTCTATTATGAGTTCTTTGGTTTTTGAAGTGTTGAGGAGGAGGTTATTGGCCTTACACCATGATGTCAGCTGCTCCACCTCGTCTCTGTACGTAGCCTCGTCTCCCTTGGAAATGAGCCCCACCACTGTGGTGTCGTCTGCAAATTTCACAAAGATGTTGCTGTGGTGGCGAGGAGTGCAGTCGTGTGTCATATCGTGTCGTGTTGTGTTATATGTAGTGCCGACGTAGGACAGTTTTTCCAATTTCATTGTACTACTGTACTATGTATGACTGTGCAATGACAATAAAGAGTTATCTTATCTTATCTTATCTTATCTTATCTTAGAGAGAGTAGAGCAGTGGACTGAGCACACAGCTCTGGGGTGAGCCAGTGCTGAGACTCAGGGCTGAGGATGTGTGATGGCCAACTCTGACTCTCTGTCTACGGCCCGAGAGGAAGCTATTGATCCATATGCAGGTGCTGTATGGAAGCCCCAGGTCTTGTAGCTTGGCCACCAGTTTGTGTGGAAGGATGGTGTTAAAAGCTGAGCAGCAATCCACGAAGAGCATCCGCACATAGCTACCATGCTCTTCCAGGTGTGTTAATGCAGCATGGAATGGCTGTGGCTACAGCGTCTTCCGTGGACCGGTTTGCTCTGTAGGCAAACTGGTGTGGATCCAGGCTGCGGGGCAGGGCTGCTGTGATGTGTCTGCGGACCAGCTTCTCAAAGCATTTCATTACCACTGGGGTGAGTGCCACCGGTCTGTAGTCATTCAGGCCGGTGATGTGGGGCTTCTTAGGCAAGGGGACTATGGTGGAGGACTTCAGGCAGAGTGGGACAGTCGTCTGTGCGAGGGATTTGTTGAAGATCCTGGTGAAGATTCCAGCCAGCTGTTCTGCACAATCCCTCAATATTTGACCTGGCACACCATCAGGACCCGCCGCCTTCCTCGGGTTAACAGCCTGCAGCATGCGCTTCACCTCGTGCTCTTCCAGGGTGAGGGTGGTACTGCTATGGGTGGCGTGTTGCTGCTGTGGCTCCAATACCTCCGGTACCCTGGTCTCAAAGCGGGCGAAGAAGATATTCAGCTCCTCTGCCAGCTCCAGGTCACCGTCCGCAGCTCCGAGATTGATCTTATTGTTGGTTAGGTGCTGGATGCCTTGCCACACCTGCCAGGTGGTGTTACTCTTCAGATGGTCCTCAATCCTCCTCCTATAGTCCCCCTTCGCCTCTCTGATGCATCTCTTCAGGTTGGATCAGGCTGCGGTGTAGTGATCCCTGTTGCCACCCATATGGAAATGATATATATAAATCTTATAAAGTTTGTATCTGTCTTGTGTGAAACTTGTATGAAAAGCATATAAGAGTGAAAACAGATATAAGATCCCTTGAAAAATTATATAATGAAACTTGTATGTTTTGGATACTTACTAAAACAATATATGAAAGTAATGAGAAAGTGGCCACTTTCATGAGTAAATCATGTAAGCCTTATATGATTTACTCATGAAAGTGGCCACTTTCATGAGTAATCACATATAAGTTTTTACTATTTCTTTTCCATATGGACAGACCTGAACGCAATGTTCCTCTCCTTCAGCAGCTGCCTGACCTCCCGGGTCATCCAGGGCTTTTGGTTGGGATAAGCCCTGGATGTAAATGTATTATGGGTACATTATGTAAATGTACCCATAGTTAAACTGGAAAGCACTGGCTAAGGGATAATGTAAACCACCTTCATGTGACTGCTTAGTAACTTACCCCAAAACATGCATGTGCCCGATGGTATATATCAGGGTTCTCAGGGGAAAAAAATCACACTGATAATGTAGAAGTCTCAGGAACCCATGCATCACATATGAAACAACTGGTGTCACAGGATTCATCTTATAGGAAGGCAACAGTAATTCAAATAAGCATTCAGTACAACCAAAGTATGTAGACGAGCATCTCTGAATGCACCACATGCCAAACCTTCAAACAGATGGACAAAAAGGAGATAAAATTGTAAAAATTGTTGTCTGGTCTGATGCGTCAGTTTTGACCATCCAAATGTTAGATGGGAGAGTAGAATTTGGTGTAAACAACATGAAAGCATGGATCCATCCTGCCTTCTATCATTGTTCAGGCTGCTGCTGCTGGTGGTGTAATGGTGTGGGGGATATTTTCTTGGCTGAATACAGACTGAGCATCATTTAAACAGCACAGCCTACCTGAGTGCTATTGCTGACCATGTCCATCTCTTTATGACCACATAAAGGGGTGGACATAGCTGAGTGCTGCTTCTAGCAGAATAAAAAACACAATAAGATACTTTAAAAAAATGAAATGTCATATTCATGTTCTTCTTGAGTATGTCCAAATAGATTCCAGCAAAATTGTACTAGAACCGTTTCTTTTGGACCTCTTTACTACAGTGAATGTGGTTTAGATCACACTTTGACAGTGATGTCTGCATACATTAACATATACTGCACACATATTGTTTTCTACTTAGTTTAGCCATGAATAAATGAGAAATATAGTGACATAACATCATAGGATTCTAACTGAGATTTCTGTTTAATGTTTTATGTATGGAGAACTCACCTTGAAATGATATACTGCACATGCACACATTTTGATTAGCAAAATGAAACACCTTGAGCCCAGGAAAATAATTTCATGTACTGTTTCCTTGCTTGGAATTTAACAAGAAGCCCCTTTTTTCCCTAACAGAAGCAAATACATTAATGACAGTAATTTTTAAATCATCTTTAGGGTTTCCTTTACCACTGTCCCCTGCTGGGACATAATCTGAGAGTGTCTTGCAAAGTTACGTCCCACCATATGTGTTTGTTATTATTTCTCTCATTAAATCTGGGTTGGGAGCAGAAGCCCGCAGTATCTCATGTTTTATTTATGGCGAAGATGTGTCGGCTCCGCACGTCTTCGGCTCAGGCTTTTTGATCTTCTTTCATTAGAGGATGTTCAATATTTATCACTGCTGTTTCCCATTATTCTGCCCATGGATAGGTCCAGCTCTTTTACCACTTCAGAGTCCTGCAACTATCATCGCTTTCTTACAACACACATTTGTTAAGGAAATGAAACAGTTATCCATCTGAAAAGCTCACTTTCTGTTGAGAAAGAGCGTTTCATGTACCTCGCAAGCATTTGACTGGAGTGCTTTACTACAAAGCAGGGTGATGAGCTTAATGAGATTACTTCAGGTTTAACCCTCAAGTTGTCAGGGTAACAAAGGTGGCATCATTGTCATGGTTATTTATGCCGCACACCAGGTTAAGTACAACCCATCAGTTACTGTTGACCTCAGATAATAAGATCTACTGTTTAGAGACAGCCTATTGATCCTGATATTTGTCTTATCAGGATCAATAAGAAGTATAAACTATAAACTATAATTCAACTTTTGAGGCACAATTTTCATTAATTCTTTGTTCTAAAAACCCTTAATATGGCATAATCCTAAAACAGGGTTCCTATGGCTTCTGGCCTACTTGTTGATTATTTTTTAAATTTCCAGAACAGCCTTTTTACCGATTTGAATTCTGGCTCTTGGATAAACCAACATCACCAGACATGCATATTGAAGAAGATCACGATCACGATCAGCACTGAAGGAATGCTGTGAAGCAATGATACTAAAACACTTTCATAGAAACTAGTCTATGTATTTTAATGCCTGCAAATCCAGTTGTTGCTTCTGGACTGGACCGTTCTTCAGTTGATCTATAATTCTGCAGCGAGAGTACTAAAGTGACTAGAAAGAGATTATATCTATCCTGTATTAGCCTTCATTAAACTGTTAAATATAACATCCAGAAGTGACTTTAATATCTTTCTCTAACATACAAACTCTTGATTAATCATGCCCCATCATATCTAATAGAACTCATAGATTTGTATTATGGCAGTAGCCCAGGCTGGTGGAGCTTCAGCTTTCACACTCCTCTCCTGTGGAAATAGCACCCCGTTTGGGTTTAGTAGACAGATTCCCTCTCTATTTTTAAGATCTGGCTTAGGTCTCAGGCCTCTGACCCCATAGCACTTAATAATTCTCTTCTACACCCATCTTTTCATACCCACTGCATTTATAAGCCCCTATAGCATGTCATTAACTTTTGGCTGTTCTCTCTAGTATTTTGTGTTTTGTCTGGCTTGCTGTCAGTGATCGCTTTCTGCTTCTCTCTGGTCTTGTCAAGTGCTTGCTCTTAGAGAGAACACCAGCGATCAGATAATCCCCAAGACTTTAGGTCTTTATGGTACAAAGTCCATTGAAATGATGGTTGCTGTGAACTGGTGCTATGGAAATTAAACTGAACTGAAACAAGTTAGTGAATGCATGCTATAGAGTCACATTCCAGCAATAACATAGCTTGTAGACTGTATTTTTCTAACCTCTTGGTACTTTTTAATGCACCCTTCTATCTGTTTTTTTTTTTTTTTTACTTTAAAGTCCATATTTAAGCCATTTTTGCCACTTGCTACAAAAACCAAAAACCAACCCTTTTTACCTCTTCATAGGAGATTATATATTTTTTAGCTTGCGGATATGCATGTCGTCATCCTGTCTGCCAACACGACAGCTCAAATAGTTTTGAATGAATTCTGATAAAACTGTAGGGGTATAGAGTGGGGTCATGTTAACAGTCCATTAAAATTTGGCTTACATCCCCCAAGGTCTTCAAGGTCACCTTGAAGATCTATTGGCTGAAAACTGACAAAAACCATTAGAACTTAGAAACTATGATTCTGACAAGTGGTGGTGTATTACCAGCATATAGAAAGTACTGTATAAAGATTTAAGGTATCACGTTTTATTTGACCTCTGAAATCTCTTAAAAGGTCAACAGATTGATCTAATAGTCAAAATGATAAAAATGCTATATAGAACTATTTATTAAAACTATGTTTCTTACTGTCATTGTTTGTGCATATGGGGATATAGATATAATATAGATGATATATGGGAATTCTAAACAGCACTTTAACATGTCATTGTTATGTACATTGCAGGAACAAGTTTTAACTCTCTAAATATGAATGTTACACATTCTGTCAAGTATATCAAAATGGTTTCACCTGCTTGTTTGTACTGTCAACTTGTTTTTACGGCAGTACAAACTTCTTAAGGTAGTTTTATAAAGAACAAAGAAAGCAAAATTAATATGCATAAAATATAATCCCTTAAAAGTGCATGCTGCCATCCACTGGTTTGTGCTCTTGGAGTTCTTCTTGTATGTACATGTACACGTAGACTGGAAAGCCCCGAGTGGTGTATTGATGATAATGACCACCTTCACATGACCGATGTTTTAGGATAAGTTAAGATAGAAAAAGATTCTGGTTATGTTCACAGTAAACACCCAGATGCCTTTTGCATTATTCAGGAATTGTTGTCTTTTGAGTTAAGTACACATTTTAAATGACTGCATATTAGACCCAGAAAATGCATCTTTAAAAATTTAAGGTCATTAAGTTTTTAGCCATTTCTAAAATAACCATTTGTCACATGCCTACCTACATTACTAATTTTACATTCATGTTACTAGTTGGTTGTATTCTGTGGATTCTTACATTTGACATGTTTACCCTTTTAGTTAAGATACCAATCGAATAGATAATCCTTTTAATGCCTGGCACACCTGTTATCCCAACATCAGTAACAGGAGTCCAGCTTGTCTCCTCTAACTGCACTACATCAGAACCCTTGTTCTCCTGGGGCTGCCTACACCTCTGTTTTGTTTTTGTGATGCTATAAGGTCACCTCTCATTGGTACGAACTGCTTCTAGTCAGGCTGCCATGTTAACAGTCACATCCCGCTTGCCAGCCTGACAGCATAAACCCAGCTGAAGTCAAGCCTTTTAGCATGTCACTGTGGGTCGAATGTGAAACTGCAACCCCATGGAGGGATGTGAAGAGTGTAGTATTTTCTCTGCTTTTTGTTTGACATGAATAAGTGACCTGTACGGAAGGCCAAACAAGTACTTGTCATTCTGTCTGGCTGTCTGAACAGACAAAAAAGAATCCACACATAAAATGACATCATGGGAGTGTTTTGAAATGAAAAGAGCAAAATTTGGGAACCTTTTTTCCTTAAGGCCTCTTTTGTACTGTCAATAATATCCATAAAGCTAGTGTAGGTTGTCACAGTGAAAAACAGGTGATCGTTTTGATCTTGGAGTAGAAAAAAAAAGCTTCCAACAGCATTTTCACTGTTCATGCTGGGGACACAGTGTGTCCTAAATTCACAATGAAGTGGTAGTTGTAGCACTTTTAGCTTCTGTAATGTGACACATTTTTGAGTCAAATGGAAAAGGCCAGTGGGGTATGAGTGGGACTTCCAATTTGAATTGTACAGTATAATAGAGCAGAACTACAAACGAGGAGTGCTGGCCACCACCACTTTCTCTCACACATACACACAAAACACCAGAGAAGAGAAAGTAAAATCCCAAATCTAAAAAAACAATCTACAGCAGATGAACAGTATTTGAACGTTTCTGGACATTGGACCTAAGAGATGCATCTGTCCCTTTGCTGTTTACTGAAGCCTCATCAGACATCTCAGTCGCAGGGTGGCTGTCAAAAGCCACTTAATGCAGGGAAATGGGGAGAAAAGGCTAAGAAAACGCCAAAGTGCACAAGAACTGGACTGAAAATCAGTGGCAACAGGTCTGATGGAGTGATAACTCTAAATGTGAAATTTCTGAGTCAAATAGTTGTCAGTATGTGCAGAGGAAGTCAGAACCCCAACCTATGCCATACCATCTGAAAAACATCTGGCAGTGTCTTCGCTTTTCAACATGACTGTGATCCCAAATACATATTCGCACATTCAGAAAGAAAACACAACTGAACACTATCAGTCATGGATTGGCCTCCCCAGAACCTAAACCTCATGTAACTACATGGAAGCAATGTGGAATTATCTCGAGAGAAAAAGTAGCAAAAGGCTGTTCTCTGGAGTGTGCTTCAAGGAACTTGGAGGACTATTCCTGAAGACTACTCAAAGAAATTATGAGAAAGCTGCCTAAGAGACGTCAGACTATGTTGAAGAGTAACGGTGGCCTTGTGAAATTTTCAGGTTTATTACAACTGTACAAACTATGTTGTATTCCATACATGTTTGAATGTTTCTGTAAATTGCTGCAACTATTTTCCATTTTCCTAACAAAATATAAATAAATAAGGGTTGGTTTGAGACTTTCGCACAATACTGCATGTCTATCTTTCTTTCTTACTTACTTACTTTATGTTTTCAATACACCAACCCACACAGGACTTGTTTAACATTGCACTACAATGTCATTAACCTTTGGTGATCCAGTGCCATAAACAACTGAAAATTCCATTAAGGGCTTCTTTATAGTTACCTTCTTATATTAAATTTCCTTTTGCCATTTACTTGCCACATCAGCATGTGTAAGAAAATGACGCACTGGCCTGACAAATATTTCACTCCAACATATGAAGGGTCTGTGACATTCATTGCAAAGCTCACTGCATGGAGTTAAAAGTTTCAGTCTTACATAATTCCAAATATGAGCCTTTTGGAGAGAAAATGGAGCACCCCAGCAGCTTCTGTCAGACTCTAAAGGCTTACAATAACAACTTGACAAGGTACTGTGTGTAGGTGGCTACAACAAAGGGCTCTGATGATTTGCTATATTATGTTGAAAAAATTCTAAGGCCAGTTTTTAAATGTTTTAAACAGCCGCAGAGTAGATGAAGGTACTTGTGCGCAAATGTCAAAAATACTGTTTGTTTGTAGAGTTAAACAGTCATAAATAGGATTTATGAAGACATAGGAGTATTCATTTCATTTTTGCTCTCAGTAACATACTGTACCAGCTAAGTGGGAGATCAGCAGACAAACTGAAAAAGCTTTTTTTTTTCTTTTTACATTTTAAAGAAAAGAGAAAAAAGGGCCTTGCCAGAGGACTTAAATCTGCCTCTCTCATTCATCCCCTGCTTTCAAAAGTTGAAAAGGAGGGGTAGCAGTACAAAGGGAAGCTAGTCAGAAAAATAGATCCAACTCTTTGCAGTAGGTCTCTGATGTCTTGAAAGACTTCTTTTGGATGCTCTCACAGTAACTCCTTTCCTTTATAGCTAAATAGATTTGTTTATTACCCCCAGAGACACAATTTTCCACCACACAGATTTTCTTCTGTCATATTGAACATTTCAGCTACTTTTTATTGCAAGAATATTTTCACATCTGCTCCATGTGCCTCTGATTTGTTCTGGGAAAATAGGTGTCAATTATTAAGAAGTGAGAAGCCAAGTCTTTTTTATCAATCTAATTAACAGTGTACACTGAAGCCTAATCTACAATTCAACAGCAATTTAAACATTTTTGCACAAATTACTTTTATGAAGACAACTGTACAAATTTAAATTGTCTAGTCTCTGAAAACTTCCATTTCCTGCTTCATTTATTTGTGAATATTGAAAATAAATTAACACGTACTCATTGTATGGTGTGTTTGTTTGATAATTAAAGTTAAAGTTTCCTTGCGTTTTGTGTATAAGTGGGCAATCGTCATTTTTGGTTATTGTGTCATATTCTCATTGTTCTCACTGATCCGACTGGCTCAGGCATCAGCAGTGGGGGGATGGTAGTGAAGCAGGAAGTGGATTTAATGGCTCTCTCTTGTTGCAGATTTTAAATCAGTCAATATAGGTGCAGCTCTATTTTGAGACTTTTTAAAAAAATATATTTTTGACATTCATCAATATTCTACTGAGAAGAGGAAATCAGGTTATTTAGCTTTTTAGAGGTCCTAGTATTTTAATTGTCCTTATAACAATTCATATATCGTATCTTCATACGAGTTGCAAAGGTTACATGACGTAGACAGGGCTAGGACTTGACAAGCTTTGCTTCCTCTCGCTCCTTTTCAAACAGGAAATTGTCAGCATTTTGTTTTTGTTTAGTTTTTTTCCTTGTGAATAAGAAAGCATTCAGTGGTTTTGTGTTTATTTTTTTTTATCTCTAGCAACACCATTTTTGAAATACAGATTTGATTGATTGACATATATATTCCATATCATATAAGATGTCACTGTTTTGTTTTCCATCACTGCAACTAGTGAGGCGTATTAAGGATATCTGGACCTCTGATTTGTCGGAGTCAGACACTGCATTAATTTTACATTTTGTTTTCACATTACTTGAGCTTGAAGGGCCCTTCCAGGGCTTTTTATGAAGTCTAGTACATCACCTTAGTGGCTCCTGATATAATCACAGTGCTGATTGTTCAATAAGTCTTAAGATCAGCTGATTTTTAGGCTATCTTGTAGGCTTAATAATACACATAAACATATTATGTGTGTGCACATAAAGTGTCCAATAACAGCTGTCCGGAGTAACATATGAGTGCCTCTATGAGCATGCATCCTCAAATCCAATCACATCAGCCAGGTCTCATTGGCTAACAGGGAAATTGCATAATCATGTGTAGACATTCAGTTATTGTAGCCTTCTCTGGCTTAAATTGAATTTTTGGTATCAAGACTCAATTTGTCATATGAAATTGCTGTTTCATTAGATTCCAACTGACCCCTCTTTTCCTTGCCGGATGGACGAGAGGCAATACTGAAAACAATTCAGATTTTGTGTGTCTGTGTGGATGTTTGCAGATGGGGCCAGAGACTGGCTCTTTCTTTGCTGAATTGTTTATTTATCAGAAGAGCTGCTAATTTATGAAGCATTTTCCTCTAAACCAAGAGTTCAATTACAAACTCATAAAACATCAGGTAAACAACTTAATTTGGTTCCCTGCCTCATGAAACCCAAGCTGCAGAAAATGAAAGAACTAAACAGATGTCTAAAAAATGAACGTTATGCAAAGTATAAACAAAGGTAGGTTTATGTTTGCTCCAGAGTTCCTTGCTTCAGTGCCTTTTCTGCTCCCAACATCATCAGTAGGCAACAATAGGTTGTTTAGAATGAGGGACCTCTAATATCAGTTTATTATCAGCTCAAAGCATAATTAAATTGTCCGCATTAGCCGGTAAGCTAACGTTGGCTAGCATTAGCCAGAAGAAAGCCATTTTTATGTAATGAGACTTTGGTCATTTTGCAAACTTGCACGTTTCAGATCATCAAACAAATTTTAATAGTAGACAAAGATAACCTGACTAAATACAAAATTCCCTTTTCAAATGACGATTTCATTCATTAAGGTAAATGAAGCCACCCAAACTCTGTATAAAAGTTATTTTGCTATGACGTTACCAGCTGACATTACAAACAGACCATTTCTCCATTTGTGCAATGCTGGCGAGTTACATCTAACTTGATTTTGTTACCACTAGCAAAATCATCCCTGCTAGATGACAACCTTGTTGATGTATAATGCCAAAAGTATAGCCATCAATAAATCATATAAAGGAAAGGAGTGTCTATGTCCCACTAGTGTTTGAGCGCCAATGTAGTTCTTTTAACACTTTAATTAATAACAAGTTTTTTTTAGGTTCTGTATATCCTATAAATATCCTATTGTAGGAATTTAGAAATAGTCAAATAGTGCAAGCATAGTAACCGACCTCATTAACAATATGTTACATATATTAAATATGAAATACATAGATTGTTTTCTGGAGCAGGACTTTGTATTTATTCATTTTAAAGGTCAACCCCCACAATTTCACAAAGGTAGAAATTATAAGTGAGCAATACATTTTGTAGAGTGGTGTAATGATTCAACATATCATTACATGTATGAATAACTGCTTCTAGGTTTGATCCATTAGTGTAGTCAATATGTTATTTCCGTGTTAACTTCTAATCACTCACACGTCTTTTTGATTTCCAATAAATGCTAGTTTACTATTTTTAATATACAATTCATAATATATTTATGGTGATACATGTTGGTGTTTCAGTTTATGTCTTTGCCAATGTTTCAACTTGTGAAGACTAAATTGGCTAAAATTGCATGCAGTGTATCACTTTCATCCTTTTTCTATCCTATTTCTGGACAAATGGCAGCACATGTTCCCATAAAGCTGTAAAGCAGAGTGTATCAAATTATGACTGATGTCAGTCATCATATATGAAAATGTGCAGAAAACGCTCAGAGTGACTGTAAATCCATGAGTGCTTCCTATTTGGGTAATGTGGCTTCTTTATCCCTCACTTGCACGTCTCATATCTTGGCTCTCCCCAGCTGGAGTGCAAGAGAGAAATCTGAGACGAGAAGAACTGTATTCACCAAAACCCACCAAATCTTTATTGAAAAAACTGTCAAAACAACCTTTGTACAGTTAAACTGCTGGAAAAAGAAGAAGAAGACAACAACATTTATATATACACTTGTGTGTGTGTACATATATATATATATATGTATATACAACACCAGCACGCCCCTGCGGGCGGTTTATCCTTCAAGCTCGGGTCCTCTACCAGAGGCCTGGGAGCTTGAGGGTCCTGCGCAGTATCTTAGCTGTTCCCAGGACTGCGCTCTTCTGGACAGAGATCTCCGATGTTATTCCCGGGATCTGCTGGAGCCACTCGCCTAGCTTGGGAGTCACCGCACCTAGTGCTCCGATTACCACGGGGACCACCGTTACCTTCACCCTCCACATCTTCTCGAGCTCTTCTCTGAGCCCTTGGTATTTCTCCAGCTTCTCGTGTTCCTTCTTCCTGATATTGTTGTCATTCGGAACCGCTACATCGATCACTACGGCCGTCTTCTTCTGTTTGTCTACCACCACTATGTCCGGTTGGTTAGCCACCACCATTTTGTCCGTCTGTATCTGGAAGTCCCACAGGATCTTAGCTCGGTCATTCTCCATCACCCTTGGGGGCATCTCCCATTTTGACCTCGGGACTTCCAGGTTATACTCGGCACAGATGTTCCTGTACACTACAGTGGGGCAAAAAAGTATTTAGTCAGCCACCGATTGTGCAAGTTCCCCCACCTAAAATGATGACAGAGGTCAGTAATTTGCACCAGAGGTACACTTCAACTGTGAGAGACAGAATGTGAAAAAAAAAAATCCATGAATCCACATGGTAGGATTTTTAAAGAATTTATTCGTAAATCAGGGTGGAAAATAAGTATTTGGTCAATAACAAAAATACAACTCAATACTTTGTAACATAACCTTTGTTGGCAATAACAGAGGTCAAACGTTTACTATAGGTCTTTACCAGGTTTGCACACACAGTAGCTGGTATTTTGGCCCATTCCTCCATGCAGATCTTCTCGAGAGCAGTGATGTTTTGGGGCTGTCGCCGAGCAACACGGACTTTCAACTCCCGCCACAGATTTTCTATGGGGTTGAGGTCTGGAGACTGGCTAGGCCACTCCAGGACTTTCAAATGCTTCTTACGGAGCCACTCCTTTGTTGCCCGGGCGGTGTGTTTTGGATCATTGTCATGTTGGAAGACCCAGCCTCGTTTCATCTTCAAAGTTCTCACTGATGGAAGGAGGTTTTGGCTCAAAATCTCACGATACATGGCCCCATTCATTCTGTCCTTAACACGGATCAGTCGTCCTGTCCCCTTGGCAGAAAAACAGCCCCATAGCATGATGTTTCCACCCCCATGCTTCACAGTAGGTATGGTGTTCTTGGGATGCAACTCAGTATTCTTCTTCCTCCAAACACGACGAGTTGAGTTTATACCAAAAAGTTCTACTTTGGTTTCATCTGACCACATGACATTCTCCCAATCCTCTGCTGTATCATCCATATGCTCTCTGGCAAACTTCAGACGGGCCTGGACATGCACTGGCTTCAGCAGCGGAACACGTCTGGCACTGCGGGATTTGATTCCCTGCCGTTGTAGTGTGTTACTGATGGTGACCTTTGTTACTTTGGTCCCAGCTCTCTGCAGGTCATTCACCAGGTCCCCCCGTGTGGTTCTGGGATCTTTGCTCACCGTTCTCATGATCATTTTGACCCCATGGGATGAGAACAACTGGTGCAACAGTGCGAACGTTGTTCCTCTCACACGCTCCTGCACACCAAATCTGGAACTACTGTCCATCATGTGTCGTCCTTTTTATCTACCTCGGGAATTTACATCGGTCATTGTAAGTGCCGTTTATATTCCACCACAAGCGGACACGGTCACCGCCTTATGCGAGCTGCATGAGGCACTCACACAGCACCAGACACAACACCGGGACGCTGCGCTTATTGTGACGGGGGACTTTAATAGCGCCAACCTCAAACGCGCAGTGCCGAACTTTTATCAACACATCACCTGCCCCACCAGGGGTGAAAGGACACTGGACCACTGCTACACTACGGTCAAGGACGGCTACAAGGCACAATCCCGCCCCCCGTTTGGCAAATCTGATCACGCCGCCATCTTCCTCATGCCAAAATACAAACAAAGGCTGAAACAGGAAGTTCCGGTTCAGAGGAAGGTCGCGCGCTGGACGGATCAATCGGTGGCCGCGTTACAGGACGCACTCGATGACGCAGACTGGGGCATGTTCAGAAACAGCTCCGACGATGACGTCAACGTGTTTACGGAAGCGGTTGTGGGATTCATCGGGAAACTAGCGGATGATACCGTGGAGACAAAGACTATCACAACGTTTCCCAACCAGAAGCCGTGGGTGGATAAAACCATCCGCGACGCTCTGAGATCCCGCACCGCTGCCTACAACACGGGACTCATGACGGGGGACATGGACCCGTACAAAGCCGCGTCATATAACGTGCGGAGGGCGGTGAAAGAGGCGGAGCAGCGCTACGGGAGGAAACTAGAGTCACAACTCCAACAGAGTGACTCTAGGAGCCTGTGGCGGGGACTAAGGACAATAACGGACTATAAAGCACCAACAACCGGTATGACGAACGCGGCCGTGACTCTGGCAGACGAGCTGAACACTTTCTATGCTCGCTTCGAGGCTGCAGCTAAGGTCTCCAACAATGCTAGTGTTAGCGGCGCTAACGGCTGCAGACAGGAAGATACTGCCAGCACCGGAAACGTGCTCGTCATCTCCGAGCATGAAGTAAGGAGAGCCTTCAAGAGAGTGAACACCAGGAAAGCAGCAGGACCAGACGGCATCCCAGGTCGTATCCTCAGAGACTGCGCATACCAGCTAGCTCCTGTGTTCACTGAGATATTCAACATCTCTTTATCTCAGTCGGTGATCCCCACATGCTTCAAAGAGTCCATCATTGTTCCTGTCCCGAAGAAACCCCACCCTGCTTCTCTCAATGACTATCGCCCTGTAGCCCTCACCTCAGTAGTGATGAAGTGCTTTGAACGCCTGGTCAGAGACTTCATCATTTCTTCACTACCAGACACACTGGACCCACTACAGTTCGCTTACCGTCCAAATCGTTCCACAGACGATGCCATCTCTCATCTCCTCCAGACATCACTCACTCACTTGGACACTAGAAGGGGGAATTATGTTAAAATGCTCTTCATAGACTACAGCTCTGCATTTAACACCATAATTCCCTCCACACTCACCACCAAGCTGGAGCATCTGGGACTCAGCTCATCTATGTGTCAGTGGATCTCCAACTTCCTAACTGGCAGACCACAGGCAGTAAGGATGGGCGGACATGTCTCAGCCTCCACCACTCTCAGCACTGGAGCCCCCCAGGGGTGTGTTCTGAGCCCCCTGCTGTACTCTTTGTACACATATGACTGTGTGGCCACTACCAGCTCCACCACCATCATCAAGTTTGCTGACGACACCGTCGTGGTGGGCCTGATCTCTGATAACAACGAGACGGCCTACCTGAAGGAGATTAGGAATCTGGAGAACTGGTGCCAGAGGAACAACCTCCTTCTAAACGTCAGTAAGACAAAGGAGCTGATAGTGGACTTCAGCACTAAGCAGGAGAGGAACTACCAGACCCCCGTCATCAACGAGTGCCCAGTGGAGAGAGTGGACAGCTTCAAATACCTCGGAGTTCACATCACGCAGGACCTGTCATGGTCCTGTCACATCAACACTGTGGTGAAAAAGGCCCGACAGCGTCTCTACCACCTCAGACGCTTGAGAGACTTCCAACTGCCCTCCAAGGTGCTCAGGAACTTTTACTCGTGCACCATAGAGAGCATCCTGGCGGGAAACATCTTAACCTGGTTCGGGAACAGCACCATGCAGGACAGACGAGCTCTACAGAGGGTTGTGCGGTCAGCTGAGCGCACCATCCGCTCCGAGCTCCCTGACCTGCACTCAATCTACCAAGGCCAGGAAGATCGTGAAGGACCTCAGCCATCCCAACAACAGACTGTTCTCTCTGCTGAGGTCAGGAAAGCGATTCCGCTCCCTGAAGACCAACACAGAGAGACTGAGGAGGAGCTTCTTCCCGCAGGCGATACGGTCTCTCAATCACACCACCACACAGTACTGACCCACACATACAGTTCTTAAGATAAGATAAGATAAGATAACCTTTATTAGTCCCACACGTGGGAAATTTGTTTTGTCACAGCAGGAAGTGGACAGTGCAAAAGTTATGAGGCAAAAATTAGAATACAATAAGAATAAATACAGTACACAACTGTACAGAATAGAATAAAATAAAATACTATATACAGTAGAATAAAATAAAATAAATATACAATAAGATAAAAATAGAATACAAATACAAATACTATATACAACTGAGTAAAAATACAACGATGACAGAAAGGATTATTGCACTTAGTATTATTGCATATGTATGGATGTGTGTGCTTGATCAGTTAAAGTCTTTATTATGGAGTCTGACAGCAGTGGGGAGGAAAGACCTGCGAAATCTCTCCGTCCCACACCGTGGGTGCCGCAGTCTCCCACTGAAGGAGCTGCTCAGTGCTGTCACAGTCTGCTGCATGGGGTGGGAGATGTTGTCCATCAGGGATGACAGCTTAGCCGCCGTTCTCCTGTCACTCACCACCTCTACTGGGTCCAGAGGGCATCCTAGAACAGAGCTGGCCCTTCGGATCACCCTGTTCAGTCTCTTCCTGTCCCCAGCAGAGATGCTGCCGCCCCAGCAGACCACGCCATAAAAGATAGCAGAAGCCACAACAGAGTCATAGAATTTCTTCAGGAGTGGGCCCTCCACTCCAAACGACCTGAGTCTCCGCAGCAGGTACAGCCTGCTCTGCCCTTTCCTGTAGAGGGCGTCTGAGTTATGAGTCCAGTCCAGTCTATTGTTCAGATGAACACCAAGGTACCTGTAGCTGTCCACAGCCTCAGTGTCCATACCTTGGATGTTCAGTAGTTGCAGTGGAGAATGCTTGTGCCTGCGGAAGTCTACCACCAGTTCCTTGGTTTTACTGGCGTTGATCTGGAGGTAGTTCAGCTGGCACCAGTCCACAAAGTCTTGGGTCAGACCTCTGTACTCCTTGTCGTCCCCATCAGTGATGAGGCCGACTATTGCAGAGTCATCAGAGAACTTCTGCAGGAAGAAGTCTGCAGTGTAGATGGTGAAGAGGAACGGAGCCAGAACCGTTCCCTGTGGGGCCCCCGTACTGCAGACGACCCTGTCCGACACACAGCCCTGAGTCCTCACATACTGTGGTCGGTCGGTGAGGTAGTCCAGGATCCAGGTAGTGAGGTGATGGTCCACTCCAGAGTTCACCAGCTTGTCCTTTAGAACCGAGGGAAGAATGGTGTTGAAGGCACTGGAGAAATCAAAGAACATGATTCTCACAGTGCTTCCAGCGGTCTCCAGGTGAGCGAGGGAACGATGTAGGAGGTGAATGACGGCATCATCCGCTCCAATGCCAGGCTGGTAGGCAAACTGAAGTGGGTCCAGTGATGAGCTCATTAGGCGCCGAAGCTGAGCCAGGACCAACCGCTCCAGGGTCTTCATCAGGTGGGATGTCAGAGCCACCGGCCTGTAGCTGTTGAGGTCCTTGGGGCGTGAAGTCTTTGGCACTGGTACAACACAGGAGGTTTTCCAGAGCTGTGGGACTCTTCCCAACCTCAGGCTCAGGTTGAAGAGGTGCTCCATCACCCCACACAGTTGGTCCGCGCAGGACCTGACGACCCTCGAGCTGATGCCATCTGGACCCGCTGCCTTCTTGCCATTAATCCTCCTCAGTTCCCTCCTAACCTGGGTGGTTGAGAGAGACAGGCTGGAGCCTTGTGTTGAGTGTGTATTGGATGCTGTTGTTGGGGGTGGGGGGGAGTGAGCAGGGTGAATAGAGGTGGTGTGAAGTGTCTGAGGTGGAACAGCAGCAGTGGGGGTGGGTGAGTCTGCAGCCGATGTTGCAGACTGCCTCATGGCTGAGTCAAATCTGTTGAAGAAATGATTCAGTTCATTTGCCCATCTGCCCTTACACACACACTGGACTTTCTGGACTTTGGTTTTGCACAACACTGGTCACTATATTCTTCATTTCCGGTTAATACTTGTACAGCTGCTGTTATTGTGTATATATTTATTTATATTTAGATTTCTTCATACATTCTTATATAGTTCTATATTGTGTATTTTGTTGTACAGTTCTTTTATTTTCAACTTTAATTTATATATTTTATCTTATTCTTCCCAGTTAAATTTACCCTTCATTCTAATTTGTGTTGTACAGTTATTTCATTTTTAACCTTAATTTATATTTTATTCCTTCCTAGTTAAATTTACCCTTTTTAATTTTTCATATTTATTTCCTATCTTATTCATAGCCTTTTCCTTTTTTGTTTTCTTTAGGTCACGAGCAGTTGTCCAAGCATTTCACTACATATCGTACTGTGTATGACTGTGTACGTGACAAATAAAAATTTGAATTTGAATTTGAATTTGATCTTGCGTGGAGCCCCAGATCGAGGGAGATTATCAGTGGTCTTGTATGTCTTCCATTTTCTGATGATTGCTCCCACAGTTGATTTTTTCACACCAAGCTTCTTGCCTATTGTAGATTCACTCTTCCCAGTCTGGTGCAGGTCTACAATACTTTTCCTGGTGTCCTTCGAAAGCTCTTTGGTCTTGGCCATGGCGGAGTTTGGAGTCTGACTGTTTGAGGCTGTGGACAGGTGTCTTTTATACAGATGATGAGTTCAAACAGGTGCCATTCATACAGGTAACGAGTGAGGGACAGAAAAGCGTCTTTTTGAAGACGTTACAGGTCTGTGAGAGCCAGAGATTTTCCTTGTTTGAGGTGACCAAATACTTATTTTCCACCCTAATTTACGAATAAATGCTTTACAAATCCTACCATGTGAATTCATGGATTTTCTTTTCACATTCTGTCTCTCACAGTTGAAGTGTACCTCTGGTGCAAATTACTGACCTCTGTCATCATTTTAAGTGGGGGAACTTGCACAATCGGTGGCTGACTAAATACTTTTTTGCCCCACTGTATATAAGTGCAATTAACAATTAAAATGTTTAATCAGATTCATCACAGGGTCACTGTGGATTCATTTTGATTAATCACAATTTAATATCATTTGCTTTTATTCTATAGTAATCGCATTTCATTTTGCATGAGCAAACAGACTCGAGAAAAAAGGGAAAATATACACACTTAACATGTTTATTGAACATCTTGAACATTCATGTTAACAAAAAACTCTTTAAACATTCATATATATATATATATATATATATATATATATATATATATATATATATATATATATATATATATATATACACACTGAACAAAAATATAAACGCAACACTTTTGTTTTTGCTCCCATTCCCCATGGGATGGACGTAGAGACCTAAAATTCATTCCAGATACACAATATAACCATCCCTCCCAAACAGTGGTCACAAATCAGTCCAAATGTGTGGTAGTGGGCACATCTGCTATATTGAGATAATCCATCCCACCTCACAGGTGTGCCACATCAGGATGCTGATCTGACATCATGAGTAGTGCACAGGTGTACCTCAGACTGCCCACAACAAAAGGCCACCCTGGAATGTGCAGTTTTTTGCGCTATTGGGGGTCTGGGGACCCAGAACCGGTCAGTATCTGGTGTGACCACCATTTGCCTCATGCAGTGCAACACATCGTCGCATGGAGTCTATCAGATTGTCAATTGTGGCCTGTGGAATGTTGGTCCACTCCACTTCAATGGCTGTGCGAGGTTGTTGGATATTCGTGGGAACTGGTACACGCTGTCGTATACGCCGGTCAAGCACATCCCGAACATGCTCAATGGGTGACATGTCCGGTGAGTATGCTGGCCATGCAAGAACTGGGACATTCTCAGCTGCCATCTGCCCTGAACAATGTGAACCATGATTTATAATTTATATTTATAATTTTAACTGTGAGAAAACCTATCCACAGTGTATTAATTGTATCATATAGCATTTAGCCATTGATATCAAGCTGTTTCAAAAAGCTAAATCACCTCTCAAGCACTTTAATTGACCCAGTAGCTTAGAAAGATGCTTTATGTTTTCTATTATCTTTAATTTGTCACCTGTCTGTACGAAGACACAGCTGTGCTCTGTGATGCTTTATTGATATTCCAAGGTCACACGTCAGATACTCGGTGCCCTCCTTGGGGACACTTTTTAGTATAAATCCCTGCTGAAACTGTGGCTTGAGTCTGCTCCAGCATACATTAGGAGGAAGTCATCCTCAGCACTCACACTTGTCCCCACAGCTTCCAATCAATCTGACTTTGAAATTTAGGAAGGAGTCCAGGGAGAGCAATCAAATTCCCCACAGAAAGAGCCACAGATGGCGTTGGTTCCTGTGAGGTGACTGTGCTAACCACTGAGCCGCCACCTGCTGTAAAAGAGTCAAATAACTTCTAAATCCTTTTGGCTTGAACACCTGAAGACTTCAACTATTCTTTCTATTTATTTATTTTTTAACTGAGCCAGCAGACAAGCAATCAAACAGTCATTCAGTACTTTGAGTTTGTGAAGGGGTCTCACCTCTGCGCAGAAGGATCCCTGCACATTTGAAAGCACTTTAAAGAAACGGTGCACTGCCCGACCTCCACCTCCACAATTAGTTTTGCCTGATGCAGCTCTCTGTCGTATTGATCCGGCCTCTCTTGCGCAAGCTGAGTCTGAGTGGATGAATGGCTTTGCTGCGCTTCCTTGTTCGGATCCAAGTAACCATGTTTGGCCCATGTTTGTCAATAGAAATAACATCTTTCCTGAATTTCCCCCTATTTTAATGCATCAGCAGCAAACTACATGCATTTTCCATACTGCAGAGCCCCAAGCAGCTCCGGCCTCGGGCTACTCTGTTATGTGATGCTCATTCTTTTTCCCGGCTTTAACTGCGCGATGCACAACAGTACACACCACTTTTTTTTTTTATCTTCTCTCATCGTCATTTTCTCCATTCCGTTGGATTGCATATTTTATCCAGCAATTCTCTTAGTTTTTACCACAGCACAGTGCTGGCACAGCACAAATATGTCTCTTTTTTTCCTTTCTTTTTTTTTTTTACTTCAGCCTTCCACCCCAGCACCTATAAAGTACTAATGCTTTTGTTGTAATGTAGCCAAGCAAACAGTGCATTAAGTGAGTGCAGCATTGGAGGATTTTTTTTTTCTCTTGGCCGATAGAAGATACAGATCCCGACATGGAAAAAAAGCTGGACTTAACCATTCACATTCAATTTAAATCCAAAGTTTTCAAAGTTGTTTGAAACCTTTCAAAGTAGCCTCATGGGCCTTTGTCTGCCCTCAAGAACCTTTTGTGTGGCCTGCAACCAGTGTTGGGAGCAATGACTTCCAAAGTTTTTAGTACTGAATGCCAGTTCTTGCAGGATATCTTTTGTACTTAGTTACTTAGATACTTACTTTGAATCTATTGAGCAAAAGGATAATTAGACTGCAAAAAAACACAAAAACAACATCAGTGTTTCCCAATGACCTGCAAACATGCTACACAATCAGTGATGCTAACACAAAGCTAACAGCGAGGAATACCCAGAGGGTATGGAAACCCCAACAAAGCAGTCAAAATATGTTTGTTAGCAGGTAGTAAAAGCAGGAATGAACAGACTTGTAGAATGACACATTTGTACCTACACCTGTGTTATGACTCTGATGTGCCCCCCTAACACAGGTCGGTCAGGTTAGAAATGTAATAGATTCTCGGCTGGTTCTGTTGTGCTACCAGAGAAGCCTTCTGGAAGCTTCATGTTTACTAAATAAATGATTGATTTTGAAATCATTTAGTTTATTTGTTTCATTTTTTTACTGTGCTTTTCTGGATCATATTCTAAGCTTTGAAACCACTAATTCAAAGGACAATATTGTGGGATGCTGACTATTCTGACATTTAATTTTTTTAAATAAAAAAAATTAAGGGACCAGACAAAGAGCGATTCATAAGACCCTTATGAAAAGGACACCGAGGGAACAGTTTACCCTGCCCGGGATAGGGTTACCGGGGCCCCGCCCTGGAGCCAGGTCCGGGGAGGGTGCCCGAGGGCGAGCGTCTGGTGGCCGGGCCTTAGTCCATGGGGTCCGGCCGGGCACAGCCCGAAGAGGAGACATGGGCCCATCCTCCCGCAGGCCCACCACCCGCAGGAGGCGCCATAGGGGTCGGGTGCATTGTGTACCGGGTGGCGGCCAGGAGCGGAGGCCCTGGCGGACTGACCCCCGGCTGCCAAGACTGGCAATAGGGACATGGAATGTCACCTCTCTGGTGGGGAAGGAGCCTGAGTTATTGCGTGAGGTTGAGAGGTACCGGCTAGATATAGTCGGGCTCACCTCTACACATGGCTTGGGCTCTGGAACCAGTCTCCTGGAGAGGGGCTGGACTCTGTCTCAGTCTGGAGTTGCCCCTGGTGAGAGGCGGCGGGCTGGGGTGGGTATCCTAATATCCCCTCGGCTTGCTGCCGGTACGTTGGGGTTTTTCCCGGTGGACGAGAGGGTTTGTTCCCTGCGCCTTAGGGTCGGGGAACGGGTCCTGACTGTCATCTGCGCTTATGCGCCGAGTGGCAGTTCAGAGTACCCAGCCTTCTTAGAGTCCCTGGGGGGGGGGGGTGCTGGAGGGTGCTCCACCTGGAGACTCTGTTGTCCTGCTGGGAGACTTCAATGCTCACGTGGGTAACGACAGCGAGACCTGGAGGGGCGTGATTGGGAGGAACGGCCTCCCTGATCTGAACCCGAGCGGTGCTCTGTTATTGGACTTCTGTGCTAACCACAGTTTGGCCATAACGAACACCCTGTTCGAACATAAGAGTGTCCATAAGTGCACGTGGCACCAGGACGCTCTAGGCCGTAGGTCGATGATCGATTTTGTAATCGTATCAGCAGACCTGCGACCATATGTTCTGGACACTCGGGTAAAGAGAGGGGCTGAGCTGTCAACTGATCACCACCTGGTGGTGAGTTGGATCAGGTGGCGGGGGAGGACGCTGGACAGACCTGGTGCACCTAAACGCGTAGTGAGGGTGTCTAGCAGAGGCCCCAGTCCGCGAGATCTTCAACGCACACCTCCGGCAGAGCTTCGACAGCATTCCGAGGGAGACTGGGGACATTGAGTCCGAATGGACCATGTTCAGAGTCTCCATTGCCGAAGCTGCTGCATTGAGCTGCGGCCGCAAGGTGGTGGGTGCCTGCCGTGGTGGTAATCCCCGAACCAAATGGTGGACACCAGAGGTGAAGGGAGCCACCAGGCTGAAGAAGGAGTCCTATCGGGCTTGGTTAGCCTGTGGGACTCCGGAGGCAGCCGACAGGTATCGACAGGCCAAGCGGAATGCGGCTCGGGCAGTGGCTGAAGCAAAAACTCGGGTGTGGGAGGAGTTCGGAGAGGCCATGGAAAAAGACTTTTGGACTGCCTCGAAGAGATTCTGGCAAACCGTCAGACGTCTCAGGAGGGGAAAGCGGTGCTCTACCTGCACTGTGTATAGTGCTGGCGGAGCGCTGTTGACGTCGACTGTGAAAATTGTCAGGCGGTGGAAGGAATACTTCGAGGACCTCCTTAATCCCACTGACACGTCTTACGAGGAGGAAGCAGAGTCTGGGGATGAGGGGAATGACCCGCCAATTTCCGGGGGCGAGGTCACTGAGGCAGTTAAACAACTCCTTGGTGGCAGAGCCCCTGGTGTTGATGAGGTCCGCCCCGAGTTCCTGAAGGCTCTGGACGTTGTAGGGCTGTCCTGGTTGACACGCCTCTGCAATGTTGCGTGGAGATCAGGGGCAGTACCTGTGGACTGGCAGACCGGGGTGGTGGTCCCCATCTTTAAGAAAGGGGACCAGAGGGTGTGTTCCAACTACAGGGGGATCACACTCCTCAGCCTCCCTGGGAAAGTCTATGCCAGGGTGCTGGAAAGGAGAGTTCGTCCGTTAGTCGAACCTCGGATACAGGAGGAACAATGCGGTTTTTGTCCTGGTCGCGGAACACTGGACCAGCTCTTTATCCTCTCCAGGATACTTGAGGGTGCATGGGAGTTTGCCCAACCAGTCTACATGTGTTTTGTGGACTTGGAGAAGGCATTTGACCGTGTCCCTCGGGGTGTCCTGTGGGAGGTGTTGCGGGAATATGGGGTGTCTGGCCCATTGCTACGGGCCATTCGATCCCTATACAACCGTTGCAAGAGCTTGGTTCGCATTGCCGGCAATAAGTCGGACTCGTTCCCGGTGGGTGATGGGCTTCGCCAGGGCTGCCCTTTGTCTCCGGTTCTGTTCATAATTTTTATGGACAGGATTTCTAGGCGCAGCCAAGTGGCGGAGGGCTTTCGCTTTGGTGGCCTCAGAATCTCATCTCTGAGTTTTGCAGATGATGTGGTTCTGTTGGCTTCATCGGGTGAAGGCCTCCAGCTCGCACTGGAACGGTTCGCAGCCGAGTGTGAAGCAGCGGGAATGAGGATCAGCACCTCCAAATCTGAGGCCATGGTTCTCAGCCGGAAAAGGGTGGAGTGCCCACTCCGGGTCGGGGATGAGTTCCTGCCACAAGTGGAGGAGTTCAAGTATCTCGGGGTCTTGTTCGCGAGTGATGGGAGAAGGGAGCCGGAGATCGACAGACGGATTGGGGCTGCAGCTGCAGTAATGCGGACGCTGCACCGGTCCGTCGTGGTGAAGAGGGAGCTGAGTGTAAAAGCGAAGCTCTCAATTTACCGGTCGATCTACGTCCCTACCCTCACCTATGGCCACGAGCTGTGGGTAGTGACCGAAAGAACGAGATCGCGGATACAAGCGGCAGAAATTAGCTTCCTCCGAAGGGTGGCTGGCCTCTCCCTTAGAGATAGGGTGAGAAGTTCGGCCATCCGGGAGGGGCTCAGAGTAGAGCAGCTGCTGCTCCACATCGAAAGGAGCCAGCTGAGGTGGTTCGGGCATCTGACAAGGATGCCCCCTGGGCGCCTCCTGGGTGAGGTGTTCCAGGCATGTCCCACCGGGAGGAGGCCCCGGGGCAGACCCAGGACACGCTGGAGAGATTATATCTCTCGGCTGGCCTGGGAACGCCTTGGTATTCCCCCGGATAAGCTGGAGGAGGTGGCTGGGGAGAGGGAGGTCTGGGCCTCTTTGCTTAGGCTGCTGCCCCCGCGACCCGGCCCCGGACAAAGCGGATGAAGATGGATGGATGGAAAAAAAATTAAATGTCTTCTGTATGAGTCACACTAAAAAATCAAAACAAGAAACAAAAAAAAAAACCTATTGTTTTGTTCATGCAATTATTCCTAATTTCTCGATATTTTTTTTAAATTGAATGTGTTCAGTTATTGTTAGATGGACAATAAATTTGACCAATTTTAATAACTTCAGCTATTTATTTTCATTTATGACATTTTTTTAAATGACAACAAAAAACTGAACATTTCGTATTTTTTCTGCTCATCTGCAGAGTGAGGAACTACCACTAACTGCTGAAGGAGGCTGATGGGCTTTTTAAAAATGTGTATTAATTTAACAGATTCTTGTAAAACAAGTGTTCCATAAGAATCTTATGCACAGGATGGTGGCATATAGATTTTTGGGCAAATCGATGTGTTTCCATTGTCTTGCCTAGAACACTGAATACTTCTGCTGCATTTGATACATGAATGAAACATCAACCTTATTTTGCCTGAATGGTAATTTTAGATTTGAGCCAGTGATTATAAAAGTACCGGAATGATGACAAAAGCCCTCCAGTGCAATAATAACCTATGATGAGAGGACATCTGTAGATGGCCTTGAGAGCAGCGCGATTTCTCTTTATCCATTTTACCCCATGAAAGTCAGAATATGAGTGAATGTTCTAAAGGGCACTTTAGATTTACTGTGGGTTGTGAGATGATGCATTCCAACTATAAAACAAACAAACAAACAAACAAACAAACAAACAAACAAAAAAGAAATACTGGACATCTGCCTTTCTTTGCATTGCCAGATGGAGTTTGAACAGTCTTCCCTCTTCAGTGTTTTTTAGCCAATAATACAGTCTAATTTGACATCAACAGCTGGACTTGCATGCAATTTTAAATGTTATTCAAAACTAGAAAGAACATTTTAGGTAATAAAAGTATTTCAGTGATTAAACTTCAGTTAAGTGATGTAGCACAGTTGAACCACACAAAGGAAGGAAAAAGAAAAGAACCTTGGCATTTAGATGTTGGTAATATCAATGAAGAAGAGAGATGTCTGCTTTGTCTGCTGCCCCTGCGTCCTGAACCCGGATAAGCATGAAAAAAAATGGATGGATGGATATTTAGTAAAAAAGCCAGAGTGGTATATATTTTCTGAGGCAGCTGAGATCTTTAAACATGTGTCAGTAATGTTGTGGGGATGGCACTGGACTCCCTTCAGGTGGTGTTGGAGAGGTGGATGTTGTCCAAGATAAGGACAATACCTCCCACCCACTCCATGGCGTGCTGGCCAGTCATTCTGATATTGTAATATTTGTGTCTTGAAACTGGACATGACAAATGAGGGTTGAGTCTGGCTGTCTGTCCTGTACACTTGTTGTCTAACAACTTGTGCAAGAAATGTGATTTGTCAATGAATCTTGTGCATCTTCCTTTCTAACTCTAATATTAATAAAAACAATAATAATAACCTCAGTTGTTATCAATTAACTTCATATTCTGATCAACATGATCAGAATCTAGTAACAACTGACTTTTGAACACATTTGGAAAAACACTGGGAAAGTTTCCTGATTTTGGTGGCAAGAATCCACCAACCTTGTTATTGCAAACCAACTCATGTGGTCAGATCCTCCCACTCTACCTAAACTAAGGAGTAGAATCCTAAAATTGGTCAAAGACGGTTTGTTGACAATGGAATTAGAAGTGGTGATCAACAGATGAGGACAAAGTTTTCAATGAAGCTCCTGGGCATGGTAGATGCCCCTGACAGAGACGGAAGAGTTTAAACTCCTGAACTTTAGAGAAATTATGTTCAAGTAATTGTACCATGAACCAACATAAGACATCTAGTTGTGGAAAAGGCATCTTGAGGATGGTTCAGTGTCTTATTAGAAAGTGGCACCATGAAATTAATTTGCTCATCCACTTGAAAAAGAGGTGATGGGGTAATTTTCAGATGTCCCTAGGAAAATAATGCTGAAGAAATGAGACAAAAAACTAATTAAGTCATCAATCATGTATTCTTTTGCAGTGTTTTGGGGACAGCAAACTCATCAACATTCGCTAACCAGTCTCTGATCCGACCTGATCAAGGTCTGTTTTAATCCAAACATTGCTTGAGCTATTTCTGACTGTATTATGGGATAAAAATGAAGTTTAAATCAAGAAACAGGGTGTCTCAAAGCTCCAGCTGCTTCCTACTGCATCTGGAAGCATATATGCTGACAGACCCCCAACAAGAGAAAAACACAGATGCTCAGCAAATTGCATCTCCTCTTCTCTGTTATAAAAATCAGCAACATGCCCAAATTGCTGCTTTAGGTGGTGATTTTCTGATGGGAAGTATGGATAGGGAAGAAATTATATGTGTTTGGGTGGTTGTTACAGCACATCATAACCAGCAGCATCAAGTTAAAAGTCTGTTAAGCCAAGTGGGTACACTCTGAAAGTTTGCTGTGCTGCAATTTATGTGAAGTAGGGGTTAATACCTATATTTGGCAGAGCAAAAGGAGTCTTTCAGTAGACATGGAACAGAAGAAAACTGTTCTTTGTTTCTCAGGGTATTATCTGTTTTTGTTGGATACAGTCAAACTGCAGCTCAGGGTGTCCTGATTCTGCTATGGCATTTTTGGACTTGTAATTATTTTGGAATTGAAATCATATTTTTCATTTTGCTTGTGAATAAACAACTGGGAACAATGGAAATAAAAGTCCAGTTGATTGGCATTGAGAGCGATACCTCATTTTAGTCATGACAACTGTATTGTAAGCAAGTGGGAGAAGCACAGCAGCCACAATGGATGTGGCATTTCGTTGCTATGCGTCTTTTTAGCTCGCCTCTCAGTTTGTGTCAGAAAAACAAATACAGTCAACCAGGCAGTGATATGTGGTGAACGCGGCACATCTGATAGCATCCTCATAGCTTACTCGTACAAGGTTTACTTAAACCTAATGGCACCTGCTGCTCTATAATCAGCGCTCAGGATTAAGACTAATTTAACCATCAGCTAAAGGTATAATCTGATTAGAGGTGCTGTGCCTGGTCAGTAGGAAACAGTCACAATTCAAACACTTAATTTTCCCTTCTGCATGACACCAGAAGAGCATACTCAAACCTTAACAACTTGAAAAGACCTTTCAATTTCTGACTGTGATGAAAGCGTGCTAATCATAGTGCTTCACCACAACAGAAATTAATAATTTTGTCCTAAATCCATTTTTAAAATAAATAATCATTACGTTTTGATGATTTCGCCACATGAAAGCTTTATAGTTTTTTTTCCTTTTAACACATTGATTGGTGCCTGTATTGACATCTAATACATCTCCCGGTTAAAAACACTCGAGGCTACTTTTCAGATTCTGAAGACAAGCCGTGGTTCTCCAGCTGTGTGTTGAAATCCTAAGTGGAGCAGAGAGGAATCCAGCAAGGATGAGAGAAGGCTGTAAAAAGAGCAAAGAGAAGCGGAGAAGCGGAGGTGAAGTGTGAAATCGCTATAATTATGCTTTGATATTAAATTACCATGTATAATTGAAATAAAGTTAGAACCGCAGTCTTTATCCTTAATGGTAGCTACACTGCTCAGCTCTGTTAAATAACCTGCTAGTTATTGCCTGTCCTGTATGGAATTGGAAGTTGAACCATCATTGCGAAACCCATCTACCCATCACATTTTATATTAGATCCAGGCTTCACACACAATATGGTTTTAATTACAGCCAAGTACTTAATTCTTCCTCTGTGTACACTTATGTGCAGCAAATAATTCAGTTAGCAGCAGATCTGCATTAGCCATGAATGGAAATGACTCCGACTTTATTAACTGAATATAATTGACACTAACAAAAATCTGCATTATAAAGGTGGGGAATGGCAAGCTGGCTAATTAGCTAGCTTATTAGCTGGCTTATGTAGTGAAGTGCTAATATATATGACCAAAGCTTAGCCAACAGCAGCTTGCCTTAAACATGTTGCTCTCCCGTCAGTTTGCCCTCAAAGACCAGAGGTTTAGCCACAATATACATGCGCAAACCCCCACAAACATTAGTTCGATTCCTATGAAACGGAATTATTTGCAGCTTTCAGTGACAATGGCCAGCTGTGGCCACAAGATGGCAGTAATGTCAAGTATGGATGCACATAATAATCAACAGGCGAGGAGCTTTTTGAAAGCGCTGTCTGAGATGAAAGGAGAGTGATCACTTCACTATTTATTTTATGTCTTATTTTTGTCCTGAAGGAATGCTGCTGAATTCATGTTCACATCATCTCTACATGCTGAAATGCAATAAGTTGCTGTCATGAGATTAAGACTATTTAGACCAACCAATGTTTTTCCACTGACCTCCTACATCAATAAGGAACTTTTGCCCACTAAGTGTATATTGTCCCATTATCTGTAAACTGAAAGTAAAATCACAGTAGATCCCAGGAGATCAGCAGCTTTTGGTATACAAACTGAAGCATCTGGCACCAAGAACCATGTCACATTCAAGATGACTAAATGACCTTTCTCAACCATTCTCATGATCAGTTTGAACTTCAGCAGGCTATCTTGACCATGTCTACATGCCTAAATGCACTAAGTTGTTGTCATGATATTGGCTAGATCTGGTTGACTGAGATGTCTTAGCAACAATAGAACAGATGAAAAAGTGGCCAGGGAGTGTACAGCTACCTGCTAATTTCAGAAAGGAAGCTTCAGAAGAGCTGTCAGTGACAATGTTCATTCATGTTCGCACCTTAATGTCAGCAAGACATTGTGTGCATCTTTGGTTTTCTTTTGTTGTTGCTGACTATAAATGCTATCAGCCTCCCAGGGACTGCAGTGGCCTTCATGTGCAAATCTGGCTCAATGATAAAGGAGAGAAGTTAAAAAAAATATTTAGTAAAACATCAGTGGCAATATGAGTTAGATGCAATAACCTGATATCATATTGATTTACACAGAGTTCAAATATCTATCCGAGTGGCAGATTTGCATTAAAGAGTATCTGTGTCATCCTTTTAAGCATAAAAAACAATAAGGAAGCAACTTTTACTGTTTTTTAAAATCTGTCATTTTTATCATGACACTCAGCAAATGTGAATAATTTTGCATGTATTTTCATCCTGCAGTTGCTTCATAATACAGTGGCCTGAATTTTCGCAACAGCTATAAAGGAAAAAAGAAAACGCTTACATTAACAAGTTTTCCTCTACTCTTTAAGAATCTAAGTGAATATGACCTGAAATATGTAGCCAGATAGCGGCTTTAAATTAGAAGCAATCTTGCGGCTGGGGGGTTGGGGGATAATTTCACACAAAAAGGAAACTGCTTGCATGCTGTAAAAAAATGTGCTTATGGCTATAAAGCACAGTCTCTGCAATGCACAGCGTGCAGCTGGCCAGGCAGCTTCTATAAATGACTTTGCACTCTGGACAAATGTATAGAGCTCTGCGTATGTGTAGGCTGTTCTCATTTACACCATATGTTTTAAGTGTGCGTGTGTATATTTAATGTTTATGGAAGCATGAATAATTACTACAAGACAGGGTTCCTGCTGCCGTCCTGAAGATGACGCCACGTGTGAAAGCCGGATCGCACAGAGACAGACAAGTTCATGCAAGTTGAAATGCAGCGCTGCGAAGTCAGAATCTTTGAACCATTCTGAGGTTATGGAGACTTTAACAGCTTTATTGTGTAACACAAGCGGCCAAAACAAGTGGATCAAAAGTGAAAGGGAACCTTTATAGTAATGCATCAAATTCTCACACCTACAAGCAAAGGACATAAAATCTGTCATAAGGGCTGGTTTTATCTAAGTAGACGACCTGCTGTTGCACAGAAGACACTGCTTTTTTTAAACTCTAGTGCTACATCATGCATGGGGTCTCATCTGCTGCCCTCAATGTCTGCCTGTTTCTCTACCAATAACATGATGTCTGTAAATTTTTTAATATGTTTGCTTGATGCTTGAGTATGACGATTTTGGTTTTGTTCTTTGGATAGTTTCTGCCTTTGTAACAACTCTGAGTGACTTGCTAATTACTTTTTTTAAAGTGTTTATATGATAACTGGTTGGCAATAGTTGGTGGGAGTCGTTGGCATGAAACTGGTTAAAAACCTCTTTGTGAGCGTTTGCAGACCAGTCAGTATCTTCCATGGTAACTTTTGGGGATCACAGCAACCTGCTAGCAACAGAAGCGATCACAAAATATTGATTAAGTGGGAGTGAAAAGAGTGTGGCTCAATCCAGAAACAGAGACTGTTCACCTTCAAATTAAAAGTTGCAGCGTTTGAAAAGTGCTGCAGCGTCAAGGCACAGCTCTTATTTTGAAGGTGAATGATCTCCATTTATGGTTTGTGTCACGCAGCGAGGAGGTTTGTGGTGCAGCATCCTCTTTGCTCTACTGGTAACAGCCAGCAAATTATAGCAACCACTCATCAGCTGATTTGGAAATACACATTTTTTACTTGTGTTTGGAGGTTGCTAGGGGGTTGCCAACCAGTCTCTAACCTTGTGCTACTTAGGCCTAAGGCTTAAAGGTAGCAGTGTGGGCTCTTTGACTGACAGTAACCTTTACCGGACCTCTTCACTACGTTTGGATTGGCGCTTTGGTTTTGGTGAGTGAAGTACTTCATTAGCTTATTACTTACAATTTATGGATGCAGCTTGCTGACCTAGCTTGCTAGGCTTACCTAATAACTTTAGGCACTCCAGTCTCTTGTCTAAATATGGTTTTAAAACAAACAAACAATTAAAAAAAAAAAACAATGTGGCACAAAACACTGAGGATTGAAAATGTCCACTCCAGAACAAATGGGTTATGTCACATCACCATGACCATCTTTTATATACAGTGTGTGAAAATGTGTAATGGATTTCACTGTTGTTGTAGTCGTAGTAGCAGCAATAGTGTTACTTTAAAATCAGGATTCAGTTTCTTGGTGGGATTTTTTGTATATTTTCACCTGGTTTATTTTTTTTGTAGATAAATATTGTAACTCTTTCTTAATGATGCTCATTATGCAAAGAAAAATGATTTTAGGTGGTCATCAAAAACGAACACCAGTCTCTGCAAGATCTTCATGTAACGATGACTCAGTGAGTTGATTGATCAGTAGTTGTTGGGATTGTAGCTCAAACACAAGCTTCATTGGAGCAGGTTAGTCCTGCAGCATAAGTTTTGTGCCCCAATAAGAGGTGAATTATATTCTGAAAACTAAAAAACCCAGGGTTAGTATAGTTACCTTCCTAAGCTCACAATCCTGCTTTGTAGTACAACCCTCTGATCTTTGTCCTAACGACCTTAAGCTTAATAAGTCTAAAGTAGTAAGTGTGAGAAAAACTCAGGGAGCATTAATGGAGAGAGAAGGAGAGATTCCTTCATTTATTAGTGTGATATACATTTTTTAATGCGCCTAGAGCCAACAGAATACATAAAAAATAGAGATCTAGTCTTGCTGATGCCATGTATTTCTCAATTAGAGGGCTTAAAACATCTACGATGTGTGCATTTTTGTAAAGTGTAAAATAAAAAGTTCCTATAAATGACACTGTTTCTGCTTTGTAATGGAAGTTGGACTATATTTGGGGTTTTCTGTGTGTGCGTGTGTGTGTGTGTGTGTGTGCGCGTGTGTGTGCTTGTGTCAGTGTGTTTTTATCGAAAGCTGGGGTTGGAATACTAGCAGCTGAGTGATAAATGAGAACAGACAAGGATTTGCTTTTCAGGTTTGAGCGTATAAGATGAGACAGATGTAGTTTATTAGGACATCAGTGTCACTGAGTGGGATGCATTGGTACTATGTCCATTGGGGAACCTGTATGAACCAGGGCTGACATGAACTACGAGTCCAGGTTATGCTAATTGGCAGAAGGGCTGATTGTTGGAAGCGTGCACATGTGCTCTGGCATCATTTGGCCCACTTTTTTGATGTTAAACTATCCTCAGCTAAGCTAGGATAGCTTTAAATTATCAATTAACCCTGCGTGTAGCCAGTGACATCAGAAGTTGTCAGATTTGTTTTAGTCAATGTCATGGTTCTGATTCATATTATTAATGCAAAAATTGTCTTCAAGGAATTCTACTCTTTATTTTAACCCGCAATTGGAATATCTGCACTGAAGAAATGCATAAGTAAGTCACTCCAGGTAAACTTTTTTTTCCAGTGGTTTCTTGTGTGAGATCTACCCGCTCCCCGTGATGCCAGAGGAACAATTCCCATGGTGCAGTGCAATCCGGGACTGCATCAGGTCGAACTATGCCGGGCCTGTTTTGTTTGCAGGCCTGGCAGCGGAAGCAGCATCAACCCAAAGACTGAAAGCTCAAAACAAATTATATAAAAATTCAAAGCATCCATCCATTTCTGCTCTAACATTTTTTCAAGTCTAGTTTTAAGTTTAGATTTAGTAATCTGTAATGACCTTGGTCTGGGTCACAGGAGCAGCAGTCAATGCAGAGAAACCCAGACTTCCTTTTTCTCAGTCACCTCTTACTGCTCGTCCGAGGTACATCAAGGTGTTCCCTAACCACAAACAAGATACAATCTCTGCAACCTGTCCTGAGTCTGCTTCAGGGCCTAGTCTCAGTAGGACTTGCCTAAAACACCTCAACTGCCTCCTTTTGATGTTGAGAACTAGAAGGTTTAACCTAGGGGAGAGCCCACCTGCCTTTGAAGGAAGCTCATTTCTACTGTTTGTAGCCGTGATCTCTTTCTTTCGGTCACTACTAAGCACTTGTGACCATCGGTGAAGGTAGAAACATTTTTGTTTTGTTTTCTCCCTCTGTCTATTCCAACTTTTTATTTCATTGATGGTGATGAAAAGAGCAAAGTGAATTAAAACGATGGTGAGTAGATAAATATATGAGTACTTTAAAAAATGACAAGTAAACTTGAGGACCATAATAATCACACAACAATAAAGATTAAGGATAAACAATTTTCTAGGTTTGCTTTGCTACCTATTAATTTAATGGCGCTCTGTTATACTATATATACAGCTACATACTTCATTCTTGGACTATACTACAGTAGCTTTGGCCTTGGTGCAACTCCTCATTTCATCCACTTCCTAAAGCAAACCATTTTAGGTCCCTTCCCCTTACAATTAAGCAAGCTTTCTTCTTACTGGCTGCCACTCATCAACAGAACGTGGGTGGGGCTTCTGACCTCATAGGTAAAATGTGCCTGAGATGACCATATTGGGAGCATCCTCTCCCAGTATAATCAAACCAAAGTAGAAAGTAGAAAAACTGACAAAAACCAAGTGTTTAGTGCACTCTCACGCCTACGCTTTTGGATCACATGGATTAATTATACATATATTGAATATGACCTACACTTCAAATAATAATATCAGTATGGGTGTCTCCCAGTGTAAAACTATATATGTAACAGAAATAGGTCCACTTTTTAATTGATAAAATGTGAAGGTATACACAAATCTCATTGGCTGTTGCATGAAAAAGTGAAATGGCATAAAAACTGTGCTAAATCAAACATACAGAGCGACCTGCTGTGGCAACACAAAGTAAATAAGGATGCAGTCAAAAATAACTGAAAGTAAGAAAAAATTAAGTAGTTCTACCAAGTACCATATCATACATGGTCTACATTTTATTTTTCCAACCTCATTTCCACTTTTCCTTATGTTTATTCCTGAACTGCCCTGAAGTAGCTTTCCAGGATTCATAGTTCAAAGTTCAAAATAATCTTAAATGTTGCATGCTTATGCGCTCAGTTCATCCACTGTAAATGAAAATCTTGCATTTGCTTACTTTATTTTCTCAAAATCTCAGTTATGTTGTATCTGTTGTATAAATCATTAGATTCCTGCATTCTGACAGACACACTGTTATGCTACTCACTGGAGATAACTGTTTACTTACCTGGTATTCTTCAACTGATTCCTGGCATCTTAAATAAAATTTCCATCCATATAGAATTTTTTTCCCCCCTTACCTTCCCATTTAAAGCCAAACCACTTCAGTCAAGCGCTGTCTCCAATGACAGATAGACTGACATGCCGTGGTGTCAATCATGCCTGCAGGTGACGCTGTTTGCAGGAAGTAACAATAACAAATTAGCATCTGTCAGAGGTTGTCAGACAGAGTGCCACAGAGCTGGGTCAACAGCTGCTGGGGATGTGATTAAAGTGGCTGCCAAGTTAGCGAAAAAAAAAAAGCCCGAGAAAATAGTGTGACTTAATTAGAAAAGCATTACCAGCGGATCACTTCCATCCTAGATGGTGACAAAACATTTCGTAGCCCAGTGACAGAATAATTATTTATTCTGTTTGAGCTACAGTGTTTGCTACAATTGCTCCATATCTGAAGAACAAAACCTAGATTTTCTACTGGGTTTCAAAGTACGCATAATCACTACTTTTATTTTTGTAAATGTTGCTCTTTTAAAAAAGAAGCTGCCTGAATCTAACTTTGTGATGAAACGTTGGACAATAGCGATGTTCCTATAACAAGTAGATGGTACCTTCCTCAATACTACACCCTTGCTTGCAAGAATACAACCTTGTCATAAATCCTTGCACTGAACTCCATACGTTCTGATAGAAAGCATACTCCATGACTTATCAGGGTCTTTGTTGAAGGTGAGGTTTATGATGACTGATGTTAGAGACCCACGCTTCGTTGGTGACTCTAAGAACCTTCTGTCTGCCTGTCACTGTGTATCTGCTCACAATCGTCTCCTTCCTTTTTTTTAGCGCCTGTGATTGGAGGTCATCAGTGGAACTGTCAGCATGCAATTTCACACAGAAAAATTGCCATTTGCACTTTGCAGACAGACAAGCAAATGGAGTGTCCTGCCATTAAATCGAGTGAGACGTTTTAGGCATGTAACTGGTAAGGGCAGCTGTTAAATGAACGTGTTTCGATTTTCACGGATCACTTTGTTTTCTCTTGAATTTTTACATGTTGAGTCTATGATTGTGTGCATGCTTTTTAGTTCAAGCTCATGGTTCATAGTTTTCATGCTGCAACATTTTTGTCACGGTTTGCGGGGCAAGCCGTGTGGATTTGTAGTAAGGACCCAAAAGGCGGCAGCTCTGGTGCAGGTGAGTGTTTATTTACAGCAGTGGGTACAAACAGCAACGGGGTGTGAACATGAAACCGAAACCTAAACTGGGTAAACTAACAACACAAACCAGGAATGACGGTGCAGGGAGGTCCGGGGAAATACATACAGGGAGACCGAGGGGAAACAACACAGACGAACCAGCGATTACTAAGACAGAAAATACAACTTAAATACACTCAGAACACAGGGAGATTACACACAGGTGGGAGACACAGCTGGGAGTGATTAACATGACGAGACCAGGGAGGCAAACTGAAAACACTCACATAAGACGCAGACCTTCACAATAAAACAGGAACACACGGGGGGAACAGGGCAAACACCAATTAGAGAACAGAACCAAAATCGAAGAGAAAACAAAACGCTGGGTCAAAAGGACCCAGGATCATGACAGTACCCCCCCCCCCCCCTCAAAGGCTGGCTCCAGACAGCCCAACAAGAAACAAAACAGCCAGAAAAAACAGAAAACAACCGGACCAGGGCGGGCGGCGGGGGCCCAGGAAGGAGGGCCCGAAGCAAAACAAAACCGGAGCACCAGAAGGCCAAAAGACAAAAACAAAAAACGAGCCCAAAACCAAAAGAAACGAAGCACACCAGAACACAGGAAAAAACTGAGTCCAAAACAGAAGAGTTCAGGGGGCCGACAGCACAGGAGTCCAAAACAGTTCAGGGGGCCCGGCCAGGGGGCCGACAGCAGAGGAGTCCAAACAGTTCAGGGGGCCGACCGTGCGGACGGCAACGGCGGCGACGCGGACACAGTTCGGGGGGCCGACCGTGCGGACGGCAACGGCGGCGACGCGGACACAGTTCGGGGGACCGACCGTGGGGACGGCAACGGCGGCGACGCGGACACAGTTCGGGGGGCCGACCGTGCGGACGGCAACGGCGGCGACGTGGACACAGTTCGGGGGGCCGGCCGTGCGGAAGGCAACGGCGGCCACTCAGGCGATGGCGGTCCGGGGGCCGGCCGTGCGGAAGGCAACGGCAGCCACTCAGGCGATGGTGGTCCGGACCAGGCAAGGCTGCAGAGGCTGGACCAGGCGAGGATGAAGACTCGGATGAGGCTGGACCAGGCGAGGATGAAGACTCGGATGAGGCTGGACCAGGCGAGGATGAAGACTCGGATGAGGCTGGACCAGGCGAGGATGAAGACTCGGATGAGGCTGGACCAGGCGAGGATGAAGACTCGGATGAAGCTGGACCAGGCGAGGCTGAAGGCTCTGAGGCTGGACCAGACGAGGCTGATGATGATGCTGCAGCCGGCGAGGATGATGACGGTGCTGCAGCCGGCGAGGATGATGATGATGCTGCAGCCGGCGAGGATGATGATGATGCTGCAGCCGGCGAGGATGATGATGAAGCTGCAGCAGGTGGCTGGACGGGCTCCTCGGGCCCTCCAGCTGAGACAGGTGGCTGAACGGGCTCCTCGGGCCCCCCAGCGGAGACTGGAGACAACGGCCGGAGCGGTCCCTCGGACCCTCCAGCGGAAACAGGAAACAAAGGCCGGAGCGGTCCCTCGGACCCTCCAGCGGAGACACGAGACGAAGGCTGGACGGGCCCCTTGGACCCTCCAGCAGAAGCCATCACAAAGCCAGCAGGCATGGAGTCCTCTGGCAGACATGAAGGCAATGGGTGCTGTGCTGAGCACTGGCCCTGCTCAGACAGCACTGACACGGAGTTGTTCTCTGAGGGCTGCTTAATCTTCAGTTGTCCAGAATCAGCTGGGGACTGAGACCTAGCCTCTGGGGAAGCCCTGGAGTGCAGAACGGTGCCTGAAGCAGCTAAAGCGCGAGAAACTCCCTGACTGGACCTTAAATTTTCTCCCTGCATGGAGTGAATGAGTGGAACCGGTACTGCTGGAGCCAGAGCTACGGGTAGCGGGGGCACTGGAGCTACTGGGGCCTGCGCTACAGGCGGCACTGGAGCTACTGGGGCCTGCGCTACAGGCGGCACTGGAGACTGAACTGAGGGTGGCACTGGAGACTGAACTGAGGGTGGCACTGGAGACTGAACTGAGGGTGGCACTGGAGACTGAACTGAGGGGGACACTGGAGACTGAACTGAGGGGGACACTGGAGACTGAACTGAAGGGGACACTGGAGACTGAACTGAAGGGGACACTGGAGACTGAACTGAAGGGGGCACAGGAGACTGAGCTGAAGGAGGCACAGGAGACTGAGCTGAAGGAGGCACAGGAGACTGAGCTGAGAGGAGCACTGGCTGCGGGGGAGCTAACTGAGCTGAGAGTGGCTGCGGGGGAGCTAACTGAGCTGAGAGTGGCTGCGGGGGAGCTAACTGAGCTGAGAGTGGCTGCGGGGGAGCTAACCGAGCTGAGAGTGGCTGCGGGGGAGCTAACTGAGCTGCCGGTAGCTGCACAGGCGATAAGCAGCTTGCGTTGACATCCGCCACACAAAACGCAGCCCCTGAATGAACAGTCATGCAGTCTGAAAATGAAAAAGAGTCCTCACTCACCACAGCCGGCGATTTAGAAGCCCGAACGTCCGGCTGTGGGGTGGCGCGCTTGCGGCGCGATCGGCGTTTCCTCCCCGCAGACGGCTCCGACGGGCCGGGCAAGATCACATCCGGCGAGTCGGGCAGTGAGGCAGGAGTGGCTGAGAGAAGGTGAGGTGTGTGCCGGAGAAAAGCCTGTATGGTCGGAGGAAGTGAATTCAGTATCCATGGCAGGCCGGAAAAGAGACGTTGTAGCCGACCTTCCACGGCGCGGCGAAGCTCGTACGGAGGATTCTCCAGCCACAGCCCGAGGAGGATCTCCACATTGTAGCCGATGTCATCCTGGAGCTCCTCGGACGGATTGACTGCCGCTGGGTCCATGGTGGCTGGTTCGTTCTGTCACGGTTTGCGGGGCAAGCCGTGTGGATTTGTAGTAAGGACCCAAAAGGCGGCAGCTCTGGTGCAGGTGAGTGTTTATTTACAGCAGTGGGTACAAACAGCAACGGGGTGTGAACATGAAACCGAAACCTAAACTGGGTAAACTAACAACACAAACCAGGAATGACGGTGCAGGGAGGTCCGGGGAAATACATACAGGGAGACCGAGGGGAAACAACACAGACGAACCAGCGATTACTAAGACAGAAAATACAACTTAAATACACTCAGAACACAGGGAGATTACACACAGGTGGGAGACACAGCTGGGAGTGATTAACATGACGAGACCAGGGAGGCAAACTGAAAACACTCACATAAGACGCAGACCTTCACAATAAAACAGGAACACACGGGGGGAACAGGGCAAACACCAATTAGAGAACAGAACCAAAATCGCGAAGAGAAAACACAAAACGCTGGGTCAAAAGGACCCAGGATCATGACAATTTTACAAATAATGAGATGTAATGAGAATAACTGAGATATAAAGTTGTCTTTCTGGCCCTAATGAATGTGTGATCAATAATGCCAAGGGTTGATTTTTAAGATTGTGTGTTTTTTTTCAGGCATGGAACTATTAATTGGTTGACAAATTACTTACAGTGGTCCATTGTGGTCAGATTTGAATATTAAGGGATGCCTTGAAAACACTGCTTGGTTGCCTACCACGATGTGGTCAAAGGTCAGTTACAGAGCAGCTTTCTTTCTCTATCAAAAATATTGTTTTTACAATATCACACACATTTTGACAATTAAGAAAACAGACGTGTTCATTACAAGCTAACAAAAGCCAATTCATATATTTTATTGGCAGAATAAGCAGTAAATCCCAAGTATTTTGTTCATGGCAGATTGCTGCCCCTCCATAAGCCTGGTTCTGCCAGAGGTTTCTTCCTGTTAAAATGGAGTTCAAAGAGGGTAATTCGATTGTTGGGGTTTCTCTCTGTTATTGTAGGGTGTGTACCTTAAATTTAAAGCACCTTGAGGTGACTGCTGCTGTGATTTGTCCCTGGATAAATAAAACTCAATTGAATCCTTCATCAACAATGCATAGGATGAGGATAACGGTAAAGCTAACAATGAAGCAAAACTCAAGTTTGCACTCTGAGACCTACAAGACTTAAAGTACTATACTCAGCAAAGTATACCACACTGCTTATTTGATATTGCTAAACAAAAATCTTTAAGTTTGAACCTTTCCTAAATATCCTGGATAACAAAATTTTTAAACTCTTTTCCCTGCAATTACATGGGAGCATTCAATTCAAACTTTCAGTCAAATATTCTGAATCTACAATAACTTTCATTATTGATGAAAAATCCCAGTTTCAGGAAAATGGTAATTACAGAGGGCAACTTAGTAGTGTTTTAGTTTTAGTGGGTTTTTTCCCCATTGTGCTCATTGGTCACCTGTTTGATTTAAAAGGCTAGTTTAAATAATCTGGGTTTAAATAATTAAATGCAAGGTAGATAAAGTGAACTGATATCACAGTGACTCCACTGAAGGATATGGCATGATTGTTTCCAAGATGGCGCTGCATATGGATGCCCTGGTACTTCAGTGCGTTACTTCTGTTTTGTTTTTGTGCATAATTTGTGTGTCTGAACATTCTTCTGAATATTCTTACACCAGAGAAGAGCTTCTTAACTACAGGATTGCTACACCTGTGGATTTATTTTCCAGTATTTATCGCATCTGCGACGGATTTACTACAGACTTTGATCAGGAAAGTGAGACGCCGAAGGAGAGGAAAGAGAACTGGCGCACTCGTGCGTCCAAGGAGGCGCGGACTACGAACTGCTCTTCCTGGGATCTTCCTTTCCAATGTACGCCTGTGCAAATGAGCCGGCCCCAGTTTTTTCTGGCATTTTCAACTCCTCACTGCAAGCATGTCATGTGCCTGCCTTCCTGCTTCAAGTCCTCCACCATAGTCCCTGTCCCCAAGAAGCCAAGGATCACTGGACTAAGTGACTACAGACCTGTGGTTCTGACATCTGTGGTCACTAAGTCATTTGAACACCTGGTCCTCTCCTACCTTAAGACCCCCATGCCCCCCCTCCTGGACCGCCTGCAGTTTGCATACAGAGCCAACAGGTCTGTAGACAATGCTATAAACATGGCTCTACATTTCATCCTGCCGCATCTGGACTCCCCAGGAACCTACGCCAGGATCCTGTTTGTAGACTTCAGCTGTGCCTTCAACACCATCCTTCCAGACCATCTCCGAGGCAAGCTTTCCCAGATGAATGTGCCTGATCCCATCTGCCGGTGGATCACTGACTTCCTGACGGACAGGAAGCAGCACGTGAGACTAGGAAAGAATGTCTCGGACTCCCGGACCATCAGCACCGGCTCGCCCCAAGGCTTTGTTCTTTCTCTTCTCCCTGTACACTAACTGCTGCACCTCCACCCACCAGTCTGTCAAGCTAATCAAGTTTGCAGATGACACCACCGTTATCGGACTCATCTCGGATGGGGATGAGTCTGCCTACTGGAGGGAGGTTGAACGTCTGGTGTCCTGGTGTAGCCACAACAACCTGGTGCTGAACGCTCAAAAGACAGTGGAGATTAGGGGTGGAGCCGAACCTGAATATGGTATTCGGAAAGGCACAAATAACGTGTTTTTTACGAATATTTATTTTTAAAAATATTTGTATTCGGGAACAAGGAAAAACTTTATATCAAAACGCTGAGTTTCTTTATGAGACCGCAGAACATGACTGGATGAGTGAGTGACATGTGAAGGAGGCGACTGACACGGGCTGCTCCACACATCAACAGAGACAGTTGGGCTGAGCAAAAAAAGAGTGAACTGCATCACTATTTTTGTTGAAATGATTTTTTTGTACCTTAACTGGATTACGGTTTATAACTTTCGCAAAGATCGGGAGATTATTCCATTGCGCTGCATTGTTGACGTCTGCAGTCAGCTGCTCTCATGTTCATTCTGTTTACGTAGCTCTGTTAGCTCGGTAATTTAGACAATAGGCTGTTGACAGAGTAACATTAACGTTCAGTTAAAAAAGGTTAAAACCATGCTTGTGTAGTTGTCACTCATTAACTTAGCTGAAACTCCCCACATGGATTTGGGGAACCAAATAGATGAGTGTTGCTGCTGCTTCACTTCAGTTCAAATTGGGCTACATGAAACCCACAATTCAAAATGACCTTGACAGCCCTCCGTTAACAATTATACCTCGAAGAGCCAACATCAAGCTGTGTGTTTAAATGTGTGTAATGGGAAAAATAGCCTTGGTTTTTACCTTTTGTATATTTTTCAATTGAGTGATTGAGCCCAGACAAAGCAGGCTTTATGCTGACTTGTACTTTAGTGCTCTCAACAAATACAAGGATAAAACGTAAAGAAAAAAAATCAGAAAACTGGCCAGACGTATTCTCTCAGATAAGCTGAATAAGATACTTAACTGATATATCAGGGCCAGTAATGATAACACAAAGTTGGAGAAAGCCAGGCTTTGTGTTAGAGAGAAACAAACAATAAATAAAGGCATCACACTTACCTTTCCTGGTTATGCTAAGAATATGTGCACTGCTCTGCAGTGATACATAAGCACATATGTTTTAATGCTTTATGGTGAATTAACAAAAAAGTGCATTAGCCAGTATTCATTATGCAAGGCAATGACTCAGAAGTAATGTGCAAAATTACTTGGACTTTGCAATCCATTATTCTGTCAGATTTTCACACTAGAAAAGTGTAGAATGAAATAGAATAAGGAATAAGATGAGACTAGACTAGGCTTGTATTTAGCATGAACGTGAAAAGACACATGCACCTTGAAGCTATGTTTCTATGAAACTCTCTTTTTTTCAGCAAAACATGTCACGTCATGTCACTTTTCTGCAAAAGATGTCCTTCCATTTTGTGTGATCTGATGTGGCTTGTGTGTCCATGCAATTACTGGATGTGAGTTTTTGTCTGCCTATCTGTGTGTCTCAATGCGATTGATTCAACTTTCACATTTGTTCGCTGTCATTTATTAGCAGAACCAGACTGCAGCTTCAACCTGCTGGAGGCAATGTGAGCTATTTAAAGAAATCAGAGCCACACCAAGTCTCTAAATGAAGAAGGGGCGAATGAGGGCGAGACAGAGAGGGAAGGAGGGAGGGAGGAGCAATGGGAACAGAAAGAGTGGTGCAGAGGAAAAGAAAATGACAAGGCGAGGTGGGAAAAAGCGGGGTGGGTGGATTGGGGAAGTCAGAAGTGAGATGCTCAGAGATCAGGGGAGGAGGGGCTGGTGTTGCTAAGGCTAGGTGTGGAGGTCACAGAGGGTAAGAAATGGAAATGTGGAAAGGCAAAAAACCGGAGTGGGTGAGCGAGATGTGAAGGAAATAAGGAAGACATGGAAATGAAATACAAAAAATTAGACTTCTAGAAAAGGGTTCAAGGTTCAAGGTTCTTTATTTGTCACATGCATAGTTATACAAGTATAACACACAGTGAAATGTAGCCTGACACGCTCTTCGACATGTGCAAAAAAATTTGGGGGGGGGGGGGGGGGAGGGGGTGTAGAGGAATTATATATATATATATATATATATATATATATATATATATAGTATTATACATTGGGTGAATGTGCAGTAGTAGCAGCAAGCAGGTGAATTCTGTACATTAATATGAATAGACATCTGACTATTTTACAGGATAGACAATATAAACATATTTAAAATTAAAGGAATTGAAATGTACATTGTGCCTTGGTTTAGTGTCTGGAAGAGTCCTGTCTCAGTCAATTATAGATGATGTGAGAGGCCGGGTGTGTGTGTTTAGGGCACGGATGTTTTGGGGATAGAAGCTCCTCTTGAGTCTCTCTGTCCTTGCCCGGAAGATGCGGAACCTTCTACCAGATTGCAGAAGTTGGAACAGTTTGTTGCCAGGATGGGACGGGTCCTTCAGTATCTGTGCTGCTCTAGTCCGGCATCTCCTGGTGTAGGTGTCCTGAAGCGGGGGGAGAGCAATCCTGCAGCAGCGTTCTGCTGTACGGATCACTCTCTGGAGAGCTTTTTGGGAAGGAGCTACTTACGTAATGCATACTATCAAGAAAGATCTTCAATTCAGAGACTACTGCAAATAAGAAAAAAAGTTTAAACGTTCTGGTTTATTGACCATCCATCCATTCTACAGGGAGGAGGTGGATCGTCTGGCTGAGTGGTGCGACAGAAACAACCTGCTGCTTAACACCGAGAAGACCAAGGAGCTCATCGTGGACTACAGGAGGAATGCTGACCCACATCCACCCATCCACATTAAGGGGACGGCTGTGGAGCGTGTGAGCAGCTTCAAGTTCCTGGGAGTCCACATCTCCGAGGATCTCACCTGGACGACCAACTGCTCCAAGCTGGTCAAGAAGGCTCACCAGCGCCTCTTCTTCTTGAGGACTCTGAGGAAGAACCACCTGTCCTCAGACATCCTGGTGAACTTCTATCGCTGCACCATCGAGAGCATCCTGACCAACTGTATAACAGTCTGGTACGGGAACTGCTCTGCCTCGGACCGGAAGGCGTTGCAGAGGGTCGTGAAAACTGCCCAGCGCATCGCCGGAGCACCACTTCCTGCCATAAAAGACATCTACAGGAAGCGGTGTCTGAAAAGGGCTGGGAAAATCATCAAAGACCCCAGTCACCCATCACATGGACTCTTCACCCTCCTGCCCTCTGGGAGGCGCCACAGGAGCCTCCGGACTAAGACCACCAGGTACCGGAACAGCTTCTTCCCCACAGCTGTCAGACTCCTGAACTCTGCCTCCTGACATCTGACCCACGTTAAACTCATGGACTGAACATACACACACCCACAATGGACAACTGTACCCTCAAACACAATAATAACATGGACTGAACCACCACTCACAACCACTAGCACTTTATATAGCCTCTGTAGAAACTATCTACACCCTCACTTATCTTAACTGCACTACTGTATAGCTCTGTGTAAATAATCATTCTGTACATTCGATAATCTTTAATCCTACAACTGTTTACAACTTGCATAGTTCCCATTTCTGTATAGCTGTATATCCCAGATTCTGTAAAGTTATTTATTTCATATTCTGTATAGTTTTTCATATTTATATCCTGTTCATATCCTGTACATAGCTTGTACTCACTACAGCCTGTACATACTTATAGTTATAGAATATTCACAACATACTTCATACCGTGTACATTATAACATACCATAATAGACCCATTTCTGTAATATACTCACATATCTATATTATTGCTAATATATATTGTAATATATCTATATCACTAAAGCACTTCTGGATGGATGCAAACTGCATTTCGTTGCCCTGTACCTGTGCATGTGCAATGACAATAAAGTTGAATTCTATTCTATTCTCTTCTGCTTATCCTTCTCAGGGTCTCTGGAGACTATCCCAGGTGTCTTAGGGCAAGAGGCAGACACACCCTGGATAGGTCACCAGTCTGTTGCAGGGCTGACACATAGAGACAGACAACTATTCACACCTATTACCAATTAACCTAATGGAGGAAGCCAGAGTACCCGGAGAGAACCCACACAAACACGGGAGAACATACAAACTCTACACAGAAAGGTCCCAGCCAGGTGGTGGACTTAAACTCAGGACCTTCTTACGGTGAGGCAAAAGTGGCAATCACTATGGCACCATGCTGCCCATTATTTGAATTACATGTATTATTTTAAACACACATTTTAAGGCGTCATTGCTAGTCTTATGTTTGCCAGTGTTGACAGTTCTATTACTAAGTTATCACTCCACCCTCTTGAGTAGGAGGAGCTTGGTTTTGCAAGCTTGCTAACCTTGCTTGGATAGCAAGCTTCATCTATAAATTTTATAAACACTCAGTAACAGAGTAGTAATACTAGCAAAAACATCTTAGAATCCCTGTAAGACACAACAAGCCATTGTATTTGTCAGAGAATTATTATTTTTGAAATTTCTTTAACCCTTGTGTGGTGTTCAAATTTTTGTTACTCAGCCAGTGTTCATGGGTCTGGTGGACCTGCTAGAGTTTTGGCTTTCCAAATTAACACTATCAAACAATTTTATGTTAAATTACTCAACAGATATTTACTTCATCCCAATTACAAGCCATATGAACAGCAAACATGGTTCATTTTTTTCCTTTACCTTTGTTAGATCACATTTATGAATTAATGTGCTTCTCGTTTTTTGTTTTTATAAAATGTTATAAAAAAAAATCAGTTATAATCAAGTGGAGTGAGTGGAAAGACACAACACATTTACACGTGAAGCAACATGTTTCACAACTAAATGGGATCAGCTGCTCATCAATGGTGACATTGGGCCCAGGGTTGTAAAACAGGGGGAGGTGGTGCACACACTTATCCCACACTGTCCTGATGGCAGCTAGCTTGTCTCACTGCCGTCGAGCTGGTCTGTCGTCTCGATTATCAAAACGGATAATCCTGGAAATTTTGTGGAAGTTTTCCAGAGACATTGATGCACGGAAAGGTTCTTGCCGGTTTCTGCATCCCACAGGGATTCTGTGGATTCCCCTTTGGACCTGAAAACTCCTGCAAGGATAAGAACCCCAAAGTAGGCCTTTGGGGTTCTTAGATCAATTTGGTCCATCTCCTTCCACCTCTCTCCAAAAACACACCTTCCTTCTAGATATATCCTAGACTTAGTCGAGGAAATAAGGTCGCTACGTAACCAGAATGCAGAGAAGGAGAAACGGATCGTCTATCTGGAGAGCAGGGTCGCGGACCTGGAGCAATATACCAGAATGAACGATGTGATCATCACAGGGCTGTACATAAAACCCCGGTCATATGCTCGGGCTGTGACTGCTGGCAGTAAAGAGGAGCAAGGAGATCTGGATGGGAGCTCTGCGGAGCAACAAGTAGCTGGTTTCTTGCAGTCGAAAGGGATCGACCTGGACTGTAATAACATCGAGGCATGCCACCCCTTGCCCAGGAGAAATGCTAGTGATAAACCAGCTATCATCATAAGATTTGTAAACAGGAAACACAAGAATGCACTGCTGAAGCAGGGGAGGAAACTAAAAGGATCGAACATCTACATGAATGACCATCTAACCAAATCCAATGCTGACATAGCGAAGAAAGCACGATACCTAAAGAAACTGGGTAAAATTCAGAACACCTGGACTGCAAACTGTAAAATATTTATAAAGCTCAACGGTACACCGGAGGAAGCCAAGGTGCTGGTCATCAAATGCATCCAGGATCTGGAAAAATATTAACAGGTCACTTGACTACAAAGGCAAGGAGCGGGACAAACAATCTACAGTCATCAAAGCAGGTAATAGAAGACAACAACGGAAGCTAAAGCGTAACGTATTCAAGGATGAAACAATCAATTAATTCATTATCTGGGAATTATACATTGCTACCACAAAGGATTGCTAATCAGGAGATAAATTCACCAGTAAACACGGAATACAAAACACACTTCACAGAGCAGGACATTGATCCAGAACTGAACTTTTTTAACATCAAAAATACCTGCTACTATCATACTGAAGAACAATTCAACAAAACTGTCAAGGTCGACGGCAAAATATCTATAATCCACTTTAATAGTAGAAGTTTATATGCAAATTTTCACAAAATAAGGGAATATTTAAGCAAATTTACACATCCATTCAGTGTGATTGCAGTATCTGAAACATGGATTAATAAACAGAAAGGAGAGGACTTTGTAATAGATGGATATGAATTAAATCTTACAAATAGAAAGAATAAGAATGGCGGTGGTGTGGCCTTGTTTGTGGATAAAAATTTAAAATACAAGATGGTAGAAAAAATGACGATGGCGGTAGATAATATATTAGAGTGTGTAACAATAGAAATTAGTATGGGAAAAGAGAAAAATGTCATTGTAAGCTGTATATATAGAACACCAGGTTCTAATATTGAAATTTTTAAGGAGTGGGTAGATAAAACATTCATTAGGACAAATCAAAAAGTCATGTTCATTTGTGGGGATTTTAACATAGATCTACTAAATCCAAACAAGCAGAGAGCGACAGAGGAATTTATTAATACAATGTATAGCTTGGGACTTTTTCCAGTGATCACTAAGCCCAGCAGGATTACAGCACAGTCGGCAACCCTAATAGACAATATATTTACTAATGAAATAGAAAATAGAACCATAAGTGGTCTCCTAATTAATGACATCAGTGATCATCTACCTGTTTTTATAGTGTATAACAGCAATTACAGGAAGGTTAAACAGCAAAACACAATAAAATACAAACGAGTGAGAACAGAAGAGTCAATAAACGCATTCAAAAGTGATTTACTCAAGCAAGAATGGGAGATGCTGTATAAGGAAAAAAATATTGATAAAGCTTATGAGATTTTTTTAGGAAAATTTAAACTGTTATATAATAGTCATTGCCCAGTAAAGAAATATAGTAAAAAACAAAAATATGCAGAGTGCCCATGGATTACAAAAGGATTGCAAAATGCATGTAAGAAGAAAAATACCTTATACAGAGAATTTATAATGAACAGAAGTACAGAAGCTGAAAATAAATACAAGAAATATAAAAATAAATTAACGAGTATTTTAAGGTCATGTAAAAAGGAATACTATGAAAAATTACTGATTATGAATAAAAATAATATTAAAGGGATCTGGAAAACATTAAATACCATCATCAAAAAGGGCTCGGGGCAGGCAGACTATCCTTCGTATTTCACAAATAATGATAGAAATATTACTAATATGAGAGATGTGGTAAATGAGTTCAATAAATTCTTTGTAAGTGTTGGGCCAGACTTGGCTGAAACAATTCCTGATATAACAGATTCTGTAGAGAAAGAAACTATACTCATTGACCGCAATCCTCATTCAATGTTCTCAACGGTGGTGGAAGAAATGGAAATCATTGATATTGTTGGGAAATCACAAACAAAAAACTCTACAGACTCTGACGACATTGATATGGAAATCGTTAAGAGAGTGATAGAGGGCATTTCCAAACCCTTAACACACATTTGCAATTTGTCCTTACAAACTGGTAAATTCCCAAAACAAATGAAAACAGCTAAAGTAACACCACTGTTTAAAAATGGTGACAGACACCAATTCACAAATTATAGGCCTGTCTCTCTACTTTCTCAATTTTCAAAAATACTGGAAAAAGTCTTTAGTAATAGACTTGACAAATTTATAGATAAACACAAAATAATAATGGATAGTCAGTATGGTTTCAGATCAAATAGATCAACATCATTGGCATTAATGGAACTGATCGAAAATATCACCAACAATATAGATAAAAGACAATGTATAGTTAGTGTATTCATTGACCTAAAAAAAAGCTTTTGACACAATTAATCATGACATATTACTTGATAAACTGGAGTACTACGGCATTAGAGGAGTGGTGTTAGAATGGGTAAAGAGTTATTTGAGAGACAGGCAGCAATTTGTGAAAATTGGGGAATATCAATCAGAGTGTATGGACATTGTTTGTGGAGTTCCGCAGGGGTCAGTATTGGGACCAAAGCTGTTTATCCTCTATATCAATGATATATGCAGAACATCAGATATACTACAGTTTATTCTATTTGCAGATGATACAAATATTTTTTGTGCTGGAGAGAATTTACAGCAGCTTTTGGAAATTGTCACAAAAGAAATGATTAAACTGAAAACATGGTTTGATAGAAATAAGCTATCATTAAATTTGGAAAAAAACTACATTTATGTTATTCGGAAATTGTAAAAAAGATGCAGGAGCAAAATTATTAGTAAACAATGTTGAAATAGAGCAAGTTTCGGATACAAAATTTCTGGGTGTGATAATAGATAACAAAATCTGCTGGAAACCTCACATAAAGCATATACAAGCCAAACTGTCAAGAAGCATCTCCGTACTAAGTAAAGTTAAATATTTTTTGCCTTCCAAATCACTCCGGGTACTTTATTGTTCACTTATATTGCCATATTTGGAATACTGTGTGGAAATTTGGGGAAACACATATAAAACTGCACTTCAACCAATATGTAAAATTTAAAAAAAAGCAATCAGGATAATTAGTAAAGCTGGATATAGAGACCATACTAACACCATGTTTTTGAAATTAAAAATACTGAAGTTTATGGATCTTATAAAATATAAAACTGCAAAAATTATGTACAAGGCCAGATACAATATGTTACCAGGAAATATACAGAGGATGTTCTATGACAGAGAAGGAGACTATGAATTGAGGGGGAAATTGAATCTAAGGATTCTTAAAGCACGGTCAAAGGTTAAAACCTTTTGTGTCACTATTTATGGGGTAAAACTGTGGAATAGTTTTACTATAGATCTACAGCAATGCTCAGGAATTAGTAAGTTCATGAAAATACTTCGAAAACTGATTTTGGAAGAATATGATACCGATAAAGATGATCACCCATTGTATGTATAAAAATATCAAATTATATCCAAATTATATCAATCACGGTAGCCAAGTTTATATAGGTTCTCCTCGTATATCGTGTGGAGTATGTGATGATGGGAATTAGGTGAATTATGTGGGATCAATAAGATGTTGAGCAGGGGTAGGAATTAATAAGTATGTTCATACTTCTTCCTACTCCTTTTCAGACCAAACATTGTTACATTATGTCAGACGATTTTGTTTTATTTCATTATATATTTTTTGTTTATCTGAACACATACGTGTGTGTGTGTATATCTACATATATATTCGTATCTGTAAATGAAAATATATGTAGTGTGTATATATTGTTTTTTGTTTTATATGTCTGAAACAAATAAAGATACAATACAATACAATACAAAGATTACTGCAATCCAGAATAATTTTCTGGATGGAATCTGGGATGAAAAGCTCAAATGAAGACTTGATGTCCTGCACATGAGTAACTGTCAGCCGTGTTGGCCCTGGCTTATCACAGTAGCAGCTCTGCAGGGTGGCTCATTTCTTGAGCAAGAAGACCATTCAATGTCACCAGTTATTGACGTCCATATTTCTTCACTTGCTGTCTGGTGGGCTTGTTCTGGTCCTGGAGCTGGCTGCAGATGGGGTACTCGTCTTCGTTTTGTTACTAAATGGTGCTCGACCTCATCCTCTTCTTCAAAGTCACTGTCAGACTCTGAATTTTCAGAAATGTGAAATATTCTGAAACCTCTTTGTCAACATCATCATCCGAAGCCCCTCTCTCTTCCAAAATCAATTGGATGGCCCTCGCAGCAGATAATCTTTTGCCATCTTGATCAGTTGTGATAAAGAACCACACTGGCAAAGTCTTATTTATAGTATTATGCCCCTAATTTGCAGGTGGGACAGGGTATGAGAACATAAAATTTGGATCCCTCAAGAAAGAGGGTAAAATGTGTGGGAATGTCAGAGCAGACGGTGTTGATAGTTGAATTTTCAACAATGTTGCAACTTTGTGCGGGAGCAGGAGGGGAAGAAAACACTATCAGCAGCACCAGAAAGGAGGAAGACAGAGTGTGGGAACACAGGACCTGCACTTTCAACACTTTTATTAGACCTGGGTCCAGTGGACCCGAACACCTTGTATGTAATGTCAAATCAAAATCAAATCACTTTTTATTGTCACATCACATGTGCAGGCACACTGGCACAGCACATGCGAGTGAAATTCTTGTGTGCGAGCCCCACAAGCAACAGAGATGTGCAAACACAACAACACAAACGAGCAAAATACAAGAATGGCCAACCTGAAACTAATAAATATATGTACAATATATAATAGTGTATGCATTTCTGGATGTGTATACTAAATATTTTCCTACGTGTGTGTGTGTGTGTGTGTGTGTGTGTGTGTGTGTGTGTGTGTATACACATTTTTACAAATTAAATAGTAAAAAAATAAAATAAAATAATAATAATAATAATAATAATAATAAAATATATAAAATATACAGAGTTGAAAATGCGTGGGGGGAGGTACAGTATGAGGTCATTGAAAATTAGTTCGGATTTATGTTCTTCGCAGAAAATAAGCCAAAGCCAATGAATTTCAGGTTGAAAAAATAATTAATTGTTTAATTTTTCTTTTGAAAAAAACTGAAAACGGGTCTCACAGGCCCGAACACCATACAAGGGTTAAAGAGGCTCAGTTCAGTGTTGTTGATTAGCACAGTGAAGCCTAGCCGAGAGTTATTACAGTTGAAGCCAAAATTATTAGCCATCCATGAATTATGGAACATTTTCCTACACTTCTTCATAATTTTTGCAGGATTGATTAAACTTGATATAATCAAACATTCATCAGTGCTATTTAGTAGCTTTTGGTACATTTTGTTATATAAAATACACTTTTAGGTTTGCTTTATTTCAAATATAGTAAAAAATGGTGTGTTCAAAAATATTAGCCCCATGTGAATGTTTGCTTTTAAAACACACCTACAGTGATTAACCAATCAGCTTTGAACCACACCTGTGCAGTCAATTGGCTTCCTAACAACATTCATTTAGCATTAAAGACTCCAAGGAACAGGGCACTTGAACACATGAGAGGGACTACTGTTACTTACCATGCCAAAGACAAAGGAAGTCAGTCTGGAGCTCAGAAAGAAGATAGTAGAGCCTCATGATAAGGGGCAAGGCTATGCTGCCATTTCCAAGCAATTCACAGTGTCTAGAACTGCTGTACATTGCATCATTGGCAAGTACAAGAAGACAAATTGTATAAGAAACAAACCTGGCAGTGGTCGTAAGTTCAAGAATTCAAGAACTCTGGAGAGGAAAATGGTCAAGAGATGTCATCAAGGAACCACGGACATCTGCCAAGATGATTGTTGCTGACCTGGCCTCTTCTGGAGTTGATGTTTCAAGAAACACAGTTGTGAGCGCTCTTAACTGTGGTGGGCTTCAGAGGCATCGTCCCAGAAGAAGCCCCTTACTCAAAGAGTGGCACATCGTAGCCCGACTGGGGTTTCCCCATGAACTTTTGAAATGTAAAGATGATTTTTGAAAGTCTGTACTTTGGTCTGATGAGACTAAACTGGAACTGTTTGGGCACATAGATATTGGTTATGTTTGGTAAAGAAAGGGAGAGGCCCTCAACCCTAGTAACACTGTTCCCACAGTTAAACATGGTGGTGGGAGCATCATGCTGTGGGGCTGTTTTGCAGCCTTGGGCACAGGGAGCCCTGTCCAGGTGCATGGCATCATGAAAAAAGAAAATTATGTTGACATTTTGAGTAAGAAGATGCAGAAATCTGCTTGTAGTCTAGACTTAGGTTGTTGCTGAGTCTTCCAACAAGACAATGACCCAGAGCATACATCGAAACTAGTCCAACAGTTCCTCAAGGATACTAAAACCAAGATCCTGGAGTGGCACACACAAAGTGCAGACCTCAATAGTATTGAGAATCTGTGGCGAGTGATCAAAGTGAATGTCCATCCTCGAAAACTGTGTAATTAGGACCAGCTAGAACAATTTCCAATGGAGGAATGGGCCAAAATCCCTCAGGAGACCTGTGCCAGCCTAGTAAAGACCTATCCTAAGCAATTGTTGTCAGTTGTGGCTCAGAAAGGGTGCGGTATTGACTATTAATGGCCATGGGGCTAATAATTTTGGATGGATCATTTTTGCCCTTTCTTGTTTCAACTTGGTGCATCAATAAATATCCTAATTAAACGTAGTGGACATTGTTACTTTGTTTTTTAAAGTGTATCTGTTTCCAAACACTTGTTGTTAATGGACATTTTCATATTGAAATCAAGAGTGTTGTCCAATTTCATAAGGAGGGCTATTAATTTTGGCCTTAACTTTATCTGCAGCAGTCTTCATTCTTGTACACTTCACCCATGCAACACTTATGCAAAGTGTTCCAGGCATTTCTTTGTAAAAAGTAAATAAAAAAATAAAAAAATAAATAACTTAAAAGTTTGAAAGCATAACACAATTTCTGAAGATCATCTTATACAGGATATGACACTTAGTGATTTTTTAAAATAGTGAATCCACAACAATAAAAAGTGCTACGTAAGCTGTTATGTAAACTCTAACAATTATACATAACAATTAATCAATACATGGAGGTATTTCACTGTATGTTTAGAGATATTTCACCGTCCAGTTTCTATAGAGATCACAGGAAAAGGAAGTATTAATATCTAACCATACAGTGCTTTGAATTTCAAAGCATTTTACAGAAAATCAGTAAGGAGTTGCTGAGTTATTTCAACCAAAGTGAGCAGCTATCAGCTCATCTTTCTTCAGTTGTTAGGTAACTGAACAAAGAGGTTCGAGTTATCTGAGCTTGCTGTGAACCCTGTGAAACAAAATTACTCAAAGCGCCATAAAAATGCAGTGAATTTTACTTTTTTCCTCTCTTCAGGGTATTTTCCTATTTGCTTGCCACTGTGATAGCTGTTGTCAGCAACAAATAGGACTCTAAGCTACAAAAGAAACAGGGTAGTTTCATTAACTTTTTTAAATTTATTTTTTATTTTTTGCAGCTAAAGCTCCAATTAAGCCGCATCTGCCAGTTTTTAAGGGGGATTCAAATGACGTCGTGCCTCATTGCCTGCAGATATAATGCCATTTAACTGGCTTTATTCTTTTGTGAGGTGATATAGCCACACTGTTGCCCCACAGTTCCTGCTAGAAATATTTCACTGAAAGTTGCAGAAAACTCTCAAGGTTTTTGAGGAACTGAAAGGAAGGTGGATAGACTTTTCAGTCAGCATTATTCATGTATATTTCAATTCTGCCTCAGTCTATAGGAGCATTCTTAGCACAGTCTAGTACTGCAGCTCAGACTAATTAAGCAGTCATTAAGATAACAAGCCAATATACTGAGATTAATGAGAAAATGGTTTTAACAATGCTGCTGAGTAGCTAGGGGATGCAACTGGAGGGGGACACTCTTCATTTTTAGCCACATTGTGAAGATTTATGTATATTTTGAGATGATTGCAGGACCTTTGCTGACCGTGACGAAAGAGTAGAGTAGACTGTACATGAGCACAACAGGGATGAAATACTGTATGGGTTTCACACTATTTCACGGTCTGACTAGAGAAAATTAGAATTACTGACCCATGTCTTTAACAGCATACAAACAATTTTACATTTGATTTGTCATTGTAGAGAAGCGTGATAAAAATTCATCAGTAAAATGAGTCACGTACTGGTGGAAAAGTAGGTTTTTAAAATGTATTTCTTTAGTTGTTGAAAAATGACATTTAACACAGAACATTTTGCCATTTTTATTGTACCAGTAGCTATTACAGACTCTTATAGATTAAAGAGGGATGAGATGCAGTGATGTATTAACTGTAATTAACTGGACATGCTTCATTAGATTGCACACAATAGAGTGGCCTCACAACACATTCAATGGTAGTCAACAGTGATATGGGGAACACAGAGAAGAACAAGTGTGTGTACAAAATATGAGTAATTCAGGCAGGGAGAATTTCCAAGTTAAGACTCTGAGCCAGGGAAAATCAATATTCCCAAGGAGGGTCAAGAGATTAGTGAAGGGCCACTGACACAGTCCTGGGAAAACACCTTTAAATGATTAAGAAAATGAGAGAGAAGTTGCAAAAGTGAACAAAAAAAGAAGCGATAAACAGAAGTCTTGCCAAGCTGAAGTTCCCCTGACAATGAAAGACATGCTGAGGGTGGTGATCCAGTCCTGGGTTTTGATAACTGTGTTCTATTTTGTTGTAAGCTACAGTGTTGTGAAAAAAATATTTGCCTCCTATCCTGATTTCTGTCATTTCTTTTGGCATAGTTTTCACTGTATGGAATACAAAGCCGCTTCTAAATCTTTTGGACTGCAGCACACCACATTGAGAGCCATTATCCACAAATAGAGAAAACAGAACAGTATAGTTGTCAGCCTACCAAAATTACTCCAAGAGTGCACTGACAACTCATCCGGGAGGTCACAAAAGAACCCAGAACAACATCTAAAGAGCATCTAAGGAATTTGCCTCAGTTAAGGTCAGCTGAGTTAAAACTGCAACTGTATGGGAAATCCAGGGCAATGCTGTAAATGCTGTCTAAATTGCAACAAAATTAGATTTACATTCAAGACCACAAGAAATAGTTTGGAATTTTGGGTGAATGTTTTACAAAATAGGGTGCTTAGGTTGGGCTAATCCTTGTATTGGGGTTAAATAACTTAATCTTGACTCTGATTGAACACAACATGTAAACTATAATAGTTTTTATAAATTTTGCATACATAATATGCAATAACGCATATTACATTAAGATAGTATTGGTATCTTTGAAATCACTGTTGAACAGCTTTGACTGGTTCTCAGAACTGAATACTATGCTCGTCAAAATCAAGTTATGAGCATTTAAGTGTTGGGCAGGAAGAGAAAATGCACACACATACTTAGATACACACAAACAACCTTTAACAAATCCAACAATCCCCGCCAAACAAGCAGCCATAATAGGACAGGATAGGAGGATTAGAGGGACAATCCTGAAAAGGCTTTTTAAATGGGACCCATGGGGCTGGCCAAGTGAGAGTCACAAAAGGATTATAGGAGTCTACTAGATTTGTCTAAAATGGATGACTTGCATGGAGGTTTACAATGACACTGTTAACACAAGCCTGTGGTTTTCTTTTATTGTGTCTGAGTATTTCTGTTAGATTTAAATGTCACCAAGTAAGCCAGTGCCTGAAAGCTTTGATTTTAATTTTACAGATTTAAATAATGACTTAAACTGCAAAACTGAAAAGTCAAATTAACAGCAAATTAAGCTATTTTAAATAGTTAACTATCATTACTAATGCTAAAATTTATGTTTATTTGCCATTAAATAGTGTGAGAAAAATATTGTAGGAGTAAGATAACGACATGTGTTTATGTATACTGCTAGTTGGTCGATGTGAAAGCACAGATACCTGTACTCCTCCACTGCCAAGACCCTGTGTTAATCATGCAGCTGCTCTCTTTTTTCTTCACAACCTCTGTGGTTTTAGCTCCATTTAGAAGCAGCTGATATCCTCCAGATCATTCCCTTTTTACTATCATGTCATCATCACGCTCCCTTTAGGCCAACACAGAGAAAATGAGGAGGAACTTCTTGTACATGCACTTAATAAGAATAATGTACTTCAATAATATACCTCATAATTGTTATTGACTGTTCACTGTCAATCCACACACTGCTGATTTGCACACCTTTTTTAATCTTAATTTTTAACTTTAATTTTATGCTTGATTTTTAATTTTAGTTGTATTCTTGTATCTGGTTGGGAATAACACAGCAATAAGCATTTCACTGCATGTCGTACTGTGTGTGATCATGAAAAGTCCCCTGTGGAGCTCAGACACTCGGCCCGTCACAGTGTCATAGTCCCCCTGTCTCTGAGGTAGTCAATAAACCATTGATTCGTTAATTTCATTTTGGAACGTGTATTGTATCATGGCTAATAAGAGATAATAACACTTACATTCTCGTGACATGAGCAATTAGGCATTTACAAAAAACTTAATAAATATCACTAGAAACTTTATAGTACAATACACACATAGGTGCACACACTTAATTATTCACCAGAGAAAATATTTTGCTACAGTATTTGTCACATTAGTTTCAGATTACTCCATAAATGGCCGTAAAAGTATTGTCACATAATTGTTACTTAGCAATACAAACCTACAGTCTACAGTCCCCCACAACACACATACCCATCCTCACGAGGACACAGATGTGGTCTTTCTTTCTTTATATATAAACACAATGTTGAGAACAAAAAGCAAAAAGAAAAACCATCCCAAAGAGACTTTGCCCACACAGATTCAACTATAGAAATATAAACAGGTAGAAGTGGAGGCATCAGTGCTGTAAGCCTGACTGTTCACCACTTCCTTTGTTACCTGGTGAAGTTCAGGCTCTGGCTGCTGGACTGGGATCAGCATTATCATCACTCAGGGTTTTTGGCAAGCTTTGTATGCTGTGTGTGCCGGTACTTGCAAAAAGTTCAGCTTCTGTTAGCAGTATAATATGGTTGTTTCAGTCCTGGATTCACTTTACTGTACCAGGGCACGCTTGTCCTTATGTTGTATAAAATATAAGTAATCTGTCCATTTGATAGCATTCTAGTGTTAGCACTTTAACATCCACAGTTTCCAAGGTGATCAAATTTGGTGTTATTGTAGAGACTAATACCAGCTTGAGACGATTTAATAATTTAGATAATTGTGCCAAGGTCGCACCAAATGTAAAAGTCTTTTAAGTAAAAACTTTAAAACTACAGGGTGGGCCATTTATATGGACACACCGTAATAAAATGGGAATGGTTGGTGATATTAAAGTCCTGTTTGTGGCACATTATTATATGTGAGGGGGCAAACTCCTCAAGATGGGTGGTGACCATGGTGGCCATTTAGAAGTCGGCCATCTTGCATACAACTTTTGTTTTTTCAATAGGAAGAGGGCTATGTGACACATCAAACTTATTGGTAATGTCACAAGAAAAACAATGGTGTGCTTGGTTTCAACGTAACTTTATTCTTTCATGAGTTATTTACAAGTTTCTCTTTGTTCACAGCCATTGACACATCGAAGACGTTAACACATGAGGAGCGGATCGAAATTGTGTTGATATCTGGTGAACGCAGTAACCGGGTCATTGCAGCAGATTTCAATGCAAGACACCCTACGAGACCACCCATCTCCCATGCTACAGTTAGCAAACTGCTTGCTAAGTTTCGTGAAACTGGTTCAGTGTTGGATTTGCCAAAATGCGGACGCAAGAAAACTGTCACTAATGAAGAAACGTCAGTGGCTGTCCTAGCTTCATTCAGCAAGAGCCCACAGCGTAGCACTTGCCGCATGTCACTGGAGAGTGGCATTAGTCGAACATCCCTTCGGTGGATATTAGTTACTCACAAATGGCACCCTTACAAACTCCAGCTACTGCAGCATCTCAACGAGGATGACCCAGATCGGCGCACAGAATTTGCAGAATGGGCAAAACAAAAATTGGAACAGGACCCTCAGTTTACGCAGAAGATTTTGTTCAGTGATGAGGCAAACTTTTATGTAAATGGTGAAGTTAACAAACAAAACCACCGCTATTGGTCTGACACTAACCCACATTGAATGGATCCCTCCAAGACTGTTGGAACAACAGAAGTGATGGTTTGGTGTGGTATATGGGGTACAATGATAGTGGGTCCATTCTTCATCAATGGAAACCTCAAGGCCACTGGATATTTGAAATTGCTACATGATGATGGGTTTCCCTCTTTATGCACTGAAGCTGGCACGTTCCATGAGTTTTTCCAGCAAGATGGTGCACCACCACATTATGGGTGCCAGGTCCGAGCATTCCTAGATGAACAGTTTCCTGGAAAGTGGATTGGTCGTCGTGGGCCAGTTGAATGGCCCCCAAGGTCTCCTGATATGACCCACTTAGACTTTTATCTTTGGGGTCATCTGAAGGCAATTGTCTATGGTGTGAAGATACGAGATGTGCAGCACCTGGAACTATGGAACTGGATGCCTGTGCTGGCATTTCTCCTGCAGTGTTGCTATTAGTGTGTGAAGAGTGGGAGAAGAGGGTTGCATTGACAATCCAACACAATGGGCAGCACATTGAACACATTTTATAAGTGGTCAGAAACTTGTAAATAACCCATGAAAGAATAAAGTTACGTTGAAACCAAGCACACCATTGTTTTTCTTGTGACATTACCAATAAGTTTGATGTGTCACATGGCCCTCTTCCTATTGAAAAAACAAAAGTTGTATCCAAGATGGCCGACTTCTAAATGGCCACCATGGTCACCGCCTATCTTGAGGAGTTTGCCCCCTCACATTTACTAATGTGCCACAAACAGGACTTTAATATCACCAACCATTCCCATGTTATTACGGTATAGCCATATAAATGGCCCACCCTGTATATTACTCACAATAATATACATAAGGACATGAGTACCATTTGACCTTGACCTTTATTGTTAGCACCCATGGTTAAAGTCAACCTTAGAAAAGCTTTGCAACTAACCATATAAGTATCATGTAAAAGGACATGAGGAGAGCTGTAAAACACACCTTTTATTCTCCAGTACAATGCCTCATGATGTCACAATGACACCATAAAATTTCACAAAATCACACACTGCATGAATGTATTTTTAAATCTTGAGTACAAACATTTTTGCAGATTATAGACACACAGATTTCATTCAATTCTGCTCCAATCATGTGGGTAAAGATAATAAACACACGTATGCAAACATCTGTCTATGCGTGTAGTTATAATTTTACCATTGTTGTACCTTAACTTACTTACTGGCATGCCTCATTTTTCTGATTCTTAATAAACCTTTATGTCATATGCTGCCACAGTAATTAAACTGTACCCTCCAGTCATCAGCTCACATCCTGCTTCATTCCAGCTGCTGCTGCTTCTCTGGCACCTGACATTACCAGGTGTTTTGCTCTCATATTGTGACACAATTTTGTGTTGCTCGGTGTTATTTCCACTCGTCTTTAAAAATGTATTTTCATGCATATATGCGCTGAAATCCAATTTCTCGTTCTCTCGCCAGACTGTCATTAATATCACAATCCCTTGTAATATTCACACACTTTGCAGCTGATGAAGAATATTTCAGGCAAAGCTTTTTCAATACACCTCAGTGTATTATAATAGCTGTCACAGAAATATATATATTTCTTTATTTCTTATTTTTTCCATTTGCATTTCTCTGTAAGAAATTGATGCATCGTTGACATCCTTGAGAGGTGGATAAGGAAATTACACACCAAAAGATTTTGGGACCTTCTCTGTCTAAACACTTACTATGAAGCAGGAGGAGTAAGATTTTTAGGTTGCGTTAGCTCTAACTCAACTCAGATGCTCAGATTTAATGGAAAGGAAGTGAAGACTATACAATGATGATTACGTCGTTAACATAAAATTGCGCTTGACTGCCTTCATTTTGCTTTCTGGTGAGTTCCGTTATAAAAATATCATAAGATAAGGTTTTCTTCCTGCTGAAATAATCTCTCATGAGATGAAGTATAAAATACAGATTATGCAAATATTTAATATAAAGAAGAGACATGAACACACATGTTACAGCAGGTATGGTCATCTGTGCTCTGTGAGTTTATCCTTTCACATAGGGATGTCTTTATACATGCACCTGAATTCCATCTTCCCTCCAGATAACAGACCACAGTAAGGTTCTGCATACTCTTATACAAAACAGCAAGCAGCCGGGCTGTCCTTAAGAGCCTCCACAGAGGCAAAACAGAAAACAGCCAGAAAGGATCTTTTTTAATGTGTCACCAAATTACTGAGACTTCATGAAATCTATATGTATACATATTTTGGGCGGTGGATCCATAATACCGGGTTATACCTGAGCAAAGAAATGCCACTATGCTGATAAAATCAAGACACTTGCCAACAAACAAATTATTGCATTGTTGATGTCAACTTACTGATTTAGTTGTTGAAGACTAACAAAACACCTTATTATAAACTGTGTTGTCAATATATAGAAAGTACAATAAAAAGATGTAAAATATATTACATAGATATTTAAAATGTTTCAACTGAGACAAAACTTTCTAAAAAGCATTTTATCTTTTAATCAATGAATTTCAGTGCCCTAAAGTAGAATTTAGAAATGATACTGGTATATAGGTACAGTGGTCCCTCGTTTATCGCGGGAGTTACGTTCTAAAAATAACCTGCGATAGGTGAAATCTGCAAAGTAGCCAACTTTATTTTTTTTAAGTTATTATACATGTTTTAAGGCTCACTACACACTTTATACAAGAGAGAAAAGTGTGAAAACACTCTCAAAGTTGAAACCTTCATAGAAAAATAAGTCCAGTAAACCAAAGGCACCCGCAGTTGCCTTTGATGGTGCAAAAGGTCTCATCGACATTGTTTTGTTTATTGGGGAGAAAACTTACAAACAAACATACAGTACAGCGCTTCAGAGTCACACTGCTAGCGATCGAATATTTATGTAAATTTGACAAGCTGAACACATTCTGTACTGTACAGGAGACACAGCACAAGATTGATTGACAATGGTCTACAGCAGATCAGGACACAGAACACAATGCGCTGTAAAAAAAATAAAAAAATTACAAAAGCATACAAAATTGCACAAAAAAAATCCACGAAAGTCCTCGAAAGGTGAACCATGATATAGCGAGGGACCGCTGTATTCTAAAAATCAGATTATAGTTTCCATTCAAGTACACTGTATCGCCAAAAGTCTCGCTCATCTGTTTTCGCACATATATAAATTTCAGTGACATTTAATTTTTTATCTATAGGGTTTTATGTGATGTCAGCCCACCTATCGCATCTATAACAGCAGAAACTCTTCTGGGAAGGTTTTGTGTTTATAGGAATTTTTGACCATTCTTCCAAAGCACATTTGTGAAATCAGACACTGATGTTGGATGAAAAGGCCTGGCTCGCAGTTTTCACTATAATTTATTCCAAAAGTGTTCTTTCAGGTTGAGGTCTGGACTCTGTGCTGGGAAGTCAAGTTCTTCAACACCAGACTCACTCATCCATGTCTTTATAGACCTTGCTTTGTGCTCTGGTGCGTAGTCATGTTGGTAGAGGAAAGGGCCATCCCCAAACTGTTTGCGCAAAGTTAAGAGCATGAAATTGTCCAAAATGTCTTATGTCACAATATTGCCCCTGTCATCAAACTTTACAGTCGGCACAACGCAGTGAGACACGAACTGTTCTCCTGGGAACCGCCAAACCCAGACTAGCCATTTGGATTGGCAGATGGAGAAATGTGATTCATGACTCCTGAGAACACGTCTCCACAGCTCTAGAGTTGAGTGCCAGTGTGCTTTACACAAATGCATCTGACTCTTAGTGTTGTAACGCTTGGATACAGCTGCTCATGGAAATACATTTCATGAAGCTCTCTAAACACTGTTCTTGAGCTAATCTGAAGGCCGCATGAAGGTTGGAGGTCTGTAGGGACCGAATCATTAGAAAGTTGTTGATCTTTATGCACTATGTGCCTTTGAGCATCCGCTGACTCTGCTTATTGATTTTACATGACATATGACTTCATAACTGACTTTCTGTTGTTCCCAATCGCTTCCACTTTGTTATAATTAGGGATGGGTATCGTTTAGGTTTTATCCGATACCAGTGCCAAACCGGTACATTTGAAACGGTGCTGGTGCTTAAACAGTGCTTGAACCGGTGCTTAAAGAATGGAGAACACAAACGTTGTCCAAAAACCTCTCATGTTTAGCTGTTTTTTTGTAAAAAGATAACAATGTTAGCCTTTTCTGCAGCTATAGGGCATATATGGTATCACTCTTGGCTGGAAGCAGTGCTTAAACAATGGAAAAAACACAAGCTTTGTCCAAAAACCTCTCATGTTTAGCTGTTTTCCAATTTTTCCTTTGGTCATTTTAGCCTTTTGGCCAGGGTGAAGGGAGTATCTGCCATCAAACAAGAAGACAGGTGCATGTAACTACGAAGGTGTTTGCTAGTTCACCTTACATGCATTAATGTAAAAACGTGGTAAGCGTACTCAACGTAAATTACACACAAACAACATTAAGCTACTCACGCAGAGAAGAACGGCTGCTGCTGCCATCATCATCCGTCATCATTTCTGCTACACTGGCAGGGCTAGGGGCCAAGACTCTACTCCTCGGGTTCTTGGGGGATGTTGCTAACTCCGGGTCCGATAACAGGAACCACACCCGTAGTAGGTACAGTGCATTTTTTGGCTTTGAAAAAAAGCGCTATGCGTCGCCAGGTGTTTCATCAGATTCAAGGAGTTACCTCCTTTGCACAGTATCACCTTAAAGCACTTGTTGCAGGCTGCTGAGTTTGCATCTTTTGCTGTGAAGTACAGCCAGACTTTTGACTGCTTTGTCTTGGGCCTTATTAATCTGTAGCTCTTCTCTAAAAGAATGTATGTACCTGGGCCCGCCTACTATCCTTGGAAACGTAAAATGATTGGCTAGAATCTGAAGTGCATCACATCTCAGGAAAAAAAAGCACCAAAATAAAGCACCGAAATGTGCGCTGCTTTTTGGTCTGGTTACTACCGTTTATGTCAGATACCAGTACCCATCCCTAGTTATAATACCAATAACAGCTGACTGTGGAATATTTAGTAGTGAAGAAATTTCACAACTGGACTTGTTGCATCGGTGATACTATCACAGGTACTTCAATGAGCTCCTGAGAGCGACCCATCTCACCTTTACCATTTATATGTATCTTTCTTTCAAGCTGACCAATACAGCATTTTTACTACACTACAAACTTCTTAGAGTGTATAATACACATTGCAAAATACAAATTTACCAAAATACTGCCCAGAGAGTGAGGTGCCTTGGTTTTTGCTCTCTGAGAACTTCTTGTCTTATTTAGAGACTGCACATCCACCTTTGAACAGGTACACTAACACCCTAGCATTTATCTGTAAATTTGTAAATAAAAAAAAAAGGTTGCAGGGGAGTAAAAGGTCCTCTTAACTACTAAGGTATTTTCTGGATTGGTGTAGAAGGAAAAAAAACTTACATTAAACAAATTTTTCATCTAAAAATAGCAAAATCCATTAAAAGGGAGTTGCAAGATGAATAAAGACAAGATGAACGACTGTACTCCTAATGGGGTATGACAAAGTCATGAATAACCTTCTGTGTCCTGGAATGACACATTGAAGCTGATCTTAGCGATATCCCTGTGATGAAAGAAGCTTGGAAGAAGCAGTTTAGTAATGTGCTGATTGAAATGCAAAGACGAATCGAAATACAAATTTCTTGGATACCGGCGTGACAAGATGGGGAGCTCAGGGATTGGGACAGATGATTAAAATTTCTCTCTTATCAGTGTTCAACTGGAATAAAATATCAGTATTATTTGTGCATGCCGTTTTCTAAGGCATCTTCTAAATTTTACCCTAGATTTTCATGTGTCTGTTGAATACACCACAGAATTAAACTGAGCATTTAATAAGCACCATGGGGTTCGCTTTATTTCTTTTTTTTTTGCCTTCTCAAGGACAACCCAAAAAATTGATGGTATTATTCGTAACGCAAAACTCCATATGTGTAAAACCCTCCACCTTTCTGCTATGCAAACACTTGGGGCAGTCCCATGGGGGAAATTAGTCTTGAAACATAAGGGTAAGCATGCCAAGGACAGCATTTAGCTGTGTTGTCTTACATCGCGTGAAAAGCTGCTTTAATTGACGAAGGCGAGCACACTGTTCTTTTCTATTTGAATAATACATAAAGCGAGGCTGCCACTAAATGAGGACATTACTAAATTAGTGTATAGGTGCTCCACGTTTTAGCTTATTAACTTGAAAAATGGAATTAAAGAAAAGACTACAATACGATCCAAAAGACACGTTTTACTGCTAACAACAGCTAAAATAATAAACATCATTATGTGCTGTTTTCATATTTCTTCCCTTTACTTGTTCCCTGGCTGGGTTCACTACTGCATCACTATCATTAAATAATAGATTACTGCTAATAGACCCATGTGTGATTAATAACTAGTGCATTAGCTGACAAAAATCCATGTCTATTTATTACAATATGTGACCAACTACACAGGCCCCAACACAGTATCTACTATTTTCTTTTTTAGAGTCATGTTCTAAGCACCACTAACTCTAATTACAGAAAAGCAACTCCATAGCTTAATTGGAGCCGTGCACTCTAAGCATGTTGCTGGTAGCTAAAGCACTTTGCACTGAAATCCAATCAGTGTCAGCCACATATTATAAAGCTGGAGTGAACGTTTGAAGTGCCAACAGATTTCCCATCAGTTTGGGAGCCCTGGACTCTTAATGACAGGGTGGTGCTGATGAACCTGCAGCTGTGAAGCCACTGATCAAGAGCATTATCAAAAAAACAAAAAAACAAAACTGAATGTGCTAAATGTGCCTCCCAGTAGGCCCTCCCTACAGACGCTTTGCAGACTGACAAATATTAGGAATATTGTCGGATTTGCCTGCAGTTTTAGTGCAAGCTGCAGTATTTATGCCTTTTGCTGAGACTCCCTCCTTGTTTATTCCAGTTAGTCTAAAATATGGAAATATTCATTATGCATATGACCATTATTTAAATAGTCTAAATATGATTTATAATTAGTACAACTTGCAAACTTGGATTTAATGCAAAGTGTGACATTTGAATTTATAATTTTGCCAGAATGTTTCATAATCGCCGTCTTGTTGCAAGACAAATAAAATGCACTCGGGAGAAATTTGTTTTGGACAGTGTGTTGCAAATAAAAAGCAACACATTTGAATGCCTAAACAATTTACAGAATGATATTTCCTCTCCGCTTTGCTTGCCGAGTAAATGTTTAACCATGCATTGCAAATACAAGCAAAGCTTGTTTTTACTAATGAAACGTTGCTGTGGAACATTGTAAAGCCTAAGCCGACAGTGCCTCACAGAAGCTGTTTCCATTCATCGGAGGAGGATTCAGGACTCAGTGAAGCGCTGTGTGATGCCACTGTTTCACAAAACAAGTCATTTCAGAAACGAATGACTGAAATGACTGATGAGATTTTTTTTTTTCTAATAAGTGAAATATACATTTTCTTCTTCTGTTCGACAAGATGTGCTCCAAATGCAGAAAAGCTGCTGAAGCATCCTGCTACTCGCTTAAAACTGCACTACATCTATGACTTTTACACGCTTTTTTTTTTTTTTTTTTTAAGGATTTAGTATCAACTCTATAACTGGCGTTCTGTGCTAGTGTCATGCCTGTCTATGGTCATTACTCTGAGGTCTAATAGCAAAAAATGTCTCAATTTTTCACATCAACAACACAGTGAAGTAAAAAAATAAAGATGTAAAAGGAAAGCTTACATCACTCCAAAATTTAGCCTGCAGCACAAGAAAAGCATTGTGTACTTACAATGTAAAACAAGGAATACTGTTTTACCAGGTAATTACATACTACTTGCAGTATAGTGTGTGTTTCCTTTCCTGTTAAATAGACAGCAGACTAAACTACATAACCAGGAAATCTTAAATCAGTACTTAGAATTACTTACACACTAGTTAAATGTACTTACAGTAAACCTGAAATCTTTCCCCCTTATTGTAATGTTTATGTTTTTTTATGCAAATTTAATTACATTTTAATTTCTAATTAAATTAGTTCAAATAAATCAAATCACACCGTCAGGCGTGGAATGTATTACGTATAAAGTGTTATCAATAATTTCAAGGTGGTGGGATTAAAACTGATACTCATAAGCAGCAGAAATAAACTTCCACCAAAGGCCGGCTGGCCTCAGCCTTAGAGATATGAGTAAAGAGCCAAAGGAAAGGAGCCAAATGAGGTGGTTTGGGCATCTGACTAGGATGCCTCATGGGCACCATTTTAAGTGAGGTGATCTGGGCATGTCCTACTGGGAGGAGGCCCCAGGGCAGGCCGACGACATGCTGGAGAGAGTATATCTCCTCACCTCACGTAGACTGCTAACATATCTAATGTAAACATTTAATTAATGTGTATCCAGAGTCAGCTTAAGAATAATAAATACAGTCTACAACAAAACAGCTCAACAGGTGTAGAAGAGAATAATAAATACATTATAGTGAGAAACAATTCATATTTGATCACAGATAAAGTCTACTGACTCTGAGAAAGAATAATATAAAGTAAAAATATAAAGAAGCTAACTAAATAAGAATCTAAATATATAATAGAAGAAAACATATACTAGAACTAATAAACACCATACCAATCTTAGCCTATCCCAGGGTGATGTGCATTCTGGGAAGGTGGTCAGGTTTTGTTAGCATGAGGTGATTCCCACATCACCTTCATTAGGCTATGGGACAGATTGGACCTGGGCTGAATATATTCACTTATAGTCCAGTGGAATGGACAATTCGGAGATAGCACTACAGGTAGCAAGAAGGAATGTGAATATCTGGAAATAGGAAAGAATCTGCAATGAATGTGTGCTGAAGTCATTCATTTAATTTTAGAGCATTTCAGGTTGTTCCGAAATACCAGCAAGGGTTAGTCGGAAAGGTCTGGCTATGATGAGTTCTGCAGCATGCAGCTATATCAGGAATCCCACTGTCCGTATTTATATGATTTCTTTTTTCACAAATCACAGGTGTGCGAGTGCTGGTTGGCTGTGAGTCTGTGATTGTCATTTTTTTGTATCTAATAATTATTATAAGAGCAAAAGAGTGCACTCAGTGAACTGCGATTGATTTTAACCAGTCTCTTGAATTGATTAGCTGAAGAGCAGGGAGAATTATAGCTGACCAATATTTTCTTTGGTACAGAGTGTGTGAATCTGTGAACAGAGTAGTTCTGAAAGCAAAGGAAAATGGCTGTAGAAAACTAAACTCACAAAACCTGATGGATTTCCAGTAGAGCTCTGCAAATGTGAGTGTTGGTTCTGCTGGAAACACGCAACCTTCACTAGATATATTTTTAAAAGAAAATGGCTTCAGTTGAATGCAACATCCTCCCAGCAAACTGAATTACGCGCTGCCTACAGTGTCCTCGACCTACAGTACACAACGCCCGGGGACATATATCCTTTCGTGATCGAATGATGTGTTTCAGGCAGCGTCATTCATGCTCACTTCAGGTTTTCTGCCATTATTAGAGACGGTTGACGGTTGACCTTTTCATTACAGATGAAAATCCGGAATGCTGGCAGGGATGGTGCACACTGGCCATTAGTCAGCTGCAGCGCGAGCCTCCAGGAAAACACAAAAACACCCGTTTCACCTGTGCAACCTTTTGAGAACTGAATTCTGAACACATCCAGAAATATATTCCAAAGAACATTACATACCCTCTGCCTATGACAGCTGACATAACAGAGCATTGTAACACTTATTAAAGAGTGCTGATCCTTTGCCACTTCTTGGAGTAGGTCATCAACCATGAAATGCCAGCTGCATCATGTCCTTTCCTCTTGGAGCGTTTTTACCTTTCACATTTAAAGTCTAGTCAGGTTGAGTTCAGCATGATGACACAACCAGAGAGAGAACGGCAAAAATAAATAAATAAATAAAAATAAAAAAATCTATAAAAATCTAATTTAGATAAACTGACAGATAAGCCTTCCCTTCCAGACACCATTGTGGAGTGCGTAGCATGCATTTCTGAATGTCACATGCATCTTTACATTCAATATCTGATGAGTAACGATGCTCGAGTAGTGTAAGCCAACTGCAGGCAGAGGAAAGTGATGAAAATTCTTTGCTATTATATCACCTAATAAATCATTTGACTGTGTTGCCGGTCGGTGCACATTTAAATCTCTTTAAATAACTGCCGAAGTAATTTTGGATTGTTAATCACACATAGTAATTACACATTGTTATTTTGTTTGGTAAAACGGTTCTGGTTATTTGGTCCAGTAAAGTTACTAAATTATTTCATTTCTAATCCTATTTCATAAGTGTTAGATTGTAATTATTGATGTTGCAGTGTAATAACATGGGCTGTAAAGCTTTACCATGTGTGATACTATAAGAAAATTTGACTGCGGTCTGTGATTATTGCTTTGAGGTGATCCAAGTAAAGTTCACTGGTGTGAGTAGAGGTGTCACAATCTTGGATTTTCACAGCAATTATCATGACCAAATTAATGAGTGATATCTGAAATATTGCAAGATCTATAGACACAAAAAAAAGCACACTATCTTTGCTGTTCCTAGGATTCTCTTCTGTACAGATCTCAGATGCCATTCCTAGAATCAGCTGGACTCACTCTCCCAGTTTCGGGGTCACAGCACCAAGAGTTACAATTACCACAGAGTGCTTGGTATTTATTGGGCTTCTCATATTCATTTTTCCTGATGTTGCTATTACTCAGTATTGCTACATCAATCCCTATAGCCAGGGGTGCACATAAGTGGTCCGCAGGTGCGCATTCGCTGTCAAAATAAAAGACGTGCACCATATAAGAAGTAACTCGGCCGTCTGCTCCTTGCTATCTAAAATATAACAGGACACTGGCGTAAATTCTCGACCGTCTCATACTTCTGTTTAATCAGTTTTCTGTTTGACTTTTATTCAGCTGTGTAAAAATCCCAGAGGAACTCACCCGATGGATTAATAAAGTTTTATTTAATCTAATAACTTTGATCTTAGCCAAACCAATTTACTCTGGAACAAATAAAACACAGAAAAAAGCCAAACAATTACATTTTTAAGTTATCCGAGTGACTTATATATCATGTTTAACCTGAGTAGCGAAAGACAGCGGGGGTCTGAAAACGATGAAGCCGGGAGTCCGCTGCTCTCGCCGGCTCGAGTGACCATTGAACCCCCCGGCTAGCTATCGAGCGGGTGGGTAACAGACGTCTCCGAAAACGTCGGCGCACCTTTGCAAATATGCGATGTCTTGATAAACCAAGCAGATATTATGAAGTTTACACAGGTACTTTCTCGCCTGAAAATATGTTAAAAGTTTATTTTGTGATCCAGAAAGATTAATAAGAGTAATTTTAAAACTTAGTAGCGGCCGCCATTGTTGGAAACTGAAATTGGTTGGGCCATGCTATGAATTCTGGGATATGGTGGGCCACGAAGGACACACCCGACCCATCCTTCAAATTTGGGGAAATGATGGACGCATTTGTCCGCCGCATTTGAAGGAGTCGACAAATTGGGACAGCCTTCGTCACCTGGCTGTGACATAATCATCTTCAAATGTGGCCTCCGAAGGATGCAGCCGACGTTTTGGGACACAGCTAGTGTGTGACGCAAACTTGAGTGCATGCATGCTCTAGCTTACGGCGGCTCTTAAAGGGACAGTATACTCCCAAAACCGCGAGGTCTTGTCATCACCATGACAACCCTACAACAGACCTCTGGTAGACAGGCAACCAGTCAAAAACACAATCCCCTCTTTTTAAACACTTTCCATGCGTAGTATTAGTTCACTTGGCTACATTTACCTACTTTGATTTTCTTAGTTTGTGTGCTTTTTAAAAACAGAAGGTAGAAAGTTTTTGGCTCTGTCAGTCTTTTATACTGTGTACAGTCTAGCAATACAAATTTTAGACACACCTTTGAACCACAGGACAATACAAAGCTACCATTAGCTCACAAAGTTAATAAACATGAATACTGTTAGCAGTAGTCTTCTTAATTTAGTCAGCCATGTGTACAGATAAGCTACAGTTCAATTCAATTCAATTCAGTTTTATTTATATTAGAGATGGACTGATCCGATATTACCAGAGGTGTGGACTCGAGTCACATGACATGAAAATTAATGACTCGAGTCAGACTCGAGTCATTAATTTTGTGACTTTAGACTTGACTTGAAAAAATGTTCTAAGACTTGTGACTTGACTTGGACTTTTACACCAATGACCTGGGACTTGAATTGGACTTGAACCGGTTTACTTGAAAAGACTTGATATTTCACCCCAAATATAAAATTTAACATGCATATTATATAGAGATTGAAAATGTGACGTCATTCAGGGGTAAAACCGCAAAGGATTCTGGGAACTCGTGGCAAGAGGTACTAGCGCACGCAGGCTTTCAATTGAAATCAGTTACACAGCGATAAAAAGAAATACAAAAATGTCAAGAAGCTGTTGTATTATTAACTGCAATAGCCGGTCGCATGACAGCCACGGGAAGCCGACGGGTAAAGAAATCGGTTGTTATCGGATTACGTCGTTGAAGAGAAATTGTTCGAGCCATGTTTCCGAAGTAACAAAGAGGCGACGGATGGCCTGGATTGCAGCCATTCAAAGATCAAATATAACGTCCCAGAACACTCCACCTCACAGGTTAGTCTGCTCCAAGCATTTACACAAAGGCCAGTCTTCTGTTGTAGTTAATACGTCATTTTTCTTAACATAATTGGTGATATAGGTTACAAGCAAGTCTGGCGCTGAACAGAAATTGTCGCGCTATGCTCCTTTGTTTATTGTGCATAAATAGTGAATTGTCCTGACACAATATTGCGTTTCGCTTCTGTTATTATGGTACATTGACAAAAACATAAACTTTTATTCACAGGGTAAAACAGTTGTTTTGTATCACTAATTGCCCAGTGCGATTACAGCATGTATTATTGTCACTGCTACATTTCTGTGATGCGAACCAGAAATTATTTCCACTACTAATTAATTACCATTGAGCTCAAAGGTCCTATTAATAAACGGTTAACGAATGTGTATTTATGACAACGATTTTTGAGACTGGTAAACTTATGATACGTACGATGGTCTTTACTTTCTACATGGTGCATTTCAAGGTCCTGCACAAAAAGGGGAAAAAAAGGGGAAAAGGGGGCACAAAGACTTACTTTTCTTTCTTATTCTCATTTAAAATGTCTAGCTTTTAATAAATAATTATCTGACACCCAAAGTTTTAATTTGATGTAAAATGAATAGAAGTCAATTACTGTATATAGTAACTATTATACCCTAGTAAGCTATAGTACTTTTTCCTTTGGGAAGGTACCATCTGTGCAGTCTGCAATTTTGTTGAAGAAAGATGTTGAATCTATTTAATATTTCTTGAAAAATAATTGATTTCTGTGCATTTTTTTTTCACACTGCATCAAATTAAGGTTGATTACGTCGATTAAGCATCATGAGGTGGCGCGTGAGGGGTGGTTCCCCATTTTTTATTTATTTATTTTTGTTGTTGCTGGGAGTTGGAACCCTATTAGTTAGGCTGCTTAATATTTACGCTAAGTACTCTTTAAAATACCAGAATAGGGAGGATGGTGTAGGTTTAAGTTTATTAGATTGATCAGTATTGCTGAACTATGAAATATTTTTTTTTGCATACAGGTATAACAGAATAGCTTTAGTGTAGTTGTTGTTTTAAACTTGAGTATGAACTTATACAAAATGCAGCAAGATATTTAAAAAACAGTTTTGTTGATTAAAAAACACTATATCGGATTCATATCGGTATTGGCAGATATCCAAATTTATGATATCGGTATCGGACATAAAAAAGTGGTATCGACCCATCTCTAATTTATATAGCACCAAATCACAACAACAGTCGCCTCAAGGCGCTTTATATTGTAAGGTAGACCCAGTCACAGTTACAGTTAAATTAGTTACCAGAAGAGATGGAAGCCTTACTGGTCCTGCATCGTTTACGGTATGTATCTGTCTTTTATATCAATTATTAATTTTTATCATCAGTAATGTTCTGTGTTCATCATATATATGCATACTTTTGTATATAGGCTCAGAGTTTGAGTTTGCTATGTGCTCATTGTGGTCTCTGACAACACTGCCATGGATCTTTGAGGCTGGACGCTGAGACTGAGATTAGGGTCCATCTGTGTGCTTCCAGCTATGTTTAGGGGCCTAAGCCCAGGATCCCAAGAAAATGTGTTCATATTGGACAATTGTGCAACATTCAGTATTCCCTTTATGTAGCAGAGCTGAAAGGGTTAGAACCCACATGGTCAATATGCAGACTGCATGTCATCTTTAGGCAGCTAATGGCAGCATCTGATCAGAGATGTGTTCAGAAAGCAGGCATGTGCTGAATTTGTCAGGCTCAGGAGGGACTCGGAGGCAGACCGTCACTAAAGTTCACGCTTTATTTACACACACAGACACCAGGTGCGAATATATACAGGTGAGGGGGCACAGGAAGAGGGTCTCCGGGAAGCACAGGCACGGGAAGAAGAGGGCTATGTACAAAATCCACTGAAGCTCAGGTAGCTCGGACTCCGGCTTTAGCTCACCAACGGCGGTCCTCAGGCTGGCGAGAATCCTGGCACAGAGAGGAAAGGCAGGTAAGTAGTGGCACGACAGAAACTCAGAAAAAGGCTCAGATAAGTGATGACACTGACGAGTGTTACACAATAATCCAGCGAGGAAGCACTCTCAGCAGCCGCCTTAAGAAGTGAGTGATATGATTGCTTGCAGGTGTTCGAGCCAGGGGCTGGAGCCGTCATGACTCCGCCCCGGTAGAGCGCAGTGCAGGGGAGAGAGAGAGATGCAGCACAACAAAAACACTTGTAGCCATACAGAGTCAGCCGAGAAGGCACAGGGTCATGACAGAATTAGCATTAGAATTCAAATTAGAAATACAAAGAAAGCCATACAGATTTAAAAATACTTACTTTACTAAAGACTACTTTGTCTCCATATAAAGGGTGTGGAATTTTGCTTTTTCTGGTGTCATTGCAACAAACATGACTGTTTGGACTCACTGTCCTAGAAATATGAAGGTAAGAACCAGAAAAGAACTGATACTGTGTAGCCCAGCATCACATGAATTTATTTAAAAAAAAACTGTCCGGTTCACAGTTTGCTTCGCCAAGGAATAATCAGTCTTTCTCAAAGAACTTGCATGTCAGATCCCCTCCTTTAACTTGATCTGGAAATTAAATTTGTAGGACAAATCATTAATGCTTCTGGCTTTTTACCTTTTAGTGGTAACACACTGTTGTACAAACCCTAATCATTTCTTTCTATGACATAGTGACCTGCTAGCGAAATTTGCATGATCCTGGACTATCTGGAGGGGCCAAGACTGGGGTTGGAACCATCAATCCGGACCGAACCACCCAACCTACCACCTGAGCTACACACCCCACATGTATAGGCACATGTTGCAGATTTAAAGTAATGTTCAGAAAGTTATATACATTTTGTGCTATGGCATGCTCTTCAATGCTTTTATCATTAGTTGTTGTTAATCTCTGGCTCTCTTCCACAGTGTATCTTTGGTTCTGTCTCTCTCCCCTCACTTCCACTGGCCACAGCAGATGGCTGCCTCTCCCTGAGCCTGGTTCTACCATAGGTTTCTTTCTCTTAAAAGAGAGTTTTTCATTCCTATTGTCACCAAGTGCTTTGTCACAGGGGTCATATGATTGTTGGGGTTTTCTTTATGTTATTGTCGGCGGTTTGCCTTATAATATAAAATGCCTTGAGTTGGTTGCAGTTGTGATCTCGTTCTATATAAATAAACTTAAATTGCATTGAACTGAAAATGTTTTAACAGGTCTATAATACTTTGGTATGCAGGGTTGATTTTTGTTACGCAACCAGTAAACAAGGACAAAATGGTGAGGCTTGATTAATTAAGGTTTGATTAAGGTTTGATTACTTCGAAACTCATTGGAAGCAAACTCTCTAATGAACCCTGGTTTGAAAACTCAGAAAACATCGGAATATTATTTAAAGAATGTTCATCATGATTTCTTCTAGTTCAAGGAGACACCATCAGTAGTTAATTAAAATAGATAAACTCTGTAAAAATGTGGATTTTTTTGATGACCTAGAGAGGAAATCTTGTCAGAATGTTTTGTTTTGGATGATTACTGGCCTAAAGTAGAAGGCCAGGGCCAGGTGGCAGTGCCTGAATGATGAGCATCTAACTGATCATCCATCACATTTTTTCTAAGCATGGTTTGCTTAAAACATCTAGATGAGCAAAATGGTGTGGCCTTGACCTTGGCCGTTACCTTTTGATGAGAGTTGCGCTCTCTGAGTGCTCTTGTTTTAAAAGTCTTTGTTAGATAGATAGATGAACTCTTTACATTCTTTCGGTCCTATTTTCATTCCTAGGATATTTTAGAATACAGTCTTCTCAAAGCTACTGGTGTGTCTCAGTGACACACAAGGTTTCCTTTGATGGAAATGTATGACACACTGGTTTTTGCCACTGGTATGATAGGGCTGCCAAAATATATTTCAATGTGCAGGTTACTTTAACCTGTGTCATCATCTATCCAGAAGTCTAATCAAGTAGATTTTAGTGCCAAACCTAACAAGTAAGTGGAAGTGAAAGTGGAAAAAAGAGAAACAAAAAAGCACAAGGGCCCAAATGGGACTCAAACTACAGTGATGCCTTTGCCAGCCCTTGAAACTGTGATGGCCAACACTGCAACAGCCGGTCTTTTACATCGCAGATCCCAAAACCCACCTTGTGCTTCTTGGAGGTGTCCTGGGATGAGAATGTCTTGGCAAGACATGGGTTAGCAATATCAATGCATAGAAACACCCTGTCTGGAGTTAGGCTCGTTCTGTCTGATTCAACATTTTTCAAATTCACAGTACTTTTGGAATATCAGAAATGTTATGTTTTTTCTTTTTGAGTATTTTGTAAAAGTTGCTGTTTCTTAGTCTCTTAAACAATCTGCTTTTGCATTAGTATGGCTTTGATAAGATGCAATTCTCTGACAAACAGTTATGTAGATTTTCCATTTGATCAAGTTAAGGAGTCCATTCAATTGTCCTATTTTAGATCTAGTAGATAAACAGCTATTTGTATACCAAAAACAAAACACAATTGCTTGTCTTTTTTCCATCAAGTTAATAAATATCCCCTGTTCTCTTGTCAAGCTGACGCCATACTAAGAATTTCTCTGCATGAAAAGAATAAGATAATTAGAGACCTTCAGTCTCAGTAGAGATCTTCTTTTTTTCTCCCCATAACCTCTAGTGACAGAACAATTTAGACTGAAGCATTGAACACAACCAGGACCAAATTATAGCAACAGCATGAGAAACCAATAACCAGTTTTCAGCTTGTAATGTTGCAGCTTTGTTCTCAAACTCATCAAATGGTAATTAAGCTTTCCCCGCTGGGGTTCACAGCTTAGTTTGAGCCAGCCAGACAACAGAGCACACAAGTGCAAAGGACTTCACGAAGCAGAAAATATATGCAAAAATCTAGAAAACAGTTATTCAGGGTTTTTTTCTCTATTTCACTAGTCTCAGTTTTCCCCTGACCCTCTCTGTAAAAGTAGTTTAACTTTCCTTTTGGAAAAAGCTCACTCAGCTGTAACATTAAGTTTCCCAAGTTTCTATTACTCCACCTTGTAAGTACTTCAAGTAAAGGGACATGATACAATCCAGTGACAGACACTGTCAGAGATTCACAAAGACTTTCAATCTTTAGATATCAAGCTCTGGCAGGGAGCGAGACTTGATAAATGAAAAGAAGTAGAACAAAAGTGTGAAAAGCATTTCAGAGGGTAGCTCCTCGGAGTCCTTTTGACATGTCGACAGCTGATACTCAGACAGTAATGGGGGTTTGACATCGGGCTGATGGGCACCTAGTCTGGCAAGACGGAGGTGAAAGCCTGTCCTATTTGCCTACTTTAGATGTGGCAGGCACCTCTTCTACCAGAGTGGAAGTGTTCACTCCAAGAAACTGCCGAAGGGAATCAGGTTGGATGTAAAATACTCTGGACATTTTCAGATCTCAGAAAAAAAAACACAACTCAGTAAATTTCAGGAGGAATGATTGGATTCTATAAATTGCCTCTAAATGTTTCACCTCAAAACATGTTCCAAACACCGCAAAATTACATAGTGTTTACATTGTGTTTGATTGCAATATTAGGGATTGACTGATGTGTGTATTTCGGGGCAGATGGTGATTATTATTGACCAAAAAGATTTATAACCAATACTTGGAAGTGTTATAGACAAATGATTTAATATTGGTGTCAAAATTCTGGTTAAAATTAAAATCATTGAAACATTTGTTATTATATATTAAGAATGTTATGACAAGAACAACATGTAAATTAATCAGAACAATAGCTATATTGAAATGTATTGATTTTTTTTTGTATAGTATTTTTTTTCCTCTCTTATTTTCTTTTCTAAATGTACCTGTATATTGTTTACATGTTAGAAATAAATTACCAATCAATCAATCAGTCAGGAAAGCTCTTTTAGAAAATATGTTCAGTTACACACATTGTGTATTGCCATTCTTACCATGCAGGAGCAGTAAAATAGCTTAAATTTGTTTCCTCTTTGGAGGTTGTAGCTCTATACCACCACAGACCAGCTTATTGCAGTTCTCGCACTGGTCCTTTAATAACATCAAAGCAGTCTGACGTTATCCCAAGAAAATCTGTCTGATCCTCTAGGATCAGACATTTGAGCAGCTCTATGATGAAAAGACTAGAAACTGACAAAGACTGCTTGTTGATATGACACAGGTTTTTTTGTATTTTGTCAGAATGCACAGAACAAGAGAACTTAACCAACCATCATATCTGCTGCTGAAATTCCAACTTTCCTTTCAGTATGCTACTTTTGCCCTCTGGGCATATCATCTTTAGCTTAATGTATGAAACTTTGAACTGTCTCTGGGATCATTTCTTTCATCTCCTTGCGCGTTTGCAAATATGCCGAGGCACAATTAGGCAGACAAGCACTAATTTATACTCAGTGGTGACAAATGGTCAGTGAATCGTAAAACGATATAATTACCTTTCAAAAAATATGGTGGACCTCATTTAACTGACATTAATTAGTCAAACTGTTTGAAACTACAGCTGAAAACCTTCCAACTATGAAGGGCCATACAAGTCCTACTTATAATTAGGCTCTCTACTTCTGCAGATATTATCTTTAGGTCCTACATGTTGATAGGACCATTTGCTAGGGACTTGCTCCCACTTTTTAAGTATGTGCATAGATTCCTGTGAACATCTTAAAATATGCATCACCATATCCATACTGCATGTCCTAGTTTAGAACATTGATTTGTTTTGTTTCCTTTCACTTTTTATTTATTTATTTTTTTAATCAATTTGCTGAATAAGTCATTTTTTAAAATAAACACACTGAAAAAATGTACTCTTACAGTCACCCTAAAACTACACTTTTTGTCACCTATAGGATATGACAAAGCAAAAAGTAATAGTTGGGACAGTTTGTTAATGTATCAGTTGCATTGTACCTACTATTTCATTGGGTTTTGTCGAGTGTTGAAGATTTGGTTCTTGTTTTTATTCAATTAACGTCTTCCTTTTGTCTTTTAGTGTTCAGCTTTTTTCCTTGAGGATCAATGGTTGAAATACCTTCAACTGCTCCAATTTGGCCTATTCTACATCCTTCCACAGCAGAGGTAATGCACGATTAATTAAATCTAGTGAATGAATTCCATTCATCCATCCATTTTTTATTACTTATCTGGGTCACAGGGGCAGTAGTCTAGAGACCCCCAGTCCACCTTGTCTACAGTCATCTCCTCTGGCTCATCCAAGGGGACTCTATGATGTTCCCAAATCAGCAAAAGAAGTATCTCTCCAGTGTGGCCAATTAGTGAGTTGTCAACATAAGTATGCAAGTTGTCACTCATGTAAATGTTCTTAAAGTAATTAATAATAACTGTGTTTACACTTCACTGGGTAAAACACATCAGATAATAATAGTGAGAAAAATTATGCTGCATTTTGGGAATTTTAGTGTAACCATCCAGGAAGCACTGGAGGGATTTTATCTCTAGGCTGGCATGGGAACGCCTTGGTGTTCCATCAGACATCCTAGAGGAGGTGGTCGGGTAGAGGGATGTCTGGGCTTCTCTGATTAGGCTGCTGCCCCCGCAACCTAGCCCCAGATAAGCGGAAGAAGATGGATGGATGGTTACACTAAATTTTCCAAAATGCAGCATAGTTCTTCCCTCCAGCGCTTCCTGGGTCTGCCCCAAGGCCTCCTCCTGGTGGGATATGCCCAGAACACCTCACCCAATAGGCACCAAGGAGGCATCCTTGTCAGATGCCCGAACCACCTCAACTGGCTCCTTTCAGTATGGAGGAGCAGTGGCTCTACTCTGAGCCCCTCCCAGATGGCCGAACTCCTCACCCTATTTCTAAGGGAGAGGCCAGCCACCCGTCAGAGGAAGCCCATTTCCACTGCCTGTATGGCATTCTTTCAGTCACTACCACAGGTCGTGACCACAGGTAAATGGCCTGTATTTGTATAGCGCTTTACTTAGTCCCAAAGTGCTTTACACTACATTCAGTCATCCACCCATTCACACACTGGTGATGGCAAGCTACATTGGGGCACACTGACAGAGGCGAGGCTGCCAGACACTGGCGCCACCGGGCCCTCTGACCACTACCAGTAGGCAACGGGTGAAGTGTCTTGCCCAAGGACACAACAACCGAGACTGTCGGAGCTGGGACTCGAACCAGCAACCTTCCAATTACAAGACGAACCGCCAACTCTTGAGCGACGATTGACCCAGGTGAGGGTAGGGACGTAGATCCACCGGTAAATTGAGAGCTTCTCTTTGGGAACAGGGCACACTCAGCTCTCTCTTCACCACGACAGACTGGGACAGCGTCCACATCACTGTAGCTGCAGCACAACTGCAGCCGCAGCGCCACTTTAGTGTAGTGTAAGTTGAGCAAAGTAGGCAGGCACGGTACATCAGCTAAACCCACATGAGTTGACAAATTCGGTAAGTCCTGTTGCAATTCTCATACTGGTCAAACTATTTAAACTTCTCCAGCCTGCCTAAAGTTTCTCCTGCTCTGCAAACCACTTTGCAACCCACCCCCATTAAAGCCCCATCTCTATTTCTGACCTAGTCTTGTCTTTTATTTTTATTGTCTTTTCAGTTCTTTGAGGTGGAGTGCTTTCCTTTCCTTAAGGCATTGCAGGAATACCTGGTGAAGTGCGGGGAGCTCCCAGAACAGAGAAATAATTTCAAATATAAATTAACGCTAATGCAATAAGTTGGTTTCTGGTTGTATCCAAAATCATTCATTCATTCACCACTCCCCTACTCTCCATATAAGTAGCACAAAAAAACCCCCCAAAAACCCCACTTTCGAACACTAAACAGATAATGGTCTCAGTACTGTTAATTATGCCATTGCATATCACATATAATAAATCAGATCAATGTTGACTAGATAAGCTTGCCAATTTATTTAGGTGTACCCATTTCACTGCTTGTTAATGCAAATACCTACAACAGCAATCCAATTTAGGCATGTAGACATAATAATAATAATGTATTTATATAGTGCTTTTCGGGACCCCTCAAAGCGCTTTACAATACCACTATTCATTCACTCTCACATTCATACACTGGTGAAGGCAAGCTACAGTTGTAGCCACAGCTGCCCTGGGGGAGACTGACAGAGGCGAGGCTGCCATATTGCACCATCGGCCCCTCTGGCCATCACCAGTAGGTGAAGTGTCTTGCCCAAGGACACAACGACCGACACAACACAACACTCGAACCGGCAACCTTCCGATTACAAGACGAACACCCAACTCTTGAGTCACGATCGCCCCGATCGACATGATCAAGAGTCCCCTCATTCATTTGGGTTCACAAATAATTGGGATGTAGAAGATGGGATGGAACACCTCCGCAGTCACCAGATTTTAGTCCAATAGAATTTCTTAGATTGTGCCGGAATGGGAGATTCGCATTATAGATGTGTGTTAAGAGATATATTCTAAACCACTTCTTCAGTAGAGAATCAGAGAAGAGAAACACACAGATTTTCTTGCTAGCAAGGGCAGCCTCCTGAGCTCACACTCCAAGAGTGAGGCTCAGAGACTAAGCCCTGAGGACTGCCCTGGTCTTTATTTATATGCTTCAGTGAGCGTTTGTTCCATACATTGAAATGTGGAGGTGTAAATGTGTGTGTGTGTGTGTGTGTGTGTGTGTGTGTCCCCATAAATGACTTCCCTGTTCATCTAAACAAAAAGCACTTAGACTAAAACAGATATAGCTATGTTAATCCTACCGTAAAACAATAAGAAAACGTACGACCTCTCCCATACTTCTAGGATGTGGGGGTGAACGCCAGAACACCCTGGAATGTTACAGATCTCCTAGGATGAGACATTCTTTCAATATGTCACCAACTATATACTTCTAAACACAAATGATTACATGCAGTATTCTACCATATTCAAACTTATATCACTAAAAGATTATACTGACTACTAAGTACAATTTTCCATTGACAATGTGCAACTGATAAATCTGCAGGAACTGTGTGATACTATCATGTCAATGTGGACTAAAATCTCAGAGGAATGTTTCTAGGACTTCATTAAATCTATGCCATGAAGAATCAAGGTAGTTGAAGACAAAATGGGATCCAACCCAGCAGCATTTTTCATCTGTCTGTGATGACAAATGACAACATTCAATCATCTCCCCTGTACCCTCAATGACAATTAATTTACACCTCAGCATATGACAGTAAAGATGTGGTTTGATGACCATTAGAATATCTTCCATATTTTTCCAAAGTTAGCTGTGTAGGTAGAGATCATCCTCATAAACGTTTAATGCATACACAAATATTTTGTTCTGTAAACAGCCCTTAAATATAATACTTAAAAAACAGTAATAACTACTTTTAAAACATTAAATTCCACCCTGGGATTTTTTATTTTAAACAGAGACGAATCTTGACTTTTTACACAGGAGTTTGCATATTTCATATTCTCACAGTACTGATGGAACTAATTTCAGAGTCTAGTATGATTACCCCTCAGTCAGCATCCATTACAAGGTGCACGGCTCTCATCCCGAGCCAAGTTGTCCTGTCCTTATATCCAGGCCCCCATATTACAGAGGCCACCAAAATCCATTCCCTACTCGTAGTTAAATCACAAGCTGCACCAAAATCCATCAGCTACATCTGCAGCTGCTAAGCTCGCTATTTTTTTCCCTTCTTTTTTTATTTCCATTTTTGCTTACTCTGTACACAAATGTGTGTAAATACCACAGAGGGAGCTAATGGATCAATGGTCCAAGATATCTAAATGAATGTGTCCCTTTAATAACTCTACTCCACTAATGTAGAGGCCATTAAACTGTTCATCCAGTCCCTTCTTCTATCTATCAGAGATGGGGCTCAGACAAGTTAAAGCACTGGGCTGGCACTAAAAACCTTAAAAGAGTTGGTCAGATTTAGGAAATAGATGCAGGGAAGGTTGCTGAGGAAAGAGTTTGGAACTACTTTTTTTTTTTTTTTTTTGATTTGATTTGATTTTATTGATTAGCATTCAAATTCAAATCTCAGTGAAAACAGTGAGAAAAAAAAACAAAAAACAGTGAAAACAGAACAAAAATCTACCATAAAGAAAGAAAGCATGAGACAAGGCTAATCAAAAGGTATTGGCTGAAGCATTTGCTTATTACGCCAACCCTTTTCACAAAATATCTTTTTGTATGCAGCTCCTGTACACAGGGCTTGAAGAAAATAATAAAACAAAGCAAAAACCAAACAAAACAAACAAACAAACAAACAAACAAACAAACAAACAAAACAAAGAAAAAAAAAACTTTCCACCTTAGATAAGTAACTACATCAAAGTAAAGAATCAAGAGGTTGTTGTTTTTTTTCTCCTTTTTGTTCTTTTCATTCTTGATATATATATTTTTCTAATACTCTATTTTTAAACATGTTTTTAAACAAGGAAAATGAACTACACCTTTTTAAATCACTGTCATAACTATTCCACAGGTTAACTCCTCTAACAGAAACACATCTCTGCTTTATATTTGTCCTCATCTTGTTTTTCTTAAAGAAATCTGTTCCCCTTAAGTCATATTGACTCTCTCTGACTTTGAACAGCTTCTGAGTACTGGGGCAAAGCAAGTTATTTTGTGCTTTATACATTATCTGTGCCATTTTATATTCAACTAAATCATAAAATTTCAGGGTATTCAGATTAATAAACAAAATGTTAGTTGGTTCTATATAGTTTGATTGGTTTATAATTCTTATAGCTCTTTTTTGTAACTTGAAAATATGAAGAGTGTTCGTTTTATATGCATTACCCCATATCTCCAGACAGTAAGTCATATATGGAAGCAACAGAGAACAATAAAGTGTGTATAATGATTACCTTAAGCATAGTAACAAAAAATAATCAAATAAAAAACAAAACAAAAAAAACAAACACTTTCATGAATTACAGCAATGAAAATCTCAGTTTGTAGAGTGAAGGGAAATTGGAAAAAAAAAACAAGTCTTACTCTTTAATCCCACTTTATGTACATCAAAACGGAGTAAATGTGCATTTTCTCAGTGTAAGTGTGCCACAGCAGGCAAGTTAACTCGCTTGTACAACTTTGTCCAAGTTGGTTATTTATGAGCATTGTGGCAGTGAAATGGTTCAAATTTACTCCAATCAATGCCCCGTCACAGAAATGTCTTGCTGGAGCCGTCGTGCTGAGAATAATTTTCCCTTCTGCTTTACATAAATGTCGCGGCTTTTTAGCGAGAGCTGGCTCAGACCTTGAAGCAATTTAGACAATTTTAGATTACTTTGTTTGCTTCTTGCTTTTTGTTGGTGGGTGCGTATTTGGATGTGTGCATAACACAAATGGACACACCAAAAAAAAAAAAAACTGGAGATGGAAAATAAATGTGTGACACATTTGAAATCTCGCATCAATTGCCTTCTTTGTTTTTTTGTTTGTGTATTGGGTCTTTGAAGAGGTTGCGACAAAGAAAAAATAATAATGATGAGTAAGTGAAATGCTCTCAGATGAATTCCTGATTGCTGTTTAGTGATTTTCTTTTTGACATATTTGCCCATGTGTGCCTGTCACGACTGCTGAACGTATGCTGACACTCAAAATGACAAAGTCTATAGAAGCAAACGTAGCAAAATACCGATGATTGTCAAAAAAGCAGCTCTACTGGCCTTTGACCTAAATGTCCAGCACCTACAACTAAGAGGTTGGGTGACTGGATTACTCCATCAACCATCTGCTATTGGCCGAGTCCATCAGTCGTTGTTTATTTGTTCAGTCTTTGTTGTTTTATTTGGCAAATTCAGTACTTTTAATTCTAGCGCAAAACTGAATAGGACCACAAGGTGGTTACTAACTATTTTGATGTGTGTTGAACTAAAGTTCAAATTTGTACCAAGACATTAATGGAGAGTCATTCAAGAAGGCCAGGAGCCCATGGTCAATAAGCAAGCCAAATGCTGCCATGTCTCTTTTTTTTAGATCAGTAACACCACACAATAATCCGCCGCTCCCCCCCAAAAAAGATTATTTGCACTCACAAATACAAAACAATAATTTTAAGTAAAATGCAGCTGAAATATATAAAATTACAGGTTTATTTATTTAACATTTTACACTGATATATCTGAGTGTAGGTGTAGGTTAAGAGTTGGGGTTAGATTAACATCTACCCATTTATAAGGCTATCTGTTCATTATACCCAAATGTAAATATTGCACAATAACTTTTTATAATTCAGAGGCTGCAAGGCGTCCCTCATTTGACTGGTTCTTTCATGTATTGAGAAAGTGTATGCACATTGAATGAGGAGCTGATACTGAAGTCGACAGTCACAGGATAGTGCTGAATAGATCAAGATCAACAGTCGTACTCACAGTGTATTGACATACACGCAGCACCAACAACTCTGTGGGCTATATTGGGACTTGATGATTGTGTAAATATATCAGCTACTGTCAAGTGTCCGAGTTCATCAGCATATGTTTCATTGAATTACTGTTATTTCTTTATGTTTCTAATTTAGCAGTCCTGTCTTTAAAATTGTATTCCTGTGAAGCACAGTTGCTGATTCGTGCTACAGGTTTTTGTGGTTTTTATTGGTGACTCCATCATTTTTGCTGTTATATTTGAGTTTTTCTGACTGGTAGGAAGATGTCTGTTCTGGTACTTTGTTGAATAAGCCATACTTCTGAGCTAACAACCTGCCCCGGGGCCAGGTAAGCTACCCACTTGTTGCTAGTTTTTCACTGACACCCTCACACCTCACATCAAAGATTCTAGTATTTCCTATCCACAGTTAATTGTTCGTGTAGGGCCTAACTTATCATAATAACCCTAACACTTACCCCCCAAATGTTGATTCTGTTCATCTGGACGTAGCGTTTTCAGTGAGAGACAAAACGTTTCTCCTTCTGAAAGCGGTACGTCCAGGTGAACAGAATCAACTTTTTGGGGGGTGTTCTTACCTGGATGATTGAGCATGCATCAAGACATCCAACACTTACCCATATCTTGAACCAAGGCCAAAAAAAATGTATCAAACACAGAGAGACAGATAACTATTTGCACCCCTATTCACATCTATGGCCAATTTAGAATCACCAATTAACCTAACCCCACTAACTGCATGTCTTTAGACTGTGGGAGAAAGCCGGAGTACCCGGAGAGAACCCATGCAAGGATGTGGTGTGGGGTCAGGGTCATCACAAATCTTGACACAAACCTCAGATGTTGGCTGCAAGTCGTCCTTCAAATGATTGGTTCATTAGTGTTCCTCAGCTTGCCAAGTCTTCCCAACACACAAGTTGATTGCAAAGAATCTGCCAATGTATTATGAGCCAGTGTCTCTTATAGCTTCTGTTCAAAAGAAGAGAAAAAACATGTCTGCTAACATACACTGAGGCAAGAACTTCTGTATGTGATACAATCCAATTATCTATTAGATTCAATTCTCTATGTTATAGCTAGTGAATAGCACTGCATAAATCTAGTACAGCTGATTAAACTAAATTGCTGAGTCTAAAAACATTAACAACTTTCCTGCAGAAAACACAACTTTTTTTTTCTTTTTAACAAGTGTGTACATATTGAGTGGGTGGTAAACACTGGGTTGGGAAATATGTTCAGTTTTAACACTTAATAGATTTAAATGTCCAAAGAGCAGCATTTTGGCTCTTTGCCTGAGCACACAGCACCGAAAACTCTGCAGATCTGTAATTGTGTCAGAAATGTCATTCAGCACCACGGCGTCAGGGGAACAGACTGCAGGTCTCCAAGGGCATTGCAGAATCATCGAAGACACCGGCGGCATGAAAGCAGAAATGCTCCAAATGCTGAGTGGGGACAACACGGCCGAGAATGAAAAGACAATATGCTCCCAGCTTGTTCATCACTCTGAGATAATTGTTCTTCTAAGAAAGCCTGCTGTACAGGTTGCAAAACAGATTTGTGTTATAATTGCACAAACAACAGACAAGCAAGCACTCTATCTTGGGCTCACATACATGCTTTCAAAAGGTACCCTTGGTGGATGGAAAATAAATAATAATAAATAAAAAAAACAATCTCCAAGCGTGTCCATGGTAACAGAGTGGTTGGGGCCAGCCTACAGCTTTTCTCTTGTTTTCCAAGGAAGTCTAATCCTTCAGAAAATTGTCTAAATTGGTTTGAGGTCTTGGATTCTCACTGAGAGGGAGAGTATTTATTTGTCAAACAAAAAAGCTAATAATTTCTGCGCGGCAGCTGCAATGAAACATTTCTGACGGTCCTGATTGAAGGAGCCAAACAGACACAAACAGCTGAGATGGATCCCCCGACAAATCAGTCACATACTGTATGCGTGTTTCTCAACTAGCATTTCAGCTGTTCTCTGTCACCTTAGTTCTGTGTGTGTCCAGCGGCCCATGAAGGGGATTAAAGGACCGGTGAGAGGGAAATAGGACAGGCAGAATAAAAATATTTTCCATGTATTTATTTCTTTTTTTTGCCCAGTTCTGCCTTTCTTCTCACCTGTCTGTGAACGGTGGAACTAAAACCTTAAACCTAAAACCTAATACCACTGGTAGAGATATTTGGTATTTCATTTATTTTGTAAACCAGACTTTCTTTATCAGGGTCTGTGTACTCCCGCAAAAGGGTTAAAGGTGTCTTTTGTCAAAAACCTAAGTAGAAAACAGAGCATCTACAGACCTTATGTTTCACTGCTGCTGAGGCTGATGTCTCTCAGATCTTCTAGGTCAACCAATATCAAGTCAGGTATAGAGTCAACGACTACCCCTGGTCCAGAGCCATTTGGCACTACTCTGCTCTAAAATCTTATTCTTTTTTTCAGGTAATTTCCGAGTGCTGCCCTGTATTTTTTTGTTGTTGTCAGGTAGCCGTACCATCGTACCACGCACCTGTGCCGCTACACCTGATTGTCTTTTCCTCAGACTATTGGCCTTACGGACTCTTCCCCGCTCTCTGGCACTATTATTCTGTGTTGTCTTCCCAAAAGGTTCTTGAATGTACCCTGGTTTCTGGTGTGTGTATTTGGTTGGTGTACTTCCCTCACCCTGTTTACTGGCCTTTAAAAAAAACAAAGAAAAAACTTTGCTTCTTTATGTCCCTGTGCTAAGTCCTCTGGATTTAGATTTAAATTCCTAGAGAAGGTTTTCCTTTTTGTTCAAATTTTGTTGTACTCTTCCTGCATTTTCACCTGCAGTGCTTTTTTGTCAAATGTTTCCTCTGGAAGATAAATACAGTTATTACTTGGAAACTGTCTGTGTGCTTTCTTTGTGTCCTCCTGCATATGTAACGCCATGTAGCAGCCCTGCAGCATATACAGAGTATGTAAAGAGAGAAGTGTTAATCTGGTAAATGTGTAAGTTCACATCTGCTGCACTGCCAACACTGGTGTTTTACTTCTAAAATAACAGCTGCACATGAGCAACACTGGACTTCTTGAACTTTCTGGTCTTGATTTGTTATGCACCCTCTCAAGTCCCTGAGCTGTAGCTCAGACTGTCCTTGACTGGCACGCAGGTCAAAAATGAGCTCATATTGTATGTACAATTTGTGTTTGTTTCCATGCATTTTCTGACCAAATACCAAAACGCCATTATTGACCTTTGCTTTTCATTTGATGCTGGCCATGTGGAAAGTCTTTACCGTGTCTTCAGGTCATGCATCATGAGCTTGGCATTAAAGTGTGAATCGTCACAAGGAATGTCATGCACCCTTGTGGAATTATGTATTTGAAGCTCACTTTGATGTTTATTCTTTGTAGAGCCGCTCATGTGCTTCGTCAGGGAGAGGAATACCAGCAAAATAAAATTACTAAGTTCACTTGTGTCCTCACATCTTGGTGAGGAGATAAAATGCTAATGTTTATATTTGATTTAGCTATTTTTTGCTAAATAAATTAACCTAATGAATAAAATATGGGCAATTGGTTGGGACTTGAATGATAACCAGGAGGCACCACGTTATATACTTCAAGTTGTCATATAATACTAGTAGTTAATTCTGCACTTTGTCCCACATGATTTTGGTATTTTGATTAATTATAATTCTGTTTACAGGAATGTGAAAGATTGAATACTCAGGTAGCATAATTTTAATTTCGCTTAACCCTCTATAACCCAATAGAATTCTATTAGAATGTTCCAGACTCCTCAGAAATCTCAAAGAAAGAGAAACTCTAAACAACTCTTTAGGTGCTTTGAATGTTCAAAGGCTGTAAAATCTTTAAAACTATGTTAAATGATCATTTAAAATGTACGCATTTCATCATCTATTTCTCATTATCTCTTTCTTATTATTTCATTTTCCCGTTCTTTTTCTTTATCTACCTCCTCCACTTCTTTTTCTCCTCCCTCATCCCCACCACATCCTCTTCTTCCTGACCTCATCTCCTGAACGGAAGTCACAGCTGTAAAACAAAAGCTTACATGAAGAGGCTCATTTATTTCTGATATTGTCCCAATTACTAAAGCTAAGCATTCACTGCTCGATTTTTTTTAGTCGCGTTATTCAGCGACTGCTCAAATTGTACGATTGAATCGCAGGGGTTAGAAGTTTGTAGGTCACAATGCATGCTCTGATGCGACCTGAGTGCTTACACTGTGCGTCCATAACATGAAGTAACAACATGAAGCTTATAACAGAAAATCTGTCTCTCGCTCTCCCTCTCTCACCGTCTTTCACTCACACAGACACACACACACACACCACCACCATCAACTTTGCTAAATTGCTAATGAATTGACCAGGCAGCTGCAATTGAGCAGCAATGTCCATCTCTTCTCACAGTTGTTGCGATTGTGATATTTTTTTGAGGCCACATCTAAAAGGCTCGGGTAAGCTTGTCAAAAGTTCTACAAGTTGTGCCTCCGTCACTTGTTTCCAGATCACACGCTGGACTGCCGTGCTACTCCGTCCTTTTGCTACTTCTCTGTTCGCGCGTGCGCAGTGTGAGAGGTTGCGTTGATACCCTCACGAGGTCCGACAGGATTTCAAACAGGTTTGATTTTCTTGCGACCATACAATTGCTGATTGGGAGCTGATCGTGAGGTGTTAATCGCTTCTCGTTACCCCATGTATACTACATGATGCACGACATACGATTAAGGTGAAACTCGGGCCCGATCCCTTTTCCACGACTGAAAAAAAGTCTGAAAATGGGCCAAAAATCGCACAGTGTATGCCCAGCTTTACAGGCAGAAGCTTAGACATGTGATCATCCTGTCTCAGCCGATAAGAGAGCTAGCTAGCTAAATAACAGCTAGTTATAAGCTAACATTATGCTAGTTTAGGTTACGTTCAAGAGGCCCAAAAAAAAATTTTCTGATCAACAACTACATTTCATTTTCAACTCAACTGTATTAGTTTATCCACTAAGTATCACAGCTGTTTCACTTCAAAGAAAGTCGCTAAAAGTGACAAATAACAGCAGCACTTACAGATGGAAAAGTTCTGGAAATCCTCAACAATTCACCCAATTATCACTGTCATCAGACCGAAGAGAGGTTCACTGACTCATCGACCTATATCAGACTCCTTTCACAAAGTTTTACAGCATCTTCCAGAGTAAATAGTTGAGAATCCTCCACACCTAGCTCTATGTAGTAAACAGTGAGTGTTTGAGATGACTCAACGGTAAAAATGAAAAATATTCAAAATATTTAAATGTCACATATCTGTTATTTATTCCTGATTTATTAAGTGTTGATAGTGGAATAGTTATCATTATGACAAAAAGTTGAAATATAGACAGGTGATGGTGATTATGGGGTAAAAAAAACAGACTAAATTTCTAGTCTTAAGGCTCAGCCATAAACAGGATGCATGTTTTAAAATCCATGTCTAGTATTAAAAAAGTTGTCTTGAATTAGGCTGATACTTTGTTACATAGTACATGCCCTCAATTGATGTATTTAAATTACTAAAGATAATACCTAGTATCAACAGAAAAATTATACACAGTCCAATAATCAGTTGATCTACAAGGATCGTTCTGCTTCGGGGATATCCAGCTCTTTCAAACCAGTGACCTAAAGTATTTGTTTCTAGGTATACATGTACAGTGGGGCAAAAAAGTATTTAGTCAGCCACCGATTGTGCAAGTTCCCCCACCTAAAATGATGACAGAGGTCAGTAATTTGCACCAGAGGTACACTTCGAATGTGAAAAAAAAATCCATGAATTCACATGGTAGGATTTGTAAAGAATTTATTCGTAAATTAGGGTGGAAAATAAGTATTTGGTCACCTCAAACAAGGAAAATCTCTGGCTCTCACAGACCTGTAACGTCTTCTGTAAGAAGCTTTTCTGTCCCCCACTCGTTACCTGTATGAATGGCACCTGTTTGAACTCATCATCTGTATAAAAGACACCTGTCCACAGCCTCAAACAGTCAGACTCCAAACTCCGCCATGGCCAAGACCAAAGAGCTTTCGAAGGACACCAGGAAAAGTATTGTAGACCTACACCAGACTGGGAAGAGTGAATCTACAATAGGCAAGCAGCTTGGTGTGAAAAAATCAACTGTGGGAGCAATCATCAGAAAATGGAAGACATACAAGACCACTGATAATCTCCCTCGATCTGGGGCTCCACGCAAGATCTCATCCCGTGGGGTCAAAATGATCATGAGAACGGTGAGCAAAGATCCCAGAACCACACGGGGGGACCTGGTGAATGACCTGCAGAGAGCTGGGACCAAAGTAACAAAGGTCACCATCAGTAACACACTACAACGGCAGGGAATCAAATCCCGCAGTGCCAGACGTGTTCCGCTGCTGAAGCCAGTGCATGTCCAGGCCCGTCTGAAGTTTGCCAGAGAGCACATGGATGATACAGCAGAGGATTGGGAGAATGTCATGTGGTCAGATGGAACCAAAGTAGAACTTTTTGGTATAAACTCAACTCGTCATGTTTGGAGGAAGAAGAATACTGAGTTGCATCCCAAGAACACCATACCTACTGTGAAGCATGGGGGTGGAAACATCATGCTATGGGGCTGTTTTTCTGCCAAGGGGACAGGACGACTGATCCGTGTTAAGGACAGAATGAATGGGGCCCTGTATCGTGAGATTTTGAGCCAAAACCTCCTTCCATCAGTGAGAACTTTGAAGATGAAACGAGGCTGGGTCTTCCAACATGACAATGATCCAAAACACACCGCCCGGGCAACAAAGGAGTGGCTCCGTAAGAAGCATTTGAAAGTCCTGGAGTGGCCTAGCCAGTCTCCAGACCTCAACCTCATAGAAAATCTGTGGTGGGAGTTGAAAGTCCGTGTTGCTCGGCGACAGCCCCAAAACATCACTGCTCTCGAGAAGATCTGCATGGAGGAATGGGCCAAAATACCAGCTACTGTGTGTGCAAACCTGGTAAAGACCTATAGTAAACCTTTGACCTCTGTTATTGCCAACAAAGGTTATGTTACAAAGTATTGAGTTGTATTTTTGTTATTGACCAAATACTTATTTTCCACCCTGATTTACGAATAAATTCTTTACAAATCCTACCATGTGGATTCATGGATTTTTTTTTTCACATTCTGTCTCTCACAGTTGAAGTGTACCTCTGGTGCAAATTACTGACCTCTGTCATCATTTTAAGTGGGGGAACTTGCACAATCGGTGGCTGACTAAATACTTTTTTGCCCCACTGTATATATCACTATATAGGGGTTTAATGACATGTTCTTCCTTTTTTCTCCAATACATGAATCTTACAAATGTAGCTATTGTTAACTTTTGAAATTATACAGACAGAACATACATTATTCCATGCAGTGCAGTCCAAAAGGAAATCAACTACTTCCAAAGTTTTTGCTCTCTTTGTGCTGGTTAGTTCTTTCCTCTCCCATCAATCATCTCAAGACTACTTAGATTTGTCTTTTGACCCTTGTGAGGACACTGGCCCCTAGGCTAGAAACCACTGGTCTAAAATATAAATGACTTTATATAAAGTAGCTCTTTTTCTCCAACCTCTGCAACAGTAAAATTATGCTAGAGGCTAGACACTACAGGCAAAACTTTTTTTTCTTCCCCATGCACTGGTAAACATGGGCTTACTTTGCTTCTATAAAAATGTGCACATTTAGATTAATGGTAAGAAACTGTCAGTTGCAAAGTGTAAAAAAAGCTTTATCTATAGAAAACCTTTGCAAATTAGTGCACATTCAATGAAACAGTGAATATATATATATATATATATATGGCATGATAGAAATACAAATAACTGTTTTAATCTAGGCAATTAAGTGCCATTTTGTCAAGTTCTACTCGTAACTTGTATCTGTAATTACCACTTTTAATAATGCTATATGTTGTTAGGCATTATTAATGAGTGCTTTTTAAAAACAAAAACATTGTTTTTATCATATTCTGATCAAAACTTGAAATAATTGTTTTTCATCATGATTTTCTCACACATTTCTCACATCATTGTGGAGGAATTTTGGCCCATTGTTCTTTACAACAATGCTTCAGTTCACTAAGGTTTGCTACTATTGATTTATGCACAACTGCTTTAATATCCTGCCACTGCATTTCAATCAGGCTGAGATCTGATCTTTTGCTGGGATATTTTAACACCTTGATTCTTTTTCTTTTTAGTCATTCTGTTGTAAATGTGATTCAGATCATTAGCCAGTTATCATTATCCAAGTCAGAGAGATGGCTTCACATTTGAATTTAGAATACTTTGGTGTGCTAAATTAACCTTACCTAACCTTAAACCCAGTTGCACTCATGACTGCAAGTTTCCCAGGCTTTGTGACTGCAAAACAAGCCCAAACCACAACCCCCCTACTACTGTTCTTGACAGTTGGTACAGTATGAGGTGTTAGTGCTAAAACCCAACTATGGTTTTCCATGAAAAGGCTATGGCCCGATATCTCTACTTTGGTATTACCTATGCAAAGGACAGTGTTCCAGATGTCCTGAGATTTGTTGAGATGCAACTTTGCAAACTTAAGCAGTGCAAACATGTTTTTTTTATAGAGAGAAGAGGCTTTCTCTTGGCAACACTTCCATACAAACCATGCTTATTAAGTCATTTTCTAATTGTACTGTCATGAACTTTAACAGGTTTTTTCTGGGGAATTTCTCTGAGCATTGCAGGGTCTGACCTTGGGTTGAATTTGCTAATAAATGGACTGGTTCTTATATAGTGCTTTTCTACTCAGTCTGAGCACTCAAAGCGCTTGGTAAAGAGTCCTTCGCACAAGCACTTTTTATTGTGCTCTTTCTATCTAACACTTATACTCCAATGGATGCATCAGAGAGCAGCTTGGGGTTAGTATCTTGCCCAGACAATACAGTAGAGGTGAAGTATGTGCCCCTGGAGAAGACAGGGGATTGAACGATTAACCTTCAAGTAACCACCAAGTAATAACCTTTAATTATTATATGTACTGGTAAATTATTTTACCCAATTTACCTTTACTGTATTGCAATGCCATGTCTTAAAGCAAGGCAATAGCCTGGAATGTCTCCTTTTTAGATCATAACATATATAGATGCATTCTTACTGCTCATATTTCTTCTTATATCAGTAGGCAGCAGCATGATATTTCAGTTTTTTGCTTCATATACACTGAATTGACCATGGTTATGTTGCTTCAGGCACCAGAGAGGTAAATATACAGCCAGTAAGGCTCATTTGAATAATTGACCGAAGACTGTGAAGGTTAATCAGATGCAAAAAACTTTCATGTAAAAGTCCTTCTACAAAGTATGACTTCTTAAACTTTTGAAAGCAGCAATAATTTTTTATCTCCTGTCCTGACAGTCACAAACGAGCTGTGTAACGGTATAATTACCTAATTAATGTTACAAAGAAATCTTCCAGGAATCTGTGCATCAACAGCCAGGCGTTGGCGATTGATGTTCTAATGTGTTGTGGCTTTTTTTTCCTCCTTTTAATTTATTATTATTATTATTATTATTATTAATGATGTGGGTTGTCTTATCTGAACACAGCGTTGTTCGGTATTGAGCTGCCTCTGTGAACAAAAAAAAACCAGTGTCATTGCTGTCTTTGTATTTGGCAAGACCCAGAAGGAATGAAAAATCTCAAATGCATTCAAAACATCCCAAGTTTGCACGTCCAACAGTAACATAAATCTTTGGTACACTACATTCAATTTATTCTTGGCAGAAGCAGCTTCCTCTTTCTGCAGGCGGTACACAAACCTGCAGCACAGAACAGCTCAAAATAAGCACAAATTATAACTGCACTCATAAATATAAGCTTAATGCAGCTGCATATGTTTGCATTGCTCGAGGCTTGTTTAGCTTCAGCGTTTACTGGCTGGTTTTTTGTCAACAAATGAAATGCCATTTAAGGATTAGACCACAATTAAGTCGTATTCAGCGTGACAAACTTGACTTATATTTGCTAAGCTGCTAATTTCCTGTCTTTCCTGCTGCTGATAAGGCCTGAATGCTGTGATTAAATTTCCTCTCACGAGAGACCACTGGACATACAATTGAAGCCCTACTACTTTTTGGGGTGTAAATTAAATGAATTCACAACTGATCCAGGGCTTTGATTCATTCACAGTCAGACCTCTGCAATCTGCAATTACACACTTGCAGTGGAGGATTAGACGACATCTAGCACTGTGTCCTCTGCAGTAGTGTGGTGCACGTTTGTATATTGCCAGCATTCTGCGTGTCCTTCCCCGAGCAAATTGAAAGTGCCTGCTCCCCCAGAGAACGTGTGCATCTTCCTCTATTTCATTACAAAGTGAATCTTAAATAATACACACACACATTACAAAAACAAAGAAACAAAAAACTTGATCACCCCTTCACTGAAAATAACAAGGGATGAGCCACCTGATTTCCTGGGGCCTGCCCGACATCAATCACATTCACTGAAGGTACAAAAGGACCTTTTTAAATCTTCTGAACTTTGCTGCAGCACAGGCTGTTACCTTCTCCTCAGTGCCCTGTCACAATGAATTGGGTTGCGCTTTAGTAAACATATTTCCTGCCCCTACTTTGAACACTAGCCTCTTCTTCTGGTGTGGGTTTTTTTTTTGTATGCGTGTGTCTTGTGCATTTTGCATTTCATGAAAGAATGAAAAAAATAAGATGAACCTGATTATTTTCTGTTCCTCTTTGAAAAATGGATCCAACCCCAGTAACAAATTATTAACCGAGATTTTTACCGACTCATGCCTCTTACCATTATATTTGTACTGTATGTGCAATTCTTTCCTGATGAATGTAGATAAGTAAATATAGCTTACTTAAAGATGTGGTAATGTATACAGTATCTGTGTTCATATCACGTTGTAGTATATATGCCTCCTAATTTTCATTGGCTCTATTAGAGGAATGAGGCTGTGGGCGAGTGAGATAGACCTTGTTAGGTTGGAAGAATGAGAGAGAGAGAAAGAGAGAAGAAAGTGGAGAAGGATAGAGGCAGAGCGAGGTGGTTCTCCTGACATGGCAGAGGGCCAGAGTCGGTGACGGCTGACTAATGACTTTCACTGAGGGTGTCAGCCTCAGATTTATGTTCCCCCCCCTTGCCCGAATCCACTCTCACTATCTTAAAGCAAGAGTTATTCATGAACTATAGGGGCACGTACACAGAGGCAAGAGGCAAAAAAAAGAAAGAAGAAGAAATAAATAAATTAAAAAAAGGAGCACGCACCCCTCTGAGATTTAGAGCTCAGGCTGTTTGCCAAAGCGGATGTGCACATACGAGCAGTGATGTAGCAGTAAATAAAATGTGGGGTGAGCTACAAGCTCCACATGCCGATTATTGTAAGGCATCAAGACCACAAATATAAACAAATGTCAATGACAGATTTCGGGAAACATTCATTTGTGCCTTGAGTGTCGGAGAAATTGCCCTGACCTTTAAGTGATGAAAATATAGACGCAGTCTTATCCACGGGGTATGCTGTTTGGACTGCTATAAAACCATTATCTAAAGGGAGAACCTAAAACCTCAGTGAGGTTTAACACAAGGCATAAGTCTGATTTTGACAGCTAAGATACGATATAGTCTCAGTCTGCATGCAAACCAGGGTTGTGTTATTTTAGTACCAATTTTAACAGACTAGAGTTAGACACACTAGTGCTTTGAGCTAAATGACAGCATTAATATGCTAACACGCCTGCAATGACAAGTATAGCAGTGCAGAGGGAGTTTCCAGCATTCATCACGTTCCACCAAATAATCTTTGACTTCCTAAATTTGAACTCAAGTACAATTGTTGTTTGCCATGTTTGTGTTAAGTTGGGCTAAGACGCCACGGATATGGCACCACTGAGGTGTCGTGCCATACTTGAAAAAAGTAGGAAAGCTATGATTACCAGGCTTGATACAGAATTTTCATTTCATTTTTGTCATTGACACTTTAAACCACAATAAATAGCTGTGAGATGCAAACTTGGTAGGTTGTATCACATTATCTCAAGAAGAAATAATTTAACAAGTGTTAAGTTGTCATGCAGATGGTACACGATTTAATTGCGTTCACAATAGGAACATAAAATTATTTTGTTCAAACTTCAAACTCTTGTAAATCTAATAACCACCCAGTTTCACCTTCTTTGAGTGTACAAACTCAACCCTGGTATCATTATAGCGAATATTGAGTGGCAGTCTGGAGTGTGGAGGTCACTGGGTTTGTGCACCATAACTGTTATAACAGCAGTTAGTGCTGATGTGGAGTTTGATGTGTTTCTAAATTGTGATTTGTTGAGCTTTTTATTTACATGTTGCAACTTGAACAAAATACCTCTTTGGAGACTATAAAGTATAAAGTAAATTAAAATTAAGTACAATTAAAACTACTGATCCATAATATATACTACAGTTATGCAGTCTCTATTGAGAATGCCCATGTTTTATCTTTAACCATTTGTCCAGCAGAAACTTTAATACAGTTCAGGACTGAGACTATGGATCCTGTGAAAGCAAGTACCTAAGGAATCGTATACAACATCTTTAACCTGGCATCTCAGGGATGCACATAAGGTTTACACTTTTCCTGACATTTAGTAGTAGTCAGTGAGTCACTCATGAGTCAAAGTGTGTGAAGAACTTTAAACAAGAATTAATGGAAACTGCATGTCTTTGGACTGTGTGAGTACCCACAGCTTTCAGAGGAAAACCACATGAGGTGAATGTGCCCACTCCACGTCAAAAACTCAAGCCCACAAGGAGATTTGAAATGAGAATCGTTTTGTTCATCTTTTTGTTATCCACTGTACCCCTTTACATCAAGTTAGAATAATCTTTATTTTCTAATTAAGTACGTCTTCTAGTTTGTTATTAAGTTAGTCTAGTTGTCAGTCAGTTATGCTTATTGTACATCTTTGCGGATTTTCTTATTTCAGTGCCAGTGTCTTTCTTTTTCATTTGCTTTGAACATCCAATTAACAAGATGTAGGACAGTGTATGTTGCTGAGAAAAACAGTACAGTTCGGTTCACAGTTCAGTTTTATTTATACAGCATCTAATCACAACAACAGATGCCTCAAGGCGCTATATATTGTAAGGTAAAGATCCTACAGTAATAGAGAGAAGCCCCAATAATCAGTTAGCTCTCAATGAGCAAGCACTTGGAGACTGAAAAAGAAAAAAAACTCACTTTGAATAGAAAGAAATCTCCAGCAGAACCAGGCTCAGGGAGGCTAGCTATCTGCCATGATCAGTTGGGGCTGACGGGAGGGAGACAGGAAAAAAATGTGGAATAGAGTCCAACAATAAAAGTGATGTATAAACACATAATGAGTGAAAAGAGGTGAGTGAAGAAAAAGAACTCAGTGCAACATGGGAAGCCTAGGCCTATTGCAGCGTAACAAAGGGATGACTCAAGGTCATCTCATCCTGTCCTAACTCAAGCTTTATCGAAAAGGAAAGTTTTTCGATAAAGCTCTCTACTTAAAAGTAGAGAGCATGTCTGTCTCCTGAATCCAAACTGGGAGTTGGTTCCACAGAAGAGGGCCCTGGAAGCTGAAGGCTCTGCCTCCCATTCTACTTTTAAATATCCTAGGAAGTAAAGCAGCACTCTGTCAGGAGTGAGGGAAGTGCTCTGTTGGGGTGATATTTTACAGTGAGTTCTTTAAGATAAGAAGGGGCCCATTATGAATTGGATTCAGTAAGATTTACAGTAGTTACTTGTGCATTACTTGGCCAAGCTATTCATAGACAAGCTAGCTAATCAAGTAGGGTTTGGTTCCCAACCCATCATTGCATCTGCACTAGATCTGACTATGATCTTATCCAACTGACTGGATTGAAATATACAATATGATCCACACTAATAACCCTAACTTGACATAAGGAATGAGTAAGACCATGTCTACACTAATATGTTTTCGTTTGAATATGCATCTTTTTCTCTCCGTTTTGGCCTTCCATCCAACACTGAGACGGCGTTTTCGGTCAAGGAAAACAGAGCGTTTTGAAAACGCTCTGCAAAGTGGATACATTTGAAAATGCCATTTTCACATCACAGTGTGGACAGCGAACCTGGAATCTTTACGAAAACAATGACACATTTTAGTCATGTGATGCAGTCATGTGACCAATTAAACTAAGATAGCTGAGGGCATTACACAGCAGTTGTTTTGTTCGCGCTCAATTTTGACAGCCCTATTAAAGATTAATATCAGTTTCTACATGCTCCAGATAGATTTTCTTTGAATTCTTTAATTCTCACTCGCTTTTGCAACTTTTAAACTTGTGCAGAGACCGAATACCAACTTATGTGTCAAACTAACCTGACTTTTAAGTGGAGGATCATCAATGTTGATACCAAACAAAAGTTTTCAGTGGAAGAACCTGCTGCTATTAAACCTGAAGGCAGTAGAGCGGGTGACAAGCATGACCAAGACGATACATCCTTCTCACACGGTGTCTGTTCTTCAAAATTAAATTAAAGTTGAAGGGACATTTTTTTTTGCACAGTGGAGAAGATTATATGGTATAAGGGACATCCATGGAGTGTTCTAAAAACTAGAGTGGGTGTGTATAGTGTCAAAAATTGGTTTAAATTTTCACCAGCTAGACAGATGTAAATTGTAAGTGTTAGCATAAAATCATTAGGTAGAGTATGTGAAAACTTGTTTACCTTCCGCTACCCACACGAAGCTGATAAGTATCCCTAGCCTATGGTACATACAGAAGCATATAATAATAGTTTTTTAAAAAAACAAACTAACATAAAACACAGAAATGATGTTTCTGTGACGGTGAAATAATCACTTGATTTGCATATAGCTACTGTGTGAGTCAAACAGCTCGTGCTGCTTGATAGCTACATGCAGAGGTGCCTTTGAGCATAAATAGTGTGCAAGACAGAGAAAGGGAATTTCACACGTCACACATGGTGGATGCTTTTAATCCAAATAGTCCTGAGTGCATAACAGTGCAGAGAGTGTGAATTAGTGGGGTGGGGGGTGGGGGGGTACTGAGAAAAGACGGGGGTGTTGGCACAGGCATGATGAGTCAATTATGTGAAATGTGTGTATGGGTGTGTGTGTATATGAATGTACCAAGTGTCTAGTTCTCCGAGCTTTCTCTTGCTGATGGCCCCTGTTATCCGTGCAGGTTAAATGCCAAAACAGTAATCAAGGTGGAATGGTCTCATCGCCAGCTTAATCCAGACTGGCACCAAGAAGCAGGCAATCTAAATGTTTTCACTCGGTGATCATCAATCGCACAGAGAGCCTCACAAAGACACGCGCACGCGCACACACGCACTCACATATTTGCACAGACAGAGACATTCATGGCAGAAGATTAACTCTGATATGCGCACATACAAACACGAACCCAGACAGATTTGTGAACATTTCCACCGAGTGATTATCAAGCGCATAAGGACATTTGAGAGTAGGGAGCTGGAGAGTCCAGCCGGTTAGTGAGTATTTGGCAAGCAAGGTAGGGAAACCGTGATTACAGTCTGAGTGCTATTTCTCCATCGACCCCCAGATGGCTAATTGAGACAGGTTTTATGCCACCATCATTTGCAAAGAAAAAAAGAGAAAACATAACCTTCTAGGTATGACACAAAAAAGATAGCATGTGCTAGTTTTGATTAGCGTCACTTAGATGGCATGTTATTGTATTTTGTATTCGGAGCAGAATACAGAGCATTACAGGTCTGCATTAATTAAAAAATCACACATTATGAAGTAAATGCCAGCTACAGGCTTTCTTTCAGTCTTTCATGATCATGTGTCAAATAGTTTTGTTTGTTTTTGGGTTTTTTTACAATTTTTCAGATGAACTTAATGTTTAGCTAATAATTTCAGCTTTGTTAATGGGAATGAATTGATTCATTTGACTGATTTATATTTGTATGTTTGTTTTTTTCCTTTAACAGGGACATTAGATGTTTATGGACATCAAACTATTTCCTACTGAAAGACATGTCACAATATAAAATAACCAGATAACTTCAACAATACATCCTGTATAGATCATCTGTCTGATTAAAAATGTAAAAATAACTACGACACAGTGCCTATAAGCTTTACATTTTCAATTTTCAAGCTATCATTTGCTGAGTAATCTTTACCCTTTGAAAACATCCCTCATCTTTTTCCTCCATCCTCTCTTTCTTACTTGTTTGTTGATCTGTGACTGTGAAGTTAATGCTGCCAATATACCCTCCACAGTGGTTGGTTTGCTCACAACCCGCACTGCCGTGCCATCACCACACAGATGCAGTCATTTATACACGGTGTTAAAGTGCAGGAAGCCGCTGTAGTATTCTCCTAAAACATACAGTAGGTGTCACCACTCAGACAATATCCCATAATGTGCGCTGATGAGGAGGAGAAAAAGCCAAAACTGGAAGCCAAGACTTGGTTGAGGGTTTTTTTTTGCAAAGTTCTTTCCACAGTTGCTACTTCCCCCTCTGTGTGTTTGTATGTCTCTGAGCTTTTGTGCGGCAATGTCACTAGAATGGCGGTAAAAACCGGCACAATCATAAACCCTTCATGTCTTCAACCCAGCTGTCATGGCCGGGCTCAACCGTGCCAAGTTAAAAAAATCAAGAGGTCACAACCAGCTAACGCACCACAAAGATTGTGTCTCGCAACACAGGATGTGATGTGAAAAATAGATTGAGATTTGGCAATATCTGTTGATCTATTTGAAGGTTACCTTCAATGTTCCCTCTAAGCTGCGCACGTGTGCAATTGCCCACTGTTGGCATGGTCTCTGCGCAGAGAAAATCTGCGTTGCGCACACAAATAAAAAATCTAACCTGAATTGAAATTAAAGTAAATATGTGCCGACACCGGTGTTTTAGCTAGCAAAGCGGCGCGGCTGATGTGGACGTTAATGACAACGTGTACAACCATTGGAGATGTGAGCAGGACAGACGGTGTTCAACTGATGGAAAAAGTGTGGACATTATACCAGTTTTAAAATTGGGTTGATAGGCCACGTAAAACCAGAGTTATTATAAAAACATAAAAACAATGTTTGGTTTTATTCCTGAATACTATTGTTGTTTATGTTTACTGCGGGAAGAAACGGTAAAAACTGCGTTTTATAAGGAAAACGCTCAAAAGCACTCTCCGCCTGTGAGCAAAGACAGAACCAAAACACCCCACTCTTTCCCATTGGTCGGAAAAAAATGTACCCTGTCGACCAATCAAAACATGGCATTTAGTTGTTAAGAAACGGGAGGAAGTTTTAGGAGTGACGTCGGTGTTTTGAGATGTGAGAGATTTGCAACGTTTAGCGCAAATCTTGTGTAGTTAGTGTGTAGTGTAGTCAATAGTTTTGTTGTGTGTGTCAGAACAATGAGGCAACTGCTGAATGTTACAGGTGTTACAGGAGTGATACATCTCCTGTTGTCAGGCCTGCAGGTATCAGGCTTGTGATGTTCTCCTTTATCTCATAGTGGACAGAAATTATTTTTTTGGAGTGGCACAAATAATTTGTGTGGCATCAAATTTGATGCAGAACAGCTGATTGTTCTGTAAATATTTTGAAATGTTTGTTTAAAAAACACCTTGGCTGCATTTTTAGGTAAAGAGCTGCAAAAAACATTGATGTTTGCAAAACTCAGTAACTTTTTTGAAGAAGTAACTATATAATTAATTGCCCAACATTGGTCATTATATGGTGTATTTTGCAGACAGAGAGTTACAGGACTCTCTCCCAGATCACAGACTCATAATACAAGTCAGAATTTTATTTTTTAAAAAAAGAAAAAAAAAGTGTTTTCAAAATTGGAGTTCAAGTTATTTTCACTTCCAATAGTGTTAACATACTACACAGGTCATGAACAAGATTTTTTTAAATTTTTTATTGTAAGTGGGCTAAGGCACTTAATTAAAAGTAGTCTAACATAAATATAAATGCTGTAACTTTATTATTTTAATAAACCATGTAACTTGGATGGATTCGACGCTGGCGTGACCACAGTGCACATGTCTAATGTCGCTCACAGTGGTCCACGAGATCGCTCAGGGAGTTTGTGTGTTTGCTCAGACACATGAAAAATTAGAGGGAACATTGGTTACCATTCATCGACCTGGTTTTCAAAAAACTATTGTAATAAAAAAAAAAAATGTTGTAAAATTTTGTCTCCTACTGTAGTGCTAGGTAGATTGCTCAATGCCTAGATGGCAATGACAGTATTCAAGTTAAAGTAATCTATATTAACCCTTTAAGACCTACCATAGAACCAAGTCCGCCAGAGCTTATATTATATTTTTACATGCTGTGGAGCCATTTTTGGGAACATTTCAAGTTGATATACATCAATAGAACCATTATAGCCCAGATTTTAATAATATGTATTCATTAAGTGCATAGTAATTACATAAATTGCAAAAAAGTGCAATAAACTACAAAAAAATTGAAAATCGTTTTTGCTTTTTTAACATATATTTGTAGTTAGAGAAATTTAAGAGGCTTATCCCTCAAAACTGTAAATACAAAAAAGGTGCACAAAATAGTTTCCCACCACAGGATATTTATTTTGAGTGTCTTCATAGTTTTTATTTTTGAAATACACCAATTTTTATACACTGCAGGAAAAACGAAAATAAATATTATACTGCAAATTTGCAAAAAAAGCAGCATATGCATCAAAATAAACTATTTCCAGCAGTGCAATATGAGTCCTAAGCATCCCAGAAACGACACAGAAAGTCATAAAGTCAAAGATAGCTTTTAAAAAGACCAGTATAGGCCCTGAGGCCCTGATGGTAAAAAAGACTACATTCCCGCGAAAATGACGTCACTTCCGGTTTCGGGCAGGTAATGGCGGAAATGCAAAAGTTCACGCTGACGTCTATTCCAACGTAGGAAGTGTTATGAACAGCTGATCGGATCGGCAAAGCGTGTTTCTGGAATATTATGTTTTTGTTGCTGCAAGCGCTTTTTATGCAGTTTTTGCAAAGCTTTATGTGGAAGGAAACCGTGACCTAGGACAAGCTGATGGCATAAGATGTAAGTACAACTCCTCCGGTTTCATATGCAAAAGAAATTTTTGCGCTAGCTTACGTGGTTGCAGTGCTACCGGGATTTAAAAATAGTTACGCAAAACAGAGCGTGCCCGCTCCGATCGGCTCTAAAGGGTTAAAGTTGTAAGTTTAGTTAACCAGAAATTTTTTTTTGAATCACAAAATTATACCAAAAACTCAAATAGATTTTAGAGATATAACTATAAGGCCATTACACAACTGCTAATTTATGCCAGTTGTTTTTAATATATATGGGTTAGCCCACCATTCAGCATTTGGACTGTTATACAGTGTCCTCCGAAATCCTACAGTGGAATTAGAAAAAATACAGCCCATTGCACAGATTTTGTTTCACAAAACACTTGCACACAATAATGCACCACAGTTATAATTGCCCAAATGACCATTGCATAACTGAATGTGCTTAACCTTAGCTCACCAGGTCTATTTTTTAGGGAGTCGTGAATAAGTGAAAAAGAGAGCGGATCATTATACTTGACATATGAATGTGGACAGCAACATATTCATCCACCCACGAACAGCAGAAGTCCCCCCCCCCCCCCCCGATATGCCAGTACCTCATTGTGCTCCCTCACTTGAGGTCAATGGCCAGGAGTTGAGACTTAGAGTTACTTGGACTGGTAAATAACTTTTTGCTTCCTGCTGTTTTTCATGAGCAACTTTTCATGTTACCTTAAGGCTTTTCTTAGATCTTTCAAAGATTCAGTGGCAGGAACTCCAACATAGGACCAAATGAAAAGGCATAGCAAGTCATTGAGGCCTCTGGGCTTCTGTTCTGTAACGCTCAGTGTCACATTTTTTTTCCTTTCTGCTTTTTCCCAGATGGCGTGATAGCAGCCAACATCACACAGCTGCAGCTAATAATGACTCACACAGAATAGTTTTTTATTTATAGGGGAATGGAAAATAAGGTTATGTGAAAAGTAATAAATATTGCAGAAAGTGTGAATACTGATGTCCAAAGATCAAACGAGGTGAAATTATTTGTAGCATCTTAACCTTTTTCTGAGGTGTCCTGTTGGTTTGGAAAATTCAAAAGATATGAAAGGTGATCTAGTAATCATGTTTCGTGGTAATTACCCAAAAAGACCCAGTTGAACTTTGTGCTAAGGTTTGCTTATTCCACTTTAAGCATCTACTTCAATGATTCCAGTTTGGATGAGCTACCTTTTGCAACATGTCTATTGGACTAGGGCCAGGGCTTTGACCTGCCTATCTTTAATTTAATAGTTTTTTTGTTTTTTTTTTGAGAATTCTTTGGAAGAACTTCTAATTAGGGCAGGGTATCGTCACTGATTTCTAGAGTCGATTCGATTCTGATTCACAAGGTCCCCAATCGATTCGATCCACGATTCGATTCAAATCGATTTGATTCAATTCATTTCATTTGAATCTGGGAAATTTTGCATCAAACGTGTAAGCATCACAGCAGATGCCTTTGTGTCAAAGTAGCTGAAGATAAAACACAGAAAACATGAAGGTGATTTTCCTGGACTGGGATTTTATAAAAATATCCTGCAGTACATCAAAAACAAAAGAAAACCATTAATCAACCTATGAACATTACCTCTGAAGTTACAGCGGTTTTATTAGAGACACGGCTAAGCGTTTTGCATTTTGCATAATTTTAAAAAGTTTAAATTTGTTCAGAAGCTTATTGAACGGCAGAAATTAGGTTTTCTTTTCAGAAATAAGTAAAAGGAAAAAAAAAACAGCGGCTGACAGCCTATGAACAACGGTAGACTTGTGCATAACAAGCAAAAGAATAATGCAGAAAACAGACTTTTAGACGGGAAACTGTTCTTGAAGTATACAGAGAGAGCAAGAGAGAGAGAGAGAGGTTTGCATGAAGTGTGGTTTTATTGTGGTGGAAGCAAAACAGCAAAAGTAAGAGGGAATTAATGTCGATGTTTATGTGAAGCGTAGTTTGGATCTTCTTTTGCTGCTGGTTCGGTCAATATTGTTTGGAGAGAGATAAAACTAACAGCCGGGTCCTGCTCTCATTTACTGTTTTAGCTGTTTGGTGGTTGTTGAAGTTTTGTGAGGTTTAACCTGAGATTCTGGCGTTTTGGGCAAAATAAATTTATATTAAAAAATCGATTTAGGATTTTAATGAATCGATATCACGTTATCCAAGCCAGAATCCATTTTAATCGATAAATCGATTATCAGAACCCACCCCTACTTCTAATGTACTTGTTTCATGACTGACTTGATTTTGAGATTAGGCTCACAGAAAGACATTTCAAATTCAGGTGTATACATCAGAATTAATTTATGACACTACCATATTTCAAGATTGGAAAAGTTCCCTACGCTGCAATACAGTGTTTGTTTGTTTTTTTCTTAAGAGAGAGGTTTCTGTTTAATCTGTCCAAAAACAACCTTCTGGCTTGTCCATGTGATTTTCAGCAAACTGTAGACAGGCAGCAGTGTCCTTTTCAGAGAGCAGCAGGGTTCTTGGATCCCACCCGTTCATACCATTGTTGTCTGGTGTGCTCCTGATGGTGGACCATTAAGCAATAACACTAGGCAATGTGAGAGAGGTGTTTAGTTGCTTATAAGTAACACTGACCTCCTTCTTTGTGCACTCCCAGACTGTTACATGCCTCTCTCTTTGAGCAATCTTTATGGGTTGACCTCTTTGGAGGACGATAACTGTGCTCTTAAATATCCTCTGCCTGTACACAGTCTGTCCAACTGTGTATCTGCGGAATCCAAACTTCAACAGTGAAGTCCAAATCTTTAAAGATGGTGCTATAATCTTTTTCAGCCCGATAAGCTTGAACAACTTTTATTCTCTGAAGTCCCCAGAAATCCCATGTGTCCACACCACGATTGATTTCCTCAAATGTGCTGTCAGGGTAACACTGTGATAGATTCCTGTTCTTAGGAGAAAAGAAAAGTTCTTGCTCACACATCATTGTCATCCCAGTTACTCTGAACACTCAACTCTAATTACTCTAATTAGTAGGGTTGCAACAATACTCGTATCGATATTGAACCGTTCGATACAGTGCTTTCGGTTCGGTACGAGCAATACAAATTTTTTATTTATTTTATCAACTTTTCTTCTGACGATGCTGTCTGTGTTGAGCGCTCAGTGGATCTGTGTTCGACTACTCCGCCTAGGCTGCACTGTCAAGTGCAGATCCACTGAGCACAGCGCAAGCTAGCAAGACAGACACGGGGCGATCCATGGTAACTCATTAACGGAGATTTGCCGTGTTGTGGCGTTAATGTCATTTTAACGAGATTAATGCTGACAGCACTAGTGGGAACACAACGAATATGACTGCACATTTACGCCGACATCATCCTAGTGCAAAGACAAGTAGAAGCAGACAAAAACAACAAGTGCGCATGCTACAAACTTTAGCCGAGTCATTTAGACAGCCGTTAGCACATGATTCTCCTTATGGGGACCTGATATGTTTAATATGCTGCTGAGAGTATACCCCAGAAGAAGCTATAGCTTTTATTTTGGAAAGAGACATTTCTCTGTAATAAACTCTTTTTCAAAGATTAGTGATTTCTCCATCAGATAGATTTATTTATTTTTTATTATTTTGTTGTTTCAGCAACATTAAATCTAAAAACTGTACTTTTGAGTTAAAATATCTATTTATAATTTTAATAAATGACAAATTTAAAAAAGCATGAACATTTCTTTGTATCGAAAAAATATCGAACCCTCACACCAAAGTATCGTTACACCCCTACGAATTAGGTAATTTTCTTGGTAGCGTTTGCAAAAGATTTTTCTTATTAATTCTGATGAAACTTTGTAGCAGTGTAGGGTGTGGTCGTGTTAACAGTCCATTAAAATTTGGCTTACATCCACTAAAGTCTTTAACCCTTTAAGACCTACCATAGAACCAAGTCCACAAGAGCTTATATTATATCTTTTCATGCTGTAGTGCCATTTTTGGGAGCATTTCAAGTTGATATAGATCAATACAACCATTATAGCCCAAATTTTAATAATATGTCTGCATTAAGTGCATAGTAATTACATAAATTGCAAAAAAGTGCAAAAAACTACAAAAAAAATTAAAATCGTTTTTGTTTTTTTAACATATATTTCTAGTTAGAGAAATTTAAGAGGCTTATCCCTCAAAACTGTAAATACAAAAAAGTTGCACAAAATAGTTTCCCACCACAGGAAATTTATTTTGAGTGTCTTCATAGTTTTATTTTTGAAATACACCAATTTTTATATACTGCAGGAAAAACAAAAATAAATATTATAATGCAAATTTGCAAAAAACAGCATGTGCATCAAAATAAACTATTTCTAGCAGTGCAATATGAGTCCTAAGCATCCCAGAAACGACACAGAAAGTCATAAAGTCAAACATAACTTTTAAAAACACCAGTATAGGCTCATAAGTCTCTGATGGTACAAAAGTGACATTTCCGCAAAATGACGTCACTTCCGGTTTCGGGCAGGACATGGCGGACATGCAATAGTTCACGCTGATGGACGTAGGAAGTGTTACAAACAGCTGATCGGATCGGCAAAGCGTGTTTCTGGAATATTATGTTTTTGTTCCTGCAAGTGCTTTTTATGTAGTTTTTGCCAAACTATATGTGGAAGGAAACTGTGACTTAGGACAAGCTGATGGCATAAGATGTAAGTACAACTCTGCAGTGCTACCGGGATTAAAACGGAGCGTGCCCGCTCCGACCGGCTTTAAAGGGTTAAGGTCAGCTTAATGGTTTTTTGGTCAAAAATGGAAAAAGAGCCTTAAAACTTTGAAACTATGATTCTTACAAAGTTGCTGTGTATTGTCAACATTTAAAAAGCACTGTATAAAGATTAAAAATATCATGTCAATTAAAAGTTTATTAAAACTTTTTCTTACTGCCATTGTTTGTATTGACAACATAAAGGGATATAGGAAATGATATACAGGGATTTTAAATGCCACATTATTTTTTAATACTGATTTTGACATCACTGTAACATTACAGTGATGTCCTGTTTAAATGCATAACAATTTATTTTTGTTAACAAAATATTTTTTTTTCATTTCATAGTTATTACTAAACATTTAAACTAATGTCATTAAACAATAAAATAAATACCACACATGTACTATATTCACATAAATAAAAAATACTAAAAATAATTTTGAACTAAAATGATGTCAATTACATTATATTAAAAAGGGTTTCAACAGGACTGACGGTGACAGCATGTATTTGTTTTTACTGCACTAAAAATTTACTGAAGTACGTTCAATAAGAACAAAGAAAACAAAATGAATATAAAAAAATGCAATAATATTAGCTTAAAAGTAAATACTTCCTAGAAAGTGAGTTGTTTTGTGAAGGCTTGCGTTCTTGGATTGCTTCTTGTTTGACCTTTAAATTTGCTGCTAATCATTTGCAGATATGTAAAACTGGGATATATTTTTCTTATTTATTTATTAATAAATAAATAAGAAAATATTTATTTAAATTTTATTTAATTATTTCTCTTCATCAACTTTTAGGATTTTAGGATTTCAGGACTTAAAAGCTGATATTTACCTCATATTTATGTCAAATAAGATTCAGATTCTGTCTAGCTTTTTATTGCATCTGTAAATAGCATGTTGCCCTCCTTATGAGACTTCTTCAACCAACCCTTTAAACAGTGCTGTTCTGGGTCAAGGACAATCTCAGTGCTTGCTGTTTTTGTTACACCAGTACAAAAGCGAGAACAACAAAATATATAAAGCGGTGTCAAAAATTAATAGTCTAATTTCTTACTCTTCCATTCATTGTTTAATGTCTTGTGGCTTCACATGGGTTTCACTTCCATCAAGATGACTATGTAAAAACAAACTCTCATACCATACATAAAGGATACGGAAAGCATCTTTCCAAAATGAGTACAGCAGCTTTCTGCCAGTTGCCTGCAAATGTTTTGACAGGGCTTTGTCGATCTGTCTTACTCGCAGTGTTTCAAAATATGTCCATCAGCTGCATATAAAAATAACCTCTTCAAATGCTGAGTGAAACTAGTGCTCTGAGCTGGCTGCGAGCATGCAAAAATCTTTGCCAGAAGGTGTTTAAATAAGAAACACTGGCTATGATTACACTATTTAACTTGGCCGAGCCAAAGTCTTGAAGAACTGTTGAAAACTCATTCAGTGCCCACTAACATGTCCAGAGAACAAGCATTTTCTTCCAAACTCACTCATCATATGCACAGTGCTTTTTTTTCAGTACCTGAACTCCTTGCAGGGAGAAAGTGACTTTGATGGAGGGCCAAATTGGTCTGAATGACCTATTTCTCTTTCCATTTTTATACTTTGAAAGAGCGAGAGTGAGCACACAGTGAACACGATTCACTAGGTCAGAAAAGACTCCATCTGTATTTTCTGTATTGCGACTGTAAATCCTTGTTCCTTTCTTTGACCAGCTCTCTAGGTCTGACAAATGGTTTCTTTCTTTCTAAAAGTTAGTGTTAATCAGATGACTTGCATTTGGCAGCTGTGGACTGACACTGAGGAAATACATTAAATTTGTCACTACAGGATGGTCTACCACCCAATGAAGCAGAAGAGCTGCCAGTCGGTTTAGTTGATTAGTAGCGGCAATCGGTAGGATAGGATGTTGAGATGCTCCTGTTGCCAGAAGGTGCGTGGGCTGGGGCTTTGCAGCCATCATGTCTGCAATTTGAGAACGAGACATGGCAGATTGATTCGGGTCAAGGGCAGAACCAAAGTACCTTTACTGTGCCAACTCTGTTCTTGCCCCAGGCCCCAACCAACACTTGGTTATATCAACACACATCCTCGGATGCACTTGTGCAGTAATGTGCGGGTGCACGCGCAGGTGGCACGGGCGCACACTCCAAATAACTGCGCACCCTGCTGCGAGCCTTCATGGCTCAACTCTTTCCGCAAGTTCTGTCAGTTTGGTTTGTCGAAGTGTTGCTGCAGGAAGCATGAAAGGGGAATCACCAGTTGTCTTGCAGTAAATGTGACAGAACTGTACACAAACACACGCACACACACACATATAGGCATGCAGCCGCACAGCAAAGCTCACACTCAGCTGTAAGAGAGAGATGACACATTATTAAACCCTTGCGGTGGTGTACTGAGCCTCAGCATCATGTACAGCTTGCATTGTTCCAGTTCCTACTCTGTGGATCAGTGCACTGGTTAGCCAGGGGGATTACAGATGGAAAAAACTGCTATATGTTCTATATGTTAATTCAGCAGAACATTTGCTCAAGCTGGATGTATGGAATGGATGTTGCTTCTGGATATGAAGTCAATATACGAGTGCCCTAAACATGTGTTATTTTTTAAGGCCAGCAACAGGTTGCTACTCTTATTTCAAAAAGCAATACAGCTGCATAGCAATCCATAGACTTTCTTCTCTTTGAGGAGAACGCTGAACATCAAAGGTCATTGAGAACTCCCACTCTCTCTAGACTTCCAGTTACATAGGAAACACACACAACTTGGCCAAGAATGAATGACACGCTATGTGAAATGCAAATTTTGTGGAATAAACATTGGTTTTATTTATTTATTTATTTAGTAGGGGGGATAAATTTTTATCCAATTTTTGATAGAGGACAAAAGGCAATAGATCACGGACACCTCCAGTCACCTTCAGCCACTGCAACAATCTTAGGATTTACAACTGGAAGCTTTTGTTGTGGTTTAACCACGCGTTTCATTTGGAAACAGGTGATCTTCTTAGCTGACCAATCAGCACGTAGTAGCAAATTCTAAGTGTTTTATGCACAAAGATGTCCTCCCTGTAAGAAAACTGTGCACCATGCAAAACACATTTTTAGACGTAGTATCAATGCATAAACTACACCTTTTTTTGGAAGCAACATAAAATAATTATTTTATATCGTTAGGTCCATATCCACTGGAATTCTAGGAGATATTTATATAGGCATATTGATAGGAACTGAAATATCTTCCATTGATTCATCAGAAACAGATTTGTTGAGCTGATTTAGAATTTTACTGACTATAATATGATGTTCATTTTGTGGACAAGATAAGGGAGAGTACAGCTTTTTTGGTTGGTCAGCAGAGTGACGGACAAGCCCCTACCTTATGAGCTTGCACTTCTTGCATTCTCATTTTCTTAGTGAGCTCCACCCCTCTAACATCATGTCTGGTTGCAGAACAGGAAGTGCAAGGAGATTAAGGGGGTGTCCAAATTCATAAGCTGCATCCTCCTGAGTCTGCATTTGTAGGCCAATTACGTTACGTGACAAAGGCTGTCCAAATTTGTAGACTCCTCCAAATGCGGCCGACAAATGCGCCCTCCTTTTCCCCAGATTATAACGATGGGTCGGGTGTATCCTTCGTGGCCCACCATGTCCCAGTATTCATAGCGCGGCCCAGCCGATTCCAGTTTCCAACAATGGTGGCAGCTACTTAGCCCTAATATTACTCTTATTACTTTTTCTGGGTCACAAAATAAACTTTTAAGATATTTTCAAGAAGGAATGTTGGTGTGTAAACTTCAAATATCTGCTTGGTTTATCAAGACATCACATATTTACAAAGGTGCTCCAACATTTTCGGAGACGTGTGTTACCCACCAGCTCGATAGCTAGCCGGGGTGAGAACAGTGAACTCCCGGCACATCATTTTCAAACCCCCTGTGGTCTTTCGCTACTCAGGTTAAACATGATATATAAGTCACTTAGATAACTAAAAAATGTTTTTGTTTGGCTTTTTTCAGTGTTTTATTTGTTCCTGAGTAAATCGGTTTGGCTGAGATTACAGTTGAATAAACATCAAACAGAAACCTGATTAAATAGAAGTGTGAGATGATTGAAAATTTACGCCAGTGTTCTGTTATATTTTACATAGCAAGGAGCTGAATGGCTGAATTTATTAAACTCCACAGAGACAGCTGCTGACACAAATCTGAAGGCTAGACCATCCAATTTCAGAGCCGCTCACTTCAGGTCTACCCTGCCTTCGGAGGACCTGGCCCACGTAAACTGTGAAGGCCGGGTCCTCAGGAGGATGCAGCCCATGAATCTGGTCACCCCTTATGTTTTTAGGTTTTCTGGATAGTCTATTTAGTCATGCTGCAATAGGCATGAACTGCTGGGGGCTTCCTATGATGCAATGAGGGTTTCCTTGTCACTACGTGTTTATACAACATTTTTGCATTAAATCATTAGCTACTATTAATCTCTGGCTCTTTTTCACAGTGTGTCTTTTGTCCTGTCTCCCTACACCTTCCATCCAACCAGTTGTGGCAGATGGCAGCCCCTCCTTGAGCATGGTTCTGCAAGATGTTTCTTCCTGTTAAAGTTGTTCCTTCCCACTGTAAATAGTATTTGTGTAGCACTTTACTAGTCCCTAAGGACCCCAAAGCACTTTACACATCCAGTCACGCACCCATTCACACACTGGTAAGCTACATTGTAGCCACAGCCACCCTGGGGCGCATTGACAGAGGCGAGGTTTCCTGGCGCCATTGGGCCCTCTGACCACCACCAGTAGGCAACGGGTCAAGTGTCTTGCCCAAGGACACAACGATCGAGACTGTCGGAGCTGGGGCTAGAACCGGCAACCTTCCAAATACAAGGCGAACTCCCAACTCTTGAGCCACGATTGCCCCACTGTCACCAAGTACTTAGTCACAAAGGGTATCTCTAATGTTGTAGGTTCTTTACTTTACAATATAAAGAACCTTGATTTGATCTTTGTTGTGATTTTCTTGGAATTTCATTTTTGCTTCATGCAGATGTTATCGTACTGTTAGTTCTGGGGGAATGAGGGGATGAATTGCTGCCTCAAGAAGTTGTGGAGTTCAAGTACCTCTGGGACTTGTTATAAAGTGTGGGGAGAATTAAAATGTGGATTGGATTGTTATGGTGAAATGAGAACTGAGTTGTCAATTCAGTGGTTTACCTGATCGATGGCAATAGATTTTTTTTTTTTTGTTTCAAACAAAGGTTTCCAGTTGCTTGGACTGGAAATGTTTATCAGATATAAATGACCTTTCACAGAATGCAAACAGGTACACCTACAGTTCCTAAGGTCCCCGCAGCTTTGCTCCAGCAATGATTTGAGTTTATCTCAATCATCTATACTGTTACTGATTGCATCTTTTATCAGCCACTGTTATTAATGTTCCAGCTATTAAAGCTTTAAGATAGGAAAATTGAGCTGATATCATTAAATGAATATTTATTTATTAAATTTTCTCCAGGTACTCTGGCTTCTTCCCACATTCCAAAGACTTGCAGTTAGTGAGGATAGGTTAATTGGTAACTCTAAATTGCCTGTGGTTGTGAATGGTCATCTGTCTCTATGTGTTAGCCCTGCGAGACTGATGACCTGTCCAGGGTGTACCCTGCCTCTTGCCCTAAGGCAGCTGGGATTGGCTCCAGCGACCCTGACAAGAGGAAGAGAATGAATGGATGGACAGTTATATATATAGTAATGAGGACCACTTCATGGTCTATGGATGTTTTTTAGAACTTAATTATTGTTATTTCTCACATCTCACATACTTGTCTTGTCTTTCTGAAAAAAAGCATTGTAAGTATATCCTCACTACCCTCACTTTTGATGTTATGTCCTCAAGTGTCAAAATCTTTTGGACATAGTACAAACCGGCGTCACTTGTACATGTCAGATTGAGTGAGCTCTTCTTACGTGTCCTCGTCCGTCCTTCTACTCACAAACTAGTTCCAAAGTGTCCCCGGGCTTTGAGAGTCTTGACAGAGATTAATCTGTGTTGTGTGTGTGTCTACTGAAGTTAACGCTGTCTGTCTCCAAAAAAACCTCTGGTCCCATGAGTAACCACAATGACACACAAAAGCGTACACTCATCGTCCCACTGCCACACACACGAAGATTCTTAAGGCATGAGTAACTAGGGTAGGAAGCATCAGGGGGACGACCTTGCGTCTGGAACTCAATGCCCCTCTTCACAAAGCATTTGTGTCCAAAAGCCACTCTTGTCCTCCCTTACACCCATAACTCATCTACAGGCTTCTTTAAGAGGACTCAACTGTTATTTCAATCTTGTTGTGTGGCTGGAAAACTAAAGTGTCTGCAGTGAAATGTATATGGTGGCATAGTTTGTCTCCTTCTCTTTAAATGTGGGTAATAATAAATAAATGATGAATTATAATGGTGAAGTACTTGGCCTCAGTACTGAAGATGGGCTGATGTAATCTTGCATTATACTCTTTTATTTTTTGCCTTACAAGATTCTCATTCAGATCAAGGTTTCATTTCATTTTTGAACACATTTTGAAAAAAGATGGTAGTAAATCTATCTATCTATTGTAGTGTTCAGTGGCAAACAATAAAAAAATATTCATCTGAAAACAGAATGGATGTCTACACATAAGAGACAACTAGGCAAAAAAAACAATTTCAAATTTTATCTTTAGATGCTTAGACATTAGCAGGGTATTGAAAAACAATTTTTCTAGATTACTTTATTAAATATGTCAACAATAACACAGTTCGACAGGCATAAAATAGTATTTTTCCACAAACAAGCTTCTATCAGATGAAAACTAGCCATGGTGTGCAATGTGTCCTTAAAAATTGGGAAAAATGGACAAGGGAGGACAACTGTAGTGGCAGGCCTAAAAGCTATCTACAGCAGTATCTGAACATCATCTCCTTAAGTAATAAAATAAAATAATAAAATGTCCAACAAAGACCTGACACAGAACCTGAGAGATGTATCTGATGATTCATTGGATCCATGTACTGCTCATGAAACCTCATCAGAAATAGTCTCAAAGGAAGGCTGTCTGTCAAGAAGCTGTTCTTAATGAAGGGGTGGAAAGTACATTTTAACCTCCCCGTTCATATTCGCACTGCCGAGTCTATCCAGTCTTTTAAATTACGTCTTAAAACTTATTTTTTTATTTTGGCTTTTGATTCTGTCTAGTTGGCTGTTTTAGCTTGTTGCGTTGTTACCTATTGTTTGTTGTCCTCTTTTATTGTTTGTTTTAACTGTCTCATGTTCAAGAACTGGACTGATAATCAGTTGCAGCAGGTCTTGGAATGATTCATTCATGGAATGATCATTCCAGTTTTGAAATGTGAAATCATCAGTAAAGAGGAGGTAAGAAGAGAAGGGCAGAGTCTACACAGCAAACCCCAGGTGAGGACTCCTAAGTCAAATTCTTCAGTATTAAGCAATTTTTCTTTAGATAAAACTTTTGTTGTTGTTTTATTCTCAACAAATTGTACAGCAATAAAATCAGCATTTTTTTCTTTTTAATTTTTCAGGTCCATAAAAATTTGGACACTGTCCCATAATTTTGTACAATTTTGTACGTATCAAGCTGTCACGGACCCGGTTCCGGGGACTCGGGGTCCGTGAACAGTGTGGACCTTTATTATCATTATTATTGTTATTATTGGATGTATGTTTGCTGCACTGTGCTCTTGTGTTCCATGCTGGTGTGTGTACGTGTGTGTTTGGCTGGAGGATGAAGGACAGCCACCTGCAGGCCTGATGGGTGTGGCCCTGCCAGCTGCTGGTCACGCCTAGGTTCCCACACACCTGCTTCTGATCAGGCTCGTCGGGGGAGCTACTTAACAGAGCGATGGAGTTTCCTCTGGCGCAGGATTGTTGAGTTAGACTCCATGTTAGTGTTTAAAGTGCTGTTCAGTGTATGCCTGCTGGAGTTGGTGCCATAACGGCTGTGTCTGTTGTTTTTCCTCAGGAGGACAGCGGAACACAGGACTGCAAGACACACCGGGTGTGTGAAGGCACAGGGGCAGAGAGCACGAAATACCAGCACTTAGGAGAAGACACATCACGGGAGTCGAGGGAGCACTTTGGAGATTTATTGTGTGGTGTACATTTAACTCACTGTAAATAAACCCACTGCTCATTCCACTAAGTCCAGAGTTTGGGTCCTTTTCTCCAACATCCCCCACGGTCTGCCAGCCAGACCGTGACACAAGCTTTAAAGATGCAATTTAACTGAGGACTTTCAACATTAAACCCAGCTGTTAAACCCCTTGAATTAAAGTGTTGTTATATATTTAGGATTTAAATTAATTTAATAATTTTCAGTCATTTTTCATTCATTTTAATATGATAAAAAATCCATCTAAAAATCCAGAATGAATCTATATGTTTGATTAAAACGTGAACTTAATTTTTTTTATTTCTACGATGCCTCTGTCTTTGTTTTACCAACTTCCTCTGCTACCTGACGTTAGCTTTGTTGACCTCACTAGAAAAATACTAACCTGCAAAGTCAAGTGGGCTGAAAAAGCAAATGACCCTTTATCTGTCGTACAATATTACTACTCAGTACTGTGCTGTATTTGATTAGCCCTGCCCCCACTCCTCTTATGCTAGCAAAATAAAAGTTTCCCAACATTACACTAAACCCAATCTCCAAGTTCCTAGGTATAGTGTCTCTAACTGGACATAACGAAAGTGAATATGAATGAGTGAACACGTGAGAAGAAGATATGTTGGTGTTACAGGTGTGATATATGCATCCAGAACGCTGTCATTGGTGCGTCCCTTGTACAATCAGCATAACACTCACTCTTAAATCGAAACATGTGGAGCTACCCTTTGTGGCGACCATTTGTGATGAGAACACAGTCCAAAGTAACTTCTTTTTAAATGGCACTTGTGTTTTGATCTGAGAATTTTATTTGTCTGTGCACATACAGTCCCATGCTAATATCCAGCTGGTGCTATGCCTCGCTACCCTTTAGCTGGTCAAATAAATCCTTTCATTCGTGACACACTCCGGCACTTGAGCACAATGTGCACAGACATCACTCAGCAGATATCATTGATCAAGTGCTTTAGAGACACTGATCTAAATATCTTCAGTGCCGGCGGGAGGTTGCAAATTCTCTGCCTTTTTTTAGTTTTATTTTTTCCTTCTAGTCAGTGCGAGGCATCAGAAAACTCTTTATTTTTGAGTAATCAGTTGCCACTACATTAAATAATGGAGTGGTTCTAGAACACAAGCCTTTCTAAACCAGATTTAATTTAATTCCAGAAGGCACAGACACTCTCTTTAATACACTTTCATCATATTATCAACTTAAGTCAAAAAGGGGGACTGCAGCCTCACTAATATAATGTAGTATTGACCTCACCTGTTGAAGTCAGTATAAATTGCTGGAGAGACTATTTTCTGATATATAATCTGATATATAATCTAGTTTTCTTAAAAGCACAGTTTAAATTCTATCACCAACTCCACTTAAAAAAAAGAGCTCCATTTCATCTCTTTGGTAGCCTTTCATGCAAAATAATCACACTTCAGCATCTGCTTTTTACGGATCAGCTCATCACATCATTCTGTGGCAGCATCATTCTGTGTGTTTGGATTATATAAATCCTTAAAGAACTAGTATCTAAGGATAGTGTCATGCCGTAGCAGATCTAGAAAATTCTACATGGGGAGCAAAGGAGGGGCAAGAGGTTTAGGCAGGGTGGCACATACCTCTTCAGTAAAGTATGTATAAACCCCCTATAATTAATGGAGTCAACGAAATATCCACAAAACACTTTAAAACTATTTATTGTATCATTATCTATTGACTACTGTAATTCATTAACCCTTTAAGACCTACCATAGAACCAAGTCCGTCAGAGCTTATATTATATTTTTACATGGTGTGGTGCCATTTTTGGGAGCATTTCAAGTTGCTACATCAATACAACAATTATAGCCCAGATTTTAATAATATGTATTCATTAAGTGCATAGTAATTACATAAATTGCAAAAAAGTGCAATAAACTACAAAAAAATTGAAAATCGTTTTTGCTTTTTTAACATATATTTGTAGTTAGAGAAATTAAAGAGGCTTATCCCTCAAAACTGTAAATACAAAAAAGTTGCACAAAATAGTTTCCTACCACAGGAAATTTATTTTGAGTGTTTTCATAGTTTTATTTTTGAAATACAACAATTTTTATATACTGCAGGAAAAACAAAAATAAATATTATACTGCAAATTTGCAAAAAAGCAGCATATGCATCAAAATAAACTATTTCCAGCAGTGCAATATGAGTCCTAAGCATCCCAGAAAAGACACAGAAAGTCATAAAGTCAAAGATAGCTTTTAAAAACACCAGTATAGGCCCTGAGGCCCTGATGGTAAAAAAAACTACATTTCCGCGAAAATGATGTCACTTCCGGTTTCGGGCAGGTAATGGCGGACATGCAAAAGTTCGCGCTGACGTCTATTCCAACATAGGAAGTGTTATGAACAGCTGATCGGATCGGCAAAGCGTGTTTCTGGAATATTATGTTTTTGTTGCTGCAAGTGCTTTTTATGAAGTTTTTGCAAAGCTATATGTGGAAGGAAACTGGGACCTAGGACAAACTGATGGCATAAGATGTAAGTACAACTCCTCCGGTTTCATATGCAAAAAAAATTATTGCGCTAGCTTATGTGGTTGCAGTGCTACCGGGATTTAAAAATAGTTACGCAAAACAGAGCGTGCCCGCTCCAACCGGCTCTAAAGGGTTAATATCAGGATGTCCTAAAAACTCCAGTTAACTCCAGTTAATCCAAAATGCTGCAGAAAGAGTACTAAACCTGCTATCACACTCCATCTGGAACCTCTGGATCTCAGATCTCTGTTTCTCCTCCTGCAAGTAAGAATAGCTATACAAATTGCTCACCACTTCAGTTCTGCGTTCCCCCTAGCCACGTTACCCAGGCCACACCAAATCAAGCTCTACGTGTTATTGCTTTTTATCCTTGCTACTTTTCCCCCTCCGCAAAGCACCTGGTGGCCGGGCCTTAGTCCATGGGGCCTGGCCGGGCACAGCCCGGAAAAGGGACATGGGCCCATCTTCCTGCAGTCCCACCACCCGCAGGAGGCACCGTAGGGGTCGGGTGCAATGTCAGTCGGGCGGCAGCCAGGAGCAGAGGTCCTGGCAGACCGATTCCCAGCTACCAAGGCTGGCAATTGGGACATGGAATGTCACCTCTCTGGTGGGAAAGGGTGCTGTGGTGGGTATTTTGGTATCCCCTTGGCTTGCTGCTGGTATGTTGGGGTTTCTCCCAGTGAACGAGAGGGTTTGTTCCCTTTGCCTTCGGGTCAGGGAACGGGTCCTGACTGCCATCTGTGCTTATGCGCCGAGTGGCAGTTCAGAGTACCCAGCCTTCGTGGAGTCCCTGTGTGGGGCGCTGGAGGGTGCCCCCCCTGCGGATTCTGCTGTCCTACTCGGAGACTTCAATGCTCACATGGGCAACGACAGTGAGACCTGGAAAGGCGTGATGGGGAGGAACGGATTCTCTGATCTGAACCTGAGCGGTGTTTTGTTACTGGACCTCTGTGCAAACCACAGTTTGGCCATAATAAACACCATGTTTGAACATAAGAGTGTCCATAAGTGCACGCGGCACCAGGACACTCTAGGCCACAGGTCAATGATTGATTTTGTAATCGTATCACCAGACCTGAGGCCATATGTTTTGGACACTCGGATAAAGAGAGGGGCTGAGCTGTCAACGGATCACCACCTGGTGGTCAGTTGGATCAGGTGGCGATGGAGGACGCTGGACAGATCTGGCGTGCCCAAACGTACAGTGAGGGTGTGCTCGGAACGCCTAGCAGAGGCCCCAGTCCGCGAGATCTTCAACTCACACCTCCGGCAGAGCTTCAACAGCATTCCGAGGGAGACTGGGGACATTGAGTCTGAATGGACCATGTTCAGCACCTCGATTGCCAAAGCCACTGCACTGAGCTGCGGCCGCAAGGTAGTTGGTGCCTGTCGTGGTGGTAATCCTCGAACCAAATGGTGGACACCAGAGGTGAGGGGAGCCACCATGCTGAAGGAGTCCTACTGGGCTTGGTTAGCCTGTGGGACTCCGGAGGCAGATGATAGATACCGACAGGCCAAGGGGAATGCGGCTCGGGCGATGGCGGAAGCAAAAACTCGGGTGTGGGAGGAGTTCGGAGAGGCCATGGAAAAAGACTTTCTGACTGCTTCGAAGAGATTCTGATAAACCATCAGGCGACTCAGGAGGGGAAAGCGGTGTTCTACCTGCACTGTGTATAGTGCTGGTGGAGTGCTGCTGACTTCGAATGAGAAAATTGTCAGGCGGTGGAAGGAATACTTCGAGGATCTCCTTAATCCCACTGGCACGTATTCCGTGGCGGAAGCAGTCTGGGGATGAAGGGGATGACCCACCAATCTCTGGAGGCGAGGTCAATGAGGCAGTTAAACAACTCCCTGGTGGCAGAGCCCCTGGGGTGGACAAGTCCCTGAAGGCTCTGGATGTTGTAGGGCTGTCTTAGTTGACATGCCTCTGCAATGTTGGGTGGAGATCAGGGGCAGTACCCCTGGACTGGCAAACCGGGGTGGTGGTCATCTTTAAGAAAGGGAGACCGGAGGGTGTGTTCCAACTACAGGGGAATCACACTCCTCAGCCTCCCTGGGAAAGTCTATGCCAGGGTGCTGGAGAGGAGAGTACATCCGTTAGTCGAACCTCGGATACAGGAGGAACAATGCGGTTTTCGTCCTGGTTGCAGAACACTGGACCAGCTCTTTATCCTCTTGAGGATACTTGAGGGCGCATGGGATTTTAACCAACCAGTCTACATGTGTTTTGTGGACTTGGAGAAGGCATTCGACCGTGTCCCTCGGGGGGGTCCTGTGGGGGGTGCTCCGGGAGTATGGGGTGTCTGGCCCATTGCTACGGGCCATTCAGTCCTTATACGACCATTGCAAGAGCTTGGTCTGCATAGCCGGCAATAAGTCGGACTTGTTCCTGGTGAGTGATGGGCTCCACCAGGGCTGCCCTTTGTCACAGATTCTGTTCATAATTTTTATGGAAGGAATTTCTAGGCGTAGCGAAGTGGCGTAAGGCTTTCACTTCGGTGGTCTCAGGATCTCATCTCTGCTTTTTGCAGATGATGTGGTCCTGTTGGCTTCATCAGGTGATGGCCTCCAGCTCGCCTTGGAACGGTTCGCAGCTGAGCATGAAGCGGTGGGAATGAGATTCAGCACCTCCAAATTCAGTGATGGGAATAACTGCATTACAGGAAACGGTGTTACTAACGGCATTACGTTTTTCAGTAACGAGCAATCTAACTATTTACTATTTCTATCGTTAGAACGCCGTTACCGTTACAAACAACAAAATGCGGTGCGGTCGCATTACTATTTTTCAACAAACAGACGGTTGAAGCTGTGTTCAGCTTACTGCATCTTATATCAGTTGCATGGAAGTAGCTGTCTATCTAGGTAATCTGGGCACTACAGCTTGCGGAAGGCTATCACTTTCTGGCAAACGATCACTTTTTGGCACAATACCTGTTGCTAAGGGGGCAAAACAATCACATGAGTGCTGCTGTTTGACTGAGAAAGAATAAAGTAGCCATTGTAAGCCAATCACATGACCACTTTAACATGACTGGCCGTGATATTCTCCTTTATAGTGGACAGAAATTATTTTTATCTGAGTGGCACAAATGATTTGTGTGCCATCTTATTAAATGAACACCTGATTGTTGTGTAAGCAGTTTGAAATGGCTATAAAAAGGGGTAAAAGGTAAATGGCTGCAAATAACTTTGTTGTTTGCAAAACTTAAACATGTTTGTGTTTGTTACAGTAAAAATATACCCTTTTCTACTCGGATTTTATGTTTTTTGTCTGATTTTAGATCAATTGTGTTAATACAGTATGTCAAAATGAAAACATATCTGTACATTTAGACACGCGAGGTTGTGCTGAAAAGAATGACACCAAACAAGGCAAACTAAATAGTTTTTAAAGGTGTAATGTTGAGGTAAAATCTAAAGTAGTTGAAAATGGCCAATTATACCGTGGACCCCAGAGGGTTAAAGATTTTTTTTTTTTTTAAGTAACGCAATAGTTACTTTTCAAGTAATTAATTGCTTTTAGTATCTTGTAACTCAGTTACTAACTCAGTTACTTTTTTGAAGAAGTAACTAGTAACTATAATTAATTACTTGTTCAAAGTAACTTGCCCAACATTGTCCAAATCTGAGGCCATGGTCCTCAGCTGGAAAAGGGTGGAGTGCCCATTCCGGGTCAGGGAGTATCTCGGAGTCTTGTTCACAAGTGATGGGAGAAGGGAGCAGGAGATCGACAGACAGATTGATGCAGCGGCTGCAGTGATGCAAACGCTGTACCGGTCTGTTGTGGTGAAGAGAGAGCTGAGTGTAAAAGTGAAGCTCTCAATTTACCGGTTGATCTACGCCCCTACCCTCACCGAACGAGATCGCGAATCCAAGTGGTGGAAATGGGCTTCCTCCGAAGGGTGGCTGGCCTCTCCCTTAGAGATAGGGTGAGGAGTTCGGCCATTTGGGAGGGGCTCAGAGTAGAGCCGCTGCTCCTCCACATCAAAAGGAGCCAGTTGAGGTGGTTTGGGCATCTGACAAGGATGCCCCCTGTGCGCCTCCTGGGTGAGGTTTTCCGGGCATTTCCCACCGGGAGGAGGCCCCGGGGCAGACACAGGACCCGCTGGAGAGATTATATCTCTCTTCTGGCCTGGGAATGTCTTGGTGTTCCCCCGGATAAGCTGGAGGAGGTGGCTGGGGAAAGGGAGGTCTGGGCTTCTCTGCTTGGGCTCCTGCCCCCGCGACCCGGCCCCGGATAAGCGGATGAAAATGGATGGATGGATACTTTTCCAAAGTCTAAGTTTAACCAATAAAACATTGGCCTCAGGCACAGAAACCCAGAACAGAGACAGCAGGCGGTTTAACAGTTTCGGTACAGACCACTCGGTCCCATGACACACCTATTGAAGCATATACGATAATAGACCTCTCTGCATTGAATCATATTTGTTATTGATCTCTGGCTCTCTTCCTTCTCTCACCCAACCCGGCACAGCAGATGGCCACCCCTCCCTGAGCCTGGTTCTGCCGCAGGTTTCTTCCTGTTAAAAGGGAGTTTTTGCTTCCCCCTGTCGCCAAAGTGCTTGCTCATAGGTGGTCATATGATTGTCGGGTTTTCTCTGTATTATTATAGGACCTACTTTATAATATAATGTGCCTTGAGGCGACTGTTGTTGTGATTTTGATGCTGTACAAATTAAATGGAATTAAATTGAATATCTTGTAAGGAAACAATTTTCAGGTATAAATAAGACAAAAGTTCCCCAAAATAAATACAAAATACATACAGAAATAAAGCTTAACTTAAGCTCTCCTAAAAGTGATAGCTGATTGAATGAAAAGTATAACCAGAGTGAGAAACAAACAAAGCAGCGTTTCAGTGATGCATTCATTAGAAATGTTGCCTAATAGTAATCGTTTCAGTTTTGCAGTCTAGTAGAGTGCTATGAAGCATTTACATACACTGCAAAAAAAATTTTTTAAGGGAACACTTGAACATTACTGTGTAGCGGATTACAATCCTTGGTATGCTTGTCCACATAAGAGGACGTATTCAAGACTGCACTCTAGGGTCCTTCTCAAAGAAAGACTCAGAAATAAGCATCAAAATAATAAGAAAAATCTAAAATGTAATAGAAAATGGTTGTTTCCAGGGATACACAAAACCCGGTATCACAGTTCAGATCAGTTGCTGCTAGAATTTACGATCGGGGCACGCTGTTTCACATTAAAGATTCAATGGAAAGCTACTTTGACAGCTGGAACAGTTACAGGAGAATGTTTCCTCCCCCTTTTGTGTGCTCCGCACCTGAGTGCACGCCACTGTACATACTGGTGGGACAATCAGAAGAAAAAGAAAAGGGGAACCAGGGCCAGTGTTCAGGTGAGACTGAGAAGGTACCGAAGGTTAGGTTCTTGGCTGTAGGGAGATTCCCGGTGCCTGCGACCAGTTCATCTATTGCCATCTGGTAGGGACGCTACCCTTCAGTCTGCAGCCCGGGATCCACGGCTAAATTGCAGCATGCTTACCCTATGTCCTTCATCTGTCCGCCGTTTTACCTGCAGTAGCGATGTACCATCATGGATACTAGCATCGACTAGCTTCGGAGTCACCGCCCGGCGCAGTGTACAGGTATGCACAGGTGCTTAATTCAAGTACCATTGCAGTCAGATGTTGAGTGCACCAACCAAACGTCATCAATACGGTTTGCCCTGCTTAACGGTCGCTCAATTACAAACAAATCATTTATTTTAAATCTCTTCATGGAGGAATCCCTAAACTTAAGGTGTTTAACCGAGACATGGCAGGAAAGAAGATTTCCTTCAACTGAATATAATCCACGCTGTCAGGTTTATATTGTTGATTGTCATTTATGCTTAGAAATATCTACTCATATATGCTTAGGGTTAGGATTAGGTCACACTCTGAACCCTCTGAACCCCCCCCTCCCCCCCCACACACACACACATATATACCTATATGAAACGTTATATGTTAATGAACCTATGCATATTCATGTAACCACAATAAAAGGAGTGCTATGGGGAACCTGGCTGAGAGTCTGATGGAGGTCAAGTGGGTGGAACGACACTTGGTTCCAGGCAGGTCTCCCTCATGCATGAGTAACACAAAGAACTTTGCCTATTTGTGTCTTGCTTTTTGCTGTGTAGTAAATTGTCTTGAACGTTCCAGCGAATAGGTTTATGCTACAAACCTATCATTAATTGGTCCTTCAACGCTGGATCCCTGGATTCGCCAAGGGGAGAAGAGACATGTTGAAAGACTGACGTCAGCCAGGAAGTTCCTGTAGTAAAGTCCCGAGACGTGAGAATTTGTCATCGGGCCGGCGGATTAGCTGTCTGTTTTCTCTCCTCGATGAATGAAGATTGGCGGGATTCGAGTCTAATATTACATGCTAAGCAACGCCGAGTAAGTTGAGAGAGGTTCAGATGAGGCTTTGATGGCCTATAAGTGAAGTTCACTGAACTAAAGACAAATATGGTTTGATGATTATTGACATGCTTTCCAAATAGAAGTTTTTCCTCCTAGCAAGGAAATACAGGTGCAGCAGTCAGAGTATTGCTGAAAGGAATCTCCTGAGAAATCTTCAGAGGCCCAGTGAGAAACAAGAACCATTCCAGGCATAACTGACAGCCCAGGCAGTGGTTGAGGTCAAAAGTCGAGCTGTTTGGGGCCCATCATGAGATCAGATTGCCACAACAATAACCATGAAGCTGCGTTGGAATGAGATCTGTGCCAAGGGGGCTTTCCAGAGGCCAACAGAGGAGATTGTGGACAACAGACGGGCACCTGAAGGATGAGGGGAGCGTGCCACGCTCCATCGACAGCGCAGAGGGAGCCCAAGGATGGCATCATGATTCTGTGAAAAGCACAGGAACCAGAAGCTAAGGTGGTTTCCTATGAACTTCACCTAATGCTGTGTCACTGTACTATACATACAATGACACTCTGAAGACTGCTGGGATCATAACAGCAGTAAGACAACTGGATCCAACACCCTTTCCACAGAGGGTTTTTTCTGCAGAGGATGGACAGTAGAGGAGTCATAAATATCCCTCGCAGGACAGAGGCCTGAAGTGAGGTGATGGGGGTAGATAGAGGCCATAAAACAGGAGTGCTGACAGGCCTGCAGCTTTGAAGATAGCTGAGACCCATGTTGACAAACAACAAAACCACCTGGTATGTTTGAATTTCTATTCTATGTACATTTGGACTCTGGTCCTATGTACAGTGATGGAAACAACTGGAAGAGACATTTATGACGCCCTGCAGAACTTAAACTACTCTGTAGAGACAGGTGTGATTTACATGTCTAGAGGAGGAGCACCACCAAGCTGGGATGTTTTTGAAAATGTAAATTTTTTATTTTGACGGTTAACAATTCATTTGTTCACTTGCTGGATGCAGTTTACCATTGGATGAGATCAATGAGGAATAGGATAACTGCTAATACATTAGTCAAACTGTGTACGTTTACAGTAATTTAGGGTGATTGACATTTGCTGAGTATAAAAATGTTTGCATTGAAACTGTCAGACATGAGGTGATCATAACTGGGAACTTTTCTAGCATAAATGTCAAACGGGCAGAAATGTCAGGTTTATATTGTTGATTGTCATTTATGCTTAGAAATATCTACTCATATATGCTTAGAGTTTATAATCAATGTCATTTTGGTAGAGGTTTGAGTCTGCAAAGACTTTGTGTGCATTCCAGAGTGTTCTGGCATTCACACCCACATCCTGGGAGCATGGGAGAGGTCATACCTTCTCTTATTGTTTTATGGTAGGATAAACGTAGCTATATGTGTTTTAGTCTAAGTGCCTTTTGTTTAGATGAACTGCTGGACTTCCAGACCAGCAGGTTTAGGGAAGTCTTTATGGGCTCACACTCTAAAAGTACTGCCCTATGTTTGAAATCTCCTCCTTGGATAAATTAAAACATTCGTAATTTTAGGAGATACTGTTGCAAGCTAGAACGTTTGTGGAAGACTTCCAAGCTCGAGGTTCACAGATTACATCTTAAAGAATCCATTTTCGTACTAAATGACATGGGGAAAAATGCCAGAACAGAGTATTTTGCACACCTTATAGCGTCAAAAAAGAAAAATCCTAAATTCTTGTTTAATAAAATTAAGACTATTGTTTCTCCTGATGCTCCTCATGCACCCGTTTACTCAACATCTGAATGTAATGAGTTTTTGAATTATTTCACAAATAAGGTCACTGCCATTAGGTCAAATATCTCTCCATCATCTTCTCAGTATCAAGCTTACAATTTACTCACCTCTGATACTTGGTCTTCCTTTACTCCAGTTACATTACAGGACATCAGGGCTTTGCTTGGTCATATGAAACCAACTTCAAGCCCCCTTGATGTCCTTCCTGCCTTTTTTTTCATGAATGTGTTTGACTCTATTGGCCCCTGTATTGTGGAAATGATAAATATTTCTCTTTGTTCTGGTTCAGTTCCCAGCTTCTTTAAACAAGCTGTTGTTAAGCCGATATTAAAGAAACTTTATTTGGACCCATCCCCTTCAAACAGTTAGTGCCTTTTGTATCAAAGATTTTGGAAAAAACTGTAGCAGAACAACTGAACTGTTTCCTGGAGAAAAATATCATGGACATTTTCCAGTCTGAATTTCGCAAATTGCACTCTACGGAAATGGCTTACCTTAGAGTATCTAGTGACATCCTGATGGCCGCAGACTCCGGAGAATACACAGTTCTGGTTCTGTTGGATCTCAGCTCTGCTTTTGATATTGTGGATCACAGTATCATTGTAAACAGGCTTATTTGGGATTACTGGTGTTGTTTTAAAAATGGTTCATGTCATATTTATCTGAAATGAAATGGGCGACCGTGGCTCAGGGGGTTGGGAACCGCATCTGTAACCGGAAGGTCGCCGGTTCGATCCCTGGGCTCTCTGTCCTGGTCGTTGTGTCCCTGGGCAAGACACTTTACCCTCCTTGCCTACTGGTGTTGGCCAGAGGGGCCGATGGCGCGATATGGCAGCCTCGCTTCTGTCAGTCTGCCTCAGGGCAGCTGTGGCTACAACCGTAGCTTGCCTCCAGCAGTGTGTGAGAGTGAATGAATAGTGGCATTGTAAAGTGCTTTGGGTGCCTTGAAAAGCGCTATATAAATCCAATCATTTATTATTATTATTAAATAACTTTGTATGAATCAAGTGATGTCCAAATCAAGAGTTCTATCTTGTGGGGTACCTCAGGCATCTGTCTTGGGTCCAATTCTCTTTTTACTCTATATATTCCCCTTAGGCCAAATTATTAGGCGCTAAAATGATATCTATTCCGATGACATTCAGTTATACTGTTCTTTTAAAGTCTCTGATTTTATAAATTGTTTAGTTTAAGTAATTGCCTGACAGAAATTAAGCAATGGTTAAACGGCAACTTCTTCCAGTTAAACTCTGATTTAACAGAAACTTTAATTATTGCTCCTGACCATATGATTCCAGAAATTAGGCAGCATGTCAGCTTCTTAGACCCTTATATAAAATCGAGCCTCAGAAACCTCGGTGTCATATTTGACAGCTCGATGTCGCTTTAGCAACATTCCAAACAGGTGGTCCAGAACTGTTTTTATCATTTAAGAAATATTTCAAAACTCAGACTAATGGTGTCAAAGCCTGAAATTGAGATGATTATTCATGCGTTTATTTCTTCACGTTTAGACTACTGTAATGGTATTTTTACTTGTTTTAACAAATCAGCTTTAAATCGTCTCAAACTGTGCAGAATGCTGCAGCAAGACTCTTAACAGGCACCAAGAGAAGATCTCATATCACTCCAGTTTTGGCCTCCCTTCACTGGTTGCCTGTAAGTTTTAGGTTTTATTTTAAAATTTTACCTTTAACCTTTAGGGCCCTACATGGTCAAGCTCCCCAGTACATATCTGACCTGCTGAAACTGCATTCCTCTTCCCGAGCTCTAAGGTCATCAGGTCAGAGACTGTTGGTGGCCCCACGCACTCGATTTAAAACTCGTGGTGATCGGGCCTTTCAGGTAGTGGCACCAAGGTTGTGGAATTCTCTCCCACTGGTTTTACGCTATTTAGACTCCACTGATTCTTTTAAAAAGCAGCTGAAGACATTTTTTATATAGGCAAGCTTTTAATTAATTTGTTGTTTTTATGTTGTATTTTACTGTTTTACATTGTTTTTTGTTGTATTTCCATTCTTTTCATTTTTAATTTTCTTTGTTGTAAAGCACTTTGTGATTTTTATCTGCAAAAAGCGCTATATAAATACATTTTACTTACTTAAGCTGCATCTACACGTACACGGGCATTTTTAAAATCTGTTTATCTCCATCCACATGATAATCCAAAAACTGGTCTTAAGGTCTGCCAAGAGGATACCAAAGCACCAGTTCACAACTGTAACTGTAAAGAAATGTTGGGCAATCAGAAAAGTATGTAAACTTGTATATCTTTGATTTTGCGCGACAAATGTGAGGAGAAATGGCTAAAATGCAAAGAAAAAGTTATATTACTTTTTTTGTCAATACTGGTGAAATGAGATACTCCTTGCAATTCGGTCAAATTGCACATGTAGTCCAGAATGTCACATCCCTACGTGCAGTCTCAAGAAGGCTTGCTGCATCTTCCATGTACAGTCTCCTGGAGGAGATCACAGGAGACTGTGACCAAGGCAGTAGAAAGTCATCAACCCAGCAGCAGGGCTAGTATGTACTCTTTTATGTGAGGAAGAACAGGACGAACACTGCCAGAGCCCTACAAAACATTCAGAGGACTACTCATGTGCACTTCTGTGACAAAACAGTCAGAAACATTCTTCGTGTAGATACCATGACGGTCCAGTGTCCTTGTGTGGGACACTGTGCAGCTCAGACCACTGTTCTTTTCACAGACAAGAGCAGGCTCACACCGAGGACATGTGATGGACATGAAAGCATGTGGACATGCTGTGGTGAACGGTATACTGCCTGCAACTTCATCCAGCATTCAGCAGTGGGTCAGTGATGGCCTGGAGAGGCATGCCACTGGTGATGTGTAGAATGCAATGTACAGTTGGACTTCCATCACAAATGTTGTTCGATTCAGTCCTGCTAGGGCGTTAATTAAGCACTATTGCTGTATAACACCACATTTTGTATTTGCTAATTTTATTTGTGAATAACGGTTAATGGTAATACTACCATGCACTAGCTTGGCAGTTATAGCATTTTCTATGACAAATGATCTGCCTCCATCTTACAAACTTTGTATACAAAGTGAGCACTCCTGCACGTTATACTTTGCTGAAACTTCTTCAAGAGTGGCTACAGTGATCATTTTATTGTAGTTGAAAGAATTTGGATATTTTTAACCATCATTGGTGCCTCTTTGCTTGTTTAGTCATGGGAAATGAAAGGGCAGTAAAACTAATAATGACTAACAACATCAGACTTAACAAGCACGTACTGCGGAATCCTTTTCAAAATGGGCACTGGGGAAATATACACAAAACACTTATATTTTATTGTCTATCAAGATCAAACGAAATGGAGCGATATCAATAATTCTAAATCTATATTTTTTCTAAACAGAGCTGAGTGAGGATGGCAAGAATAATGCTCATAATGCTCCTTTGTTGTGTTTGCATTGTGCTACCCCAGCCTAAAAAACGAGCAGTCTGGATTCTATTAAACTGGATTAAATGGGCCGTAATAACGTTTGTGTGACATATGTTTTAATATTGATAAAAGGAGGTTATGATGGATGACCACCGCAGAAGTGCTCACACTGGATTAATGTGATGCACTGAAATGTCTCACAGACTCAAAAGCATGAAGCCTATTCCTTACATTTCCCAGTGGGACTAGAAAATGGGAGCTTTTTAAAACACACAGAAGTCTATTCACAATCATAATTCATTTGAAATTGAACCTGAAACAGATCTCAAAAGTGTTCATCATTTAGAGAAAGCACACTGTGACACACATGGAAGTATATTTATCCCCCACTGATATTACGCCCAGTCTGGAATAAAGATGCTTTATTCAGGCGTGCTCTCTGTGCTCTTGTCAGGCCTAATTTGTTCTCTTGCAATGGATCTGTGCATACCAGAGTGACATTACAACCTCTGCCAGCCGGAGATAAAGTCATAATTGAGACGTGAAATGAGTGCGTCCACAAGAGTGAATAGGTGGGGGAATCACCTGACATACTGTGATGTGTACGTGCATGTTTTCTTTTATGTGATAGCTTAAATTTATTGTAGTCGTCTGAAATGTACAAGGCTTTCTGATAAAATAAAACAGAATTTATAGCATTCTTTTCCTTTTATGTCTTAATGTAACTTCCCAGGTCACAACAAACCTGGCGTATAGGGGGATTGCAAAGCTTTTACAATTCTGGTAAGATGTGGTAATTGAAATGACGGCTTTATTATTCATGATTAGTTTATTTTAAAAAATTTTTTGCTTGATTAAAGTGTTGTATCTCTTCCTGCCTAAGAATGTGACTATAGTTGTCTCTGAAATTGCAGCTTGGTTTGCAGAATATAAGATAAGTCTCAGTTTTATTAAATGTGCACTGCGAGGTATGGCAATGGACAGATGTATAGGGTCCGCTGCTGAGCAAAGGGTTAATAAAAAAAATCCTGTCTTCATTGATTTGCAGAGTATTTTCTCAAGCATGATGCCTGCTGCTCTAAAGGTCAGATGAGAAAAAAAATGCAACCTGGAACATCTCCCCAACTCAAAGCTAGACAGGGAATTATTGATTAGAGGTACGAAGAGCTGAGAATGCGAGTGAACGCAAGTCTGGATCATAATCTAGTGAAGACCTTTAATGTTCACACATTCACATTTTCAGCCAATTTAATTTAGTGTTATTATTATCAATTAGGATGAGATTTGGGGGGGGGGGGTTTGTTTTGTTTTTTACATAGACTCATTTCAAGTGTTTTTCTTTTTTTGTTTTTTTTTAGCTTAGTCCGATTTTCAGATTCTCTTAGAGGAAAAAAAAAAAAATCAATCTTGAGAATCAGCCTTGCTCTTAGTAAAACCTTGAATCCAAAACCAGACATCTCATCAGAATGTTGCTCAGTCTTTATATATTTTAAAGACACAAAAATAGGATCGGGTACCTGCAGTCAAGCTATAGCTGTATATAGCTGAAACTTATGCAATACTATGCAATAGACATTTCGACTTTGAAAATGCTATATCATAGCAGAGTAGACATTCGTAATTCAATCATCATCTCCGATTCCTGTTTAGAGGAATGTGGTATTTTGAGAAGGAGACAAAAATGATTGTTAACTGTCATTTGAAGGCAGTGAAGAAGTACATGGATATTTTTATGGCTTGCTGGGTTAGCAAGTTATCATCAATTGTCATATCCACCACACAGAGAAGATTTAGCATTGGTTTGGAGCTGTATTTTTTTTTAGTTACCTGATTCAAAAAACTGAAATAAAAGAAGTTCTTGTCTTTACTTTCATCCCATACCTAATTAGGTATCACCAATTCTGGCCTTTAAGCAGCTAAAAGTTATGCTGCATTACACTGCTATTTGCTAGCTGCTAATGTTTTTTCTCTCCCTTTAATAACTGGCAGGTACCTCGCAGCACGTAGCAGCTTTGCTGCTGGAAATAAGGATGATGGAGTCAGACTCAATCAGATCAGTAACGTTGACACCTTTCACCTTTTCACAAATAGGTCATTTCATGTGTGCTAACATGAAAAAAGGATTGGTGAACTTTAATGACAGAAGTGATCAACATCACGCAAACACGTCCATCAATGGAGAACAAAGTGCAGTTTAAATACGGTGTTGAAGCTGAGGTCAATGACTCCTTCACAGTCTTCTGGGCTGTGCTGTTACATGATTTCTCTGGAGAAAACTCAGCGAAGAGCATACTGTGCATTTACATTTTGTTTCCATTACAGCTTCATTAAACGGCGCAGCCTATGTGAAAGAGAAATTGAGAAGTAACTGACATGTCAGGACTTAATTCAACATCTTTCACTGTCCACTCTGCTGTCTGGAGATCAGCTAGCTAATAGGTCCCATAAGAGTGGTCAGTACATAATTAAACTCGTCCACCCCTGTTTTTGTTTTATTCATTTTTTTCCTCTTCCAGCCCTATGAATGCATCTGTGTGACAAGGCAAATGTCACTAAATGCCAAGCCAGGCCAACCATTCCAAAAGTCAAATGTTAGTTCATCTGTTAAGTCAATTTCCACTCAGCCTGACCAGCTGTTGTCTGGGTTGGCTCTCTTTAACCTCAGTGACAGGAATAAATGATTGACCCTTTGGCCTCAGCTGGCTTTACTATATCAGATAAGACCAATAGATGATGGGAAGACAATGCAAAAGGATAGGATAAGACAAAAGCAACAGAAGGTTGTGCATAGAATATAGCACACTGCTAAGAAAGAATTAGAGAACATTTGGTCATCATTGTATAATACCAAGTCAGTTAAACATCAGGGATATCAACCTGTTCAGTTAGGAAATATAAGCGATTGGTGCAAATGAGAGCAGCAACAAGACAGCAACAAAAGGGGAATGGTTTTAACAGGTGGTGATTACATACCATTGCTCTCTCCTTATTCCCCTCTGACTGATTTTTTTCTAGTTTTGGTTTTGTTACAGTCCTTGTCCCTATTAGTTGCATGAGACAGCACCTCGAGCCCATGAGGTTGCGCAGGTACTCCTGCTCCTGCCGGATGGCATACCTAGAGCGTGAGGGAGAAGTTCTCTAAAAAAGGTGTAATGGATTCACAATGTAATATGCTTTTAAGCTGGACAGATTTTCTAAGCAACTAAATACTGACCTATCAATCATTTGAACATAAATAAGGCACCTAACTGAAGGAATGTCAACACATAACAGACAACTTAGCAAAGAACCAGTTTTAAACTGTATCTTTAGGCACTTTGTTGCTAGCGGTTATAAACACACAATTTGTTACCATTTCTTTAGTTGAGTCTATGAGAAATGATGAAGACAACACAGTTTGACAGGCATAAAATTGCATTTTTGCACCAACACAAGATATTAACAAAAAAGCTGACATGTCTCAGCAAAGTGTGCAATGTGTCCTTGAACAGATGATCCATCTACTGTTCACTAAAGCCTCGTCTGAAATGGTCTGGCTGGAAGGGTGGCTGTCAAGAAGCCATTCTTAAGGTAGGGAAACGGGGAGAAAAAGCTGAGGTATGACACATTACACAAGAACTGGAGTCAAAACCAGCAGAGTGCTGATTCAAGCCATGAAAAGTTTGGTTCAAGCAATGATCAATATCTATACAGGAGAGAGGTACAACAGTGTGTGTCTAAAGCCATCTGTAAAACAGGATGCAGTGTTGGTTGGGGGCTGAATTTCACTGACTGTATTGCAGCCCCCAAACAAATACAATTATGAACATATAAGCACCATCAGAGTTTGATCCACCATACAATACCACTGGGAAAGCATCTTCATTTCCTCAATTTTCAGCATGACAGTGATCCCAAACACACAGCCAAAGCAGTAAAAGCATTGTTAGATAGAAAAACAGACAATGGAACACTATCGGTCATGGATTGGCCTCCCCAGAGCCCAGACTACAATTTAAGCTACTTAAAGTCCTTAGGAGAAAGCTTACTTATGAGAGTTCAGCCTATGATGAAGAATTAAGGTGGCCACTCTACTATATAACAGAAGCACATTAGAATTATGCAAACTGTTTCTGCCTTATATATCGCATTTCCTTTTATATTTGCACAATTTAATGAATGGTACTTTAACATTAGATAAACTTAAAATAAACTTATTTCAGTGCTGCAACTTGAAACAGTCTTATAGTACATAAAATAAAATCATAAATCGGTTTTCACGGTCAATACTGTCACCACTATGACAACACAAACAAGGCACAGATCTATCATTAAATTAAACTGTTTTGTTAGTCTAAGAAATATAAATAAAGACTGTTTATTTATTTATTATTTTTTGTGGTTGACAGCAAACCGTGTTGTTGTGTTTATTTTGTATTATTATTATTTATGATTATTTTATATGAAATCATTGAGTGGCACTCAGTGGTAAGGTTAAGGATTAGGTTGTATTTTTGGCACACGCTAACTAGTACTGATCTTTCAAATGAAGTTTTTTTTACTTTACATTTATGCAAACAAATAAAGGAAAAATTCTGTATATAAAAGGGTAGAAGTGACTAACCCTAAAAAGGTAACCAGTCACCTGGTGGATAAAAAGAGATTACCATTTTGTAATGATTGAATCTTTGATTACATTACATAGAAAATAAAGATTCATCCCGATGTCACAACTTCTGCTTATGTTTTCCTTTTTTATATATATTAGCGTTAACTGTCTGCATCTTACTGTCACTCACTTGAACATTTTTTAGAGCCACTCAAGAAAATGAGACAGCCTCTTATTGCTTTTAATGTGCATCCTTTTGTTCATTACTAGGGTGATTCAGTGGATGACATTTAACTTTTTTTCTTTACAAAGCCTACATAGTTCATCACAGCATATTTAGTTTAATATTTCTTTCTGACAGTTTTCACATCTGTGGTTAAGATAAGATAAGATAAAACTTTATTAATCCCTCGGATGGGTTCCTCTGGGAACAGAAGTTACAGAACGTGAGCAGAATATTATATATATATCCATCCATCCATCCATCCATCCATCCATCTTCATCCGCTTTATCCGAGGCCGGGTCGCGGGGGCAGCAGCCTAAGCAGAGCCACCTCCTGGGCGCCTCTCCCCAGCCACCTCCTCCAGCTTATCCGGGGGAACACCAAGGCGTTCCCAGGCCAGAAGAGAGATATAATCTTTCCAGCGTGTCCTGGGTCTGCCCCGGGGCCTCCTCCCGGTGGGACATGCCCGGAACACCTCACCTAGGAGGCGCCCAGGAGGCATCCTTGTCAGATGCCCGAACCACCTCAGCTGGCTCCTTTCGATGTGGAGCAGCAGCGGCTCTACTCTAAGCCCCTCCCGGATGGCCGAACCTCTCACCCGATCTCTAAGGGAGAGGCCAGCCACCCTTCGGAGTAAGCTCATTTCTGCCGCTTGTATCCGCGATCTCGTTCTTTCGGTCACTACCCACAGCTCGTGGCCATAGGTGAGGGTAGGGACGTAGATCGAGAGCTTCGCTTTTACACTCAGCTCCCTCTTCACCACGACGGACCGGTGCAGCGTCCGCATTACTGCAGCTGCAGCCCCAATCCGTCTGTCGATCTCCAGCTCCCTTCTCCCATCACTCGCGAACAAGACCCCGAGATACATGAACCCCTCCACTTGGTGCAGGAACTCATCCCCGACCCGGATTGGGCACTCCACCCTTTTCTGGCTGAGAACCATGGCCTCAGATTTGGAGGTGCTGATCCTCATTCCCGCTGCTTCACACTCGGCTGTGAACTGTTCCAGTGCGAGCTGGAGGCCCCCATCCGATCAAGCCAACAGAACCACATCATCCGCAAAAAGCAGAGATGAGATTCTGAGGCCACCAAAGCGAAAGCCCTCCGCCACTTGGTTGCGCCTAGAAATCCACAAAAATTATGAACAGAACCGGTGACAAAGGGCAGCCCTGGCGGAGCCCATCACCCACCGGGAACCAGTCCGACTTATTGCCGGCAATGCGAACCAATCTCTTGCAACGGTTGTATAGGAATCGAATGGCCCGTAGCAATGGGCCAGACACCCCATACTCCCGCAAAACCTCCCACAGGACACCCCGAGGGACACGGTCGAATGCCTTCTCCAAGTCCACAAAACACATGTAGACTAGTTGGGCAAACTCCCATGCACCCTCAAGTATCCTCGAGAGGATAAAGAGCTGGTCCAGTGTTCCGCGACCAGGACGAAAACCGCATTGTTCCTCCTGTATCCGAGGTTCGACTAGCGGACGAACTCTCCTTTCCAGCACCCTGGCATAGACTTTCCCAGGGAGGCTGAGGAGTGTGTAGTTGGAACACACCCTCCGGTCTCCCTTCTTAAAGATGGGGACCACCACCCCGGTTTGCCAGTCCAGGGGTACTGCCCCTGATCTCCACGCAACATTGTAGAGGCGTGTCAACCAGGACAGCCCTACAACGTTCAGAGCCTTCAGGAACTCGGGGCGGACCTCATCAACACCAGGGGCTCTGCCACCAGGGAGTTGTTTTACTGCCTCAGTGACCTCGCCCCTGAAATTGGCGGATCATTCCCCTCATCCCCAGACTCTGCTTCCTCCTCGGAAGACGTGTCAGTGGGATTTAGGAGGTCCTCGAAGTATTCCTTCCACCGCCTGACAATGTTTTCAGTCAACGTCAACAGCGCTCCACCAGCACTATACACAGTGCAGTTAGATCACCGCTTTCCCCTCCTGAGATGCCTGACGGTTTGCCAGAATCTCTTCGAGGCAGTCCAAAAGTCTTTTTCCATGGCCTCTCCGAACTCCTCCCACATCAGAGTTTTTGCTTCAGCCACTGCCCGAGCCGCATTCCGCTTGGCCTGTCGATACCTGTCGGCTGCCTCCGGAGTCCCACAGGCTAACCAAGCCCGATAGGACTCCTTCTTCAGCATGGTAGCTCCCTTCACCTCTGGTGTCCACCATTTGGTTCGGGGATTACCACCACGACAGGCACCAACCACCTTGCGGCCACAGCTCAATGCAGCAGCTTCGGCAATGGAGACGCTGAACATGGTCCATTCGGACTCAATGTCCCCAGTCTCCCTCGGAATGCTGTTGAAGCTCTGCCGGAGGTGTGCGTTGAAGATCTCGCAGACTGGGGCCTCTGCTAGGCATTCCGAGCACACCCTCACTGTATGTTTAGGTGCACCGGGTCTGTCCAGCGTCCTCCCCCGCCACCTGATCCAACTGACCACCAGGTGGTGATCAGTTGACAGCTCAGCCCCTCTCTTTACCCGAGTGTCCAGAACATATGGTCGCAGGTCTGGTGATACGATCATCGACCTGTGGCCTAGAGTGTCCTGGTGCCACGTGCACTTATGGACACTCTTATGTTCGAACAAGGTGTTCGTTATGGGTAAACTGTGATTAGCGCAGAAGTCCAATAACAAAGCACCACTCGGGTTCAGATCAGGGAGGCCGTTCCTCCCAGTCACACCCCTCCAGGTCTCGCTGTCGTTGCCCACGTAAGCATTGAAGTCTCCCAGCAGGACAACAGAGTCTCCAGGTGGAGCACCTTCCAGCACCCCCCCCCCCCCCCCCCCCAGAAGGCTCGGCGCATAAGCGCAGATGACAGTCTGGACCCATTTCCCGACCCTAAGGCGCAGGGAACAAACCCTCTCATCCACCAGGAAAAACCCCAACGTACCGGCAGCAAGCCGAGGGGATATTAGAATACCCACCCCAGCCCGCCGCCTCTCACCAGGGCAACTCCAGACTGAGACAGAGTCCAGCCTCTCTCCAGGAGGCTGGTTCCAGAGCTCAAGCCATGCGTAGAGGTGAGCCCGACTACAGGGAGTGCAGAATTATTAGGCAAGTTGTATTTTTGAGGAATAATTTTATTATTGAACAACAACCATGTTCTCAATGAACCCAAAAAACTCATTAATATCAAAGCTGAATGTTTTTGGAAGTAGTTTTTAGTTTGTTTTTAGTTTTAGCTATTTTAGGGGGATATCTGTGTGTGCAGGTGACTATTACTGTGCATAATTATTAGGCAACTTAACAAAAAACAAATATATACCCATTTCAATTATTTATTTTTACCAGTGAAACCAATATAACATCTCCACATTCACAAATATACATTTCTGACATTCAAAAACAAAACAAAAACAAATCAGCGACCAATATAGCCACCTTTCTTTGCAAGGACACTCAAAAGCCTGCCATCCATGGATTCTGTCAGTGTTTTGATCTGTTCACCATCAACATTGCGTGCAGCAGCAACCACAGCCTCCCAGACACTGTTCAGAGAGGTGTACTGTTTTCCCTCCTTGTAAATCTCACATTTGATGATGGACCACAGGTTCTCAATGGGGTTCAGATCAGGTGAACAAGGTGGCCATGTCATTAGTTTTTCTTCTTTTATACCCTTTTTTACTACTTAGTACTTGGACGCGTGTGATGGAGCATTGTCCTGCATGAAAATCATGTTTTTCTTGAAGGATGCAGACTTCTTCCTGTACCACTGCTTGAAGAAGGTGTCTTCCAGAAACTGGCAGTAGGACTGGGAGTTGAGCTTGACTCCATCCTCAACCCGAAAAGGCCCCACAAGCTCATCTTTGATGATACCCAAACCAGTACTCCACCCCCACCTTGCTGGCGTCTGAGTCGGACTGGAGCTCTCTGCCCTTTACCAATCCAGCCACGGGCCCATCCATCTGGCCCATCAAGACTCACTCTCATTTCATCAGTCCATAAAACCTTCGAAAAATCAGTCTTGAGATATTTCTTGGCCCAGTCTTGACGTTTCAGCTTGTGTGTCTTGTTCAGTGGTGGTCGTCTTTCAGCCTTTCTTACCTTGGCCATGTCTCTGAGTATTGCACACCTTGTGCTCTTGGGCACTCCAGTGATGTTGCAGCTCTGAAATATGGCCAAACTGGTGGCAAGTGGCATCTTGGCAGCTGCACGCTTGACTTTTCTCAGTTCATGGGCAGTTATTTTGCGCCTTGGTTTTTCCACACGCTTCTTGCGACCCTGTTGACTATTTTGAATGAAACACTTGATTGTTCGATGATCACGCTTCAGAAGCTTTGCAATTTTGAGACTGCTGCATCCCTCTGCAAGATATCTCACTATTTTTGACTTTTCTGAGCCTGTCAAGTCCTTCTTTTGACCCATTTTGCCAAAGGAAAGGACGTTGCCTAATAATTATGCACACCTGATATAGGGTGTTGATGTCATTAGACCACACCCCTTCTCATTACAGAGATGCACATCACCTAATATGCTTAATTGGTAGTAGGCTTTCGAGCCTATACAGCTTGGAGTAAGACAACATGCATGGAGAGGATGATATGGACAAAATACTCATTTGCCTAATAATTCTGCACTCCCTGTATATCTAGCCGGTACCTCTCAACCTCATGCACTAACTCAGGCTCCTTCACCACCAGAGAGGTGACATTCCATGTCCCTATTGCCAGTCTTGGCAGCCGGTGATCAGTCTGCCAGGGCCTCCGCTCCTGGCGGCCACCCGGCACACAATGCACCCGACCCCTATGGCGCCTCCTGCGGGTGGTGGGCCTGCGGGAGGATGGGCCCATGTCTCCTCTTCAGGCTGTGCCCGGCCGGGCCCCATGGACTAAGGCCCGGCCACCAGACGCTCGCCCTCGGGCACCCTCCCCGGGCCTGGCTCCAGGGCGGGGCCGGTAACCCTATCCCGGGCAGGGTAAACTGTTCCCTTGATGTTCTCTTCATAAGGGTCTTCTGAATATTATATATATATATATATATATATATATATATATATATATATATATATATATATTAGGGGTGCAACGATATTCGTATCGATATTGAACCGTTCGATACAGTGCTTTCGGTTCGGTACGCATATGTATCGAACAATACAACATTTGTAATTTATTTTATCAACTTTCCTTCTGACGATGCTGTCTGTGTTGAGCGCTCAGTGAATCTGCGTTCGACTACTCCGCCTAGGCTGCACTGTCGAGCGCAGATCCACTGAGCGCTCAACACAGACAGCATAGTCAGAAGGAAGAGCGCAGGGCAAGCTGCAAGACAGAAGTTAAGCTCTCCTTGCAAGATGGACCTCCCCCACTCTCATTCAGATCTGGCGTTTGGAATTATTTTGGTTTTCATGTGACGTATGACCCTGAAGGTAAGCGAGTCATGGACTAAAGTAAAACAGTATGTTGGATGTGCCACGCAATGCTTAATTACATGGGTGGGAACTAGTGTGTTAGCACAGTTAGCTCGTTAACGTGTTTGCCGTCTAGCCCCATGCACGGGGCGATCGGCGGTAGCTCGTTAACGGAGATTTGCCGTGTTGTGGCGTTAAGGTCATTTCAACGAGATTAACCTGAAAGCACTAGTGGGAACACAACGAATATGACTGCACATTTACGCCGACATCATCCTAGTGCAAAGACAAAAACAACAAGCATGCTACTAACTTTAGCCGAGTCATTTAGACAGCTGTTAGCACATGATTCTCCTTATGCTGCTGAGAATATAGCCCAGAAGAAGCGGATAGTATAGCTTTTATTTTGGAAAGAGACATTTCTCTGTAATAATCAGAATCAGAATCAGAATCAGAATACTTTATTGATCCCTGGGGGAAATTATTTTTTGTTACAGTGCTCCATTTTAAACCAACATTAAGACAAGACAGACAATACGCTAACTAAGAATAGTACAATATATACATATACATACATACATACATACATACATACATAAGTCACTTATAAATAAATAGTTGGAAAAGAAACATGTGTAGCTGTAGCAGCAAACAGTGTGTTAAGTGGATGCGTTGTACAGGGAGATGGCCACAGGCAGGAATGATTTCCTGTGTCGTTCAGTGGTGCTTTTCGGTAATCTCAGTCTCTCACTGAACGAGCTCCTGTGACTGACCAACATGTCATGGAGTGGGTGGGAGGTGTTATCCAACATTGTCTTTATCTTGGACAGCATCCGCCTCTCCGACACCACCTTGAGGGAGTCCAGCTCCATCCCCACAACATTGCTGGCCTTACGGATCAGTTTATTAAGTCTGTTGGCATCTGCGACCCTCAGCCTGCTCCCCCAGCATGCAACAGCATAGAGGATCGCACTGGCCACAACAGACTCATAGAAAATCCTCAGCATTTTCTGACAGATGTTGAAGGACCTCAGTCGCCTCAAAAAATAGAGACGACTCTGGCCCTTCCTGTAAAGTGCTGTGGTGTTTTTAGCCCAGTCCAGTTTATTGTCAATGTGTACTCCAAGGTATTTATAGTCCTCCACAATGTCAACACTGACCCCCTGGATTGAAACAGGGGTCAAGTGTTTCCTGGTCTTCCTGAAGTCCACGATCAGTTCCTTGGTCTTTGCCACGTTGAGCTGCAGATGATTCTGCTCACACCACGTGACAAAGGAGTCGACCACAGCCCGGTACTCTGTCTCATCATCCCTGCTGATGCATCCAACCACCGCAGAGTCATCAGAAAACTTCTGAAGATGGCAGGTCTCTGTGCAGTGGCTGAAGTCTGTGGTGTAGAGGGTGAAGATGAAGGGGGAGAGGACAGTCCCCTGTGGTGCCCCTGTGTTGCTAATCACCTTGTCAGATACACACTGTGGGAGACGTACATATTGTGGTCTTCCTGTCAGGTAATCAACAATCCAGGACACCAGAGAAGCATCCACCTGCATCGCTGCTAACTTATCACCCAGGAGGGTCGGCCTGATGGTGTTGAAAGCACTGGAAAAGTCAAAAAACATGACCCTCACAGTGCTCGCCGGCTGGTCCAGATGGGTGTAGACACGATTGAGCAGGTAGATGATGGCGTCCTCTGTTCCGAGACGAGGCTGATAAGCGAACTGAAGGGGATCCAGATGTGGTCTTACTATGGGTCGCAGCTGGTCCAGGATGAGCCTTTCCAGGGTCTTCATGATGTGGGAGGTCAGTGCCACGGGCCTGTAATCCTGGGGGCCACTGGGACGAGGCGTCTTTGGTACAGGGACGAGGCATGATGTCTTCCACATCACCGGGACCCTCTGCAGACTCAGACTCAGCATAAACAGTTTATGAAAGACTCCACACAGCTGGGGGGCACAGGTCTTGAGGACAAGGGGACTCACTCCGTCTGGTCCAGCAGACTTGCCTGAGTGAAGTCTCCTCATTTGCATCTCAACCTGGTATTGAGTGAAGGTGATGGGTGGGGGAGGGGTGTCAGGAATCTCACAGGAGGCAACATGTGAAGAGAGAGGCTGGCACAGTGGTGTGGCTCTGGATTCCAGGCTGACTGCAGGTGAGGTTGTGGGGGTGGGAGCAGACACTGTGGTGTCGAATCTATTGAAAAACAGATTCAACTCGTCGGCTCTATTCTCACCTCCCTCAGCTCCCCTGCTGTTGGTTGGCCTGAATCCAGTGATGGTCTTCATGCCCCTCCACACCTCTCTCATGCTGTTCTGCTGGAGTTTCCACTCCAGCTTCCTCCTGTAATTGTCCTTAGCCTCTCTGATCTTGTCCTTTAGTAACACCTGGATCTTCCTCACCTCCTCTTTGTTGCCCCCTCTGAAAGCCCTCTTCTTGTTGTTGAGGAGGGCTTTGATGTCCTTAGTCACCCACGGCTTGTTATTTGGGTAACAATGAACAGTCTGAGCTGGAACAATGGAGTCGGTGCAGAAAGTTATGTAGCCTGTGATACACTCAGTAAGCCCATTGATGTCCTCGGCGTGAGGCTCACAGAGTGTTTCCCAGTCGGTCACCTCGAAACAGCCCTGTAGTTCTGCTAAGGCCTCCTCTGACCACCTCCTGACAGTCCTGGTGGTCACAGGTTCCCTCCTCACAATTGGCACATAGCGGGGGGTGAGGTGAATCAGGTTATGATCTGACCTACCAAGTGGGGGGAGGGAGGAGGAGCTGTATGCATCCTTGACGTTAGCATACAGTAAGTCTAAAGTTTTCTCTCCCCTGGTGGGACAGTCCACATATTGTTTGAATGTTGGTAGTGTATTGTCCAGTGATACATGGTTGAAGTCACCCGAGATCACAATAAAGGCACTCGGGTGCTGAGTCTGTAGCCGAGCTATGGCAGAGTGGATAGTGTCACATGCAGCTGTGGGGTTAGCAGAGGGGGGAACATAGACAGCCACAAAGATGACGTGAGAGAATTCCCTGGGTAAATAATACGGCCTGAGTCCAACAGCACACAGTTCAGTGTCCGGGCAACAAATCCTTTCTTTGATTGTTATGTTGGCAGGGTTACACCACCGGTTGTTAACTAAAACAGCAAGCCCACCTCCTTTACGCTTACCGCTAGCGATGCTGTCCCTGTCCGCCCGAACAGTGTGGAAGCCTTCCACGGAAGCATTCTCATCGGGAATGTCCTGGTGCAGCCATGATTCGGTGAAACACATCAGGCTACACTCTCGGTATTCCCTCTGACTCCGTACCAGTGCTGAGAGCTCGTCGATTTTAATTGCCAACGATCGCACATTTCCCATCACGATAAACTCTCTTTTCCAAAGATGAGTGATTCCTCAATCAGATACAGGGCTCGCAAAATCGCTAGCCCGACGTCCTGGGGCTAGCGATTTTTTCAGTCGGGCTACCAAAATCTATCTCTTCCCTGCCCGTCGGGCTATTGTAGGAAGGAAAAATATATGTCAATGCTTTTGCATTCTTTCAGAAATGTAGCTGGGTAATTATGTCATTGGCATCGGTGAGCCACTGTCAATATGTGACATATTGAAATCGCGTTTGAATTTGCGCTTGTTTTTTGCTTTCACTTTGCAATCGCGCGAACTGTGTATAGAGAGCGACAGCACTGATCTGTGAGTGATGATAATTTGTGCACCAATTCCTCTGACATCGTCTTATTAATCGTTAGCTTACTATGCAAACATGACAAGTGAAATCTCCCGCAGCAAGCTTAAACATGTGAGAGGCTGATCGCGCAGAGAATCGCTGAACTTATGTGAGTCCGTGTGTAAAAGCAGCAGGATATATATTTTAGTTCTGCTGAGCCAAATAAGACAGGTCAGGGTGAAGAAGTGACAGCCAAAGAAAAGCTTACCACAAAACGGAGAAGTTATGACAAATGAGACTATAAGGCAAAAAGAAAGTGCAGCTTTATGGTTTCATGGACAAAAGAATTTCTGTTGCTGCAATATGAGGAGCTAAATAACCAGGGCTGCACATAAGTGGTCCGCAGGTGCGCATTCGCTGTCAAAATAAAAAACACGCACAAGGGTTAGGGTTAAATTTAAAAACTGTACTTTTGAGTTAAAATATATATTTATAATTTTAATAAATGACAAATTAAAAAGGCATGAACATTTTTTTTGTATCGAAAAAATATCGAACCGTGACACCAAAGTATCGAACCGAACCGAACCGTGAATTTTGTGTATCGTTGCACCCCTAATATATATATATATATATATATATATATATATATATATATATATATATATATATATATATATATATATATATATATATATACACGTATAGATATACAGAGACATATATAAATAAAATATACGAAAGGGATAAATAGAATAAATAGGAATAAGAATACAACGGAATTGCACATTTCAAGTATTGAAGTCTATTGCACCGTTGACTATTAACAAAAAGTATTGCACACTGAAGTGAAGAGGCACTACAGCTTAGTTGTTCCCCCCTCCTTTGTCCTCCTGTTTCTCCTCCCTCTCCCCTCCAGAGAGTTTAATGGCGTGTGGCACAAAGGAGTTTTTAAGTCTGTTGGTTCTTGTCTTTGGGAGAAGCAACCTGTCACTGAACAGACTCTGGTTGTTTATGGCCGTGTGCAGAGGATGTCCAGCATTGTCCATAATGTCCAGCAGTTTTTTAGTGTCCTTTTCTCTGCCACTGTCACCAGAGTGTTCAGCTTCATGCTGACCACATAGCCAGTCTTCCTGATCAGTTTTTCCAGCCTGGATGAGTCCTTCTTTGCTGTGCTGCTCCCCCAGCACACCACAGCATAGAAAAGTACTCCAGCAACCACTGACTGGTAAAACATCCTCAGGAGCTTCCTGCAGATGTCAAAAGACCTCACCCTCCTGAGGAAGTGCAGTCGGCTTTGGGCTTTTTTATATAGGTGCTCTATGTTGCGTGACCAGTCCAGTTTGTTGTCCACCCACAGCCTGAGATACTTGTACTTGTTGACCACCTTGACCACCTGACGTACTGTGGTCTGTCAGTGAGGTAGTCAGAGATCCAAGCCACCAGGCAGGGGTCCACCTGCATCCTGTTCAGTTTTTCCTGGAGCATACAGGGCCAGATGGTACAGGATGGTACAGGGCACGCTCCATTTTGCTACTATTATTTTTAAATCCCGGTAGCACTGCAACCACGTAAGCTAGCGCAATAATTTTTTTTGCATATGAAACCGGAGGAGTTGTACTTACATCTTATACCATCAGCTTGTCCTAAGTCACAGTTTCCTTCCACATATAGCTTTGCAAAAACTGCATAAAAAGCACTTGCAGCAACAAAAACATAATATTCCAGAAACACGCTTTGCCGATCCTGTTTGTAACACTTCCTACATCCATTAGTGCGAACTATCGCATGTCTGTCATGTCCTGCCCGAAACCGGAAGTAACGCCATTTTGTGGAAATGTAGTTTTTTACCATCAGGGCCTTATGAGCCTATACTGGTGTTATGTTTGACTTCATGACTCATATTGCACTGCTGGAAATAGTTTATTTTGATGCACATGCTGTTTTTTTGCAAATTTGCATCATAATATTTATTTTCCTGCAGTATATAAAAATTGGTGTATTTCAAAAATAAAAATATGAAGACTTAAAATAAATTTCCTGTGGTGGGTAACTATTTTGTGCAACTTTTTTGTATTTACAGTTTTGAGGGATAAGCCTCTTAAATTTCTCTAACTAGAAATATATGTTAAAAAAACAAAAATGATTTTCAATTTTTTTGTAGTTTATTGCACTTTTTTGCAATTTATGTAATTACTATGCACTTAATACATACATATTATTGAAATTCGGGCTATTATGGTTGTATTGATGTATATCAACTTGAAATGCTCCCAAAAATGGCACTACAGCATGTAAAAATATAATATAAGCTCTGGCGGACTTGGTTCTATGGTAGGTCTTAAAGGGTTAAAGGCACTGGAAAAGTCAAGAAACAGCATCCTGACCGTGCCTTTTCCCTTGTCCAGGTGTGAGTGGGCTCTATGTAGGAGGTACAGGATGGCATCCTCCACTCCAACATCCGCCTAGTATGCGGACTGTAGTGTGTCCTGGGCATGTTGTACCTGTGGTTGGAGGAGGTTTAGGAAGAGCCGCTCTAGAGTCTTCATAAGATGTGACGTCAGTGCCACCGGTCGGAAGTCATTCAGCTCATTGGGCCGGTTGATTTTGGGGACCGGGACGATGCAGGATGTCTTCCATAGGGCGGGCACTCTTCCCAGTCGCAGACTGAGATTGAAGACTCGTTGTAGCGGCTCCCCAAGTTCAGCAGCACACGCCTTTAGCATCCTAGGACACACCTTGTCTGGGCCTGCTGCCTTCCTGGGGCGAAGCTTCCTCAGTTGCCTCCTGACCTGATCCACTGTGGCACTGGGAGATGATTGGAAGGAGGAGGAGGGGGGGGGGGGGGGGGGGGGGGGGGAGATGTCCTGCTGTTGAGAGAAGGGTTGGAGAAGGGGGGGTCATAGTGTCAGGAAGGGGGGTGAAGCGAGGGAGGTAGGTAGAGTGGGGAGAGGGCTCTGTAGTAAAGGTGAGGGTGGGGGGTTGTGGGCTGGTCAAACCTTTTGAAGAAGTTGAGTTCGTTTGCCTTCTTTACAGTCCCCCCCCCCCCAGTGTGCTGTTCCTGGTGTTGTGGCCTGTGATGGTTTTCACACCATTCCAGACCTCACTCATATTGTTCCTCTCCAACTTCTGCTCCACCTTCCTCCTGTAGGTGTCCTTTGCTTCCCTCAGGCAGCATTTCACCTCCCGCTGTGCTGCTTTCATCTCCTCCTTCACTTTGCTCCTGAAAGCCTTCTTCTTCATGTTGAGGACAGCTTTGACCTCCTGTGTTACCCACGGTTTGTTATTAGGATAACACCATACCGTCTTAGCAGGGGCGACCGTGTTCACACAAAAGTTGAGGTAGTCTGTCAGACAGTGTGTCGCCCCCTCTATGTCCTCACCATGTGGGCTCAGAAGCACATCCCAGTCTGTGCATCCTCCTTTTCTGGGGTCCATCTCCTGATGGAGCGTGTTGTGACAGGCTGCCTTTGGACGAGGGGTGTGTATTGTGGCTGTAGGTAAACCAGGTTGTGGTCTGACTTCCCTAGTGGGGGGAGGGGGGTGGCTCTGTATGCATCTCTCACATTGGCATACAGTAGGTTGTACAATGAGTAATGGCACGGTGAAGACAATGGGCTTTTTTGCTGTGTTAATTACAATTTTATGAAATGAAGCACATGAAGAATAAGCACTGCCCTAAGCCACAGTCAGGGATGTCGATGGGATAAGAATATTGCTTCCACGTAATTAGCTTTAATATTGTATTGTATAGGAGGGAGTCTGCCACTATGAGAATTCAAATCCACATACAGTGTCACGTTCTGATGTTGAGCCATCTTTTCCAATTGTGTCAGCAAATGTAGGCATTAGACATTTTTAAGTAGTCAAAATAAGGAACCAATTCAAAAGGTGTGGATGTAGACCTGCAAGTTCGACAGATATGCTCAAAGGTAAGATCCACCTTTCTGAACACCAAATATGCAACTGTATCAATGTCCATGTCCATGACCCATGCTGGACATGGGCGTGGCCTTTGCCATTGGGGAATGATTTACCAGCTTAAACCCACGACCACGACCGGTGGAATCTAGAACCAAAACATTGGTTTGTTTTAAGATTATTGGTATTATTCACTTTGCCTATCAGTGGTTTCAGTGTGGTGGCCTATCAGTGTAAATTTTAGCTGTAAACATCTCAACATTATAAATTCATATATTTGTTTTGTTTTGGGTTTTTTTGCTTATTCAGGGTTATGGGGGCGCTGAAGCATATTCCAGCTGTCAAGTGCAAAAGGTGGGCTATACCTTTGACAGGTCCCTAGTGTACCACCGGGCTAACACTTAAAGACAACCATTTACGATCACATTCATGCCTAAAACCAATTTACAATTGTGAAATGCTAAACATGAAAACTTAATTAACACTGATGGATATCAAGAACTCTTGCTTGGAGCAACAGTGCTGACCATCACATCCTTGGGTACCTGTAGCTTAGGGGGCAGAGCAGGTCATCACCTTATCTGTAGATTGATGGTTCAAGCCCTTGCTGCTCTGGTCTCCAGTCAGCATGTATCCTTGAGCAATAAACTAAACCCTGTTGCTCACATCAGAGTACGACTGTGGGTCAGTGTTAGATACAAAGCACTTAGGTGTACAAAAACTAGGTCTGAATTAGTGGGTGTTTTAAGTGCTCGAGTAAAGCCAAAAAACCCTATATGAGAATCAGTCATATTATTGCAATGCATTATACAATTTTATATGCTTAGCACGTAATTAAAACAAGACTCAAACTCCTAACAAATCTAGGGACTGAAGTTAGGGGTTTGGGTTGAGTCAGGTGTGTCCAACTCCAGGTCTTGAGGCCCAGTGTCCTGCAGGTTTTAGATCTCACCCTGGGTCTACACACCTGAATCAAATGATTAGCTCATTACCAGACCTCTGGAGAACTTCAAGAAATGTTGAGTAGGTAATTTAGCCATTTAAATCAGCTGTGTTGGACCAAGGAACAATCTAAAACCTGCAGGACACTGGCCCCTGAGGCCTGGAGTTCGACACCGCTGGGTTAAAGTTAACCACCACCCCTTTTATGACATTATTTTTTTTAAATGTAGTTTTCAAAAAGCTTGTTTTTGCCCAACTCTTCTATTACATTTCATAATTCTAGTACCAGACATTTCCTTTAGGATCAGTCTTACTAGACTGAAAATGTTCTGGATCGACATACAGAATAATTAGGCTTGACAGGCTTGCAACAGTAAATGGGGCACGGTGACAATGAAGACGGAAAATGAGGAATCCAAGGGAGGGGCATTTCACTACAGGGAGTGCAGAATTATTAGGCAAATGAGTATTTTGTCCACATCATCCTCTTCATGCATGTTGTCTTACTCCAAGCTGTATAGGCTCGAAAGCCTACTACCAATTAAGCATATTAGGTGATGTGCATCTCTGTAATGAGAAGGGGTGTGGTCTAAGGACATCAACACCCTATATCAGGTGTGCATAATTATTAGGCAACTTCCTTTCCTTTGGCAAAATGGGTCAAAATAAGGACTTGACAGGCTCAGAAAAGTCAAAAAGAGTGAGATATCTTGCAGAGGGATGCAGCAGTCTCAAAATTGCAAAGCTTCTGAAGCGTGATCATCGAACAATCAAGCGTTTCATTCAAAATAGTCGACAGGGTCGCAAGAAGCGTGTGGAAAAACCAAGGCGCAAAATAACTGCCCATGAACTGAGAAAAGTCAAGCGTGCAGCTGCCAAGATGCCACTTGCCACCAGTTTGGCCATATTTCAGAGCTGCAACATCACTGGAGTGCCCAAAAGCACAAGGTGTGCAATACTCAGAGACATGGCCAAGGTAAGAAAGGCTGAAAGACGACCACCACTGAACAAGACACACAAGCTGAAACGTCAAGACTGGGCCAAGAAATATCTCAAGACTGGTTTTTCTAAGGTTTTATGGACTGATGAAATGAGAGTGAGTCTTGATGGGCCAGATGGATGGGCCCGTGGCTGGATTGGTAAAGGGCAGAGAGCTCCAGTCCGACTCAGACGCCAGCAAGGTGGAGGTGGAGTACTGGTTTGGGCTGATATCATCAAAGATGAGCTTGTGGGGCCTTTTCGGGTTGAGGATGGAGTCAAGCTCAACTCCCAGTCCTACTGCCAGTTTCTGGAAGACACCTTCTTCAAGCAGTGGTACAGGAAGAAGTCTGCATCCTTCAAGAAAAACATGATTTTCATGCAGGACAATGCTCCATCACACGCGTCCAAGTACTCCACAGCGTGGCTGGCAGGAAAGGGTACAAAAGAAGAAAAACTAATGACATGGCCTCCTTGTTCACCTGATCTGAACCCCATTGAGAACCTGTGGTCCATCATCAAATGTGAGATTTACAAGGAGGGAAAACAGTACACCTCTCTGAACAGTGTCTGGGAGGCTGTGGTTGCTGCTGCACGCAATGTTGATGGTGAACAGATCAAAACACTGACAGAATCCATGGATGGCAGGCTTTTGAGTGTCCTTGCAAAGAAAGGTGACTATATTGGTCGCTGATTTGTTTTTGTTTTGTTTTTGAATGTCAGAAATGTATATTTGTGAATGTGGAGATGTTATATTGGTTTCACTGGTAAAAATAAATAATTGGAATGGGTATATATTTGTTTTTTGTTAGGTTGCCTAATAATTATGCACAGTAATAGTCACCTGCACACACAGATATCCCCCTAAAATAGCTAAAACTAAAAACAAATTAAAAACTACTTCCACAAACATTCAGCTTTGATATTAATGAGTTTTTTGGGTTCATTGAGAACATGGTTGTTGTTCAATAATAAAATTATTCCTCAAAAATACAACTTGCCTAATAATTCTGCACTCCCTGTATTGAGTAAAATGCCCATCCCTTTGATTCCTCATTCCTCCTGCAAAAAGCAGGTTGACTATTCTAAGTGCAGACATATCTAGCTGTATTGCATGCCCTGTTAGTTAGCTATGAAGTGAAAATGAGTACACTACTCTGTGGAATTCAGCCTGACAAGTATGTGCAAATGGAGTGAATTCTTTCAACTATACCCCTGGTAACAGTTCCCTCTCCTTTTTTCTTGTCCTTTTTCCTTCTCCCACAGTGACACTCAACATCTGTAGCCACTGTGACACAATCTGCAAGTAATCCATAACCATAAATTCGATGACATCTCATCAGGGTGGTGAGGGAAGGGGAAGGGGGTTTACATCCCTTCCAACACAGGAGTAATATAACCGTCCACCAGCCAAGCATCCCCAGCACCTCCAGAACCTTGAAATTAGAACAACCGCACAGGGGATATCATCTGCACATACTTTTTTTCTTCTTTATCCTCTCTGACACACATTCACAGAAGCATACTGTAGTGGATTAGACATACTGTATGTATCATTTTGTCTGCTAATACATCAAGCTAATTTGTGGGTTTTATTAAAAATCCGATACGGGCTGGTCAATGTCCTTTGTCACTAGTATTATGAAGGTTCTTCCGTGACCAGGCCTTGTGAATATATCACTGTCTACTAAAATCAATTCCGGCATGATGTGGGGGATGTGTTTTATTCAGTCCCTTCAGCTTCAGAGGTCACTGTCTTTAATCCTCTAATGAAAAAAAGTCTCATCCTATTTAACATTTGAAAGAAAAAACATGATTTTGACCTTCATCCTTACTTTGGATGGTCAAACCGGTGGATGCAGATGTGACTTAATATTTGCAGACCTCTGATAGATAAACCAGTTTATCAATGCTAGTTTCGCTGATCCAGGGAGTCTCGATGTTTGCCATGTTTTCCACATATGTTTAATGTCAGATAACTGTTTGGGTTCAGATAGAAGTCTGGGAGATAGGAGGTTTCTTCAGGAATCTTTATGTGGGTGGCACTTGATAAAGTGATTGTGCAACTACAGCCTGATTTGATGGGCTGTAGGGTATGGTAGCAACTGCTAGCTGACATGGGGTGGCTGTAGCTCAGGTGGCAGAGCAGGTCAACTACTAATCAGAAGGTCAGTAATTCGATCCCAGGCTGCCTCCTGGCTGCATGCCAAATATCCTTGGGCAAGATACTAACCCCAAGTTTGCCTACTGGTGGTGGTCAGAGGGCTGGTGGCGCCAGTGTCCGGCAGCCTCGCCTCTGTCAGTGTGCCCCAGGGCAGCTGTGGCTACAATGTAGCTTGCCATCGCCAGTGTGTGAATGTGAGTGTGAATGATTGAATGTAGTGTGAAGCGCTTTGGGGTCCTTAGGGACTAGAAAAGCGCTATACAAATGCAGGCCATTTACCATTAGCAAGCTTTTAGCTACAGTATATAACTGACATTACTAAATCAGATTAAAGATGGAAGATCAGGCTCTTGCTGCTGGCTGAAGTTGGCAGATGCTGAGCTTTAATATCAACCTGGGTTTTTTGTTACCTCTGTGTTAGCATGCTATTGTGTAATGTGGCGTTATGCACTTTGGCACAATGCTTTCACCCTTTTGTGCAAAAAAAATAACAGTAATATCAATATCTCCCCTTCTCAGAAGTTGTAGAACCCTCCAACCTTTCCCTCCACCCTCCACACAAACGGAAATCTGCTAAATCAGCTGATAGTAGCAGAAGTGCTTGTTAAGAAACTTTGAAATACAATTATTGACATGATTGCAACTGTTATGTGATTACTTAATTTAGTATAATAATACGATTGGTTACTGTGTGATGCATTACTTGGTACAGTAACATGTTACACCAAACACTTTAACTGCTTTCTTGTGTTCCCTTTTTTCCTGTTTGTCTTGTCAGAGGTAATCACCCAGAGATAATCGACTTTCTGCTAAAAAAGTTTGTACAATAAGGTGTTTGATAGTGTTTTTAAGGATCTTCAGTAGAGTAGTGCAAAGTGCTGTTTAGCCTGTAGACCAGCGGTCCCCAACCCCAGGCCTCGGACCGTTTTTTTTTTTACACAAATATAACGACTAAAACAAACAAACAAAAAAACCCACTTATGATATTGTTGCACTGCAAACAACTTTTTTGATATAACACACTTGCCTCAAATACTGACACGAAGCGCATGAAACGCTCTAGCAATAATGGAAGCTTTAGTTTCATTCAGTTTTCCTGGATTTTGTTTTCTTGTGCAATGTACCTTTAATGTAACCAAGACCACATCACTTGATAATCTATTGATTTTTACATGCAATCAGACATATATCTACATAGATTGAAGTTTTTCAGTGCTAGACACAGTGTACTGTACAACCCATTAATTAAGTTTTTAAAAAAAGCAACATTCTGGCAAGTTTTGAGAGTTCATCCCTGTATAAAACTCCCACTCTTAGATTTCCTTTGTCCGGTAATGTGTTTGAAGTCTTTTATGATATCATCGGGTTCATGGCTGTAGCTTGCTCCAAGAGCTATCTCTATGGTAAATAGCCTGTGATAACCATCCTTATTATGTCTGATGCTGCCAAGTTGTCACCATCTATGAAATAACACCACTATTAGCAGCTAATGGTGAGCTCCACAAAAGACAGATTTCAAGTAAAGACACTATTAATTTTCAGGGGGTCAAAGACAATAAGTGCATGTGTGTGTGTGTCTGTGTATGTGTGTATGTGTGTGTGTGTGTGTGTGTGTGTGTGGCTGTACAGTGTGAGCAAGTATAATGGTGCCATTTAATAACAATTGAGGTCACTGGAGGACTTCTGAGCAACCGAGAGCGCTGTGCTAAAGACATCACATCAGTTCAAAAGATTAGCGTAAGCATAGATGGATGGTTTAGAATGGTGGTGTAATTAGAGCTTGTTATGGCAATTTATGACAGCATAACAACATATCTCAGGGAAGCTGTTGGACTGAGATGGTTAATCTGTCACTGTCAAAGCAGTCGATGATGTGGAAAAGCTTTCAAAAGCTTCGGGTTGGTGAGATATGTTTTAAAAACTGGCAATGAACGAGTGACTTTTCATATTTGCCCTATATCGAGCTGTGAAGACACTCTCATTAACATCCAATATTTATTTGGAATGCTTATATGTGGAGTCTGCTGATTTATCCAAAATAATTTCCCTGGCGGGGGGAGGGGATTTTGAGTACAAAATAAAAATGTAACCTGGGAGATGATCTTACATGTTGTGCTAAAGGGAAGAGAGGTTGTAGTGCTCTAAGCGCACATGCTGATTTGTCAAGAGATGACTTACAGGGAGCTGTGCTGTCTTTGGGGCAGCTAATGTTAGGTGATGACAGCTTTTGGACTCATGCAGAGTTCTGAGAGGGTTTTATCGGAGCAAAATATCACTAACAATCTGCTGCCTAGAAGAGAGGCACTAATTACTAGTTCTAGGCCTCAGTGTGTCATGATAGAGGGACGTCTAAAAGGGCTGTGGTCTGCACAAAATTTGAGGAGAGATTGCTTGTTAATGCAAAATCTTGGCATATCAGAGTTTTTGTTGGAGAGATATTCTTTTGCTGCAAAGTTGCTCAGGGGGGAAGGCAGGAATTATATTTTTGCTCCAGATAAAACTCTGCTCTGAACATCAAAACTGTTGCACACATACTTTGCTAAGCTTCCTCGGAAGCTTGGCCTATTCACTGGGTAAAGTTCACACCTCATTGCTAGTTTACTGGCATGCTGACAAACCATAAATCATTGCAGAAGTTATGAAGAAATGGAATTACTGACAAAAACATTTCGTGAGTTGCCTTATGCGACCCTGAAAGCTCATTCAGAAGACGTACTGAGTACTGACTAGGAGCTGAATGACGCAAAGCAATTAGTTACCCTAGAGCTCATCGGTTATTGAAAATGAAAAATAATTCAAAGCCATTTTTGATAGCAAAGACGTCAAACATTCTCTCAGCGTCGAAACTGTAAAACATTGATTTCTTTCTTGTTCTTATGTGAATAATTTGGTTTGGTAAATTGGCTCCTTTTCTACAGCACTTTTCTGCTCTTATTGACCACTCAAGGCACTTCACACTACAAGCCACTTTCAACCATACTCACAGACATTTAAAGAGCACTTCTTATGTCATACATACAGCTTTCTCTATTGTACACTCACCACTTATACGTGGGGAGGTGCTTTTCAGGTTTGATGTCTTGCCCAAAGTTACCTGTGCACTGAAGGAGCTAGGCATCAGTCACCTTACCTCCACAGCTTGTTAGGGAAAAACAAGCAATTCAATTTACAATGGAGTTTAGTACCATTAGAGTTTTCAGTTATTTATTCTTACATTTTTGCTTCATTCTTTTTCTTGAATATTGAAGATAAATTACTAGATACTTGAAGCCCCTGGCTATAGAACTGTTAGACTCTGTGTCTACATACAGTTGTTTTTGTTGTGGCACCATCGAGGACTCGATTTTAAGAGCAATTCTTACAAGAGCTGTTGCTAGGCTACAAAACATATTTGTTAATGTCATTAAGTCCTGCCACATATTGATTTTGTTTGATTGATGAGAGGGAAGTAACTGTTGCTGTGTTCCCAAAGTTAAACTTTCTACTTTCCACATCCACTCAAACTGCTGAGCCCTGAGGATGTTTTTGTACCAAAGACTGCGTTCATAGAATTTACATGGGGAAAAAAACCATGAGAGTGAATGCTTACTGCCAACATGCCACATGCCCCATCAGTATGATCAAAAAGTGAGGGTCACCCTGCAGCTAACCTTTAGTGGGGCCTTTTTAGCCACCACAGAGCAGGTAAATTTTAGAGACATATTTGACAGATTAGCTGCCGTATAATTTAGACTGTGCAAACTAAACATTATAAAGTGGCACATGTACAACCCTGCAATTGAAATTTGCCATCAGTCTATCAATTATTGATATTCAAATTATATTCAATTATCAATTATTCAAACTGACAAAACTCTGATCCAGAAAAGATTTATGCAGACATATTCTCCACTCATCTGCTACTTCGATATGGACAGCTCAGTTTTTCAACTGCTAGTTAATGTAAATATCTAATCAGCAAATTACATAACAGCATGTGATTTTGACCCTGTCGACATAGCTAAGATCACATGCTGAAGTTTAAACTGAACGGGGGAGGAAAGGTAATTTAAATGACTTTGAACTTGGCATGGTTGTTGGTGCCAGACAAATTGGTCTGAGTGCTTACAAAACTCCTGATCTACTGAAATGTTCCAACACTAGAGGTCTACAGAGAATGGTCAGAAAAAGAGAAAATATCCATTGAGCGCCAGCTCTCTGGATGAAAGTGATGTGTTGATGTGAGAGGTCATAGGAGAATAGCCCTTCTTCTTCTAACTGATAGGAAGGTAACAGTAACTCAAATAAGCACTCATTATATCTGATGAATACAGAAGAGCATTTCTGACCAGCAGATGGAAGAAGCAGATGGACTGCAGTAGCAGAAGGCCACTTCCATCAGCTAAAAGTAGGAGACATTGCCTAGTCTGATTACTGTCAACTTCTGTTGACGTCAGATGGTAGATTCATCATTTGGAATCAAAAATATGAAACCATGGATCCACCCTGTCTTGTATCAACAACTCAAGCTATTAGTGGTGGTAGTATAATAGCTCTTTTGGTGCACTTTGGCCTCCTTAATACCAACTGAGCCTTATCCCTCACCGACAACACTGGTGACAGATGGCTGCCCCTCTCTGAGCCTGTTTCTGTCAGACGATTCTTCCTGTTAAAAAGGAAGTTTTTACTTCACACTGTTGTTTCCCAGTGCTTGCTCATAGGGATCATCTGAATGTGGGGGGCTTATCTGTATTATTGTAGGGTCATACAGTAAAGAACCTTTAGAATGTTGTTCTGATTTGGCGCTATATAAATAAAACTGGATTGAATTGAATTGAATTAACAAGCACTGAATTTAATTGTTCATCCCTTTATGACCATGGTGTAGGCTACCCATCTTTTGATTTCTGCTTCCAGCAGGATAACGCGCCGCATCTCTAAGTAAGAGTAAAGTAATTGGTTCAAAATCTCAATGATAATTGCTGTATTTCTTGGACATGATAAATGGCCGGTGATTCAAAACATCAATTCTCCAAATGTCAACAAAACTCTACAGTTAATTTCTCTGCTTTCATGAAATATTCGTAATTCTTCAAAGTATGGTTCCTCTGTTTGCACAGCCGTTGTTCTTTTCTCTTTGGCAGTAAAGAAATTCCCCGTTATGAATGCAGCTCCATTTTTCATCATGGTGAGTGACCCGTTGTGCCTTCTGCTAATACTGGCTTGTCTAATAACAGATGAATATGGTGGATGCTCTGAATAATGTGGCTCCAAGTGCTGTGCACAAGAAGTGCAAGTAGCTTAGGAGATAAATTGGCTCTTTGTAGACTGCCTTAATGATTGTCCAATTGTTTTATTGAATGAAATGCTTTGACCAGTGATGTATGAACCATAAATATGTATTGAACACATGTATGTTTGATGAATAGGTTGGAAATGTTTAGGCACAGCTGAGTTTTACTCTGCATGGCTTGGTTTCACCAGGGAGGCACAAGAAAAGAGAAACTGGAAAAGAAGAATTAAAAATATGCTAGTATGCATCAATACGCAGTGATGTGGGGCCTCGGGTGTTTTTAATGCAGGGGGGGGGGGAACAGGTTTGCACTGGTAAAAGCATGTGTCACGTCAGAGAAGATGTTTGATTGTGTTGCCTGCATGCAACATTTCGACTGGCCTGAAATTACCCAACGGACTCAAAATTAGATCAAGCATCCACAAATAAAACATGGTTTTGGTTCAAGCAAACACAGGCAAACAAATAAATGTTGGACTGGTCTGGCTTTTATCTGTCGGGCTCTTTGGAATGAGACAGCAAAATGTCAAGGCAAATGGGTGCTAAGTTCCAGATTCTGCACAAAAAATGTTTAACAAGGACAAACAATATTTTATAGGCTGAAGAAAAAAAAAAACTTTTAAATGCACCTTAGAACACACATGCATCAACACTACAATGAGCGGGTGGAGGGAGGTTTGGAGTCTTCTCTCACCCCCATTCTCTGCGACCTGCTGGAGCGGGGGGGCTAGGAGGAGGAGTTGGCCGTCCGACTGCGGTCTGGAGTGTGGGGCCTCCCTGCTGCTGCGGAGTCGGGGCGGTCTGCCTCCCCCCACCGCAGGGAGAAGGGTAACACCACCTGGGTCTGGGTGCAGTTCCCCCTCCAGGGGCAAGGGTACCTAGACCCGGTTTGTAGAGTACGCTTGGGGAGTGTGATCGTGTGTACAGCGTCTCTTTATGTCTGTCTCCACGTTGGTTGAGTGTGGAGTAAGTGCATATGAGAGCATGAGGGTGGGAATGGATGTTTGTATCTGTGTGTGCCTGTATTTCTGTGTCTATATGTCAGGTTGGGTGTCAGGCGCCACCTCTCTGGGGACATCTTAGGCCCTCCAAGGTTTGGAGGCCTATCTCCCCCTACCACCACTTCCCCTGCCAGTGGCGGACTCCCTCAGATATCGGTGCGTTGGTGGTTCTTTGTGTCTGGGGATGGGCGTCCGGGTACACACCGGCTCACTCCTTGGCGGCCGCTTATCGGGGCCTGGAGCCTGGGGCTCGCTCGGGCCACTTCGGAGGTGGGGTGCCCCCGGCCTCTCGGCCTGGGGCTCGGTCACTCAGGCACGGCTGGCTGCCGCGGAGCTCACGGGCGCGTCACTGCAACTCCCCCTGGCTTCTGCTCCGCGGCTGCTGAGTGAGCCCTCATCTGGGACTCTCCTCAGCTCTTTCTGGGACAGTGGCGCGGCTGCCCCTCTGTTGGTCTTCCTTGGTCTCTTGTGTTCTGGGGGCCTCTGGATGTCTGGAGTTTTGATCTCCTCCATACCTGCTTCATGCCCTGGAGGACGGGGCTGTGGCCCCTCCACACCCTCTAGCAGATCATTACATGAAGGAACCTTTTAAAAAAAACAAGCGCGTCCATGCTCACAGGTGTACACACGGGTGATCACACCCACAAACTACACCCTTTTTGGCTCCTACCTCAAAGCACACTGTGTTCTGTTGATCTTATGTGCTGCACAATAATGTTTAATATTTAGTATTTACTGTCATATTCCCATATATCATTGTGATGCTGTTTATTCTATTACTCTTGTTCTCTTCTGCTTGTTTTCTTTTTTCTTTCTCAGCAGGTGATCCAGGTGATTGATATATGCATTTTTTCTTTCTTTTTTTTCTTTTTTTTTCTTTTTTTCTTCTCATTCTGTTGGTTTTTGTCTTTTGCCCTTCTCCCCTGTCCCTCTTCTCAGCTGTTTCTCTTTCCCTCTTTCTTTCTCCCCTTCTTTCCCCCAGTCAAGTCTGTCCCGTATTCAGTAAGTGAAAATAAAATAAACAATACAAGGTGAATCAAATGGACCATTACGGCAAGGCTGGGATGGTCAATTTGGTAAAGTAAATCTGTTGGGCATCTTTCTTTGCCTTTAGACAACAATTCTGATGGCAAAAGAGCCAAACGGGACAGGCAACAAAAAAAAAAAAAAAAAGAAGAAGAAAAAAACAAACATGCAAACTGTCACTGGCAATAAACCTTTTTTTTTGTTTGTTTGTTTTGTCCTAAATTGCCATCACTGGATTTAAGGAGGAGTCAAAATAAACTTGTGTTTCAGATTAAAAGATAAGATGAAGGAATCGAGAAGAATGAGTTGTCTTTTTAGAAAGATATTTGTTTATATCTGGCAAATGGGCCTGTGTTGCCCTTAAGGCATTTCTCTGAATACATAAGTTCATAGGTTTAAAATAAATAATTCTAAAAATATCTGTCATTAAAAAATTATAAATATGTGTTGTTAAAATGAATAATTCCTGCTTTACACACGTTTTAGCTAAAAGGAAAATATCCCTAAAATGTATTTCCTGTTCTGGCGGCGCACTTCCGGCGGCTCGGTTTTTGCTGAGAAACAAGCTCCACATGCTAAAGGCAGTATGGAAATGGAATCAGATGCCATCTACTCTGAATTATCAGGCTGGAATGCCGTAAGTTTCTTTATATGACAGTTTATACAGCTAGCTTTGGATATTAATGTGTATTTTGCTGACATGAATGTTTTAGTGAGCGTAATGCACTTTATTAATGTAAACATGCTTATACCTGTTGAGATGGAGTTAATTTTATGTCATTTCAGTTTTCACCACATGTTCATGGAGACAAGCTGCAACTAAACTCCAGGGTCTTCATTTGTGGTTTAACTCTGTGTCACCAACATCCTTGTTGAAAACACTACAGGGCCCAATATTTGACTTGTGATTTGAAACTAATGATTTAGTTCATATTGTAAAAAATTTGTCCCACTATCCAAGCATTGCTGCAGACTAGGTACACCCTTTTGTGGAAACAGTATTCCTTGATGGCCATGGCCTCTGTCAGCAGAATAATGCGCCCTGCCACAAAGCAAAGATGGGTCAGGGTGGTTTGAGGAACACCACAATGAGTTCAAGGTGTCTTGATTTGATGTCCAAATTCTCCAGACCTCCATTCTGTCAAAAATCTGTGGGGTGCACTGGACAAATGACTGTTACCCATGGAGGCCTCATTTGCAATTTACAGGACTTAAAGGATGTGTTGCTAACATCTTGGTGCGAGATACAACAGCACACATAGTCTACTGGAAGTCCATGCCTTGATGGTTTATTACTGTTTTGGTAGCAAAAGGGGGTAGAACATAATATGTGTAGTCATATTATGCCTGGCTGGTGTATTACCTTTCTACTCAGTTTGAGCATAATTTCTTTACTTTATACTACAAGTAACATTAATCCAATTACCGGTACACATTTTCATTTTGTATTTTCTAACAGTCACACACACAAACGCTAGGAGTATCTCACTGGGTTTATAACTTGCTCAAAGAAACTACAACTTGTGGACTGAAAGAGCCGCGAACCGATCCACCGAACTTCCAATTGATAGACATCCTGCTCTTCCACCTCTGGCACTGGCCACCCCCCAAAATTTGTTGTACCTCTTTTTAGTTATATCAGTTTTAATCTCAGGAAATTAACTAGGCATGTAATGCAACCCTGTCTTTTTTGCCATATTTTTTTAAGTAACCTATATTTGGCAACAACATAATAAAACTGGGAATTCTGTTTTTCGTTTGCCACCCTAATATTTTTAGTGGCTCCCATATGCCCCCCTGTGGAAAAATTCTCGAGGCACCCCTGTATGAACTGAGTCTCAAGTTTATGGTCTCAGTCACTTGTATTGAATAAAACATTAAATCTGTTTTGTAAATTTTGACAATTCTTTTTTCAGAACAGAAGATTACCGTATTTTTCAGAACATATAGCGCACCGGATTATAAGGCGCGCTGTCAATGAACGGGTCTATTTTCATACATAAGGCGCAACAGATTATAAGGTGCATTAAGCGAAACAAAACAGTGAGATAAGTCAAACTTTACTCAACTCATTCTTCTTGCTTCCTCCACTTCTGTACAATTAATTCATTAATGCTGAATTCTCTCGCAGCTGCTCTATTCCCATGTTGTTGCAGTATATTGATGAATAAGGTCGTATTGTGGATGGATTATCTCAGTTGTTCTCCTGACTGAAGTTTGGCCCGTTTACAGCATCCTGCCATGTGATTGCATTTGTCTCTAACCATCAGGAACCCTCGCGTTAACCTTTATCGAGTGGAAAAAAGTTAGCGTTCATCCTCCAGCTTCACTGTGTTTATGTTATACTAACGTAGCTGTGTCGCTAGCGATCTTGTCGCACATCATTATATACCAGCTAGTCCAACTTCAGCAACCCTACAAAAGTCACTGCTGTTTAGTTTTCTGTCTTCATATATGTTGGAAGTGATATCAAAGCTGTAAATTTTAATTTTTTCATAAATCTCTCAGACAGAACATTGTATATCATGTTTAGGTGGAAACTAGCAAGCTAATTTCCTGCTAACTTTTAACTCCGTTAAATTTAATAAATTCTGTTTTCATGGATGCCTGGATGTTAAACTTAGCGTTGCTGCTTTACCAGATGCAACAACCGATTATTTTAATAAAGATAAAGAATTTAGACAGTTTTTAACTCCCAGTGATGCTGCAGTGTTCCTTTGACTTTGGGACCTGAAGCAGACGGAGTTTTGGACCCAGATCACTCCACGAGGCTCTGACTACAGTAGCAGTAATGCTCCGACAATCAAGTGGTGCAGCCACCATAGTCATACTAAAACATCTTTTTACAGATTTTTGAGCGCCGTGTACCACATAAAATCAGTTCGAGGTCAGTAAACACAACCAGAATTCATACATAAGGCGCACCGGATTATAAGGCGCACTGTCGATTTTTGAGAAAATTAAAGGATTTTAAGTGTGCCTTATAGTGCAGAAAATACGGTATCCAGAATATGCTTATTCACTACCAACTTGAAAATCAGAAGTCAGTATCCAATAAGCGTGCAGTTTCGCAGTCAGATGAACCTCTCATTGTCACATTAGATTTTAAAACAACAAGATGAGCACTGAGAAAATGCTTATCTTGAGGTTTGGGACTCCACTATCTGTGGGTTCAATGCCTTAATGCACAAGTAAAACTGTTTGCATAATGAAAAAGCAGCAACAGCAACTTCTTTATTCACAAGAGGTCACGACATCAGTTAGCTTCATATACTTGATTTGGCCAGCTCTTATTACAAATGCGCTTCCTGACACAGCACCACAGGTGTTTGTGTCTTCTCCTGGTTTTGAACAAGGTACGTTTCACGTGTTAAAGTGAATGTGTAAACCACTAAAAGTATCATCTTTCCTTTCTCATCTGTCATTGTTTCTAATGACAGAATTCCGATTTAGAGAAACCTATTCACTCACAGACTTGATTACTTTAACTTACTTTGTACTTTCCCTTGCTGTTTAGGTTTAGACATTGAAAAGCTATAAGTAACATTTATGAAAAGGAATTGTTTATGTTACATCCCTTGATATAGAAAAAAATCTGAGTGAAGAGTGACAAATCTGCTAAATTCGTTTTTGACAAAATGGCAAAATGGTCTCAATAAGGCAGCATTTTTATAAATGTTATAAATCTCCCTACATGACCATAGAGTACATTATGCAACTGTTTCTCATACAGATTAGTACTCAAAAAAAGCAAATCTGTTAACTATTTAAAAGTTTCTCTTAAGATGGCCAACTGACACATACACCAGATTTACAGGCAGCTTAGTTGAGTGGTAAGGTGGCAGAGGATGACTATGGTTACAAATTAGTGTCAGGCACAGGCCAGCATGTGGCTCTCTCAGCTGCAGTGTGCAACAGAAACTGGCAGGCTTGTAAGGCCTGCCACTGGCATTGAAGTCTTATGAAAGAGCGAGAATTATTTAGCTTTGGGATGTCAAATGCTGGACTGGCCTGATTACTTTTTTTCTGATCGCTTAAAGTGCTTTGCACTTCAAACTAAATTTTTCCACATATATTCATACACTTTTTTTTTCCTGCGTACACCTCCAGTCAATTTAGAATCAGTTAATCTAATACATGTGTATGGGCTAATGGAGCAGTACCTGTAGGGAACTCCAAACAGAAAGCCCCAGACACCAAGAGAACATAATATTTTTGATTCATTGTAGAGCAGTTCTGGGGTGTATTTTTTGTATACTGATAGTGTTTTATCAACACTTTCCAAAACCCATAGCTGTGAATACCTTTCAAATATATTTGGTTGTCTTGACAAGGCACTCTGCGTATGTAGTAGAACTGCTCTGCTCACATATTCTGTTGAGGTATAGATCAATTTGCGGATCCATTCTCTCTCTGATTTGATTTTCCTGATGGCCCATTCCCTCTAAGTAATGCTGTTTTCTTTAGCCCTTTTCAGACATGGCACATGTAACATTGTCTGAACGACAGACAGCCATTACTTATGGCTGTGGGGCTGGCTGTGGCCCAGGTGGTAGAGAGGGTTGTCCGGTTGGTGGACTGATCCCCCAGCTGTAGACTTACAGTATAGTCCATCTGTCAAAACATCCTTGGGCAAGATAGTGAACCCTGAGTTGCCCCTCATATATCTGTCTGAATGTGTCTGTGTGAATGTTACTACCTCCTCAACATGTCTTATAGTTCTCTAGATGCCCGGTAATGAACTAAACTTTTGATTCAGGTGTGTTGACCCAGGGTGATATCTAAAACCTGCAGGACATCGGCCATCAAGGCCTGGAGTTGCCCACCCTTGTTCTCTAGTCAGATCCTGCTTTAAAGTTAACTCTGCAGGGTAATCAAAGACCTTTCTTTTTATTTCTAAAAAACATGAGGGGCATTTCCCTAAGTCTGACTTGCATAGGCCCATGTGCTCATAAAACATCAGGGAAGATGTCAGTCTCTACCGGCCACTTAGCCACACTGGAGTCAGTCATGCTAGGTACTTCTATTGAGGAAACTAGCATTACTGACTCCACTGCTGCTTGCATAATGTCCAGTGAGCATTAACTGATGGTAACTGGACTTTAGGAGAAAATGTCCGGGGAGCAGCATTTCTCCAGGTAAAAATGCCCTGGCATTAACAGGGCATTTTTACCTAAGGTACTTAAAGTCCTATGATCTATAGGAGAATCACCAGATTTCTTTGAGCTGATAGAAAAGCAATAGTAACTAAAAATCAAAACAAAAACCCAGGTATCCAGAAGAGCATCTCTTAATACACATGTGAAACCTTGAAGCAGATGGGCTACAGCAGTAGAAGGCCACATGGAGGTGCAACTCCTAGCAGCTAAGAACAGTACACTAGAGTTAACACAGGGTTGCCAAATTTAGACAATAAAAGATTATGAAAAAATATCGCCTCATGTGATTCTTCATGACATTTGGCTGGTAGGGTCAAAATGTGGCACAAACAACACAAAAAGCATGGATACATCCTCATTTATATCAGGCTAGTGGGGGTGTAACGGTATGGAGGACATTTTCTTGGTGCACATTGGGCTGTTAAGCACCAGAACATCACTTAAACACCACACCCTACCTCAGTATTGTTTCTGGTCATACCCATCCTTCATGGCATCATCTGAGGGCTGCTTCCAGCAAGACAACAAACCAAAGCTCAAATCATCTCAAACTGATTTCTTGAACATGGCAGTGAGTTCATTGTACTCAAATGGACAAATCTACACAATGATGTGATGGTATCATGTCGATATAAGAGTAAAATCTCTGACGAATGTTTCCAGCGCCTTGTTGAAGCCATGTCTGTTCTGAAGGTAAAATTGGCTCCAATCCAGTACTAACAAGGTGTACCTTATAAAGCACCTGGTGAGTGTATATTTTTCCTTGTTTTGATTACATATAATGTCTTAACACCTCCAGAAGGAGACTGTAATGAAACTGGAAGCTGTTCGCCAACAGAAGGATAGAGGAAGAATGCAATGCCAAGTACCAAGAATGGTGGCACTGTGTGATGACACAGTACTACAGATGTAAAGCTGAAGGTTACTACAGGTTAACATCAAAATGTTCTGTGTGGAACTCAGGAAAAAATAACCAAAAATGTGGACAACTGGAAACAACACCACATAAAGCTAGAATGTCAGAAGTCTACCATTATGAGTTTTATGTTTTTTAGCCAATGACTTAAGAGCTATTCAGTCAAAGTAAATTCAATTCTATTTCAGTTAAAGTTTACCGATCAAAACAAATGTCATCTTGAGGCATTTTATATTAGAGAAGCACAGACTGCAATTTTCTAGACCTCCCATATGGAAAAGATATATATAAATCTTATAAAGTTTGTATCTGTCTTGTGTGAAACTTGTATGAAAAGCATACAAGAGTGAAAACAGATATAAGATCCCTTGAGAAATTATATAAATGAAACTTGTATGTTTTGGATACTTACTAAAACTATATATGAAAGTAATGAGAAAGTGGCTGCTTTCATGAGTAAATCACATAAGCCTTATACGATTCACTATATGAAGTAGGCCACACCTTATGCAAGTCTTTTAGAAGTTTTTTCTAATTCTTTTCCATATGGGCTATTCTAATTTCCAGTATTTGTGACCTGCTGATACCAATTTTTGCAGGCTCTGATTTTGTTTCTATGAACTATCCCTGACAGCATACACGAAGAAAAATCAGCTATGCCACAACATATCGTATTATTTAAATAATAAAAGAAGATCTTCAACTTTACAGGTTCCCACAAACTTCACTAAGTTACAAGGTCTTTTCCCACTTAAACAAGTAAAAATAAATCCCTCTGCAACTGGATAGAGCGGAGCACTTTGTTAACAGCGTACACGAGTTATAACACAAAGCAAGTGTCAGTTAGCGTCTTCATTTTTCAGTATGTTTATAACTTAATCAGATAACAGATGCTCATACCGAGGGTGTTTGCTTGTGGCTGGCTCTGAGCACTGAACAGTTTTAGCTTTAGCCACTTTCCTTTTGTTGGCTTCTTCTCGGTTCACCCATTCAAACAAACCCTTTTTTATGCTTAAGTGCTTTCTGTCTCACCTTCATATACATTCAAGGATCAAACCACCAATCTTCTGATTACTAGATGGCCTGCTTTACCTCCTGAGCTACAGCCACCGCCGTACGATCAATGTACTTGTGATCAATATTCTTGTAACTGTTTTTGCCGTATCTTGTTTTTTAGTCAACTGAACAACAAAAAGCTCAGGAAACGTATTGTGTGATTTTGACAGGAATACATACAAATATTGTTATGTCTGTCCTTGTGTGTGTGTGTGTGTGCTGTGACTTTTACATAAATGTTACCACGGGACGCATTTAGACACCAAGACATTTAAGTGCCAGCCATTGTCAAATGCAGAGGAGTGTTAAACAAAGTGAAAGAAATGCCTAATAAAGAAGGGTTCTCTACATTTTTCAACTGCTCTCTCATGTGTTTCACCAGTTGAATGTGATCCTTCTCTGTGTCAATAAAGGAGGGGATTTGTTTGAAAGACTCTGGGGGATATTTCTTTCATTCTCACCAGGCCTTTTATGAGCCTTTAGTCAATTTAAACAAGCTTTAAAAGAACCTTTCAAAAGACCAAAAGGTATGCTTTTGTGAGAGAAAAAAGATCTGTTGTTAAATTTTTCATGATATTTGGATCCATTAACTGTATGCAACAGCAAGAGAAGTGCTACATTTTTAAACTTACACTTTGTGGGGATGAACAACAGTATTTTACCAGTACAATGTAATCTGCAGTATGATCATTGCTTTAACAATGTAACAGATAGCTTTAAGATGGCCTTAAGATGTTTATGCATACTGTTATCATCTTAACCTTGTATTCCAGATGCAGTTATAATTATTTTATACACATTGCATATCTGTGCTTATTTTGAGTTGATGTTCGGTTCATTAAGGGTCTTAAGCTTCACTGGCGTGACTGTGATACATGCTGAGGGAAACTAGAACATAGAAGGAATTGCAATACATGCTTACAAAACACTCATATCAGGTTATTTTTATTATCTTTTATATGTTCATATTCTTGTATTGAGTTTTAAGTAGTATTAGTTGGTTAAAACATTTATTCAATTTATATTACATCTATAGTTTTAGTAAAAGGTTGGCAGTGGCCTCTGTTTGACTGTGAGCGTTAGTAGGTGAGAGGTGACACAGAGTGCCACGTAAGGTCGTGACATATTATGTTTGCTTGTAATTGTGGGCTTGCAGAAGTGCTCGCTCACTGCAAAATCATTGTCTGCGGTTTTGAAGAAGCGCTAATCAGAAAGGTTGACAGGAAACATCTGTTAAGAAGACAGAGACAATGTTCTTTTTAAACTGTGTTAAAAGTCATTGTGGTTTTGATCTGACCTATGTATGAAATGGATTTGACGTTGAGGGGGCGTCATTAAATTTAAGCCCTGATGATATACAGTGGGGCAAAAAAGTATTTAGTCAGCCACCGATTGTGCAAGTTCCCCCACTTAAAATGATGACAGAGGTCAGTAATTTGCACCAGAGGTACACTTCAACTGTGAGAGACAGAATGTGAAAAAAAAAATCCATGAATCCACATGGTAGGATTTGTAAAGAATTTATTCGTAAATTAGGGTGGAAAATAAGTATTTGGTCACCTCAAACATGGAAAATCTCTGGCTCTCACAGACCTGTAACGTCTTCTTTAAGAAGCTTTTCTGTCCCCCACTCATTACCTGTATGAATGGCACCTGTTTGAACTCATCATCTGTATAAAAGACACCTGTCCACAGCCTCAAACAGTCAGACTCCAAACTCCGCCATGGCCAAGACCAAAGAGCTTTCGAAGGACACCAGGAAAAGTATTGTAGACCTGCACCAGACTGGGAAGAGTGAATCTACAATAGGCAAGCAGCTTGGTGTGAAAAAATCAACTGTGGGAGCAATCATCAGAAAATGGAAGACATACAAGACCACTGATAATCTCCCTCGATCTGGGGCTCCACGCAAGATCTCATCCCGTGGGGTCAAAATGATCATGAGAACGGTGAGCAAAGATCCCAGAACCACACGGGGGGACCTGGTGAATGACCTGCAGAGAGCTGGGACCAAAGTAACAAAGGTCACCATCAGTAACACACTACAATGGCAGGGAATCAAATCCCGCAGTGCCAGACGTGTTCCGCTGCTGAAGCCAGTGCATGTCCAGGCCCGTCTGAAGTTTGCCAGAGAGCACATGGATGAAACAGCAGAGGATTGGGAGAATGTCATGTGGTCAGATGAAACCAAAGTAGAACTTTTTGGTATAAACTCAACTCGTCGTGTTTGGAGGAAGAAGAATACTGAGTTGCATCCCAAGAACACCATACCTACTGTGAAGCATGGGGGTGGAAACATCATGCTATGGGGCTGTTTTTCTGCCAAGGGGACAGGATGACTGATCCGTGTTAAGGACAGAATGAATGGGGCCATGTATCGTGAGATTTTGAGCCAAAACCTCCTTCCATCAGTGAGAACTTTGAAGATGAAACGAGGCTGGGTCTTCCAACATGACAGTGATCCAAAACACACCGCCCGGGCAACAAAGGAGTGGCTCCGTAAGAAGCATTTGAAAGTCCTGGAGTGGCCTAGCCAGTCTCCAGACCTCAACCCCATAGAAAATCTGTGGCGGGAGTTGAAAGTCCATGTTGCTCGGCGACAGCCCCAAAACATCACTGCTCTCGAGAAGATCTGCATGGAGGAATGGGCCAAAATACCAGCTACTGTGTGTGCAAACCTGGTAAAGACCTATAGTAAACGTTTGACCTCTGTTATTGCCAACAAAGGTTATGTTACAAAGTATTGAGTTGTATTTTTGTTATTGACCAAATACTTATTTTCCACCCTGATTTACGAATAAATTCTTTACAAATCCTACCATGTGGATTCATGGATTTTTTTTTTCACATTCTGTCTCTCACAGTTGAAGTGTACCTCTGGTGCAAATTACTGACCTCTGTCATCATTTTAGGTGGGGGAACTTGCACAATCGGTGGCTGACTAAATACTTTTTTGCCCCACTGTAAAATATCTGTTTATGCTTTGATTAAGTCGAAGATCAATTGCTGTCTCTAGTGATCTTCCCACGCGTGCATTAAAAGCATCGTTTGACTTCACCCGGCCGGATTAGTGTGGTTATTCTTTGATCACCTCTTGTACCCTTCCTCAATATTGAACTCATAACAACTTACAGCTTAAAAAATTTCCTTATCTGAAAATAGGTAAACACAAAGGGTAATATTCCTTTTAAATGACATATCACCTCTTAGCAACTTTTTAAAGTGTAAAACACTAACTCACTTTTCGCTTAAATCAAATGGTGGTAGAGAACACACGCCCTTTATTAATGAGAATATGTACTGGATAATTATGACACAGTAGGCAGCAGGTACTGTGTCAACCACATTAAACGAGGATATGTCACAGAATAAAACTGCAGAGCACGGATGTTGCGTGGGTGAGGCTTGAATTTTAATTAAGGCTGGTGTTCATTTGGCTAAAGTGGGTGTCACCTTTTCCAAATGGTGGCTACAATGCAACTCATACTGAAATCAAACTATTCAACTCATATGCTTTGGTTCAACTGGGCTTGAGAAAAATGGTATTTCAGACATTCAAATGGATGAAATACCATCCAAAGCAGAGTAGGAATACTGTTGCTACAAAATTTCCACTTAGGGGGATGGAAAAGTTTTATTGTGAGACGGGGGTGTGCCAATCCTTTAACAAATCTCCACGAAGAAAAATAACTAAGGGGCCTCCAAGAAGAGTTTGAAGGGCGTAACCCCAAGTATGTAGCCTATGTTGAAAATATTTAAAGGATTTTGCTGCTTGTTTTCAAAGTGAAGCTTTTGCTCAGACAGATTAAATAAATAGCTTTACAATCACATCCAGCCCAGATCTGTGTTATTATTAATATTATTATTATTATTATTATTATTATTATTACTGTTTGTCCCGTGGTGCCTGAAATGGGCATACAAATTATTATATCTGTGGTGTTTTTGTTTGATCTGAGGTTATAGATTTTTTTTTTGTCATGTCTGTTCTCTTTTTTTTTTTTCTCAATTAGCACATTATAATTATCTAGCTGTCTTATTTGTGGGAAATACATTGTGCAATCTCCCAGTGCTGTACTCAGTGTACACCATCATAAGGTGTTATCACTGTTTACTGTTGCTTAGTTAATTCACACATTTGATAATTGTTTTGCACCTATTAAACAGGCATATTTTAAGGAGATTGCCATCTCCCTATTATAGTGCTGTACTGAGCAACTGTAGCGCATCTGGTGAAAAAAATCTCCACATCTCCAGCTCATGGCAAGATAGTGAATACAAGATGTAAATGATGTGAGTGTGCGCTTTAAAACTGCATTTGCTCTAATGGCCAGCAGGGGGAAACCTGTCTGTCTGGTTCTGGGAAGACGAATGATTGTATAGAAGTCTATGAGAAAATTACCCTGCTTCTGATTTGACTTATTACCTGATCAAATATTTTCCTAATCAGTTTATGGTCCCAATAGTTTCTTTATAGACGTCTTTAAGAGAAAATGGTGCTAATTTTCTAAATTATATTCCTATTTAGAATAAAAAAAAATATGAAGCAAGGTATAATTGGTGGCGTGGCTACCTTAAGATTGATAAGGCACAATTGCATAGATGTGAATAACCTTTCCAGTTTCAAAAAACCTAGATGGCAAATACCACAATGTAATATTTAACTCTTTAAAGCAGTGATCTACAGGGAGTGCAGAATTATTAGGCAAGTTGTATTTTTGAGGAATAATTTTATTATTGAACAACAACCATGTTCTCAATCAACCCAAAAAACTCATTAATATCAAAGCTGAATGTTTTTGGAAGTAGTTTTTAGTTTGTTTTTAGTTTTAGCTATTTTAGGGGGATATCTGTGTGTGCAGGTGACTATTATTAGGCAACTTAACAAAAAACAAATATATACCCATTTCAATTATTTATTTTTACCAGTGAAACCAATATAACATCTCCACATTCATAAAGATACATTTCTGACATTCAAAAACAAAACAAAAACAAATCAGCGACCAATATAGCCACCTTTCTTTGCAAGGACACTCAAAAGCCTGCCATCCATGGATTCTGTCAGTGTTTTGATCTGTTCACCATCAACATTGCGTGCAGCAGCAACCACAGCCTCCCAGACACTGTTCAGAGAGGTGTACTGTTTTCCCTCCTTGTAAATCTCACATTTGATGATGGACCACAGGTTCTCAATGGGGTTCAGATCAGGTGAACAAGGAGGCCATGTCATTAGTTTTTCTTCTTTTATACCCTTTCTTGCCAGCCACGCTGTGGAGTACTTGGACGCGTGTGATGGAGCATTGTCCTGTATGAAAATCATGTTTTTCTTGAAGGATGCAGACTTCTTCCTGTACCACTGCTTGAAGAAGGTGTCTTCCAGAAACTGGCAGTAGGACTGGGAGTTGAGCTTGACTCCATCCTCAACCCGAAAAGGCCCCACAAGCTCATCTTTGATGATACCAGCCCAAACCAGTACTCCACCTCCACCTTGCTGGCGTCTGAGTCGGACTGGAGCTCTCTGCCCTTTACCAATCCAGCCACGGGCCCATCCATCTGGCCCATCAAGACTCACTCTCATTTCATCAGTCCATAAAACCTTAGAAAAATCAGTCTTGAGATATTTCTTGGCCCAGTCTTGACGTTTCAGCTTGTGTGTCTTGTTCAGTGGTGGTCGTCTTTCCGCCTTTCTTACCTTGGCCATGTCTCTGAGTATTGCACACCTTGTGCTTTTGGGCACTCAAGTGATGTTGCAGCTCTGAAATATGGCCAAACTGGTGGCAAGTGGCATCTTGGCAGCTGCACGCTTGACTTTTCTCAGTTCATGGGCAGTTATTTTGCGCCTTGGTTTTTCCACACACTTCTTGCGACCCTGTTGACTATTTTGAATGAAACGCTTGATTGTTCGATGATCACGCTTCAGAAGCTTTGCAATTTTGAGACTGCTGCATGCCTCTGCAAGATATCTCACTCTTTTTGACTTTTCTGAGCCTGTCAAGTCCTTCTTTTGACCCATTTTGCCAAAGGAAAGGAAGTTGCCTAATAATTATGCACACCTGATATAGGGTGTTGATGTCCTTAGACCACACCCCTTCTCATTACAGAGATGCACATCACCTAATATGCTTAATTGGTAGTAGGCTTTCGAGCCTATACAGCTTGGAGTAAGACAACATGCATGAAGAGGATGATGTGGACAAAATACTCATTTGCCTAATAATTCTGCACTCCCTGTACAAGCTAAAGGTGGTATATAATTGTGTTCGTGTCCATCTTTTATATACAGCCCTGGAACCACCATGGCTGAACAACACCTAGAGTTTGCTGCAGGTATAATACGTTGGAAACATACATACAACAGCTGGGCTCTAGCTCATAGCAATGCCAGATTTAGACTTTGGTACTCTAATATCTACTAATGGACACTTACTTGGAATTGCATCATTAGAATGTAAATGCCCCTGCACAATTAAATGGAAATCTATGTATTTATGGTGTTAATTAAACTGTGGACTTTTAGGTCCTCTACCATCTGCCAGAGGGTGCTGTAGCTCCTGCTGAAGTCCTGCTTTTTTCCCATGACGTACGATCAGTGCATCAGAACTGAACTCAACCTTTATAAACTAAGTTTGCAAAACAATAGAGGTGGTCAGCTCAGGTCATCAGTATGATCGATGCTTGTTTCTGCCCTCTAAGTTCACTATGTACCCCACTGTTATTTTTTTTTCTTTTTTGGAAAAGATAAAATATATTTCAGACATGCACTATGAAAAATATGGGGGTCATAGTGATTTAGTGGTCATTAAATTGTCTTCAGAAATTTCAAATTGATGATGATTTGCTTCATCATTCATGACATGCTGCCCCCCCCCCCCCGCCATTATAGATTAATAATATCCATATCGGTATTGGTATTGGCAATACTGGCCCTATATATACTTGGTTGTTCTTTTTTAATACATGTATTATGAGTTGTTTCTTTGTTTTTATTTACTTTACTTACTTTTTCCAATTGGTTATTGTTTCCTTCACCCTTTTTGTTTTCAAAAGTTCTAATGCCTAAGCTGAGAGTAGCACAGGGTGACTGTAAATATAGATATTATGTAGTAATGGATCATTAAGACCTTGAATCATCTGAGCTCCCTATGAGGTAGAGCGATGAAACAGAGGAGGAAGGTAGGCGTTGATGGTGTTATTGGGGGGAAAAAGTGACAGACAAAACACTCTAGTCTAGAATCTTTGCTAATATGCGTCATCGATGTGGATTAAAAGTAAACGCCTCAGCGGGAGACCGGAACCATTAGTGTAATGATGAAAAGGCAGACGAGCGCTTGCTTGTCAGCAAGGGAGAGTGTGCACTTTTTACCTCCGGACTTCATTAAAAGGAGATTCACAAGGCTTAGCCTGGAAGACTGCTGCTGCCAGGGGGTTGAGGAAAAAGGGCGATGCAAGTGCAGGGACTCCGCCGTGCATGTGTAGTAGCACGTGTGCGTGAGGCATGGGCTCACGTCAACTTGTGTGTGTTTTCAGTTGTGTGCTTCTTTATATAATCTCTTTATAATGCTGCCACACCTCACTGCAACATCTACTTCACTGGCCAGAGATGAGACAAGTGTGTTCCTCTGATGAGGGCTGCAGGGCAGGACGGTATTAATTTATTGACCTTGGGTTTAATGTGGATAACCTTTTTTTTTTCACTTTCAATGACTGGTGTCACTTCAATAAAACCTCTGGTCATGGAAAATCAAATAGACATTTCCACATCTGCTGTTAGAAATAACATCTTTTTGTACCTTTAGGGCTATCTACACCAAAAGCCAATGTAGACTCACCAATTAACATGCAGGTCTTTGATATTAGTTTATATCAAACCACAGAAAGATCTGTACCCAAATCTAACCAGATCTAACAGTACTAACCAGTATAACAACATGCTGCAGGAATCCTGTAGCCTTCCATTTAGCTTAAAAAAATAGTAAACCTTAACATCTGAGAGTGAAAGCAAAACACAGGCTCATTGATTGTTCATCTAGCAGGTCAGAGATGACCCATCTAGGTTTAGCGGTAGGGTCTGGGTTGCAAATCCAGTCCTTTTTAGTTTTTCATCTGGGTGTTACAAGAGGGTCGGATTTTTATAAAGAGCCGAAATGAATGAATGAGACTTAATCTGAATGGTAACATATTCTAGTTTCTGAAAATGTGCCTATTTATGTGGCTAAAAGAAAACCCAGTTCCAGTCTTGAATGGGCTGATGATGCTCTGCAGGGTGTAATATGGTAAAAATACACAAGTTAGGCATACCATTATGACCACCTGCCTGATATTTTGTCAGGCTGTTTTGTTTGCAGCCAAAACTGCCTTGACCTAATGTTATGTCTGATCAGTAAATGTACTTCATGCTGTTTAGGAGCATACATTTTCCCTTTTGGGCCTCTAAAAGTTACACATACGTAGTTACCTTGGGGTCCTAAGTAATGAACTCCATGGGGTACTCATACACTCAAGTAAGGACAGAAATGGGCTTTTCACTATGACCCCCCTTCCAATTTCGAGAGAATAGAATTGGCAAAAGCAGTTGGTGTGAAGCATTTCAATCTGTATCTTTTATAGATATCTGACCACCACATAAATTTATTAATATAACATTTCAAGTCCCTTCTACTTGTCTACCCTCAAAATTCACTGCCCCATGCAAGTCCACATCAAGCAGCACTCCTGCTTCTCATTTCCACATCAAGACACACTGGTCCACACCTTTCTACACCAACCCCATACCCGTATCTTTGTGTCAGTTCACCCCTTCCTGGGAGAATTGCATTTTCTTGCAATCCTGCTGTCACCCAAAATATTATTTACTTGCAGATGAATCGATTAGCGCATAAAATATGGAGGAAACTCAATGCCGGATCAAACAAAAAAAGATATCTGACACTTTCACCTTGGCTTTCTGGAAACTGGGATAAGCAGGCTTCCACTCTTTGTGAGATAAGGTAGGCCTAACAATTACTTGATATGTTGGAAAAAGGAAACTGGCGGACAAACTGATAATGATTACTTATTTGGTACTACAGCAGAACACAAATACATAGAAACATCTGCCCAAAAGCACAGCTGAGAAAACAGGATTTAAATCTGTTATTAAAGCTGTCCACTATCAGGAAAGGACGATGTAAAGGAGGTATGACAGAAGAAAGTGAAGAAGAGCAAGTCAGATTATTAAGATTGCTGCCTCACCTTAAATGAACGAGACTGAATGTAATCCAGTCACAGCGAATTAATCATTTAAGGGTTACTGGCAAGGTCTTAGATTGGCAAAGTCACTGATAGCTGACAGGTCATCAAGATGCTGAGTTTTTACAGCTGTTTGTTCCACATTAGCATGAGACAAGTTAATCTTTCAGCACTCCCGGTGGCACTCAGGTAGCACAGCGAGCACTGAAGGAGCAGCTTTGATAGTCAGTGTTGCTCACGCTCCACTAGCTGATGCTAATTAGCGTCACGCATTAAACCAATCACCTAGCGCCTGCCGCACCTGACACACAAACCATCATTTGATATCAGGACAGAGGGCAGGATGTAAAAAGATATTAATGTAGTGTGAAACATGGGTCTCAACACATGAACTGAGTGAATATGCACCAGTTTACAGACAGCTCTTGTCTTTCCTCTGTTCTTATCTGATGCCCTCAGATGTAATCTCAATAGAGAACTGGCAAGCTGGATGGCTAATTTCCTGAATGGGAAGCCTCAATATATCCAAGTGGAAAACACAGTGTCAGAGTGATTCCATCACCAGCCTCCCCACAGGGAAGGGTACTAGCATCTTAATTCTGGTCTGGGAATACAAGGTTTGGCTAAATTTACTACATGTAAACAACTCAGCAGTCTGACTTGGGAATTGCACTCTTAAAAAGGGTCTACTGTTCACTAGTGCTACATTCTGTCTGGCTTACTTTATGACTGACTTGGAAAGTGCAGTGATACAGCAGCTTGCAGCGGTCTTCTTTTACTATCAAAACATGCCATAATTTGTCTGGACCAACCAGGTTAGCCTATGTATCCATTAAACATGATAGATTCATAGCTCTGATATAACAGGGGTAGGACTAGTCCATATAAATGGTTAGTGAAAGTATTAGAATTAGGATTAATATAATCATATCTAAACCTGTAAAGTAGTGAAATTACTTTATATATTCAGTTGTTTGGCTCAGTAGCTGAAATTTTATTCTACTGACAGTCTGTTATCCTCTCACCCTGACAGGTCTTCAACAGGGTGGACAGAAAAGGTGGATGAGGCCTTTTTGTACATTGAACTGTCATTTCCCTGGGATATCATTTACATGTGTATTACTGAGACCTCACAAAGTATGCAATTTACACATGAGTAATAAAAGCCGTGATAATGAAAAACAAGAGGAATAGATCTGGTGTATATCTTCTTTGTCTAGTGTAACTATATGTAACATGCTCAACAAATGATTGTGTGGCAGACCCTGATTAAGACTTTTTAGTGGATACGGGTAGGTAATTTTTTTCCCTTGTTGTATTGTCCCAGCAATTTCAATACATTCACAAAATATTTTTATCATTCTAATCAGCTGAGTTGCTCAGGAATCTTTCTGCTTTGATTGAGTTGTTTTATCCTTCCACATATCCCAAATTGCAAAGCTCATTTACAGTTTACTATTTAAGCCACTTTGCAGCCCTCCTCTACCAAGGCTCATTCCTTCATAATGTATCTGACGTAATCAGCATAATATCAAATTATATCAACGATATCAATTTGATATCATTTTTTTTTACTCAACCAAACTGACAAAAAAGGAAAATCTCATGTTAAGGAACAAGGAATCTTTTTAGAGAAATATACACACGGTGTAATCAATTACAAGTGGATATTTGAAATTATAGTTAGCATTGTGTCTGTGTAGATTCTCAGTCATCCAGGTCATGTTAATCTAGGAAGGTTGGAAAGTAAAGAAACTGGATTTCTGTAAGATGACGCTTCTCGGATGAGAGGTGAAATGTCTTCAAGAAACTTAAAGAAGTCCAGTTTCTTTTATACCACTACTGACACAGTGATTATTTAGAGATTAATTTAGCTCATGGCCCATAAAAACCAACATTTTTAACTAGGTTGAAAACATGTTTATTTCTGATGTTAAGAAGCTGTAATTTGATATTATAAACACTTTTTAGACACTTTTTTGACACAAAATTTTTTTTGTAACTCCTAATTTTTTAATTTGTTGTTTGATGGTCATTTTTATTGGTTAGATGTTATAATTTCTTGATGCACTCAACTCCATCCCCTAAAAACCACGTTTAATTCAGTTCAATTCAATTCAATTCAATTCAACAGTATTTACATACAAATAGATTGAACTTAACTGAATTAATCCAATGATTCCCTGTGAGCAAGCACTTGGTGACAGTGGGGAAGAAAAACTCCCTTTAAAACCAAAGAATCCTCGGGCAGAACCAGGCTCAGGGAGGGACAGCTATCTGCTGCGACCAGTTGGAGGTGTAGACAATGGAGCCAAGAAAAAATCTATATACAACTAATATAATGTAATATGTGTTTATTTTTATTTTCTTTTTTCCTTTTTGGCCTTTTCCTCTGACATGTTCTAAGCCGGGGGGTCTTTTAGAGTGTAATTTGTTTCATAGTTACAGTGGGGCAAAAAGTATTTAGTCAGCCAACGATTGTGCAATTTCCCCCACCTAAAATGATGACAGAGGTCAGTAATTTGCACCAGAGGTACACTTCAACTGTGAGAGACAGAATGTGAAAAAAAAATCCATGAATCCACATGGTAGGATTTGTAAAGAATTTATTCGTAAATCAGGGTGGAAAATAAGTATTTGGGCAATAACAAAAATACAACTCAATACTTTGTAACATAACCTTTGTTGGCAATAACAGAGGTCAAAGGTTTACTATAGGTCTTTACCAGGTTTGCACACACAGTAGCTGGTATTTTGGCCCATTCCTCCATGCAGATCTTCTCGAGAGCAGTGATGTTTTGGGGCTGTCGCCGAGCAACACGGACTTTCAACTCCCGCCACAGATTTTCTATGGGGTTGAGGTCTGGAGACTGGCTAGGCCACTCCAGGACTTTCAAATGCTTCTTACGGAGCCACTCCTTTGTTGCCCGGGCGGTGTGTTTTGGATCATTGTCATGTTGGAAGACCCAGCCTCGTTTCATCTTCAAAGTTCTCACTGATGGAAGGAGGTTTTGGCTCAAAATCTCACGATACATGGCCCCATTCATTCTGTCCTTAACACGGATCAGTCGTCCTGTCCCCTTGGCAGAAAAACAGCCCCATAGCATGATGTTTCCACCCCCATGCTTCACAGTAGGTATGGTGTTCTTGGGATGCAACTCAGTATTCTTCTTCCTCCAAACACGACGAGTTGAGTTTATACCAAAAAGTTCTACTTTGGTTTCATCTGACCACATGACATTCTCCCAATCCTCTGCTGTATCATCCATGTGCTCTCTGGCAAACTTCAGACGGGCCTGGACATGCACTGGCTTCAGCAGCGGAACACGTCTGGCACTGCGGGATTTGATTCCCTGCCGTTGTAGTGTGTTACTGATGGTGACCTTTGTTACTTTGGTCCCAGCTCTCTGCAGGTCATTCACCAGGTCCCCCCGTGTGGTTCTGGGATCTTTGCTCACCGTTCTCATGATCATTTTGACCCCACGGGATGAGATCTTGCGTGGAGCCCCAGATCGAGGGAGATTATCAGTGGTCTTGTATGTCTTCCATTTTCTGATGATCGCTCCCACAGTTGATTTTTTCACACCAAGCTGCTTGCCTATTGTAGATTCACTCTTCCCAGTCTGGTGCAGGTCTACAATACTTTTCCTGGTGTCCTTCGAAAGCTCTTTGGTCTTGGCCATGGCGGAGTTTGGAGTCTGACTGTTTGAGGCTGTGGACAGGTGTCTTTTATACAGATGATGAGTTCAAACGGGTGCCATTCATACAGGTAACGAGTGGGGGACAGAAAAGCGTCTTACAGAAGATGTTACAGGTCTGTGAGAGCCAGAGATTTTCCTTGTTTGAGGTGACCAAATACTTATTTTCCACCCTAATTTACGAATAAATTCTTTACAAATCCTACCATGTGAATTCATGGATTTTTTTTTCACATTCTGTCTCTCACAGTTGAAGTGTACCTCTGGTGCAAATTACTGACCTCTGTCATCATTTTAAGTGGGGGAACTTGCACAATCGGTGGCTGACTACATACTTTTTTGCCCCACTGTAGATGCCTTACTGACAACTGTATAAAACTACACACAATATTCGAAGCACATAGTGAACAATGTGGGAATCTGTAGGGGGAATTTACATGGTGTGTAAATCCCCCCTAATATTGGTATGATCCGAGCTCAGACACTAAGCGAGGGGGCGGGGGGAGCTGCTGCCTGCGAGTTTGCTGTTGGAGAAACGCAGCGAGGCAGACAGAGGAGAACTGAAGTTTGACCAGGTACCAAAGCAAATTATTCGTACTGTACAAATAATGTAAATATGACGGTGTATCACGAAAGATTGATATCAAACTGATCACTTGACCCATATTACGTTACTTGCTCTTCGAGTAAATCAACAAATGGCGACATGAAAAGCCGAACAACAACAATGATGTTTCTTTAGTCTTAGCTTACATGTGTGTTTATTTTATATTTTCAGTTGTTACCCTCCACCGCTATATAAAGCACTCTAAATCGGTTTTAGTAATGTACTGATATACAAAGAAAAAACTCTGGTAGATGTTATTTTATATATCATGTTTTGTATGTTGTTCAGTATATTTCTATGCAAAACAAGAGGAATTTCAATACACAGCAGTATATTCACAGTTGAAACCAGATATTTACATACACTTTACGGAAAAAAAATAAAAAAAAATTTTTTTTACTGTACAACATCAATTTAGAGTAAACTTTGTTTTAGATAAATAAATATTGAAATATATTTTGAATTAGTTAAATTTCAGAATAAAAAGAGAGAGCTGTCTATTTTTTATCACTTTCATCAAATTAAGGAGTACATATACACTAAGTTTGTTGTTAATTAATAAGAAAACTCCAGACGATTCCATTCTGAGCTGAAGAAGCCTCTGATAGGTTAGTAGAGTCCATGTGAGTAAATTGGTGGCACACCTGTGGATGCATATAAGACTCCCCCAAAACACAGAGCCTGTTTCTTTGACATGGGAAAATCAAGAGATATCAACCAAAACACCAGGAAAAGAATTGTGGAGCTCCATAAGTGTGGCTCAGTTTTGAATACAATTTGGTGCCATTTACAATTAAGAAATACAGACAATTTATCTCTCTACTCTTAAATTTAACAAATGTGTTTTTTATATTTATCTAAAAAAAATAAACATTTAGTCTGATTTGATGTTACAATTAAAAAAGTGTATCTGTTTTTATCTGAAGAGTATGTAAATGTCTGGTTTCAACTGTATATTTGATGATGTTTGTGTTTGGCTTGATTGTCAGCACAAAGAGGGAGAGAGAGGAAAAGAGAGGGAGAGAGAGGAACAGAGAGGGAGAGAGAGAGGAACAGAGAAGGATAAGGAGAGGAGAATGAGGACAGAACAGCGAGGGAACAAGAGCCAGGTGAGACACACATGTTAGTCAGATGGTTGTTTGATGGTTGTTTGCCAAAACTCATCAGAACATGTATCTAGTACCTAGTGTATCTTTGCTATTTTTCAAAATCAAAATCTCTCATTCACCCCTCCCCCCATTCCCACATGCATACTACCCTTTAGGGCTAAGCCCCGGGTGTATAAAATGTCTGGCTCCGCCTCTGCTCGTGTGCTGTCTCATTTTGGGCCTGAGCATTTTCTAATTCCATAGGCAGTATTTATTGGCTTGAGAAAACTACAGGACAATGAATTATTTCACAAGCTTGTTAGCCAGTTGAACTTCGTGCAGAGCTCTTCTGTAGGCCAAAACATAATGTTAGCTTCCTCATTTTCTGGTTCAATACTTAATGACATGGTATGGGGAAAAATAATGCAAAATTCTTGTCTTATCTTATTTAGATGGTTATTTAAAGACATAACAGAATTAATTAGAACATTTAATAGTTCAGGGTTGATCTGTGTCACTACCAATAGAAAGTCTATTTAGAGCAATCAGACATTAAGTCTTGAGTAAACTACTTCACAAGCAGCACACATGTCTTCCTATGTCTTCACAACATTAAAAGTGATAATAAATGCCAGACTGCATTGTTTCTTGTCCATCTATTCTTTAATACCTCCAGAAACATCTGCTGTTAAGCTATCATTGTGCATGATTTAGGATAGATCAGCTGCTTCTAGATGGCATCGGCTTCTCATTTTCTTTAACTTTTTGCACATTGCAATTTTTCTGCCCTATGCCAGCAAAGACAACGACAAGCAGCGATCAGCAGCTTCTGCCCACTCTACTGTGCACAAGCTGTAGGAGGTGATCTAATCTTAGATTTAAAAATATAGGCCTCAGGGTGAGCTGGCTAATATTCCATAGAAGAGATCATATGATCAAAGGGTTCATCCAGCATGCCTGTGGAATATGAGTGCAGTTAGCTCAAAGGCACCAGGTCAGCTAACAGCCACATAGCGGCTACATGTGTGATACTGCGTCTACTTGGCATCCTTGATTTTATAATGAGCCAGTTTGGGTAGGTAAATTTATTCATAGCTGGTGGGTGGACCACATTATTGACATTGCAAGCAATGCAAATGACTGTAGCTCAAGCCTCATGGACATGAGGGACAAATGTTGAATTTTAACACATATTATAGGGCTTTACCAACGACAGAGAAGAGGCTCTTTGAACAGTTATTGCAGGAAATGTCTGTTGAAAGAAAAATAGCTACTGCTAATTCTGCATCTGTTCCTCTTCCGCTTTCACAGATAGAGACATGTATTGAGCTTATTTAGGACCAAAAAAAACCTTTTGTATTTCTAGTCATTTAATTTTATCAGGGACATTTTGGATAATTAATACTAGACTATTTTTCATTTTGCAACAGTAAAGCAAAATGTGAAAATAAATCAATGTTGCTATTCTCAATTTTTTTTAAAAAACAACCAGAAACATACAAATATAGGAAAGTAACAATGGCAGCAATATTTTCACCATCTCTAGCAACAGTTAGCAAGACATAAAAAAATATGACATAAAACATCACAGATAAACAGCAAAGCTCCTTTTAAAAGTAAAAGAAAAACTTTTTTAAAGAATTGCGGTCAGAATCATCATCTTTGGGATTATTGTTGGGCTGCCCAGCAGCGTAGATGGATCAGTTCTGGACGGTGACCTTGTGACCAGTGGGTGAAGCAGAGCAGATCGGGAGGCCACCCACGGTGGTGGCAGAGTGAGTGGAGGTTAACAGAGATGAAGAAGACCCTTAGGTGACAGCACTGGAGACTGATGGCGGCATCAACAATCCTCCGGTGACGGGGTTGGAGGCTGGCAACGAAGATGCGACCCTTCAGGAAGCTGTGGAGACAGAGACAGAGATCCTTAGGCAGCTTGGCTGGAGGGCGATGTTGGTGGAGATGGAGACCATCAAGCGTCTCCGCTGCAAGCTGATGGCAGTAGAGACGGAGACCCTCCATTGGCTTTGCTAGAGGTGAACATCAGGTGAGACAGAGATCCATGGGCGGCTTGGCTGGAGGCTGACGGCAGTGAGATGGAGACCCTTGGGCAGAGTAGGTCCAGGACCAAGCAGGGTCAGGCGGTGCAGTGACAACTGAGTCAGGCAGAGCAGGACCAGATGGCAGAGTGTAGACCCCTTTCAGAGCAGGACAAGACAGTGCAGGCTGTTTCTACAAAGGGCACACGGCAGGTTCAGACTGTCCTTCTGACTCAGGCAGACAGGGACCCAGTGGCTTGGGTTTAGCTCCCTTGGAGGACCAATTTAAAGATAACGAGACCAGGGAAACAAAACCGAACCCAGTGCACTTTAGACAAGGACTACCAAAATAAAACAGGAAACAGAACACAGAGACAGAGAGTGAGGGACAGCGAGAGAGCGAGGGAGACATGATGGGCTGGTGAGAACACAGATAAGACCAAGACAACCAGGACACAAGGGAACAGACTATATCCCCTTTTCCATTAATACCTACTCGGTGATCCGTGCCAAATCGATCCACTACTCAACTCCGATCGACTGGTTTTCTATTAAAATCTAGTACTACCTAATGTTAGAGTTTGTATTGTTGATTGTCACCTAACTTGCGTGGTTGTCATCATAGCAACTCGTCCGAGTGTCCAGCAACATAATTAATAGGTGACACGAATGCTATAAAAGAAAGTTGGACGTTGAGGCAAGAATATACCTACTGCTCAGTCTGGGGCTTTTCGTCACACTTGGGGATCACTGTGTTGTTTTTGTAGCTATTTCCCTCGCTGCCCAGTTTAAAAAAGGGTGGTTTTAATTTTTTGGAATGACACACTCATGACTCATCGAGTGACGCTACTGACCAGCCAATTGGTAGCATCACTGCAGCCTGAAGATGTCACATTTTAGTACCTCCTCGGATTGCTTGCCGGGCGAGCAGGTATTAAAAAAGTATTTGGTACCAGGTGCTGAGACCTAATTGAAAACCCTGAAAACCGTGGTGAACCGTGGTGAACCGTGCCGAGTCAATCTGAGTAGGTAGTAACGGAAAAGGGGCTTAAATGAACAAGTAGCTAAGAACTAGAAATGCAAATGATTAAACTGGGAAGCACAAGAAAACTAAACAATACCAAATAAAGACTAAGAAAGGAAGATCACCATAATAATAACCAAGGCCTCAAAGTCCAAAAACACTGGGTCCAAGACCCAAGACCATAACAAGATGAGTAGTTTTGTATATTTGTCATCATCATTGTGGGCTTTTAAAAGCAGATGTGATGAGGGAAATCTGGATCTGTCTCCGCTGCATCAAGGAAAACATTTTGTCATTGGCTACTCACTACGAGGTGAGGACTTGAGTTCTGGCTCTGCCATATCTTTGTGGACCTTGTTTTGTGCACTGGTATCCAGTCTCATGGTGGAAAAGGAAGGGGCCATCCCCAAACTATTCCCACAAAGTGTAGAGCTTGAAATTGGCACATTGCAATCAGACAAGAGCCGTTTTCTTGGTAACCACCTAACCCTGAGAAACATGATACATCACTCCAGAAAACATCTCTCTCCAGTGGCAGTGTGCTGTACACTACTTTGCACTGGCAATGTAAGGCTTGATTGCAGCTGCTCGGCAATGGAAGTCCATTCCATGAAACTCTCTATGCCTTGTTCTTAAGCTAATCAGAAGGCTACATGAAGTTTGGAGGTCTGCAGTGATTGACTCAGCATAATGTTGGTGACCTCTACCCACTACGCACCTCAGCATCCACTGATTTTATGTAGCCTACAGTTTGAGGCCAAGCTGCTATCATTCCCAAGCACTGTCACTTTGTCACAATACCAACAACAGTTGACAGTGGAATATTTAGTGAGAAAATTTCGTGACTGGACGATACTGGAACTCACTGAGCTCCTGAGAACAACATATTCTTTCACAAATGCGTGTCATTTCTTTTCCTACACAGTCTCACCCTGTGAAGAATTTAAATAGATGCACTGTAAATCATTTTATATTTCTGCCTTCAGTTTAATGATGAGACAGAATCTTTTACCTTTTCTACAAAAAAATAAAGTGTAAAAAAGCTATTTTTTAAATGAAAAGTTAAAACCTTTAAAGAAAGCTGCATGTGAATTATCTGGAAAGAAAAAAGCGTGAAACGTTCTTCCCTGAAGTACTCACCTTCTCTTATTGTGTTTTGGCAGCTTAATATGTAATTTTATTTAGAAGCAATAAGTTGTTATGGTATATTCCTCTGACCTGTGCGAAAAAGAATAAATCTGCTAGTTAATCACTGAGGTCTACCCTGAAGCCCACAGCAGGGCCACTAATGGCCAGAGAGAAAGCTCTGATCTGAATCTCCCCACACTCTGTCTTTCTTTATCTTCTCCAAGAAAGCTGCCTCCATATCACACCCACATTTTTTTTATTTCGTTTTCTCCGGCCGTCTTTTCATTCCCCCTCACGTATCATCTTTTACAGAAACCTCCACGGCTACATCGTCTGCTTTTTCTCCCAGAGTCGTCATTCATCATCCTCCTCCTGTTTCCTCAAGCTGAGTTTTAAACTTATCCACCAGCCGAGCCGATGCTGAGCAGCTCGTTTCTCAGCTGGAGTGATAACTATCTTTTGCATGCCTGGTACGGGCAGACCTGAAAGCTCTGTCTGGGTCCAATGGAGCATCATTGATTGGAAAGTTTTTTTGATTAATTGTCGTAGAGCTGTAACCAAAGGAGCGCTGCGGTTGCTGCCGTGAAAGTTGTGTCCACATTCTCTCACGCAAACACGCACACACCTGCAGAATGCTCTGTCCGGGATGCTAAGCTCCATGGCAACAAATTGTTATGTAGGATTTGGATTCAGTCGAGCTTACACAACTGCAGAGCTGGCTTAGACAACAATACTCTGGTCCGTGTGATTTGCTTTGCCATATCGGCAGGCTGACGATATGGCTTGGGCTAGCCTCTTCTATAATTGATGAATGTGCTTATATACAACACGGTTGTACTACACCGCATTCCCATTTCGAATTGGTTCAAGTAAGAATAAAAGTATGGGGGGGGTGGGAATGTAAGAAGAGGTATGACCATGAACTGTGGAAACTTTAAGACTCGATTTATAAAAGGAGTACTGTGTGTGTGTGTGTGTGTTATGCTGTGTTATTGTAACTGTCTTTCACAGCAGCTAAACTCAGCAGGCTTCCTGCTAGCCCTTTACAGCTGTTTGCTTCTCTCCTGCTCACTACACTCACTTATACTGCTTTGTGATACAGCCAAATTCACAAGAGAGACGTTCTTATTTGTCTTTTTTGTTGTCAGACAACAGAATAACTTTAAAATAATGATTTTAATGCAGCTCATAAACTACATTTAAAAATGTTAACACTGCTAACTCCAACTAGCTCTCCACTCCATTAGCTCTCCACTGCTAAAATCCATATTTTTGTAACCACTCACTCTCTCATTATTATCCCCTTCGCTTACTGGTTAGGATTAGGCAGAGCATACTCACTCCCGAGGCGTAACATGTCGACATTTTGTCACGTCCCGCGGCGTTCCTGAGGAACGCGAAAGGAGACCTTCGGCGTTCTTATGGTACTCGGCGGGTTATGGCTGGAATCCAGTGCAATGACGCTCCAGCGGTAATAGACGTTCCAGCCCTGTATTCCAGCCCTAAACCTAACCTTATCCCTAGCCCTGACCATAGCCTTATTCCTGACCTTAATCAGGACTTTAATGATGTTAAATAGCGTGTTTCTAAGCGATTTGAAGAAAAAGAGTGAACATGTGTAGATTCAGTCCAGTCGGTTCTCATATTTCCTCTTTTTTCCGAGGTCGTCATTTAGGAACGTGGTGGGTAGCCGAAAACGTAATATGGTGACGATTTGTCACCTAGCGTAAAATGTGACGCTTTGGGAGTGAGAACGGGTTGGATTAGGGCACTAAAAACTATTTGGCTATAATTCGGGAAAGAATGTGTTTTTGATCACAAAAGTAAACCTGCACACTGACAAATGGGAGTGACAGCGTTGTCTCACTACTGTTGTTATTTGATGCTGGGGTACATTGTGAATAAGTGGGACAAACCATCATTTGACACCAGAGAAATTACAAAAGCATTTCTGAACCTCATTTTTGGAATTACTGTGCTGTTGAGATTGTGCATATTGCAAATTGCATATTGAACCTCTGGTCCAAGTTTTGCACCGCAACCACATCCCCCAGGTTACCAGTGAAGCACTTGGAGGTTATGGAAGTTCAAGTTAGGCGACATTTCAGCCACATGTTTAACCTGCCTTTAAGAATCTTAAAGATGTTACCTTTAAAGTCGCACTTTTCATAAATACATTTTGCTATTTGTTTTAACATTTCCATTTTGGGTATGCTATATTAAGGAAAACTCTCTTAAAAAGGGTACATGTGAACCTAATTCTGGCACATTAACTCTTTTGTTGTTAGCCTGCTGAGGTTAGCACGCAACTAGTTTTTGGTATTGTTTTACTTTAGTTCTTACTACAAACCAGTATATCAGAATCAATAAAATGAAATAGCTTACACAATTTAATCTAAAAATTCAGAATGAAAGAAGAGAATGCAAAGAAGTCCAACTATATATACAGTGGGGCAAAAAAGTATTTAGTCAGCCACCGATTGTGCAAGTTCCCCCACTTAAAATGATGACAGAGGTCAGTAATTTGCACCAGAGGTACACTTCAACTGTGAGAGACAGAATGTGAAAAAAAAATCCATGAATTCACATGGTAGGATTTGTAAAGAATTTTTTCGTAAATTAGGGTGGAAAATAAGTATTTGGTCACCTCAAACAAGGAAAATCTCTGGCTCTCACAGACCTGTAACGTCCTCTGTAAGAAGCTTTTCTGTCCCCCACTCGTTACCTGTATGAATGGCACCTGTTTGAACTCATCATCTGTATAAAAGACACCTGTCCACAGCCTCAAACAGTCAGACTCCAAACTCTGCCATGGCCAAGACCAAAGAGCTTTCGAAGGACACCAGGAAAAGTATTGTAGACCTGCACCAGACTGGGAAGAGTGAATCTACAATAGGCAAGCAGCTTGGTGTGAAAAAATCAACTGTGGGAGCAATCATCGGAAAATGGAAGACATACAAGATAGTGATGGGCAGATGAATCCCCATGAAGCACTGAAGCTTTTCATCCAATTGGTTCACCCCAACGCGAAGCTTCATGAAGCTTCATTTGCTCTAGCAGGACACCTACTGGACGTAAAAATAATAGCTGGCATGAATTTGAAGAGTGTGGCATTTTGCACACAGCCTGTAAATGTCAACAACAAAAGGAGTGTGTAAAACATGTATATTGTAGTGATGGCAGTATACTGTGTATATTTATAGTGGCAGTATGGGAAATGATTATTTGGAAATGCTTGAAATGGAAATGATCATTTACTGTGAGGTGAGGTGTGGTTGGGGTGTGGACAGTAGTTGTGCTTTTGTAACGTTGAGGTATGGACAGCTACACACTGAGGCTTTGAGCCTCAGTCCTGCCTGTTCACATTTTATTCTGTAAAAACTAAATTTTCACTGCTCTTACGACCTTTTTAGTGGGGAGAACATAGCTAGGATTTAATGATTTAACAAATCTTTTGAATCCTTTGTCCTCCACAATGCTAAATGGCTGTGAGTCCTCAATCACCATGCTGACCAGGTCTTCATCTATTTGAGATTGTTCTCCTGAGGAAAGACAATAAAGATAAAGCACAAATATAAATATCACACACGTAACTTATAACAGTTGTATAATATTGTTATATCATTTAGTAACATTACTGCATCCTATATTATCATTGCATTTGATGGCTCACCTGGTCTTGCTCCACAATCGGTGTCCCCCTTATTCTCATGCAAAGCTCTGTAGTGCCTAAGCATGGATGAGGTGTTGTTGTTATATCCCAGCTCCCTGGCACATAGCAAACACTTCACCTTGTACAAAAGTCAAGACAGCTCAACATAAATTGTATTGCACCATCAGTATCATGAAAATACATCTTCTGTAGAAATTTACATACCTTGTTGGGAGGAATAAGATCAAAATGTTCCCACACAGGGGAGGACATCCTCCTCTTCTTAGCTGGCTCCATTCTCTCCTGACTTTCCTCACTCTCATAAACCTCCAAACGGTCTCCAAACTCTCACTAACCGCAACTCTCCATCAAACACCCACATTTTTGAATGAAGTCTGAGGGGTTTATATCGCTGTCATATCTCGCGGCAAAGTTCAAACCACTTCATGAACCAGTCACGTGGTACAGCCGGGCAGCGAGGCTTCGGACGTCATCATTTTCAGCTCCTCCCATAAATGAAGCAAACCTTGATACGCGCTTCGCGGAAACGCCCCCTCCATTACTCGACACACGCTCCGAAGCCTCGATACAGAACGTCCCATCACTAATACAAGACCACTGATAATCTCCCTCGATCTGCGACTCCACGCAAGATCTCATCCCGTGGGGTCAAAATGATCATGAGAACGGTGAGCAAAGATCCCAGAACCACACGGGGGGACCTGGTGAATGACCTGCAGAGAGCTGGGACCAAAGTAACAAAGGTCACCATCAGTAACACACTACAACGGCAGGGAATCAAATCCCGCAGTGCCAGACGTGTTCCGCTGCTGAAGCCAGTGCATGTCCAGGCCCATCTGAAGTTTGCCAGAGAGCACATGGATGATACAGCAGAGGATTGGGAGAATGTCATGTGGTCAGATGAAACCAAAGTAGAACTTTTTGGTATAAACTCAACTCATCGTGTTTGGAGGAAGAAGAATACTGAGTTGCATCCCAAGAACACCATACCTACTGTGAAGCATGGGGGTGGAAACATCATGCTATGGGGCTGTTTTTCTGCCAAGGGGACAGGACGACTGATCCGTGTTAAGGACAGAATGAATGGGGCCATGTATCGTGAGATTTTGAGCCAAAACCTTCTTCCATCAGTGAGAACTTTGAAGATGAAACGAGGCTGGGTCTTCCAACATGACAATGATCCAAAACACACCGCCCGGGCAACAAAGGAGTGGCTCCGTAAGAAGCATTTGAAAGTCCTGGAGTGGCCTAGCCAGTCTCCAGACCTCAACCCCATAGAAAATCTGTGGCGGGAGTTGAAAGTCCGTGTTGCTCGGCGACAGCCCCAAAATATCACTGCTCTCGAGAAGATCTGCATGGAGGAATGGGCCAAAATACCAGCTACTGTGTGTGCAAACCTGGTAAAGACCTATAGTAAACGTTTGACCTCTGTTATTGCCAACAAAGGTTATTTTCCAAAGTATTGAGTTGTATTTTTGTTATTGACCAAATACTTATTTTCCACCCTGATTTACGAATAAATTCTTTACAAATCCTACTATGTGGATTCATGGATTTTTTTTTCACATTCTGTCTCTCACAGTTGAAGTGTACCTCTGGTGCAAATTACTGACCTCTGTCATCATTTTAGGTGGGGGAACTTGCACAATCGGTGGCTGACTAAATACTTTTTTGCCCCACTGTACATGCTCACTGCCCATTTTGTTAGGCATACTTTGCTAGTACTGTGTTGGACCACCTTTTGCCTTCAGGACTGTAATTCATTGTAGCATATATTCAACAAGGTGCTGAAAATATTCTTTAGAACATAGTTAACATAGTTGCAGCAGATTTGTCAGCTGCACAACCACGGTGCAAGTTTCCTGTTCCATCACATCCCAAAGATGCTCATTTGGATTGGGATCTGGTGACATGACATACTCCGGTGAGTATTCTGAAGCCATTGTTTAGCCATCAGTAAATATGGACACTGTTGTTATAAATAAAAGGATAGACATGGTAAGCTGAGATACTCAGGTAGCCTGTAATGATGTTTAGTTGGCCAAGAAAATAGCTCCCACACCATTAAACCACTACCATCAGTGTGAACCACTGATACAAGGCAGGATGGATCCATGCTTTTATATTGTTTCTGCCAGTTACTGTTACTGTTGCTTTTCTACAAGCTCGAAGCAGTCTAGTCATTCTGCTGTGACCTCTGACATCAACAAGGCATTTTTGCTCAGGGAACAATTTTTCTCTCTCTGGATATTTTTCAGACAAACAACCATGCCATGTACAAAGTCACTTAAGTTACCTTTCTTCCTCAGCCTGATCCTCGGTTTGGACGTCAGCGGGTCGTCCAGACCATGTCTACATGCTTAAAGGAAATGAGTTTCTGCCATGTGATAATCTCATTACATATTTGTATTAATGAGCAGTTCAACAGGTGTAACTAACAAACAGGCTACACCATCTCCATTATGGTTGTTTTTACTCCTTTGACATTTCCTCCACCAAAAATGCATAAAACAACTGAGACTCAAGTCGAATGGTTCCAGATTTGTTTCTTCCTTTCTTTGCTGTGTTTTTGCAACACTTTGTCATTTGTCACCGCTGTCAGAGATCGCTGGATAGAGCACAAATAAACGTTAACAAGTGCAAGCAACAAGAGTATGTTGAAATTAAATGTATGCGTTGAACATTTCCCACAGAGCTTATCCCGTGGTTGTCAGACACAACTGTAGCCAAAATGAAGAGGTTTATATACTACTGCTGGTTTCTGTTCATTTCACTACAGTGTGAAACTGAAGGCGAATACAGCAGTCCCTTGAGGTATTTAATAGATTTTAGGCAATCCATCAAAGTCAGAAACAAAAATAGGAAAAATCAGAACAGATAGGAAGAAAGCTTTGGTTTAATAAAAGTGGGGAAAAAGAAGATACAACTATACTGAATCAAGCATAGGACACTCGTTGAAATACATGGAAATGTAAGTTTTCAAGTATATGTGAAAATTTTTTTTGTTAAATTTCATAAAAATCTTATTACAACTTACCTGAAAAACCATTGATGGATGTGTTCATCGAGACATTGGGCATCTACAAGACTGCGAGTCAACAGCAATCTTGCCTCTGTTGCATCAAGGGTATATACCCTTGATGCAATAATAATTAAAAAAGACTTAAATGAACACTGAAACTTAATAAAACTAAAATAACACCAAATGATTCTCACAATAAAAACTAAACTGAAACAAGAAAACCTACTCTCGGAAGTAAAAAACTAAAAATACCAACCAGTTAGAAGATATAAAACTTTAAAAACTCTGAGTATTTGTTGTGTTAGGCAGTGACCTCCAATGTGGACACAATAATAATAATGATAATAATGGATTGGATTTATATAGCGCTTTTCAAGGCACCCAAAGCGCTTTACAATGCCACTATTCATTCACTCTTGCATTCACACACTGGTGGAGGCAAGCTACGGTTGTAGCCACAGCTGCCCTGGGGCAGACTGACAGAAGCGAGGCTTTAGGGTTGAATTTGTATTGTTAGACTATGTGATGGGGTTTTTCAGGGATTAATTTAAAAACAGTGACACGGGGGGATGTTGGCATTTAATGTCATTAGTCCAAACATCAAAAGTTAAGGAAATTATATTTTGTTTGTTTTCAGCTGGTGGAAAAAGTAGCAAAGAAAAAAGTGAAGCACTTTTTCTTCTTATTAGGCGGGCAGCCTGCAGCCCAACTTCAACGTTGCCCACCACATGTCCTTTTAACAAGATCAGAGGTACAAACACACCGAGGTCTGCTAACACAGTGGTCCCCAACCTTTTTTTGCGCCACAGACTGGTTTATGCCCGACAATATTTTCACGGACGGGCCACCGGTGTCGTGGATAAATACAACAAAATAAAACTAGTACCGGTATCGAAAAAAAAGATTTATTCATAAAAAAACGTGAAAAGACCGAGGAAAACTAAGTTAACGATAAAAACGATAACAAAATAACGCTTAAACACACACACCTGAGCCTCAACTCTCGCAGAATGGTACCAAACGACTCACGGACCGGTACCGGTCCGAGGCCCGGGGGTTGGGGACCTCTGTGCTAGCAGACAGCCATGTCTCTCGGAGTGTGCACAGACAGAGGGGTGTTGTGAAAACTGTGAACTCAGACCAAAGCAGCAAGTAAATCAGACACACTCGCTCTCTCTCTCTCTCTCTCTCTCTCACACTCTCTCTGTCTCTCTCACACACACACACACACACACACACACACACACACACACACACACACACACACACACAATCCAGCTGCTTATAAAGAAAAAAAAACACACACATAGAAACAGATAAACTTCCCTCACCTTTGCTAAACCTTCCACGGTGTGTGTGTCATAATTTTGGCTTCAGAGGTGCATTCTGATGTTTGTCATTTTTAATATTCATTAACCTGAAAATGACTGCTTTTACTTTTCTCCTGACAAGATGCTTATATTTCCATGTGAACTAGAAGGCTAGACTTTTGGTAAAGACAATAGATTTTTTTCAGTAAATAGTTATCTTACCTGTTGCTATCTTTACTGCATCTACTGTAAAGGCATTGCTTCTTTCGGAGTGCATGTATTCTTTATAGCAGTACTTTGTTGCAAGTATTTGGACGCACAAAAATTGGACAGGTTTTTGTTGTAAGACTTTGGAAACAGTCTGTCTCTGTGTGTGTATTAACTGTGTGGCTCTTTTAAAGAATTAATGGGCAGCTCTTGATTCCTGCTGTTCTGCAAGAAACCGCCATCCAACTGCTGTATATGGACTGGAACAAATAAGTGTTCTTAATATTAATTTAGTCAGGTTGTTTATTAGGCTTATTTTGTCATGCTAGCAGCATCATTGGAAGCAATCTAACCTCTCGCTGTTTATTATTTCAAGCAGCTCACCATCACACAGCATGCTAAAATTAGCCCTAATTTAGGCTTGATGTAATGGGATTTTTTTTAAAAAGGGAGAAAAATATAATAATAAAAACTGTAGCTCCTGTTTATTTTGTTGAGTCATAGAAGTGAAAAACTTTGTCGCATGCACAATTAGTTTTAAGTTCACCTTTGTAAAGTGCCTTTCTTCTCAACTTGGGTAAAGAAGCATTGCAAAGCATCACAACATGCCTCATCTATGCTTTTACATGGTTAAATCTGGCTTCTTCCAATTGCTCCAAATTTCAAAGGTCAAACACTTAATACCGTACAAAAACTGATACTGATACTTTGTGACCTCCAGATTAGATTATTGTAACTCGCTCTGCTCTGGACTCCAACTTGCTCACCTCCAACAATTACAGCTCGTTCGGAATGCTGCGACTCGTCTCCTAACTGGAACTAGAAAGTTTGCCTCTATTACTCCAGTGCTCTCCGATTAACATTGGCTGATATTAAATTTCGTATTGATTTTAAAGTTCTGCTACTTACTTTCAAATGCCTAAACAACCTTGCCCCTGACTATCTCAACGACCTCCTCAGTCTCTATACTCCCAGCCGTTCTTTACGATCTTCTGGTCAGTTACTTCTGGCCCAAATTGTACTGTATTGTATTTTTCTACCTAGGCACTTTCTGTCTAACATTCACACTTATTGGGGAAATCATTTGGGGTTCAGTATCTTGCCCAGTGGCTACAGCAACTACAGCAACCCCCTGGAGTTAAAGGATTTACAGAATGGTAGGTACAGGTCCACAAGCATTTATGCATTGACACAGTTTTTATCTTGCCTTCAAATGTTTGTTAAAATGTCACTACTCTTATAATGTATTTCGTCTTTTAATAGTAGATTCATGTTTTCATCAGACAGAATACAGACATGGAGGCTAAAGGTATAATGAAAAAAGCAGTGATGAGGCTATATGTGACAGTCAAAATGTGCAGCCCAGTTAGATATAAGTGTCTTCATTCAAGATGTGGTGGTCCTCACTGGTCCGGCTAGCACTGCACAGGCATGCAGTCTTTTATTTAGACTTAAGCTATCCACCAAAGTTTAAATAGATGTTTGAAGATATTTTGCAATGTTAATAGGCACAAACTGTCAGCCAAGGTGCAAAACTTCTGGTGGCTTTCTACCTGTTACATGTATATACAACTGGTTAATCCCTTGGACTGAAATTGAGTAAAAAGTAGCCAATATATAAAAAATAACAATAACTTTGAAATACTTTCAGAAAGCCTGGAAAACTCTTGCTTAAGATCCCTTTTAGTTATAACAATATTGTTGGAAAAAACTGTATAATTCTTTGGATGTGTATATAATGTAATATTTTCTAGTAAATCTTGTAATGTAAATAAAAAAATCTCACTGAAACAACAAGATTAATATTAATAATATTTGGTATTAGTATTGTATTATTTGGTATAGTATACAACTATTATGTTCTTTTGTTACACAAAGTACATAGTAGTTGATATAAGTAAATTAACATACATTTTGTTGATTGAATGAAAAGTTAATAAATTAAAGCTACATAAATGAATGAAATTTAACTGACAAATGTATGCCATGTTTATAGAACTTAATCAAAATACGTTACATTTTTAGATGATGATCAAATTAAGTTCATTCAACAGATTTCTTTTTCAGTGAATACATTGATTTTTTTTTGTATTTATTCCTGCTGTTTTACTATTTTTATTTTATTCCTACAAAGTTTGTGTGGAGAACCCAGTTTTGTTGTACATGTACAATGACAATAAAGTCCTATTGTATTCTATTTTATTCTGTTATATCTTAAATATTTATTTTTTCTAATTGTTAGTTAGTACATGTTCCTTTTTTTGTGCATTTATTTTTAATATTTATATAGAGATGTTTATATTATATATACTGTAAATATAGTATGCATTCTATTTCTTTACCACAGTTTTCTTTTTGTTTGTTTTGTTTTGCATCAAGACACTACAACAAATTCCTCATTTGTGTATGAATGTGGCAATAAATGTGATTCGGATCTGTCATGTCATATTCTGAAAGCCTTTGATTTTTTTCTCTTTGACTTACTTTGAATATCAATATCATGACATGTATGTGTTTATGTATGTCATAAACTCAGCAATGAAACTGAACCAATGTCTGTGACATAAAGTAAATAAAGGAATTTGTCCAAAACACCAGAATTTTCAGGAGCGGGACCACACCTCATACACTCGCAAACTCATGGCCCACCCTCTCCTCTTTTTTCAGTTCATTTATCTCTCATTATCACATGCCTAGCCCAGGAGCCTGCCTGTCCCCTTTCTCAATAGATGCCATCTACCATTATCTACTAGAAATGCTGTCAAATCGAAATGACGATATAGATCCCAGCTAGTGAATTAAGATGAATAAAAATAAAGAGTGATGTTTTCTGAACAAATTTTTACTTTAAAAGTGTTATTTCCCAGTGGTACTCCCAACATTTCTTCCATTAGAATGTCTAAAAGCAACACAGCGATTTCTTTTTTTTTTTCCTTTTTTTCTTTAAGAACTCCAGGTTTTTTGTGCAAAATGATTGACGTGGCCTTGGTGGAAATGAGGGGGTTTTGTGAACTGTGGAATGAAGCGAGTTTGAATGAATACTGTAGTTCACAACAGAGTTGAAATGCTATAGTTAAGCTATGTAGGCTATTGTGGATTTGAGTTTCCAATGGCTTTTTAGATGCACTAAATGGAAAAATGTTTTTTAATGAGAACCTCGTTAACCTGCTAATGTTTTTCAAAGTTTGCTCACAATAGCAAAACCGTTTCACATTTATCAGGTAATTTCACCATTTTTAACATTTGTATAATTTGTTTTTCTACAAACAGCGCACAATGTTCTCCACTGTTCTTCACTTTCAGCCAAGTGAATCATCAGATGAGCTCTCCTTTTTTTTTTTCCATTTATTCTCCAAATATCTCCCGTACATGTACATTTCCTCCCATTTATTTATTTTTTTACTTAATTTTTTCTTAATGGATATCTATGGAGATGGAGTGGAAGAGGTAATGGATGGGAAATCAACTGTGGATGAACTTTGTTTAATGCAAGAATGAAATGGCCATAAAATGTGACATTTTTGCCGAACACAAAACCAATTGCCCATCGTTCCTATTCACAATCTTCACAGAAGCAAATGAGTAGCAATTATAAAGTGGTTGGGAGTCAATTTAGTGAACTGACATTTTAAACTTAGCTGGGTAAAAAACAAAACAGTCAAATTATGTTACAGACCACTCCCTGGCCAAAAACAGCCGCACTCGGCTTGTTTTGGTCAGACGCTTCCCCAATTCATTCTTTGGATAATACCTGATAATGGGAGATTCAGCTGTAAACTCAGCAGTCCCTGCTATTACGCATTCAATATTCAGTTTCATGCCTAAGAATAATGTTTGAACTTAAATTGATTTTTGCCTTTGGGATGCTTAAATAGGCTGCTTTTAGAAGGATTTCTTTCTGCAAATGATTAACATGTAAATGTTCATTTCTCTTTTTCTTGTCTTCCTACAGCATGCTAATACATGAATATGTTTGAATTCAATATGTAATATATCTGTCTTTATTAATCATCTGCTGTGGTGGATTGGTCAGTTCATCTTAGACTTCTACGGGAAGCACAGACTAACAGAACTAACTACAAAAAAATACCTGCATCGAGAGTTTTACTCAGTTGTGTTTTCCTAAATTCATTTTCAAATGTATAAATAGTCTGACCCCAGAGTGTCTTTCTAGGCCATCCAAAGACAAGACAATAATCACATTACATTGAGCAGGATAAACGGCTATAAACTATAAAATACCACATTGCTGATCAAAAGTTGGACAATCAGCATTCATGTGGATATATATGTTTATTTCTTAATGATTAATGTAAGACTGTATAGACTCTTGTGAGATAAGGTAATTAATGTCTCTTTATGTCATAACATCCTTTCTTGGCCTAGCAAGTTGGGTTGTAAATAAACTCAGCATGAGCAGCTGATGGATTTATTAGTTAGAATAACGCTACAATGCCTTTCTAATTTAATATTTTATATCACTTCCTCTCTATATAGATCTTTCTCTAATATTAAAATTGTCACGTGATAAAGTCAGATGAAATATTAGATGAAGCAACTACACAGGAGACATACGCTTATATTTAATCATCCAACGTCACCTAAACAATGTAGAAATATATGAAATGTTAAATCAGAAATAGACAGCTTGGAAATCAATGGAAACACAAAAAATCCCAACCAAAAAAACCATGAAGCAATAATTTGGGGTAAAGCATAATTTAAATATTGAAAATATTGAAAAAAAAACTTTTATGAATGTTTACCAGTCAAATACACATCATTTAAATAATCAAATTACTTAAAGTCTTAACTTTGGGCATATATTTATTATTGTTTTTCGTAAGATTCCATAAAAAAATGTTTATATTGTAAATTACAGTCTTACAGTCAGAATTGAGGAGGAAGCATATAATGGTTAAAGCTACACCTGCTAAGTAACTAGCAAGAGACTAGTGTTTAGGCAAGCCCTGTTCATTGGTTTCTCATTCAGATACATCACGCCTGTTCTGTTTAACATAAGGATTATGAAGTCGTGCACTCTTTCACATACCAACGGCTAACATGCTCGCAACTCTAACGTTTATATAAGTCAGTGTTAAAGTGTTGATTCAATCATAATGTGGATGTATTCAGTCAGAGGTCTGCAATCTCAGACAGTTCTTAATTTTTAACTGATATTTTTGGCTTCTGCAAACCAAGACTACATCATGATACTGCTGTCTTATTCATAATGATTCAGTTACATTCAGCATGAAAATCAATGGAACACTCTTTTGTAGAAATCTGGAACAAAAATACCAAGTTAGGCTTAGCGTTGCTCATAAATCCAAATGCTACTTTTAAACACAGAGAACAGTGAAGCAGATCAGAGAGAAAGTAATCCCTGGTAACCTATTTGAAATCCAGGCCAAAACAACAGCCTTTTTATTTTGCAGATAAAAGTCTGTTTGATCTCCACACAAACATGACCCCAGCCTTGACTATCAGCGCTTCTTCTCCCAGCGATTGATAGATTCAGTTAAAACTGCTACATCATTTCACAGAGAAGAAACTGTTCATTCTCACCCTGGGATTGTGGTCCAATATTCTCCAGAGCTGAACCGACTGAGCCAGCTCATGCTGGCTGAAGCGTGTGCATACATACGTGCACGCTTACCGCTGCTTTATCAGCCTAGCACCGGCCTAGCCCGCTTCGCTTTCATTAACATCCCTAATTAACTTTTCATGAAGTCCATTTCCTACTTGTTTAATTAACTGACCATCCCCTGTTGGCCAACTCAAGCTGGACCTGAGGGAAATGGAGGTAGAAGAGCCAGCCAAAACAAAAGTTCTGAGTTCATATATGAAGCCATACTAGAAGCGAGTAGAAGTCTCTGGTTCTGAAACTTCACTTTACTGTATTGTGTAATGAATTGTGCTCTGTATGATGTTTAAAATTTCACCCCTGAAACTGAGCTCCTGGATGAAGGAATTAAGTTTTAACAGCACATCAAAGCTGGTGAAAGGTTTGTAGTGAAAATATCATTTCTTCCTTTCCCTTCTAAAATGGAATGTGTGTGTGTGTGTGTGTGTGTGTGTGTGTGTGTGTTTCCACACACTTCCTATCTCCTTTCCTCATTCAATCATACAGACAATTTCTGTCCTATACACTAACGTAATGGACTTAAATCATACAAGTGGAGACTTATTAGATTAACCCACATGATCTATCATCACCCTGCTCTGCCTTATCAAGAATGCAAGTACAATTTACCCCCTCGGTAGCCATTAGAGCCTCGAGCAGCGACCCTGTATCTTTCTCCAGGATGAAAGAGACCTTCAGGAGCCAGCAGCGTGTGGAAATTAAAAAGCACCCCCCCGTTCCTCCTCCCAATACACACACATACACTTCTTTCTCCTTTCTTTGTTATCTATGCTGGAGTTTTTAATCAGATATGGCCGATGGGAAATACAGATCCCCTTCACGGCAATCCTCCCGCCTCATTCTGATGGCAGCCATTTCCATGGTAACGCAGGCAGGGACGTCAGTAAGCGGCAGGAGTCGCTGTAATTATGACTGATCTCGGGGAGATCTACGAGGGAGGGTGGAGGGGCGCTGCACAAACCTCTGGCTGCAATGTGGCTAACCTTCCCTGAAGAGAGCGGCACAGACGGCGTGAGGAAGGACAGTTACAGCTTTCGAGTGACATTAATGACAGCATTGTGACTCTATTAACAGCTCTCTTTGCGCCTGTACACTTTGTGGTTATATAATCAGCTTTGTGGTTTTGTGTGTTGTCTGTACACATTTTGTTATCTCAGGCTCAGTTCGAATAAGGCTGTTTGGAGGTGTAAATGAGTGTTACAAGTGCACAGACTGCCATTCTGGGACTCGAATCAGTAATTTATTTGAAATAGATATTTGACACATAAAGTTAACTGGTGAAACCAAATTAGAAAATAAAGAGAAAAGCAAACTGCTGGGGTCTCATTTACAAGACAAAATAAAAGCTCCTTCTCAGCCAAAATGCCATATAGTTGCTGTTCTAATCATCAATTACAGCTGTTTAAAGGCAAGGAAAGGCATCCAATTCTTTTTTCTTTTTTTTTCAAATTAAACACTAAGACATTTAAAGGATGGGTAGAGGGGAAATGATCACAGAACTGTTTTGTCCTCCAGGTCAGCGTGTCCCAGTAGCTCTGACTTCACATGAAAACTGCAGATACCTGATAGCATGCAGTGCCTTGATGTCTTTTTTTTTTTGCATTTTCATCTCACTGACATTTTTCAGATAATTGAAAAACTTTAATATTAATGAGATAACCCAAGCAAATACAAACTGCAGTTTTTAAATGATGCCATCTTTTATTAAGGGGGAAAAAAAAACTATCCAGACCTACCCGGCCCTGTACTTTAGGCTTGTGATTTGTCCAACAACAACAGATAGCTTTTTGGGCACAAAATATTAGCTTCTAGCAACTAATGACTTCATGTATTACCAGACTGCCAGCACCATGTGTTCAACCAGAATAGAGTATTGAATTTAATTAAGTAACTGTCTGATCAAAGACTCATCCATTTCTCATGCCGTTTTAAGAGATACGTTCAACTTAAATTTTACATGGACTGAGACTAATGCAGTCATGGCCCAGCTATTAGTTGGACCCCCCACCGACAGACATTACAGTGAAACATAGACCTCATTACCTTCAAAATCAGGATGGATTAGAGCCAAGTCTCACCTCAACTCCGTGTAAGAGAGAAAGTGCATTCTGCATGAAAACAAGTTATCAGCGCCCGCCGCGCCGCTAAACAAATGCTTACGTGTTTCTAGTGAAGCAGATGGCCATGAACAAAACAAAGAAATTGATTTTACAAAGGATATCATCAAAATTGATGCAATAGAAAGTGAAGCTTTAATCCCTTGAGCCTCAGTTGTTACAAACTTAATGTAGGAGAGCAGATGGTTAAAGAGACTCAGAAATGAGATTGCAACTTTTAAAATTTTTTTTTTTTCTGTTCCCCTTTGTAATATTTGTCCTCTCTACTTCAGATCTTTGCAATATTAAGTAATATACATTTCATATTTAGACTTAAATCCATGGGAACACAAGGTCTCCAGATACATAATAAAGAATATTTTTGTAATTTCTGTGAGAGTCAGACTTTTCTATGTGGATATTACATGTACCAATTAGGAAACTGAACAATACATTTACTAATAAAATAACAATACTTATAATAATTACTAATAAAGTAACTTTGTGTATGGCTTTAACCACTTTGACACCTCCAATGAGAACTTTTACTGGACTTTGCACTTTTACACAGCTTCTCAAAATTGTACAATAAATCACTATTAATAAATCACTAACATTTTTTTTTATCATTGCCAGATGGTTGCCAGCCTGTGTCTAGGCCTGCGTGACTGGGGCCTAACCTAGAAAATCATACAGAAATACTCTTTCAATAGCAATGGCCCCACATAAAACAATGGCTATTCATGCATTGCAGTGCTGTTAGCAATGTTAGCACCAGCTAGTAATCATGAGAAAGACCTTGGCCCGGGAAAAAGTTATTCTGGCATGTAAACACCTCATGTAAGCTGGATTCACTGAGTCTTCTGCCACCAAGTTATTTGTTTCCAATTTTTTCTTTCTAACTGAGATCCATGCCTTCAAATTATCTGTTGATCAGTTTTTTTATTGGTGCTGCCGGTGTTCCGGTTATGTTGCAAGTTGCAACGTAGATTTCCCGCTAAAGCATAACTTGCTAATATATGCAGTCTAACTTTGAATAGCATAGCCTCACTGAAACAATTAAGCAGCCAACATGTAGATGTGTGTGTCTCTGCGAGTTTGTGTGCAGGTTATTGATATCATGCTTTGAATGTCAGGCCAAAGAAGCAGGTCTGACAAGTGATGAATTATTAGCATCTCCACTCAATCTAATTCTGCCGATGGGCATCGTTTTCAGTCAATATTAGCTTGTAGTGTGTGTGTGGGCGCCTCTGAAGACCTTATTTAACTTGAGGGACCAATTCCCTGCTCTCTAGCCTCATCACTGACCCATTTGATAAGTAAAGAAGCATGCGTTTGCCTAGCTGATGTACACATGAATTATGTAAACCGTATCTGTAAATCTACAAAGAATTTACCCTCTGCAATTTTCCAAAGTGTCTGTATTTGCTCCATAGCATGTGGTTTAAAAAAAAATCCCATAATGCAGTGTAATTTATGTAAGTAGACCCATCATTTCTGTGTCTCTCAGTTTCTATTTAACCACTCAGCTCATTAGGTATAATAGAATTTGTTTTGGCTCAGTAAAAAGTGGCTAAACCGTAATTAGAGGGATTAAGTATTTTCCAACAGCACATGCCAAATGCAAGCTTCAAATTTAAAGGGAAAAAAAAAAGTTGATACAGTAATCTGCAGTCTCTCCTCTGGGTTCTGACCTGTAAAAGTGTAAAATGGATTTCACTTCTAAAGATGCCCATGAGGGGCTGGGACGTACTTTCGGCTCTGACTGCGGGTCTTTCCGGGGCATGTGCCAATGCTTTCGGGGTGCATATTGCTGTGATAACATTTCCTACAGAGGAGGATAATTTTGCTCCGGTTAACATACTCAGCTGACGAGAACAGTAAAGGAGAGGTGCCCTTGGTCTGTCTCCAGCATTATCAGACTGCTGAGCCAAGTGGAGCCAAGGGGGTATATGTGCACACACACACACACACACCTGGGTTTCATGGCAAACTGTGCACTCACAAGTTTAGCCTCAGACTTCAATGCGCTGTGTTTGTATCTGTCTTTGGTAGCAGCCTTTGCTCTGCCTGTCTGTATCTGAGTGCTGATGCAGCAGGACGGAAGCTCCAAACTAGGCTAAAATGATCAAACACAAGCCAGGGATGTGGAGTGTGGATGAAGAGCATGCATGCATAATGACTGACTTGGGTGTGAAGCAAGGCTTGCTGCCTCGCTGCACTTGAAGCATGTGGTCTGATATCAGAAAGACTAGTATACATGTGTTATAAGCAAGGAGAAGTGGATGTTTACATCCTGGTAATTAAAAAAAGGGGGCTTAAGGGTCTCCTTTTTTCTCCCTAGTTAGGAGAAAATAAATGGTCATCCCAAATCTCCCCACAATTTCAAGTCGGAATAAAGTATAGCACAGGTCTTTTTTTTCTTTTTTTTGTACCATACATGCACAATTCCAGTTTGGAGCTTAGTTTCTAACAGTCTGCTTCAGTGTCTGTAGCTTTAAATCAAACTAATGACTCCTGCACAAACCCCTTTTTGCGAAGAGTGACAAGAGAAAGCAGAAGCGGCGGATGGGAGTGTGCAACACATTTAGTTGACCATTAAGCTGCTGAAACAGACGTGATTGAGACCATACTGTTGGTGGCTTCTAATTTCCTGAACAATGGTTTTATTAGTAGATAAAGACAACTTTGTACCAAGATAGTAATGCATTTATTAATGCATTACTATCTTGGTATTTTTGGTTATCTCTGTTCTATATTCTGTACTGTTGGAATCTAGTTTTCTGTTATTTTGTAGGGTGTTTTCCCAGAACTCTGGTTCATTTTCCCTCTTGGTGCAGTTTGTTTGTGTAGATGTGAACAAAGTAATTGCACTCAGGTATGGATCAAACAACCGCACTGAGACTCTTTGGAGGAGGTGGTCTCGGTACAGTTCCAGATGAACTCCAGAGCAGCTGTTTTAAATCGGGTTTGGATAATGATCACACCATATTCTAACTACCAGGTGTATGTTACAAGTTTGAGCTAAAAAACATCCCGTAGCCATATGTGCTTTGTATTTTTTAGGTTATATAGATGTGCCTATTGTTCAGGAGAATACTGCAACAGCTACATGTAACATTTAATGAAGCTACAGCTGTAATGGTAAGCATAAATGGATTTGACTCTGAATCACGCACCAAGCGACCAATGCAGCAGGTATACTTGTGCCTTCATAGTTTAGAACAGAACAGCTTTGGGTCACATTTAATTTCACCAAAAAATATAGATAAATAAAGAAGAAGAAAATTCAACTTTGTTTCCATCCATTAATGAATTTATGGACCATCTTAAAAAAATGTAAATTTTATTATTTTAGCTCATCAAATTTTTTTATTAGAAAGTAAAATTAAAAAAATATACTTAAACTAAAGTTGTTAAATAACAGTAACAATCAACAGTAAATAACAGTAAACAATAGGCCTTATTACTGTGAAAATTATGTACAATATATAAATCAGGGAAACCAAACAAGTTCTGGCAAAGCGGATGGCGCATCAAAGTAAAGCTAACTTGCTAGGCTACAATTCCACAGCCTGTTCACACTTAGAGTCCAGTGGCCTCTTTCAATGATGAAGATGTGCATGCTGGAGAGGGACAAATGCTGGACTGTACGAGGATGTCAAGCAGGCCTTTGAAAGTGAAAAGGGAAAATCCACTGAACTAAGGACGGGGCCTGAGGGAACATCTTTTACCAGCTTATAATGCTGTGATTGCAGCCATTCCTCAACTCTCTGTGAATGGCACTCATGCCCACCAATCATTAGTCATGACAATTTGCATTTGCATATTAATAATAATGAAACTGACGTCAAAGCGCATTGCTAGTCAGTAGTGTTAGTTTCAGCCATTATATGAATGCGCTGTTTATAAGATTGGGGAAACCTGAGACTGAAGAAGTCCCTTGCGATTGGTGACGAAACGTTTCTCTTACGGAAAACACAATGCCAGGACGAACAGAATGAATTTATGGGACTAACATTCTGAAAATAAAATAAAAACAAAATAAACAACACAAGAAAATAGACTTGATCTTATCATTTGAAAAAAGCACAAAAAGGAAGCACTCTAAAAATGACTCCAAAGAGGTGAACATCATCACGGTGAAACAACTCAAGCCCAAAAGCAGAAAGGGTCCTGAGATACTCTGTTGGTAAGAAATATAAAAAATAAAATAAAACATGGAAAAATATGAAATAGTTGGAAAAATACAGCAAAAAAAAAAAACCACATCAAAAAGGCCTGGATGCCTACTTTGTCTGGGGAAAAGACCAACCTTTTTGCAGTCACTATATTCCCTGCTATGGAGAAGACCCTCCCAGCAGGAACTGCAGTGCCAGGCTCAGTGTTTTGCCGGCATCCCAATGAGAGGCTATTTACAATCATTGCCTTTTCAACATTTTGATGGATCATCATCTACTAAAATATAGCTGAATCTGAATGTCTTACCATTACAATAGTATACATAATTAATTCAATTTTATATTATCACCACAACCTTCTGTACATGGAAAAATAAAATAAGCCCAGTACTATACTTATTATTCTTTTATTCAATTTCATTTTAGTGTTTTTTTTTTATTTGTGTTTTTATTTGAACTCGCAAATTCATAAGTGTTTCATTGCTCAGCATAACCACTGTGTTATGCGATGTATATAACATTAAACTCCTTGATTTTTCATTTTTCTTTAATAAATCTCAAGAATTTCAAGCAAACCTGTTTTTCAACTTTGTCGTTATGGGGCACTCACTGTCTGTAGGATTTGAGGGGAAAATGAATTTGAATCCATTTTGGAGTAACAGAGCCAAATGTGGAATGATTCAGTAAGTTATATTTGTGATTCTCATGAGTTAGTTACAGCCAGGCCGAGAACAAATGTTAAATCTATATGCATGCCTTGTGTAAGATTACGATTCCGTGCCTTATCTCCATAGCAGAAGATTTGGAGAAAACAGGGGTTTTTTGTAATTTGGATAAACAGGCTTTTAAAACAGGCCACTAGTAGTGGAATACTACAGCAATTTGCAGTATAATAAAAAGTGTTTTCAATTATTAGGCTTCCATATTATCTTCATTACTTTGATGATTGGAAAGGTCACATCCCATATATAAGTCTGAGCACACAATAACAATAATCGCTGCTGCAAATACTGACTTTGTGCCCACAATGAGTCATAATAATAACCTCTTGCAGACAGGCCTATGTGTGCGCCCCTGGCTATTTGTGGATGTGAGTTTATTGTGCTCATTGTCAAGGTTTTGTTGCACATTTTATGCATTTAGGCCTCTCTCCATTATTATTTGATGCTCTTGATGCTTGATTTGCTGTAACTTTACCAGCGAGCTTTTACAACTGCGAGACAAACAATTGTTATTGAAGCCATCTCATTTTTGCCAACTCACTGCTATGATCTCCCTGGTCTCTAGTTGTACATTAGACAGTTTCTGTATAGCAAGGGTTCGATGTCTGTATGCAGAAGGTATGTGTTTCTGCCTCTTGGCACTTTCTGGGCAACATCTGTGACAGCTGTTTTACTCTCAGGGGACAGGAGTATACAAGAAGCCTCCTATTACAGGTGCTATCCTCTTGGGCTTTAGATAAAGGACTTTTACATCAGGCATATTTTTCCCCAGGTATGTTTCATTTCTCAGTAACACAGAAAACTCATTGGGACGTTGGTTGAAAATGTACATTATTGTTGTGTTTTAGAAAGAGCCAGTTTTGAAATCCCCAGTGTGCCAGATCTTATATCATAAGCCATTGTTGATGGTGTGGTTTCTTGAATATCATAAAATGTTCCAGTCTTGAGGTGAAATTGTGAGTCCTGCATTAACCCACTGGAAATACTGCCAGACTCTGAAAGGACTATTGCAAACAGCAGTCCCAGTGAAGTGAATTTTAGCCTCTTTAAATCCACCAGGTCTCCAGTAAACCAAGTAAGCTAGGATCAAGTAAGTTGACTTAGTCAAATAATTTCGCTCATGTTTATGTGTTCTTCTGTTAAACAATTTCATATAAAGGGTAGATGTGAACCTACCTCTAAGTAAGTCACTGGCATGCAAAGATGGAAGATGTTAAAAGATGAGAAACATCAATCCTTAGGATTCTCAGACAGGTAACATCAGATCTTACACGGCTTAGACTTATGAAGGTGGAATTAACTGTTCAATTTGTAGAATGTAGAGTGCCTTTGCTGGTTCAGACCTGACAGAGCACACTGGAAAGAAGTGAACAAGAGAAAAGAGGGGCGGCAAAGCAAAGACACTAGTGCACTTGAGTGAGATGACCACAAGAAGAGGAAAATGAGAAAGGGCCAAGAAACTACAGTAATGTTGTAGTTGTAATGAAGACAACCTCTTCATTAAAAAAAAATAATACACTATAAGTCTAAGAGAGTAGGCTAACAGTTGTTAATGTAATTCACAGTTTACTGATTACAACTTTGAGATTCATAAAGTTCTGTGTGTGTGTGTGTGTGTGTGTGTGTGTGTGTGTGTGTGTGTGTGTGTGTGTGTGTGTGTGCATGTACAACATGTGTAAAGCAGAGTAATTCACAAGGTCTAATATGTTAAATCTATACCACCACCCATTGACAAACTTCTCTGTGAGAATTATACTTTAATAGTTGTAATAAGATCATGAGATAAACATCTATGGTTTTCTATTGCTTATGTTAGCATGCTAAGATAGTAAATAATGATAATCATCACCATGGATTAATACCTGGTCGATCCGAATATCCAGTACTATTGTACAACTCTCAAAACCTAACATACTATTCAGTCAGCACCCTGACAGCTTCATGAGCTCAGGTTTGTGCAATAACATTTGTGTGTAACATAAAGGGCCTGTTAAAATGCCAGTGGGTTGGTAGATTTCGACAAGGCACACATTGAAATCCCAGGTGTTAAAATTGCCTTACACAGGTGCCTGACAGATAGACATTTACACTCGGACACGCAGACACACATAGCCTGAAGACTACAAGCAGAGCAGAGGAAACACAACAGGTTTTACATTTTTTGTGTTTTTCCTGTTGTTTTTTCATTCACTGTCCAAAATGTCTACCTGCTGCTCACACTGAGAGGCAAGAAAGACAAGCAGATGTTTACCCAGTGGTTTCACAAGTCAATAACTTGAAAGTGCTTAAAGAGCAAACTGCAAATAGAAAAAAAAATATATATGTACATATATGTATTTTTCCACTGCTATCACTGATCTTACTATTGTTTCAAAGTGAGGTCCAGACTCGAGTAACATGGTTCACTTACTGCTTACGCTCTGTGACTGATTCAGCTGTCTTCCATTGCTGGCAATACAGTGAATAGCCTTTAGTTTGCTAGCAGTAATGTTTGCCCAACAGGTGTTGTGCTAGCAAATACGAGTTAAGTTGCCATTTTGTCTGCCAGAGTTATCTGCTATGTCGAGTACCAGATGTTGGATTGGCATTTTTTCACGATAACGCTTTTTAAAAAAAGATAAGGGGACCTCCAATAACAATGAGTATAAAAAGCTCTAAAGCTGGCTGAATGTTTATCGAGTAGCATTAGCACAATATTGTCTGTAAACTCCTGTGTGCAATACAATACATTTCTCAGTACATGTTTCAAACCACAAACTAATCATCACAGTTATCAACAAGTGGCATGCTGAGACAAGAGTAATTTAAATGGGCCTTGTGCTTGTTTTAGATATTGGGTGGTGAATTACTACAAGCCATGATAGCATAACTGGTGCACTTTAGCCTTGGGACTATGTGTGTATGTGTCACCATTCCAAATATGGTTGTAGAGATACTTACTTCAGTTAGAACTATCACATGGATACTGGTGTTCAATGCAGCCAAAGTTTGAAACTCTCATATTAAAATGAAGATACCACTCTGAATTCTAAAACCTGAGCTAGCATGCTATTATCCTAGCATATACACATTCTTACTCAAGTGAACACACTGGGTTCATTATCTTGCCTAAAGTTACCTCAACATGCATGTCTCGAGGAGCCTGGGATTGGACACTGACATGCTTAAAAAAATTACTAGATTATACTATTCGATGGATATTTTTAAAGTATCCAAGTTTGTATGTCATATTATTCTTAAAAGGTACAGTCAGTTGTTTTTTTGGTTTTATTCAATAGAATGTTGAACTAATAAATGTCTACTGAATAGTATTTAATCATGTATTTTAATAAATTGATGCATTCTCATAAACTTGGAATGAATCTATTAAAAATATATAGGAACACAAAACAAAGCTTTTCTTATAAACAAACAGCAGAAGAAAAAGGCTGGCTGGCTACAGCTATTCTTGGGTACAGTTAGATTTAATATTTTTGATCTTTCTTGGCTGAATAAAACATGCATGACCTACAGTAGCCGTTTATAATTATCAGTTCATTTTAAAGGGGCTTCTCTGTGTTATGAACCTGGCAAGAGTACAGGAATATAACAACAATTGAGAAATAATCTCGTCAATCGGTTCGTCAACTTTCCTCTTCCAAAGAGTAAACCCTATTAAGTTAGACCCAACACCAGTCGGCTTTCTATATTTGGACACGTTGGTACTTTTTTCCTTCTCCTGTTATCATCTCACAGCATTGCTTCTAAATAATATTATGCTCAGCCTGTCAAAAACGGACTTAATGGAACCATTCATATTGAAATTTATTCTAGCGTTCACCTACCCTAACTAGGTCTCGAGGCTTTCCTGCATCTTGTGGATTTAGTCGGTTAGTGGAGCAGAGAGTGAGGAAATGAGGCTATTTGCATCAAGAACATCGCAAACTTTTCTCATTCAATGACAGGGCTGGGGTAAAATGCTCCTCGGGCTAAATATAGCCAGACGTTCTTGTGTGTTCTCTTCGACCTACACAGCTCCTTCATCCCCTAACAAGCTTGAGAGAAACAAGCTGCATAATAAAACCGTAATGCCATTAGACGTAGGGAAGTTGGAGCCATTGCACACGGCCAAATTACTCTTATTAACCCCCAACAACAAGGATTAATCACTGTACAAGCCAAACTTCACTCATGTGCATACCCACACACATACAGATAAGGGCACACTTTGTGTAATAGTTGCAAGGTGTGGTGATTAGTCTTGTCATTTAGACGGAAAAGATCATAATGATTTCATAATTTTGACCTTGGCTGGAGGCTTGATTATACACATGCTCCTAATGTGCTGAGGCAAATGATGATTGATAACATTAATGACTCCTGCCAATCATTGCTCATAATGCCTTCAGGATCCAGGTGGTGCGATTCTTATTAAGCTAAACACACTATCACGCACAAACTTACAACCGCACAATCAACACATATCTGTTCGACACTCTCCTGGAAGAGGGTGAGGTAAAAGTCAAATTCTGTCCCTGCTGGTACACTTTGCATGGATGTATACCCCTGAGGTAGATCAGATATCGGGGAACGCTGTGTTTGGGCGGTTATCAAAAAAAATTTGTCTTATCATAAAGCTTTGAATGGTAAGCATGACTAGAATAGTGCCATATAAATGTTAATCTATTATAAATGAATAATGATTTCATCCATCCATGTATCCGTTTAATTTTTTCATGGGGCTTGAGGCGGGGTACACCCTGGACAGGTCGCCAGAATACAGAATACAACTCAGAACACACTTGAACTTCAGAACGGCTGCTAGGAGATAGGAGCTGCACGTACAGAAGGGGATGGGTTTTTCAAATTGCATGTTAACCACAGTCCATGTCCTTCTCCAAACAAAACTGTTTTAAGACTGCAACTTCTTTTCCTTTCAGTTCAAGTTAATTTCAAACCCAGTGTCAATAATTACTTTTCCCTTTTTTGTGATGACAAAAAAGAAATTCACCATCGAGAGGATGCAGGCTGTATTTTTTTCATTCACTCAGTATTGCCTCATCTGATGCAATGCAATTTTTCTATTACATTTCCTCTCTCTTTGTTTGATGTTTGTGAAATAAAAGCAGCTTGTGAGAATGAAAACATACATAGATATTGTGTGAAAGATTTGAAGTCGTTGCTCTGCAGCTATTACAAATCGGACACAGATCACTGATGTATTGCATGTCCGTTATGTACAATTATGGTCCCCCCCCCCCCCTATATGCATTTCTCTGAATCTACCTGAACCCTCTATTCTGTATCCCATGACATTCACCCTCACCACGCCTCTCCTTATTTCTCGGGAGCACTCAGGTGGAAAAGCATTTCATTTGCTAAACAAAGTGGAAGGCTGCCACAACACAGGGGCGTAATGGAGAGTGATGGGTGGCCCCCATACAAGAAACCATGGGACAAAGCATAATTACTCCTCCTGTCAACACTGCAGCATCCATCACTTACCGCTGTCACTGCTAAAGGCTCCGTGCCACGCTGCTTCCAATAAGACAGGAGTTGTGTGTGTGAGGGATGTGTAGTTATTTTGTGTGCGCTCATTGATTTGTCATTGTGTGTGTCTGCGTGTGTGCGTTTATTTGCATGTACCTACCGAAGCTGAACCACTGAGACCCTTGATAAAAGTCCATGGAACACATCAGCACGTGACTTTGTGAACTTACTAAGTAGAATAAAATGATTTTTCTTTTTGGAAGGAGTAGAGAATAGATTTTAAGATGCTGATTACTCAAAGCGTGACTGTGAACTGTGCAACATGAGGAGAATCTATTTTGTAGTGTGTGCCGAGTGAAGTGCCCCAGTCAACAGAATAAATTTCACATGAAGATGTGTGTTTTTCTTCTCAACCCAGCGCTTTAAAAAGCCCTCTTTTGTAAAAGCATACAGACACCATCGGAGGAGCTCTTAAGGGCTTCATTTTCAGGATGAAATGCATTATTGAAGGATAAGAGAATTAGCTTTGGAAAAAAAAAAAAAGTTTGGCACCGAGCTTACTAGAATATTTACAGAGACTAAAGTAGGAGCAGCTCTAACATGCAGTATATATGATGACCATTAACTGGGAATCTTGTTAAATATGATAAATCCAAGTTGTGAAAGTTAAAAGTCAGATCAGATTTTAAAACTTTACATGTGAAGAGCTTGTAATTTACTTCCAAATGTCTCAGCATGATTTCTTGCGAAGGCACTGATTTCAATAGTATCCCTTGAAAATGTAAATATCACTGTCCTAGTCAGAATTAATTAGAGCTAAATAAAACCAAGGCTTCAAGTAGATACACCTGTGGTATCAATATGAAGCTCCTATGTCACTGTGGCCATAAGAAGTCTGTGTGAGCTGCTGTGTTGTGTTCCTTTACTGTGTCTTAAGACTGTCTGCAGGTCCTTACTCTGATTGGACCATGGGGCACGTGACTGGGTTCAAAAAGCTGCTCTGACAGCTGCTGTGAGAGAGAGAAAAGTGAGCGAGTGTGAGAGTGAGCAGTTTTGACAGCAGACGCGGACCTGGCCCTGGTTTCCAAATTCTTGTGTTACTTTGTATATGTGTAAGCGTGCTCTGTGAAAGCCGCCACTTGTGTGTATAAATTCAGTGCTTAGGCTGAAGCTGAAGGGGTGAGCCGACTTTTCTTTTGAACTGTTTTCTCCTGTTTCTGGGCTAGGAAGCGAGGGATAGTTAATGTCCTTTGATTGTTTTCTTTCTTTCTTAGGGTTTAGTTAGTTTTCTCTGGCGGGACTTAGTTGGTTTTGTTTATTATTTTGGCCTGGGTTCACCCTGGAGCTATGCTTCCTGACATTAAATAAAATCACCTTTTTTACTCATAACCGATTTCGGTTGTTTGGTTTGGGAACCAGGGAGGGTATTTGCTTCTCTCTCCTCAAATCCTATGTGTGTCTCTACATGCCTAGATGAGGGGCGCAACAGTCACCTTGTTCTCAAGTTATCACATTCACAAACATAGGTGTCCACGCCATCCCGGTGACAATACCCCATCAGCGTTTCACAGCTGAGGGCTTAAAACTAAAAAAAAAGTAAATCAATATTAAAAGTATGACATAAAGTGGCAAAACATGATACAGTGATAAGATGTGAGTCTGATGGAAATAAATACTAAATTTAAAAAAAAATGTCAATATGTATCAGTTAAGGCCTTCTTATACTTTCAGCCAGAAATCTCCACTTTACATCCTTAAAAGAGGCAAAGAAGAAAAACAACTTACCAGGATCATTCCTCTCAATATTCTGAGGGCTTACGAAGGGAGGTTTGCTCATTTACCATTTGGAGCTTGAGTTATTGAACATTTTATAAGTAAAAGCTTGCAGAAACTTTTTTCTTCCTGGCTGCTGAGGTGAAGGGGAAAAGAGATCCCTTTGGTAAGAACCTTTTTGACTGTTATATGCCAGAAAAGAATGCAAATAATTTTATATACATAATACCTTTCATCTAACTTTTAACAAATAACAAGAACTGTCTTCATGTACAGTAGTAGTTGTAGCCAACTGATTATGTTTCATGGTGATACATATTACAAAATTCAGATTTTTGTCTGTGAATATCAGTTTCCAGTAAAGATTTATGGAATTTTATGATTTTCTTAAACTTATTCTTTCATATTCCAAATCTTCACATAAGTAATGCTTGCTGTTCTGTCAGTAATCATCTTTGTTATTCATATTTGTTAAAACTAAAACATTGATTTAGAAACTAAGCATGATAATAATAATCTCACCATATTACAAAACAATGTCTGTTTGATTGCCTTTGAACTCCTATTGCATCCTCTACAGTTGAGCAACCAAGCTTGGCACACAGGCATATCTTAGGCCCTGAAGGTCCTTATCTATACAAGAGATTATGATGTCATTGCATTGCCTAGCAACCACCTACAGCCTGAAATTGTACTTTTGTGTCATCAAGCATACCTTACAAAAGTACTGTACCATTTAATTTGATGATATTACCATTCTTTTTACTGATGTTTCATCAGTTATGACAAAGTACTTCCCTGGCACTGACAAGCTATTTCAGGAACCTATATTTTCATGAGTATATATATATATATGACAGGAGAAGCTGTTACATATCGAGTGACATAGTAAACTACTAGTAAGTTGGAAATCAAGTACAGAATATACATACTATGAGCTGAGAGAAGATATATGCATATATATAACTCTGCAACCACTGGAAGCTCACACTACTTTCCTATTCTTTAATTGAGTGCAATCCTAAATACTACCTTAACAATTCTGAGGTCCCTTTACAAAAAGTGACAATGTGGCAAACATACTAACAGGACTCCCTTTACTGACCTTTACTTTTTGCTGAGCATGTGAGCTCTGTGTACCATCATCCTTTACACTAAAGCGACTGCAGGCACTGTACACGGATTGTCATCCACTGAGCAAGCACTACAAGCTCACTTTGCTCAGGGGTATGTTAGTGGCAGCAATAAAAAAAAAAAAAAATAGGCTTGCATTGTGTGTGGCACATACATCATTTCAGTCAACTCCACGAGCGTGCATCCTGAAAATGAGTCGTCCAGCACTGCCACACGGGAGTGGTAAAGCATGCATGGAAACATTTGTTTGGAATATTCGCCTATTGTAGCCCATTCATTCAGCATACTGGAAAACAGATGTGGTTGCATATTCCTCCTCATTATGATATGCAGATGACATTATATTGTTGGTTCCTTGTTTCTATCACATTCACAGATTGAGAGAAATCTGTTAAGACCTGCACAGCTGGTGTATTGTAGTGCACATCCTCTGTTTGCTTTTCAGTAACGTCGTCTTTTCATTTATTGCAAAAAGCCCTTTTTTTCTTCACCACTGTGTTTTTTATTTCTCATTCTCTCATTCTCTCATTTCTCTTTCATTTCTGGGGTCAAAAGTAATAGCAGGTGTTTGGTGACTGAGATATTATTATGTACCAGGTTATTAAAACATAGTATAGCTTGACTGTTTTAATGTATTTTTCTGTATTAAGTTTCATGTTTTTTAAAAGTATGTCTTTTATATTTTAACTGTGTTTATAAAAAAATTCAAAAATAAAGAAAACAATTTCTGTTCTCGCAGATGTTAGCTTAAACTCAGAAATGTCTGTAAGATGCATTATCAGTTGGCTAGCTTATTAGCATATAAAAATGCTATGATATAGCTGGTGGTTTTGGATGTAAATAAATAAAACTGTTCTAGCTCTATATGGTCTTTCTCAGTGAGATAGAAATCAGTATATTGCAGTGTGGTTGTAATTATTTCCTACCGATAAGTCTTATCCTGAGCTTAATCTTTAAACTGACATCTTAGGGGACCACAAAATAATACATGAATGAGTTAAACTATTGGCTCTCAGTTTTCAGAGGTGGTAATGTACACTGTGAGGATTTAAAAGTTTAAGTGTGCTGTATATGAATGCTAATAAAAGAGGCTGTCCACAGATAAAGAAAGTGGACAGTTAAGTTCACTTTCTTTAAGTATTCATGCATATTCTACAAGCAAACACATAACCTCTAAGTGACCATAATGTGGTCAGAAGTTGGTATATCATAAACAGAAAAAAAAAAGCATGTTCCAAGTGCAACTCCAGGCTTTTGTCAGAGTCAAGGTGGTTAGTTACTCCTGACTTTATGACTGTCCTCCATCTCTCACAGCAATTTGAAGCAGCCACGAGAACAGAGCAATTATCCTCTCCTTTCTCCTGGCTGTAGAAATGAAGGATTGACTCATCCTGACTGTCTCAAGGGGTCCATAGCTGTCTGAGCTGGAGACACCTTCTCACCAATTGTCACCTTTCCTCTGCTATCATTAAATCTTGCTGAGCCACCCACAACTTACTCACTGTTCTTTGCTGGGACACCCACAAACACAGTCAGTTGAGGTCAATACCCGATTTACCTCAAGCAGTTTTCTGTTGGCATTTAATGACCAGCACAAATGGGATGTAAACAGTACCAAGGCTTTCTTTATTTTTTTCTTCTAGATAACAGATAATGTGCTCCAAAACACCCTCCAGTTAAACATATACTTTATACGCTTAGGTCCCTAAGTACTTAGACAGTGGTACAGTTTTTCTAATTTGCCTCTGTACACCACCACAATGGATTTTAGAAGTCCAGTTCTGAAAAGACCAGGGACACTGTGTCTGGTGTAAATAACAAGATAATGCAATGATTTGCAACATTTTTCAGAACAGATGCTATGATTTTACCTATTATATTTAAAGCACTTTGTGGCCTGGCCTATGAATATACACTAGAACTCCTGCTCCCATAAAAACCAGTGCGAGTCCAAGTTATAGAATGTCCTGCCTGATCAATGTGTATACACATGTACATTTATGTATATTTGTATATATACACCTTATATACACCCATCTTATTGTATTAGCTTAATTTTTTCTGTTAATTTAAGATACAATTTCAGTCACTAAAATTTTAATCAAATTGTGTCTTATTTCAATTTTGACATTGTACTTAATGTTTAAGTGAAATTTAACTTCTCTATAATTTACATTTTTTATATTCTTCTGAAATGAAGATTTATAACCTCTTTGTTTTTTTGAAAAACTCTTTTCTGAAAAGTGCTATACAAATAAACTTTACTATTATTATTGTTATCATAAATCTCATGAATCTGTATTTTATTCCCAAAAGAACACCAAATGCATAATTTAAACAAAAAAAAAAAAAAAGCCTTTTCATTCTTTGTTTAAACACGCGTCAGTAATTTTTTGAGGATATTTAACATAAAAAAAAATGTTGTTGTAGTCACAAATATATATTAATTACAGCTTCCAACAAACTGATGGATTCTCACATACTTGGAGTTAATCCTTTAAAAATGCAAAGGAGCAGCCGTTGGGTTGTGGAAGCCTCAGTGTTAAAATTAAGATTGGCCTTCTGCCGAAATGCATGGCTAGACTGGCTTCATATGTTGTAACTAAAAGGTAGGACAGAAAAGAACTGACAGGCATTTGTGTGGAGACAGATTTTAATTTGTGCACCTTCAGCCTCAAGATATTAAGGATTATACCCATGTTTCATCATCTGAGAAAGGGTGCCCTTACAATTAAATATATAAAATGAACAGAATTGAATTAAAGAAGAGGAAACATGAAGGAAAGAGGCTATGCATTGTCGACAAAATGTCATCCATTTCGTCCTCCCCTTAGGCTTTATCTCTTGGATTGTAGTCAAGGCTCTAACAGATGGAAATGTGCATAAACATGCTTATTTATTCCTGATGATGTCAGCGGGCTAAACCACATCAATAGCTAATGTTATGTCAGCTAATGTTAGGCTTGAGTATACTAAAAGTCACACTTTCCCTCTGATAAACAGTTTGATTGCATTCTCACATCATATGACAGTTTATTTAAGTGTTCAAGTCCAACAAGATCCACGTCAAAGAAAGTTAATACCAGCTAACAGCAACTAAAAGTGGCAAAAATAACACATATACTCACCACAGATGAAAAGTGGCCAGGGTTTTGAAGGGGCACAGGGGTAAAAACATAAAATAGCACAAAGTATTTAACTGGCACATAGCAATAAATCAGAAATACAATTGATAAGTGTTAATAAAATATAGTGTGTACAATATGTTTATACACAACCAGTAAAAGAAAAATGCAGGCTGGCTAAAAGATGCTTGTCCTACAACAGCCACTGCACTGAAGTGCAGACTTTCAACTTACTTCAAGGGATTTTGCCAAAGAGATACAGCAATTAAATATTTAGTAAATGCAGTCACTGTTATACATAGTCCCAAATTTTCAGAGCCTCAAAAGTAACTGGACAAACATCATTTTACATAAAAGGGTTATTTTTAGTGCCAGGATGAAAATCCTTTGCAGTTAATGAATGCCTGCCCCACTGACATCACCAGATTCTGTGTTTCCTCCCTTGAGATGCTCTGGTGGGTCGTTAACACCTTCAGAGGCTGCTTGTTTATGGAGTTGTCTTCAGTACCTGAAAAGCATGCTCTCTTGGGCTGAGATCAGATGACTGGTCATTTTTATAACAGCTTTTTATGCTCAAGCACCTAGAAGTTTTCAGAAAGGGTCATATGATATATGATATACCTGGTCAGCCATTCATTCTTTAGCCACCACACCCCCAACGCGAACTGATTTTATATGTAAAGCTTGCTTGACATATACAGCTTTTCTTTTACATCTTGGAATAAAAATGTCTTTAAAAGAGGAGAGCAACAGTTTCTTTTCATGTATTTATTTATCCATCTGTTTTTTATGCAGTACAGTATTACTGTACACCTTTTTTTCAGTTCATGTGCTTTTCCTTAAATTATATGCACAATTCTTTTTTTCCCTCCAGTTCACGCAATAAGACCCAAATTGGGTTCTGACTCATGTATTCCTGCTGTTTTATTACCACTATTCATTTCTATCTGGACAGTTTACTTGCAGTTTAAGGTGGGTGCATTTCATGCTGTCTTCAGTTTGGCACTGAGACTTTGTGAACAGCTACATCTGATTCTGTACATGAAAGGAGTGCAAATAAGAAGGTTTGGCTCAATTCACAGCTGATAGATTATCAGTTTTTAAAATGAGAGACTTTCAGAGCTTCATCATTCTTTAACATTCTGCTGCTTTGAAAAAAATATCACATTAGTTTAGACAAAACTGTATATACAATATCCTCTATTATTTTAGCGCACCAATGTTTGCAACTACTAAACAGACTTACTCAGAACTGTGATCTAACTGTAGAAAAGAAAAAGAAAAAAAGTCAACCCTCTGAAAAGTGGCCCGTTATTGCTTTGGTAGTCTCCAAGTAATAAAAAGCAGTAAAAAACAGTCTCAAGGCCTGTTCTGATTGGATGCAAATATTGGTGCAATTAGCAGTAAGCTACATGTTACAAACACTCGATTTAAAAATGCTCCTCCCAATCCGGTCTTTAAGTCTGACGTCATTATCCGTTTCTGGTTCCAAACTCTGCTTCTGGTCCCAAAATCAAACGAACACGGCAGCATCATTGAGAGCTACAAACTGTCTAAATTCTTCATCATTAAAAAAACATAATCAGTGTGGCCGCTCTATCAGGTTTACAATTAAACTTAAAATTCAGGTATCCAGCAAAACAGAATTTATTACATTTAACGGAGTTAGACGTTAGCAGGGCGTTAGCTCGCTAGTTTCCATCTAAAGATGATATATGATGTTCTCACTCAGGGATTTCTACGTACAGGTCTGCTTTCACTTCCGACATAAATGAAGACAAAATCTAAACAGCTGTGATGTTTTGTAGAATTACTGAAGTTGGGCTAGCTGGTATATGATGATGTGCTAAGTGATCGCTAGCAACACAGCTATGGTTAGCAAAATAAAAACACATTAGCACAATGAAGCTGGAGGAACAATGCTAACTTTTTTCCACTCGATAAAAGTTAACAGGGTTCCCAATGGATAGGGACAAATGCAATTACATGGCAGGATGCTGTAAACGGACCAAACTTCAGTCAGGAGAAGAACTGAGATTTACTGCTGGACTGCAGTTACATTGTAAGGTTTTAAAAACTGAGCTTTTAAATGAATAGTGGTAATAAAAACCAAGAGATCACTAACTGTTTTTAAGGCGCTTGTTCAGATGGAATAGAACGAGATACAAAGCATTAAAACATGTTAAAAACACAACAGTAAAAACACAAATGAGTAGTTTGGACCCAGAAGCAGGGTTCATGCGTGATCACTTAAAGACTGGATATTTCACACCTTAATGAAAGAAAAATATTAGTTCTTACACGCAATCATGTCACTGTCGCACTCTGACAATTTCTCTTTGTAAATATCTGTACTTTTTTACGCCGAAACCCAGCTTGAGCTGGTGCAACGTGTTAGTAAATCTGGCCCTATGTCTTTTGTTATGACTGGTAGCCTCACCCTGTAATGGTCCATGACTGAAGGGGCAGGTATAAACTTGCCAAGTAGTTTATTTATTTATAATAAGCTTAGTGCTTAGGGATTGCAGTATAGACAGGACAGACGATAGACAGGACTAACCCATTGTTGACATCCAGAAAAGACCTCCAGCAGCAGACCCTTTGCAGCTCATGAGTTACAGGGTATGGCCTTCGTGGATTAGTGCTCCTTGCATCCTATTGGTTCTTTACTGCACTGCGATTTTGGTTTCTTGAGCCATTTAAATTGGACTTATTGGTTGTCAATAAGATTGGATCAATGGGATTGATCCACTATAATGTCATATGGGAGTCAAATGTGGACTGGCTAGCCACCTTTTTATCAACCTCAAGTGATGCTTATGTAACCCAGGTCCCACGTAGCTATGGTAAAGCTAGAGTATATAGTACAATGAGACTGGAACTGGGTTCGTAGTGCTACTAATAATAATACCTGATACTAGGGCTGCTCAATTAATCGAATTTTAATCACGATTACGATCTGGGCTTTCAACGATCATTAAAAATGAGTGAGCCGATTATTAGCCCCTCCCTCGTTTATCCGCGACACCTTAAAGGCCGGTCCGTGAAAATATTGTCGGGCATAAACCGGTCCGTGGCGCAAAAAAGGTTGGAGACCGCTGATTAAGAGGACCCGAGGGAAGCTCGGAAAGCTAAGCAGAAGTTATTTGGAGAGGAGAGTGACTGCCGTTGGTTGAAAAGAGAGGTAAAAAAAAAAAAACTTCAGTGGTGTTGCACACTATTTTATATTATTTTTTAAAGTCATTGTTAACCCTTTAAAGCCGGTCAGAGCAGCACGCTCCGTTTTGTGTAACTATTTTTAAATCCCTGTAGAACCTGGACCGTGTAAGCTAGCCAATAATTTGTTTTGCATATGAAACCGGAGGAGTTGTACTTACATCTTATGCCATCAGCTTGTCCTCGGTCACGGTTTCCTTCCACATATAGCTTTGCAAAAACTGCATAAAAAGCGCTTGCAGGAACAAAAACATAATATTCCAGAAACACGCTTCGCCGATCCGATCAGCTGTTCGTGACACTTCCCACAGTGAAACAGGCATCAGCGTGAACTATCACATGTCCGCCATTTCCTGGCCGAAACCGGAAGTGATGTCATTTTCGCGGAAATGTAGTTTTTTACTTGTAGGCCTTAAAAGCCTATACTGGTCATGTTTGACTTTTCTGAATAGTTTCTGGGATGCTTAGAACTCGAATTGCACTGCTGGAAATAGTTTATTTTGATGCACGTGCTGTTTTCTTTGCAAATTTGCATCATAGGATTGTTTTTTCGTTTTTCCTGCAGTATATAAAAATTGGTGTATCTCCAAAATAAAACTATGAAGACACTCAAAATAAGTTTCCTGTTGTTGTAAACTATTTTTTGCAACTTTTTGTATTTAAAGTTTTGAGGGATAAACCTCTTAAATTTCTCCAAGTAGAAATATATGTAAAAAAACAAACAAAAACGATTTTCAATTTTTTTTTGTAGTTTATTGCACTTTTTTGCAATTAATGTAGTTACTATGGACTTAATGCATACATATTATTAAAATATGGGCTATAACAGTTGTATAGCAACTTGAAATGCTCCCATAAATGGCACTACAACATGTAAAAAAATAATATAAGCTCTGGCGGACTTGGTTCTATAGTAGGTCTTAAAGGGTTAAATAAATATCGTCAAATAATCGTGATCTCAATTTCAGTGAAAATAATCGTGATTATCATTTTTGCCATAATCGAGCAGCCCTACCTGATACCCTCTAATTTAACTAATAAGGACCACCACAACTGTATTTTACACAAATTTATCCCTCACCGGGTATTTATTTAGACAAAAAGAAATGAATAAAATAAACAGTTACTTTTATAAAATGAATTGAATTCAAATAAACAAACAAAAATACTGTAAATGTGACTACATGGATTATAAATAAAAGATTATCCACACAAAATACCTCTTTCTTAGGTACCAACTGTTATTTCAGTTACAACAGCTCACACCTTTAAAAGGGATGAATTTCAACCTTTGATTATAACTTTGATTAAAACTACACACTTACTCAAATTAAACCGAATTTGTAACAGTGGGCCCACACACACACACACTTTAACCTGTCCACACTACACCTGTAGCACGGTGCTTGTTGCAGGCCTGATTCAAAGTTCGGGTGCGGTGAGGCCTAAAACTGATGGCCGCTTCACTCAAACTGAGCCATAAAACAAAATACGTACACTTTAGTTCCAGTTAGTACTCACGAGTCCAATGAGTTTGTTAGTGGGGCAATCAGAAACGGGCAGTTAGTTCACCAGTAGTGAAGACAGTCAGGGGTAAGAAAACAGTCAGGGGTGAGAAAACAGCCAGGGGTGAGAAAACAGCCAGGGGTGAGAAAACAGCCAGGGGTGAGAAAACAGCCAGGGGTGAGAAAACAGCAGGGTCCATCCGGGCAAAACCTCTCCCTCCCTCTCCTTTCAGAGCGTCCATCGGCTTCTAAACATATTAAAACACTTGAGCTACAATACCAAATGCTATCACATAACGATTTAGCATTAGCATGCTTTGACTTTAAATCACAGAGCTAAACATACAGCATGGCATCACAGCACATAACGCGGTAAGCTGCGCTAATTAGCAAGCCGCTAGTTAGCATCACATATCACGCCATTTTACCACTATAACGAATAGTTACAGTACAAATGTCAAGGCACACAGTCTCATTTACCTCTTGCAGATCACAAATAAGTAATTTCAGGACCACGGGTAGTCGACCTCAATGATACACTTAGATGCAAAATCCACACCATGTTTGCCTTACGACATCTCTCTCTTCGGACTTAGCTTCTGTGTCCGCTCCCACAGATTCACACAAACATTACCACTCGTCCCGCCCCCATAGCAGAGAAGAGTGACATTGACTGGCTCGTCAGCACAACATCCAATGACAATACAACATTGAGATAACTGACATTAGATGGGTAAATAAACTTAGGTTACACCCCGACATATTTATTCTGCACAGAAAATGAACTCTAAATCATGAAACCCTTTTATTTATTGGACTCTTAACTGTAAATGAAATTACATTTGTACCAAAGCATATGATTTTTAAACCTTTTATCAACTATTTATAATTTAACCACTTTTATAACAGTAGAGTTTTTTTTCTTTACCCTGTAAGCCTGAATAATTTCAGACAGGGCTACACTTAAATAAAACACTGCTTCCAAAAAAGGAAACATACATTTTGCTATACATATATTTTTTGTGTGTGTTTGTTTTTTTTCACATATTGGACACACATATAATATCTTCATATTACATCTCAAATACAAAACAGAATAAAAATGTACTCTGAAGCAATTAAAATGTGCAGTAATTTCTTCAATTATAAATTATTCAAATTATTTAAGTTAAATTCAAAATCATTAAATGTTTTTTTTCTAATACAATTATATATTAAATTTTGGTTGTGGCTGTATATCGACTGTTCCAAAGGACTGTATAAATACTAGATGGCCAAACACTGTCTCCCTTCTTCAGCATTCCGTGCACATACGTTATTTGCCCCTTTGAGAACGTGAGCATGCTGTCAGTGCCAGCAAAGCTACATTTGGGTTAAGGTTGAAATGTGTAAGTTAACGTGTCAAAGTCAGTTTTATGCCCTGTTAAAAAAAATGTGCCAGCATCCTTCCAAAGCATCTATAGTCACATCACAGCACCTAAACCATCTGTCAGAAGTTATAAAAAGTACATATAGGTAATACACCTAAGGCATCAGGTTGGATGCTGTCAAATCCTGCAGTGATGTACGTTCGAATGCCTGTAATTCATTTATTCAGCAGTTTTGCATATTATAGGATTTGCATGCAAATGAACCCCCAAATTCACAAGCCACGAAGCACGACTGTTCTAAGCAGCAGCGGAACTGAAAGAGGACAAGTTTAAACAGCTAGAGTAGCAGCAACGCTATTATCTTAAGTATTAAAAATCATGACATAGCACAAATCCCAAGCCCAATTGTGTATCGCTTAAGATGGCATTGAGCTTCGCAATAAAGCCACAAAGTTAGTTGAGAAGTAAGAGTGCAAACCAGACATAATGTTGTTATAATCTCTTAACATCCATATCGCATAGTTTTAAATCAAATGTTTTCTATCCTGGATTTTACCTTTTTAGTCAACCTCAATTAGATTTTCCAATGCAAAGCGAAGTTTTACCTTACAAAAATGATTCAAGTCATGTTGGAAACTGGCAAATATTCAGCCAACAACAAAGAACGAGACAAGGAGGAGAACAGGCGAAAGCTAAAATGAACTTTCAGAAGTATATTTTTAGAAGTTTGGCTCACTTTTATCAAAACCTTTCCTTTTTTTTCTTAAAAGCTGAACCAAACTTCCCGCAAACTGTGTGAATAAGCTTGTCCTCCATTTGTGATTGCCAGTGGCATCAGGAGAGAATCCACAGTCTCTACGAGAATCCCCCCAATGTGTTTTTGTAGCACCAAAGTTAAAAATATTTTCTTTTCTCTCCTTTTTTTAGCCTGTCTTATCTGGCAGCTTTTGCAATCAGAATTATGGTCTGAATGTGATGTCGTCCCAAACACATTCGCTTTTCCAAGAATCCAAGCTCTATAAATTCTCTATAGGCTCCACTTGTTTGTGTGTTTCTTCTCTGTTCTCTCTTTCTCTGTTAATCATAAATTTCTATTAGTGTTATTTCTGCTCTCACAGTATATGTGTAATATGACAATGTCAAAGCTGACAGGCAGGAGAAAAAAATGGAATAAAGAAAAAAGAAAGGGAGAGAAAATATACTAAAAGGATAGAGCACAAATGAAAAACTCATCTTCTGCATCTGTAAGAAAAAAACAAGAAAAAGACAAAAGAAGAGAAAGCACAGATACACCAATCAGCAGTATGGTTTGTGTGTGTGTCTTAGCATGTATCTTTGTCAGGAAACATACTTGATAATAAGTGTACTTATAATAAGTGTAGTATACTTGATAACCCCAGGAGCCAGAGGCAGACAAAGACAGATCCAGGATACCCGGGCCATCTGCAGCCCCCAAGAGTTCTAAAGACCTGAGGCCACACGTCCAAAAGATGACAACTGCATGCCCCTCCCAGCTGAAGAAGGAGGGAGGCCCTGGATGTGCTACTGTTTGTGTTTGTTACAAAAGCATTAACCCTGAACTGATCACAGGTAAACTGGTGGATTATCAGATTATTAAAGTTTTATATACTTCATCACATACCAAATGTTATCTGATACCTGGTTCTTTACATAATTCCTCAATTGTGCCATTTAGAGAGAGAAGACAAGCGGGAAACACTCAACCTCATTAGACTCAGAGGATTTTGCAGGATTCTACTTTGGAAAATTGGTCAATCAGACTGAAAAGAAACCCGTTCTGTCTTTCACTGTCAGTGTCATGAATTTAGGAAGTGGCACTTTGTAATTTCTTGGTTGTTGTTTCAAAAGCTGCGACAATTTCCTGCCCTGACGTTCAATCAAACGTGCCATTGTCTTGAAAAATCAAGTGGCCTGTAATGAAATGCCCAGTATGCTAAACACTGCTCCTCAATCAGTGCCAATCTAGAGGATTCAGCACGATGAACAATTGTGCAAAATATTGGAGGCAGCAACAGCAGAGGCCTCATTCTCTTTGCACTTCCTCCTCGACAAGTGTTTTATAGTCCCTCAGATCTTGTCCCAGCCAAACGGAGGAGTGCATCAATTGCTCTGCTGAATTTCCATTCGTCTTCGTGGATGATTTCCCCCGTGGTCTCTCTTGTCAAGAACGGGGGGGGGGGGGGGTTGTTTTGTTTTTTCTGCCCCCCCCCCCCCCCCCCCCCCCCATCCCCCCCACCCACCAAACATGCTCTGTCTGCTGTTACCTCATCCAAAAAGAATCTTCCCAAAGTGTGATTGAGCGCTGAGTTAAGTGGCCGACAGCAGCGAGGTTTCTTGGCTCCTTTGCCTGATGAGGTGAGGTAGGGCACAGATGCCAATTTCTGCACAGGCAAGCAGATGCGCTTCGCACCAGGGATGCTTTCCTTTCAATTAGTCCCAGCAATCAATGCAATCTGTGTTTGGTAATCTTCTGCACTGTCTTTCCGGCGGGGGAAAGACACTCGGAAAAAGAAACAAAACAGAAGAAGGGCAGGGAGTGGGAAAAAAGTAACTCAGAGGTTCAGGAAGCATCCGAAACTATGGAAATAAATGTTCTGAAATGAAATGTTTTTGCATGAATTGATCTCTGGCTCAAAGTAAAAAAAGTGCATTTTTCCTAAAGTTATTCTATTACCATATGGTACTTCTTGGAGGCAAAAGCAAACACTGCGGGAGAATTAGGAATGCACCATACAAAGAATGTACTGCAGTAAATGTCCTGTCTGTAGTTGTAGCTTGACCTAGAGGGAGAAAAAATACAAATAAAAAGAATGATTTTGTCATAGTAAAGGTTTTTTGCCTTAGAGCTCTGAGTTTTGGACTGTTAAATATATGCTTATCCACCCTTTTCTGTTTATTCCAAGCATATTTATTGGTCGTATTTACTTCATGATGTATGTTACTTTGTTTTTTTTGTTAGAGTTGAGTATTTATATTTTCATCACTTGTGTTTTAGTTTAGCCTTCCCAGTATACTTTTGTCTTGTTCCTATCTCTGTTAGTGATTCTTTGTCAGTTACTTGCTGTTTTATTTTGGTAGTCTTTCCTAGCTTGTGTCTTATATTTACTTTTACTTCCTTCATTAGTTTCAGCTGTGTTTTTACCTTGGTGTATCCACTCTGCCGCATTTCTTTGTGTAAGCCTCAGTTTGCCTTAGTTGCTTGTCGAGTCGCACTATAGTCCAGCTTTATTTCCACCTTCCCTTGCAAGATTCTGTTGTGTTTTTTGGATTTTGTTATTTTCTACTCCAGATTTACACCAGACAGCTCATTTTTCCTTTACTTCCATCTGCCTATGAGCTTGCAGTTGGGTCATGTTCCATGAGAATGATGTAAAAAAAAAGCATTAGCCTCAATTTCTTTTACATCTTTCATCAGATCAAAAGTTGATGATTAAGTCTTTTCACCCTCTGATTTCTACTGAATTATGACCCAAGCTCTTACAAGAGTGAAAGTCCCCTTCTTATTTCAGTATTTTGCAGTATTTGCTGCCAAATAGTTAAAAGCTCAGCATGCTACGATGCGCATGTATTAGCAACATTGCTAACATTAGCCTTTAGCCCAGGCGAAGCAAACCTGCCAAACATGCTGCATTTTGCACTACTATTTTGCACAAGAAAGACTGAACCTATGCCGTAAAGGGAATACTAAGCAATAGTGAAACTAGGTTTGAAAGTAAGAGAGGAGCCAGACAGAAGTGATGTGTGCAGAGGCTTAAAATTGCACCCTCACTGCTGCAGATACAGAGCACCTAAATGGGAACAAAGAGGAAAAATGAATCTAGAGTAAAGGATGTGATAAGAGCCTGGTAATACCTTAGAGGACAAGTAGTTCATAGCTGCTGCACACGCTTCCTGAGCAAATAACAGTTCTTTGAGTAACATCTTTGCAAGTCAGATATGATACATGCTGGTCTAATTTCAGTGCATAATGAAGATAACCAGTCACTGAGGATGCTATGCTAGGATTAAGCAAATAATATGAGAAATGACATGGACATGGATACTTATACTTAAGAAAAGTACAATTTGAAGGTAGCCATTCTTTAAATCCAAATTCAAGGTGTAAGCCTCCACAACTATCCCATGTAACACTATACATATATTATGTGGTTGTGGAGGGTAAAGGTCATACTGAGGCTCCCGCTGCTGTGTTCTACTGCATCAGTCATTCTGGAATACACATTCCTGCTTGTCCAGATAAAGCAAATACATCACATATATTTTCTCAGTTTTAATGCTGCAAAATGTCAGCTAAAATGAGAGAATTTGAATTAGTTCTTCATAATTTAAGAAATATGACCACTGGAGAGGATCATGTTGCACTCTTGACTAGCGATAACATTTATGAGAAGGAAAAATCTGATCCCTGAGCATTAAGGAGACCACAAAGTAAGAATTCATTTTGCCCACAGATTACCATATCAATCTCATCACACACATGCTGGATCATCAGAATAATGTACATCCATCATGCTCGCTGATACCGTCATTTCTCATGTGAGCAGAGACAGGAGATGACTCAGTACTAATTTCACACTTAGGGGCCACCCTCATTTCTTTGTCTTCTATTAAGTCACACTGTGAAATACAGAAGTGAAGTGATATAGTAAATTAAATGAAAAGTGTTTGTCAATGCTATTAATCTAAAACAATGCAGCTAATGTCACACTCTTGGTATCGACACGCTCATTTATTATGTTTGGGTAGACAGTTTTAATTGCTTCTGTCAGATATACACATACTCTCCATACTCTGCCTGTTTTAATTTAGCTCGTCATCTTCTTGGGGAAAACAACTGTAACATACAAAATGTAAACAAATGTGATTACTTTTTTGACACTGTCTACAAGCAAACTTGTGATAAGGCTGTGTGCTAACTCTTTGTTCATTTTCTGCAATGAAAATTAATATTTTGCATGTGCGGTTGGACTGTACCGTCAGAAATCCTGGGCTGATAGTCTAGTCGTGTTAGTCGAACAATTCTCACCCTTTGCAACCTATTAATAGATGGCCGAGACAATTTCAACGTACTAGTGCAGTTCTGGTTTTTGTCACTAGATGGCAATATATTTTGTGCATCGCTGACTCAAAGCAACAAGTAGAAGGTCACAGTGGTCAATTATAGCTGGGACTGGAGACACATCACTCATACTAACACATAGGGTAGCATACATGATAGTACTGGAGATTAAACATAGGTTTATTTGCCTTACGTTCCCTAGCTTGGCCGTTCCCTAACACAAGCCGCCACAACTGATCTGTATCACCTCACATAATGACACAAATTCTCAAACATAGAATGGAGTTAATCACAGAATAGATAACTGAAACTGTCTTTCTATCATTTTCCAAAAAGTGCTGTCAACAAATTACAGCAGATGCTTTATGCAATGCATAATGTGTTTGTGTGATTGGTTACGTTGTGCATGACTGCTCCTACAGGTGATGACATTTTCCTTTTCAAACAGATTGTTTCATTTGGTTTATTTCGATGGTGTCAATTAAGCAGAAATATGTAAAGCATTACACTGACTAATATCTGAACAACACCCCAATAGAAAATTATTATTTTCAGTAAATTCAGTCAAGAATATCAATAGATGGAGTATTTGTATGTGGGAAAAGGAAGCACAGTCTTAGCCTGCAAGGCTACTGACATTTTTAAGCAGACATAACTGTAGATCATTGTCCACTAGTCTCTAACATTGTCTTGTTTTTGACTGCAGTGCAAAAGGTTATTAAATCACATTAAGGTGAATGTAGTGTAGTGCTTCTACATAATATCAACATGTAGAATTATTTGTTTGATGGTCCAGAATTTTGATTGAAAATGAAGGAAAACTTTGCCTAATAATTACAGACGAGTGAATAAATCAGTTGTTGCATTATCTTTGAAACTATAAGTAATCCACATTATTTCCAAGTGTTTCTGTTGACTTAAATAGAAGCAAAAAACTTTATAATATGGCCTGTGAATAAGGACATAATTCCTTTGTAATTAAATGTATTTGAAAATATGACGTAATTATAATTACCTACAGAAACGTGAACGAAAGTACACAACATTAAGGGAGTATCAAGTACAGGAATTAGGAGAATAGTTATTAGAAGTATAAGAAAGTATTGTAGTGAGTAAGTAATTTTACAGCAAAGGAGACCAAAATGTTCTCTAAGTCAGCGGTCCCCAACCTGTTTTGCACCACGAACCGGTTTATGCCCGACAATATTTTCACGGACCGGCCTTTAAGGTGTCGCGGATAAATACAACAAAATAAAACTAGTACCGGTACCGAAAAAAAGAAGATTTATTCATAACACACGTGAAAAGACCCAGGAAAACCGAGTTAACGATAAAAACGATAACAAAATAACGCTGAAAACCGAGAAAAACCCTGAAACTATACATTTCACACCTGAGCCTCAACTCTCGCGGCCCGGTACCAAACGACTCACGGACCGGTACCCATCCAAGGCCCGGGGGTTGGGGACCGCTGCTCTAAGTAATGTTAATAATTGCATAAGTAAGAAGTGCAAAACCTCAGATATTTTACAGTAAAGAGGAAATAATTATACTGTAAGTAAATTTAAGCTATACATAAGTAATCTTTAGTAGCGACTTCTGGGTACTTTGCAGCAGTTAAGACACAAATTATAATTAAGTATTTTTCAATAGTGTGTAATTTCCTATTTAGCACATGGCCATTTAAATTTAGGAGAAGATTTTATAGGTGAGTGATTGATGTAGCGGTTCCGAAAGACACCAATATCAGGAAGAAGGAACACGAGAAGCTGGAGAAATACCAAGGTCTTAGAGAAGAGCTCGAGAGGATGTGGAGGGTGAAGGTAACAGTGGTCCCCGTGGTAATCGGAGCACTAGGTGCGGTGACTCCCAAGCTAGGCGAGTGGCTCCAGCAGATCCCGGGAACAACATCGGAGATCTCTGTCCAGAAGAGCGCAGTCCTGGGAACAGCTAAGATACTGCGCAGGACCCTCAAGCTCCCAGGCCTCTGGTAGAGGACCCGAGCTTGAAGGATAAACCACCCACAGGGGCGAATGGGGAATTTTTATTTATATATATATATATTTCTCTTCAGTTTGGCAATTTTATCTTTGAATGGTAAGCAAGTATCCAATAACTTCCTGTGACTGGCGACATATTTTTGCTGGGTTGTCCCCTCTGAATAGGATGGCACACCAAAGCTTTTTCCTTCCTGGCTGATTCTCACCTGTGCACACAGCAACTGAAGAGGAACATTTTTAGCAGCTGTCTTTTCCTTCAGTATTTAAATCTGAATAATTTCTTTTTTAACAAATTTGAATTTATTCTAAAAAGAACAAAGTAAATGTTAGGACATGACACTGTTTTATCTCCAGAGTTCAGCTAATATCTGTCTACTACTGTAATGTTCACAAATTAATTCATGCTAAATTATTCATCATTTTATGTCACTTTTATGAATGATAATTCCACTCACTGACAAACTGTTTTTATTTCTGCCAAAAGTGAGATTAACATTCCTTGCTGAATTTCTTGCTTATGTTTCTCAAATACAGTAAACATCAACTCCACGTATGAGCTTGGACCTACATGAAATTACTGTGAAACTGCTAATTGACCAGTAAAAATAACCACAATCTGACCTGAAAAGTTCATCCATTTTTCATACAGTCTACTCTATGTAGAGAAGTCATTATTGCTCACTCAATCCATTGCTAGGGTTATTTATAATGACCCCAAATTTGCCCTTGTGAGGAAATAATTGTTCAGATAAATCACAGGGATGTGACTTGCCCACTAGATGTTTGAGCCTTGCTTCCTTTCTAGTTGGTGCCAGAATTGTGGTTGGTTATATATATATATATATATATATATATATATATATATATATATATATATATATTTTATTTATTTTATTTTTTTAATTTCATGAATATAAAATGTCAGTTGCTGCATCAAAGATTATGGTAAAAATGGTAAATGGCCTGTATTTGTATAGCGCTTTACTAGTCCCTAAGGACCCCAAAGCGCTTTACACAACCAGTCATCCACCCATTCACACACACATTCACACACTGGTGACGGCAAGCTTATGTGAGAGATTGTTTTGACAGTGTTGAAGTTTATCCTTTGTTCAGTTGTTAATTTTCTCTAAATGTGTTTTTGACAATTAGACTAGCACACCTCCCACCAAGAGCAGGTCCTTTTGCTTCACAGTTACAAAAATGTGATCCGATCTGCACCAAAAGTTGAATCGGTTCCCCAAAAAACTGACAAACAGAGAGAGACGGTGAAGGAATAAATCTGTAGTTTGATGCAACTGATTATCAAGTTTTTGTATAAGTTTACTAAGTGGAAGCAATCCCACTGTGTTCACGTGTTGCAGTACTGGTCAAACCATGTCGTAGAGCTTATCCTGAATTTATGCATGTGCCACTGTATGACTCAAAAATGTCAGCCAAAAAGTGCAGATGAGTCATCTGCTCTTTGGTGAGCATTTTCAGGAAGAATGAAGAATAAAAACCACCTTCTGTCTAGACACAGCGCACCAAGACAAAAAGAAACTCTTAGACAATTAGCAGTGCTTGTTTAAAAAGTACCATGTAGATTCTTGATTTTTATCTGTATCTCTTCCAAGATCAATTTCATTGACGTCTCACAACAAAATCAATAACTCGGTACCCATAAGACGCATGAAAAAGATGCAAGAATCAGCTTCTGTAAGAAATGTAAATATAAGGCGCAAATAGTTTCATTTGATTTCTTTGGGCCAATATACATTTACATGCACATTCAGCCATGTCTCATATATAAAGTTCTGGAACTTTTCTGGTGTTTGAAAGGTAGTGAGGAAGGACACACTTAGGATAGGGTTTCTCTTAGTAGCATGTTATTGAAATTCAATGCACTACTCTGTTGCAAGCTTCACATATTGCCAACCTTCTTATCAAGTTGCCATGTTTGCAGTAAACCCTAGATTGGCTCTATGCTTCTTCTTTATATATGTTTTCTTAGTTTCACTTTTTATCTGTCAAACTGAAAAGGTTTTTTCTTTTTTTTTTCTGTTTTGAGTAAAAGCAGAATTGCTTTCAGTCAGCTATCCCAGTGCTCGTGGACATGATGTATAGAATGAATGGGATATATAAAGAGCACATATCACACTGAGATGGTGCATCATCTTGGCCATTCCCTCCTGACATCCACGTGGAACTTATTGAATCTGTGCAACCCTCTCAAATGCGTTATATCAACACAAACTCGTAACTTGTCATACATTTCTTTGCTTGTGTTAATGAGGTGGTCGACATAGATGCATTGGCATAACCTCTCATTAAAAGTCCATTTCTGTTCCTATAGATACAGTCTGCATTAATTTCCCCTAGAGATAATTATCATACCACCAGGTAAGTATGTTTACCTTTTTCAGGGTCATATGGGTACATGTATATAGAAAAATCTGTATATTTATGTTTTAAGTGAACAATAAATACAATTAAGATAAGATAAGATAAGATAAGATAACCTTTATTAGTCCCACACGTGGGAAATTTGTTTTGTCACAGCAGGAAGTGGACAGTGCAAAAGTTATGAGGCAAAAATTAGAATACAATAAGAATAAATACAGTACACAACTGTACAGAATAGAATAAAATACTATATACAGTAGAATAAAATAAAATAAATATACAATAAGATAAAAATAGAATACAAATACAAATACTATATACAACTGAGTAAAAATACAACGATGACAGAAAGGATTATTGCACTTAGTATTATTGCATATGTATGGATGTGTGTGCTTGATCAGTTAAAGTCTTTATTATGGAGTCTGACAGCAGTGGGGAGGAAAGACCTGCGAAATCTCTCCGTCCCACACCGTGGGTGCCGCAGTCTCCCACTGAAGGAGCTGCTCAGTGCTGTCACAGTCTGCTGCATGGGGTGGGAGATGTTGTCCATCAGGGATGACAGCTTAGCCGCCGTTCTCCTGTCACTCACCACCTCCACTGGGTCCAGAGGGCATCCTAGAACAGAGCTGGCCCTTCTGATCAGCCTGTTCAGTCTCTTCCTGTCCCCAGCAGAGATGCTGCCGCCCCAGCAGACCACGCCATAAAAGATAGCAGAAGCCACAACAGAGTCATAGAAGGTCTTCAGGAGTGGGCCCTCCACTCCAAACGACCTGAGTCTCCGCAGCAGGTACAGCCTGCTCTGCCCTTTCCTGTAGAGGGCGTCTGAGTTATGAGTCCAGTCCAGTCTATTGTTCAGATGAACACCAAGGTACCTGTAGCTGTCCACAGCCTCAATGTCCATACCTTGGATGTTCAGTGGTTGCAGTGGAGAATGCTTGTGCCTGCGGAAGTCTACCACCAGTTCCTTGGTTTTACTGGCGTTGATCTGGAGGTAGTTCAGCTGGCACCAGTCCACAAAGTCTTGGGTCAGACCTCTGTACTCCTTGTCGTCCCCATCAGTGATGAGGCTGACTATTGCAGAGTCATCAGAGAACTTCTGCAGGAAGCACTGGGTGGAATTGTGGGAGAAGTCTGCAGTGTAGATGGTGAAGAGGAACGGAGCCAGAACCGTTCCCTGTGGGGCCCCCGTACTGCAGACGACCCTGTCCGACACACAGCCCTGAGTCCTCACATACTGTGGTCGGTCGGTGAGGTAGTCCAGGATCCAGGTAGTGAGGTGATGGTCCACTCCAGAGTTCACCAGCTTGTCCTTTAGAACCGAGGGAAGAATAAGGTGAACAATCTGTGGGTAAATTTGAATCTTAAAAAGTCAGAATTGAATGGTAAAATGAAAATCATTTAATATCCACATATAAGGTTTATTGTGTGTCACTGAAATGATACAGAGCTTGTTACTGTCCTCTTACATCAATAAGGTTCTGCACCTGCTAGCTTTCTCCTACAGTCCAAACTCACACGTTTGGTGTCACACTGGTTCTTTTGTGATATTTCACAGTTACTTAGATGTTTAATTTACATATGTCAAAATGAGTAATCTTTCTTAAAAAGTGATTTAATGGTAAGTGACTGTCCTGTCACTAAATTAAGCCTAGTTTATCTCAGGTAAAAAAAAAAATTTAATTACAAATGTTATTTCAGAAAATAACATTGGTTAGCACTGTTGCCGCACAGCAAGAAGGTCCTGAGTTCAATTCCACCATCAGGCCGGGGTCTTTCTGTGTGGAGTTTGCATGTTCTCCCCGTGTTTGCGTGGGTTCTCTCCGGGTACTCCGGCTTCCTCCCACCGTCCAAAGACATGCAGCTTGTGGGGATAGGTTAATTGGATAACCCAAATTGTCACTAGGTGTGAATGTGCAAATGAATGTGAGTGCGAACGGTTGTTTGTCCCTGTGTGTTAGCCTTGCGACAGACTGGCGACCTGTCCAGGGTGTACCCCGCCCCTCGCCCTATGACAGCTGGGATAGGCTCCAGCGCCCCCCGCAACCCTGAAAAGGATAAGCGGAAGTGAATGGATGGATGGATTTCAGAAAATTTAATTTAATCACATTAATTAAACTTTCCTTTTTGATGAAGTTTATAGTTAGGGCTGGATCAGGTGACCCTGAGCGCTCATTTTGTTAAGCTGCAATAGGTCTGTGCTGCTGGGGGCTTCCCATGATGCATTCTTACTCACCTTTTTCACTCTCCATGTGCTTACACACCACTCTGCATGTACTCTTTAGTTATTATTAATCTCTAGCTCTCTTCCAGAATGAGGCTGAGTGGCTGTCGCTCTCTGAGCCTCGTACTGCTGGAGGTTTCTTCTTGTTAAAGGGGAGTTTTTCTTTCCTGCTGTCACCAAGTGTTTGCTCAAAGGGATTGTTTGATTGTTGGAGTTTTCTCTGTATTGTCCTACCTTACAATAAATTGCATAATAAAGTAGGTTGGGGCAACTGAAATTATTTATTCATTTTTTTGGTTGTATATAAATTTTATTTTATTTAAAAAGTAATGTGGCAGAAAGATTTTTGTATTTTGAATCAGTTGCCTTTATCAATCTATGTGTTACTGCGTTAAATAGTCCTGAAATATTCAAGCTTGTGCAAAGGAAAACTCAAACAGATAACTATTAACTCATTCACTGCCATTGACGTCTATAGCCGTCAATTGCAGTGAATGAGTCAATGGGTCTAACTCATTCACTGCCAATGGCTGGCAGTGAATGAGTTAATAGACAAGTTAGGTTAACTTATGTCTTTACTTAAAGTGTAGTTACGAAAAATCATTTAGGAATGTGAAAAAACATTGTTCCTGTGTATTTGTTTTCTGTGTATTAGAAGACATCCATCAGGAATAGCATGTAGCTTACATGAGAAACTGTCAGAGCTAGCACTGTGTGCAGGCAGGGTGTGGACTCAGATGGACATAAGGAATGTTTAAAAAAACAAATTAAGAACCTTAAACTTGAACTAAAACTAAGTAGTCTCAGGGAACTAAACTAAGAAGCATAGACTAGGAGAGGGAACTGGAACTTCACCTGAAGAAGGAGGGCAAGACGGCACAGAGAAGGTGAGGGTGACGTTAACAATGCGACAAAGAACTGAGGGAGACACTGACATAAATACACAGAAAGATAACGATGACGCGAAAGCACAGCTGACACGGATAATTGTAACGAGACAGGGGAGGGGCAAACACCACATGACGTGCACTGAGACTAAGTAGAACAGGGAGTACACTGAGATGCAGACCGGAAGGGGAAAGAGCGAACACAGAGGAGCACGAGAGAGAGAGAGAGACATGACGGGCAGGGAATAAGACACAAGGGGAAATATGAACTCACACTACAATATAAACACATACACACAGAGGGAGTAAGGACACAAGGGAATCCTGATGACAAAAAGCTAAACCGAACAACCTAGTTACTACAGAAAAAACACAGTGGACCTGAAAACACAAACACTAACACCAAATGACAAAAATACAAGAAAACTCAAAACACTGAATCAAAAGGACCCATGCACCATGACAGAAATACACTGAAAACAAACCAAAGTTATAATGATTGTTAATTGTGTACAGAGCTCTGCCTCCATACTCACCAATATCAAAGCTGGGCTGAGGCGTTGTGGCAATGTGGCGTCTCTTTTATTTTTGTGATATTTTCTATATGATAAAAAGTTACATTGGTTCACAGTAAATCTGTGATAACAAACATCTGTATGCCATTACTGGTGTACGTAAAAAGCGTTGCTCATAGAATTATCATCCAGCTCAGCTTTTCCTTTTCCTGCTCTGTTGGGCTTTATAGCAGCATATTTTTCCTTTTTTTAAATTTGTTTTTTTCCTTTTCAGGCATGCAATTGTGAAGCTTAGGTTTGCTTTTAAAGCTCTTATAATGTTGTTCTTGGCTACAGCAGGCAGCTGTTTTCAGCAAAAAAGCTCTTAAGGCCACTACTTGCCCAGCAACAAACAGACAAATACAGATAGCGACTGGCTGGTGAATATGATGTACTATTTAGGGTTCTCTCTGACTCTAAGAGGAGAGTAAATATCGAACTATAGCAGAACACGGCTGGTCATACTTCCTTACATCCTACACTGTCCTTATTTCAGAGCATCACCTTACCCACAGATGGCACTCTACAGATACCGCTAAATTGCTACTTATGCATAAGAGGCTTTTTATATATTGTGTCGGACTGAATCACAAGTTCAAATGAGTTCAAATAGAGGTCTCACACTAAAAAACCTAAGCCACTTCTCTCCTGGTACACGGTCTTCAGAGACAGCTGCTGCACTTCATGAGCAGTCTGGGAGCCTGCCACTGTCCTCTGATATCGTGTCTAGGGAGGGAGCCAAACAGCAAATGAAAGCACATTACAGCATGTCGTCCTGTCCCGTGGTCGGCAACGACTAGAGCCAATGTGAAAGGAACATTTAGTCTAATATGTACCAGCAGATAAAACTCCTCTTTTCCCCTTCCTGTCATCTTTTTCATTCCAAGGGAGGACTAGAATAACAGAAATTTGTAAGTACCTGTGAAAAAGTGCATTTGTGCTGGATATAGGCAGGATAAATAAAATTGCTGGTGGTTATTTGAGGTGAGTCTCGCTCATTTTAATCTCTCAGCAAACATCAGGTCACCAGCTACCTGCCTGGGGTTAGGGTTTTGTATTAGCCACAGCTTTTTTTTAGAAACTAGACAATGTTACCTTTAAAAATAAGCCTCATGGAAAACGTCTAACAACTTTGGAAACTTCTGAACGGAGGAAGAATTGGTAAAAAGTTGTGGACAACCCTAACCCCTAACACCCTGGTCATCCTTGGATTATGTGGTTTGTAGTTTTTCTCTCTAGTTTTAAAGCCATTAAGAAGACAACCCTAAATACTAATAGCAGATTTGCTTCATCATCCACTCAATCATTATTCAAAACTATTCAGCCCTGCAGGATTCTAACCTTGTTGTGACCTAGAGCAAAATACTTTACTGAAGTCCAACTTCAAAAAAAATTATATGTCAGCACCAAGAGTTGCTCCAGACTCCAACCGGGGACAAGGAGGGGTGTATAAACTCAGCATTCAACTAACAGGCTAAAGCCAGAGACTTCAAGGGAGAGATAAGGCCAGGAATAGGAGGACCAGAGGCAGTGTGAGGTGATAGTGAGTGGGTTCTTTTCACAGAGACTCAGCACAAAATAAAGGAGTGATAGAATTACTGAGAGAGAGTGAGCTTGTACAGACACCTCAATACTTATGAAACATGAGGGAAAAATAACACTGGGAACTTGTGTTTTGCTTTTTTTTTTTTACTGATATTCACTCATAGCTTTTTTAGGTCGCCTACTGTAAGTCTTAATTATTTATTATTTACTCCAGTTACTCCAGAGGGAATCCCCACCTGAAAACACTGCAAACATAGCCTACAAGTTTCTACCCAGCTTACCATACGTATTATACTTAAGTGTCAACAAATACGCAGCCGAGTTTGAATGCTCTGCAGTCCACAAACAAGACCAGTTTGTTTTCAGCATCCATCAAAAATGCATTGCTGTCTCACACGCTCCATCTTATTTGAAGAATATATTATTTATAATTGATGAAGCAACTTTTTGGTTTGTTCTTAGAAAGATGGTATATCATTAAAATCTAAACAGCTGCTTCATTATAGATCACATTTTGAGGGAATGGTTACACCAGCATTTCAAATGGTGCAGTCAGTTGAATTGAAAGATATTACCAACACTCAGGGGCAAAATAAATTATAAAGCTGAATTTGAACTTGTCCAACATGTTGACTGCTGTATATACTGGTAAGTTTTTGTTTTTGTGAATAATTTCTGATATTTTAGCTGTTGGTCAAAACATGTTATACGAATAATAAGGTAGCTTTGATTAAAGACTTAAACAGAAATATTACATGAATTATAAATTCAGGTGCTAAAGTTTAATCAAAGGCATTTTATGGGCAAGTGTGGATCATTTTTTTTTCTTACTTCATCAATTAAGAAGGTAAAAGGTCTGATTTGATTTAAAAGCTCACAAATTTTGTTAAAGCAAATCTGAATCCAAGGGAAACCAGTCAACTTTGGGCCACAAACCCACATGAAATCTAGTGTGCAGTGTGAACACTGGCATCACATCCGTAATTACTAACAACTTACAAAGAATTATGTTGCTGTATACAATGATATTATTAGGCCCAGTCTAACATGAGTGGTCCATACCCTTAACACATCTCTCAGGCGTTAAACACAACATCTGTCTTTAAGTGAATGATAGGCTTTAATAGCAGCCTAATCATTTCTTGTTCTACAGCTGTCTAGACTCATCAGCAAGCTAGCCATTAAATGCCATTTATTAGTACCAGAGATTTAATTGTTTTCTAACACATAACAGAGCCAGATAAAGGTTATTAATAATCTAGTTTTTGTCACATTGCTTGTAGAGCTGAACAATTAAAAAAAAAAGAATGGGAATTGGATCTGATTCCACGTAGATGTTCTACAAGTGACTTTTGATTGGTGAGCTTGTGGAGCATAGCATTTGCAAAACCTCATAGACGCTGTATGTTTCAAACTGGATAAAGCAAGTTGTATGATGTGTAGGGTAGTGTTGGGGAGTAACGGAATACATGTACCGCCGTTACGTTTTTAAAATACAAAATATGAGTAACTGTATTCCATTACAGTTACCGTTTAAAAAGGTGGTATTCAGAATACAGTTACTTTGTTGAAATAAATGGATTACACTACGGTACTTTCCTGGTTCATTTTGTCGCAGGTCAGGACTGTTTGGGTTTTGTTTGACAGCTACGTTCTGTTGTTCCAGGCGGCAGGGTTACGGTTGCCATGGTTACAGGGCGACGCTCTCTCTCTCTCTCTGCGACTGTGTGTTTCCTGGGTGAGAGAGCGCCTTTTCATTGTTGTTGTTGTTGTTGTTGTGCTAAGCTAACAGGCAGAATGCTACAAGCATAGCTCTAAAGAATGTAGCCTCATGGGCAGTGTAGTCCGTGTTGCAGGGAGAATGGACTGCCATACACGTTATGGGTCTGTGAGCGCGAGGAGGGAGAAAAAGGGGAGTGGAAAGGTACGAGTTGTCATCGAGGAAAAACGGGAGCTGGAAGCATGTAAATATAATAATAACCACTTCAGCCAAGAAGAGTGCCTGACGAGCCCAGTTGTAAGTAAGCTATTAAGACTCGACTGTACGCCGTGTTCGTGTTTTCCTCCGAAAACAATAAGTTCCGTTGGAGCAGTCTTTCAACGCCTCTCTCTGTCTCTCGCAAGAAAAGTTGACCCACACAACAAAGTAAAGCTATTTTTCGGCTACGAGCCGACAGGGACCCCGCCGTATTAGTCAGAGGTCCCTTTACTACAGTTCAGAGTCGCGGACCTTCAGTAATAGTAATAAATCACACAGCAACAGTACATTCACGTTGCTGTAAAAAGCATGATAATATATTAACTCATTCACTGCCAGCAATTGGCAGTGAATGAGTTAAACCCATTGACTCATTCACTGCCATTGACGGCTATAGACGTCAATGGCAGTGAATGAGTTAAGTAATCCAAAGTATTCAGAATACGTTACTGTCATTGAGTAACGTAACGGAATGCGTTACAGAATACATTTTGGGGCATGTATTCTGTATTCTGTAATGGAATACATTTTAAAAGTAACCTTCCCAACACTGGTGTAGGGTAATTGCAGTTTTTGTGATTTGCCAATTCTAAAGCTTTAAATTGCAATTTTGATTTAAAATCAACTACATGTTCATCTCTATATAATATGGATTTTTTTCAGTGGTCGGAAATATATGATATTGACACACAAGGGTATTTAAGAGTTAACAATAGTGTTGATTTTTTGGGGGGAGGGGAAAGTAGAAAAAGTCTAGACTCTCTTACTCTGGCTAGTGTGTTAGCTATTAACCTGCAAGGTACAGCACTTAATAATAATAATAATAATGGATTGGATTTATATAGCGCTTTTCAAGGCACCCAAAGCGCTTTACAATGCCACTATTCATTCACACACTGGTGGAGGCAAGCTACAGTTGTAGCCACAGCTGCCCTGGGGCAGACTGACAGAAGCGAGGCTGCCATATTGCGCCATCGGCCCCTCTGGCCAACACCAGTAGGCGGGAAGGTAAAGTGTCTTGCCCAAGGACACAACGACCAGGACAGCGAGCCCGGGGATCAAACCGGCGACCTTCCAGTTACAGATGCGCTTCCCAACCCCCTGAGCTCACTAACAAGCTTACTACCAAGCTCTGGAAGTTATATGACTGGAAGAAGATTTTACCATATTTTGCGATATTAATTTCCCGTCAAATATTGCAATTTGTTATAAAAGTTAATCACATGGTCATAGTTTGTGTTTGTCATGTTTGGATATTATTATAAAGAGATGCTTGATAAAGGTCAAGTTTTACTTTTTGCCTGAAAAAAATTTCACAAATCTCCCAGACATGAGAGTTTGAACATCATCCAATTACTGCTGTAAATGTATTTTTTGAAATAAAAACATAAAAAACATAAAATTAGAGTATCAGGTGAAATTCCTTTTTAGTATCGCCTCTGCTTTTTTCACGTTTTTATTACAAGGGCTTTAAATATTGAGGGGGCCATGTCCCCTATGGACACCTATGTGCCTGCATTGGTACAAAAGAGTAACTGTGAAGTGTTCCTTTACAATACAAGCTTTCTTGGGCTAAAACAACACATGCTTCTCTGTATAGCTGGCAATATGATATAAACAATAATATAATTTACTGTGGATACAGGTGGATTAAACTCTCTAAAACCCACTAGACATTTGTGGGAACACTTGAAAGGGAAAAAGGTGGGACAAAACTACTATAAGATTACCAGCAAGACTAAAGAGGAAGAAAATAAGCAACAAAAAAAACCCTTGGTATCACTCTTACATGCACTCACTCGTCAGGCTTTTTTTGGTCTCTCAGCAGTTTGAAAAGGTGAAACAGCATTCTCCCATTCACCGCACACACAAGCGCGCACAGCACAGAGAGAAGTATTCTCATCACGCCTCTGCAGCTTGCTGCAGGTTACCTGGTGTAGATGCATAATTAGGCCACATTAGCGTCAGTCTCCCTGTGTGTGTGTACGTGCATGTGTGTGCATCATGAGTTTACTCAGGTGTGCTTTAATGGCTCCATCATGGTCAGTAACAGTTACAGTTCAAATTAAAAAGAATGGATTTATGGGTGAAAATATGAAGTTAAGTGGCCTTTTGTTTCTATCACTGTCTATTATGGATTACAAGGATGCCTCTGAACCGCAGAGCTGGGCATAAAAATGTGACAGAATATACTGTATATTCTTAAAAACTGATTTTTATCAGTTTGATTTATTCCGTAAGAAACTTAAATGACTTAAAAGTGCTCACTGAGGTTGAAAGGGGGAGATAAGTCAAGCAGTTTGCATGATGGCTATTTAATTGCTGCTTTTCCCAGGTTGAGTCATACTCCAAAGACCTCACACTGTCGTCCAGCAAGCCCCATTACAGCCCAGTTCCAGTTCAGTGAGATGTAAAGGATTATGTTCCTTGTCAGAAAATCCCAAACATTGCAAAATAATATTTGAAAACATGTACCTAGCGCACATTAGCCAGTAGTTTCGCACTCCATTATGTCTTCAAGTCCTGAAAAACCACATCCCAGAGTTCTGTTTTGAGTCCTGCATATGCGTCTTCATCTCCGCATCAATGTGGCGTGAGCTTACAACCCAAAAAAACGAGCTGCTTCAGCTGTAACCAGGGGTGATACTTGTGATCAATTGTTGTCAAAGAAATAATGAAGTCCAGAGTTTTCGTGATAACCTTATGCTGAGGGAACAGATAAGATTTATTTTTTTTCTAGCTGCAGAATTTGTCTTTATCAAAAGGAGGTGGAAGAATTCTTTCAGGGAGGAAATGTGGACACGCTTTCCTCTTAATTCTCATGCTGAGTGGTGATGAAATATTCTATTTGGATTTGAAATTCATATCTCATCTCCCGAGCTCATCCTCCTCTTTTTACTCGTGTGAATTCCACTCATACATTTTGAACCAAATATTCACTTCACACTAGTTGTATTTATTGCAGGCCATGAGACACGAAGATGTGCTATAATGTGTTTTCATTTGGTGTCTGCTTGCCTCTCTTGACAGGATATCAGAGCAGAGTGGCTGACTCCCAGACTGTTTATGAGGATGCAGACTCTGCCTTGTGGGACTATGTTATTTTGGGTTGAGGGCCATTCAAAAGAAAATAACAATGTCTCTCTGGCTTATTTGCATTGCTATAGAGCCAATAGTGTTTTATGGGACTGACGGGCCAATTCCTGTAGAAAGAGTAATAAAAATAAGATTAAAAAAACAGCTTGAAGCTGAATATCCCACAATAAAAATATCTCTTTTTGAAGACATTTACGCCCATTACTTGGCATTTTATTTCATCACAGTTTTGGAAATAGCACAGAGGCCGACACAAAGACAAAAGTATAAGTTTACCAGGTGTCTGCTTGGCCTCACCTCAACTAATTGAACTGGATCTCTGGACTGTGTTGCTGTTGGTGCATCTTTTGTGGAGTTATCTGGCCTGTTGTGTGGTACAGACTATTCCAGAAGTTTTTGCTGATTAAAATCCTAGTATTTTACTAGCTGGCACTAATTAGCAGGTATGTTTTGCTATGTATTGCACCTGTACAGTTTCATGAATGATGCTTGCTGTCATAGCTTGTGAATGGTAGCTCATGTCAAAAGACTAAAGTCACTGATGGTTTGTGATGGTTTGTGTCCATGACACATTCACTTGCACAAAAATGATAAGGGTGGTATTACGTGAAATGCTAAAAACAAATGCTACAATACTTGAAATGATCTAAAGGGTATTTTGTTATTTTCAAATTCTTTGTATTTGCAGTATTTATAGTTGGTAAAATTGTAACTGGTAATTTTAATCTTGGTGTACCCCCTCAACTCACCCAAACTGTTTTAGTTCCTTTCTGCCTGCCTTTAACCCATCATTTTTCTGATTAGCTGCCCTTCGTAAACAACAGATGAAGAACAGGTGGGCGGAGCTTCTGTGCCACACTCTCTTTGACATCATGCAAAGCCAAGAGCAGAAAAAAATTGCATTAAAATTGTATGTAACTGAGCATTTAGAGTCATCTGAAGTCTGAGCTTTTTGTCTCAAGATTACAAGATTACGTGACCTCATGATATGAAACTGAAAGCATGTTTAATGTAAACATCCACCATTTTAACAGTGCAAATAACAGAAAAAGTCTTGTTTTATCATCACTCACATGCCATTTTAGCTGGGAAATCACCACTTTTTTTAATTTCCATTTTTCTTTTTAAAAGTATAATTTTCACAATATTGTAAATACTTGAATCCATGTCTTTGAGCTAATGAAATTAAGTCAGTTAGCCTTTAGTGAGCATGAGCAAAATGTGAGCAAAAACACACAACATGTAGCAAAATTGATATAAATTACCTATATATGAACACTGATATTTTATTTCTTTTTAAAATTTGGTAAAAGATCCCGTGAAAAGCACTCACCGTATACTATCTATACAGGGTTTAGGATTGTGCCCAAGGATATTTGGCATGCAAACTGGGGGAGCCACCCCAATGCATCACTGCACCTAGTATGTATATATACAGTGCCGTAGCTCCGCAAACGCACATAACGCACACTGCGTAGGGCACCAAATGGCCGGTAGGGCACCAAAAAAATCAGGGTCGTAAAAAAAAAAAGTAAACCATATTAATACTATAAATATCATATGCATTAATATGGTTAAACAATACAAAAGCAACATAAAACAATTTTCCCGAGAAAAGGGGTGAATCTGCTTTGTGCCCTGTCTCCAGTCTCCTCCTGGTGCCCCCCCACTCCCAGTGGTCTGTTCTATAATTGGTAAACACCTGTTTGAACATGGCCTCGAAACGGCAACAGGAGTCGGGAGCGGAGAAAAGAAAGAAGAAGAGGAAGCGTGATGAAACTCAGGCGTCGCTTGCCGGTAAGGCAATGTTTAAATAATAATAATAAAAAAAGTTCATTATTGTAGCCCTTGCTTGCACGCTCATGTCCGTCAACTCTGTGATAGCTCCTGTTAGCAGTGTTCATACTGTGTTAACAAATGTTGCAAATGATTGATGTTGGGTAGTTTGTTTACGTTGTGGATATGAATATAGAATGGACTACTAAAAGCAACTCATCATGGTCACTCAATTGACGGTTTTCAGATAACGTTAGCAATCGTGACTCACGATTGCTAACGTTATCGTGATTCGTGAGACTAGCATTTCCCTCCTCAGGTTGCTAGCTGGCTAACGTCATGCATGCTACTGATTAACCTTAACTTTGGGATAGGTCAGTGATGCAGTCAAGTATTATTATCAGATTAGACAAGACTACTTTGTATGTTGCTGCATTTCAGGATATCTATAAAGACGCATATCTTATTTATGCCATTGACGTCTGAACACATAAATAGTTCTCGTCTTTCTTTAGGTTCATAGATCAAGGGCGACATCTGTTGGTGAAACTGTAATATGAAACCTATATCTTCCAGTAATATAGATTTCCTACTTGCGCATTTATATCAAATTATGTACAGCATGTTTATATTGCCATTTGCCATTATGAAAATCTATACATGTAAAATATAGTTAGTAATTTTTAAATGTACCAGTGACTTACTTAATTTATTAGTCTTATAATGCAATCTTTCGTAGGCCTACTGTAGATTCAAAATTGTATTTCTGTAAAATCCCTGAATATTTTCTCTTGTATGCAGGGTCAATGCTTAAATATGTTCAAGGAGGATCTCAAGGACAGGATGAACCATCCAGTAGTAGTGCCATCCCTGGACATCAACCACCAGCCATTGTAGACCCTGCAACAATCCCTAGCCAAGAAGAACAAGAACCATCAACCACCAGTTCAGGTACAGTTCCATACACAAGTACCACTGAGAGTCCTGTCACTGAGAGACTATCAGAAAGTGACACTGTGGAGACATGTGTGCCCCCTTCAACCGATCCTGCTCTTTGGCCAGCTCACATTGTAGATGCTGATCGTGTTGAAATTGTGCGGAGAGGTCCTTTTAATGTCAGCTCTGATTTTAATTTTCCAAAGGGGCCTGATGGAAGAGCATTTCACACTAGCCTTAAGTTCAAAATTCTTCCCAATGGAGAAAAGGTTCACCGGAGCTGGTTAGTGTACTCACCGCAGAACAATGCTGTGTTCTGCTTTGCATGTAAGCTTTTCAGTGTGAAGGATATAAAGCTGAGTACAGAGGGCTTCAGTGACTGGTCGAACATCAACATCCGTTTGAGGGGTCATGAGTGTAGCCAAGACCACATACAGTGCATGCTTAAGTGGAGAGAACTGGACACACGGCTAAAGAAAAGCATGGCAATAGATCAACAGGAGTTGACCTTACTAGAGGCAGAAAGGAAAAAGTGGCGAGAGATTCTCAAACGATTACTCTCAATAACTCTCTCGCTGGCTTCCAGAAATTTGTCTTTTAGGGGCTCTTCTGACTGTCTTTATGAGCCGGACAATGGCAACTTCTTGAAGGAAGTAGAGCTTATGGCAACATATGACCTTGTAATGGCAAATCACTTGGCCAACATAAAAGATGAAGGTTCCCACACACATTACCTCAGCCCTGAGACACAGAACGAACTAATTCAGATTATCTCTTCAGAAACATTCCGCGCCATTGTGAAGCAAATCCAGTTGGCAAAATACTTCTCCATCATTCTTGACTGTACTCCAGATGTGAGTCACACTGAACAAATGTCAGTCATAGTACGCATTGTTTGTTTCCAAGCACAACCAGATATTAAAGAATACTTTCTTGGCTATATAAATGTGGAGCAAACAACTGGCCTTAACCTGTCCAATGTTGTCCTTGACAAGTTGAAGGAGCTTGGCATTCCATTTGAAAACTGTCGAGGACAGGCCTATGACAATGGGGCCAACATGAAGGGGAAGAAGCAAGGTGTTCAGGCCAGACTGCTACAATTAAACCAGAGAGCATTGTTTGTGCCTTGTGGAGCTCACACGATGAATCTGGTCATAGCTGATGCTGCCAAGTCCTCTCCAGATGCAACTGGCTACTTTGGGTATTTGCAGAAGTTGTTCAATTTCTTTTCCAGTGCCACCCAGCGATGGGCCATTTTAACAAAACATGTGAAATTGACACTTAAATCTTGGAGTGACGTTAGATGGGAAAGCAGGCTTCAAAGTGTAACTGCTGTCCGGAGTCAGACAAAAGAAGTGAGGGATGCTCTCCTGGAGGCCAGAGAAGCTGTAAGTGATGCAGTCGCAAAGGTGGAGGCTCAAGTGCTTGCTGAGGAAGTAGCCTCATTTCGATTTTTGATTTGCTCCATCGTGTGGTGTGAACTTCTTACAATCACAAACCAGGTGAACAAGTTACTACAGTCCAGCTCCATGCAGCTCGATGTTGCTGTCAGGCTCATTGACACTGCCAAAAGTAACCTCTCTAAATACAGACAGTCTGGGTTTGATGAGGCTGTGTCAGCTGCCAAAGAACTCTGTGAGGCCCTGAACATAGAACCACAGTTGAAGGAGAAAAGGCTCAGGAGCACAAAAAGGCAGTTTGCATATGAAGCTGTTGATGAGCCCCTCCATGATGCCCTTAAAAAGCTTGAGGTCACATTTTTCAATTGTGTTGTGGACTCTGCTTTAATCTCCCTACAGGAGAGGTTTGAGACCATGAATCAAGTGAAGGAGAAATATGGAGTGCTGCTTGATTTCAGCAAAGTGAATGGGATGTCCAAGGAGGATTTAAAAAAACACTGCACTGAAGTACAGAAGACACTGACAGATAAGGGAGTAGCTGACATTGATGGACCTGAGATGATGCAGGAAATCATCAACCTTCCTCAGCTGCCACCACAGACGTCTGCTTTGGAAATGCTGTCATTTTTACATGACAATCAGCTTCAAGAGGTATATCCCAATCTGTGGATTGCTCTGCGTATTGCACTGACCCTGCCTGTCACAGTTGCCTCTGCTGAGCGAAGCTTTTCAAAGCTCAAACTCATTAAAACGTACCTGCGTTCATCAATGGGGCAGGAACGTTTAAGTGGTCTGGCTGTTATCAGCATCAATGGTGACGTGGCTCAGAAGCTATCATATGATGACCTTATAGCTGATTTTGCAACCAGAAAATGCAGGCGTGTGCCTCTCTAGGCCCTAGAGAGGCACACCACGCCTGCATTTTCTGGTTGTCAGAGTATGCCCTAGAGTCTAGGGCATACTCTGACAACGAATTGTAAAAATGTTTAACATAGTTACTTAAGGAATGTGGCTTTTGTGTTCAAATTCTTATTTTTCTTATTTAAGTTTCTTATTTAAATTCTATTGTGAAACTATTTGTAAATATATTAATAATAATACTATTATATTATATATATTATTTTTTTATAAAAAAAATTACACATTATTGCCAGGCTCTTTGTTCTTGTTCCAATGTTCAATTTTTGTTTCAGTATTTATTTGTAACAGTATTTTTAACCTCCTTTAACCTTATTTATTTGTTTAACTGTCATGTTTGTTGTTATTTAATTAAACAAATTCCACTGAGAAATTCAAAAGTTTTTTGTTTTTTTTTTCAGTGGCGGGGGGGGGGGGGGGGGCACCATAAAGCATTTGTGCTTAGGGCACCCAAATGGCTAGCAACGGCCCTGTATATATATATATATATATATATATATATATATATATATATATATATATATATATATATATAGTAGTATAGTAGCACGGAGGGAGGTTAGCCAACTAACGGAGTTGCAGAAAGGTGTGACAAATAAGGTGCCTAAGAAATACAGCAAGCTGTCCATACCTGAGGCCTTGGAAACTGCCAAGCAAAGACTCACAGCCTTGGCCAGCCGCTTGAGGAGGTACACCAGAGAGATAGAAGGCAGGAGAATAAACCAGCTGTTCTCCACAGAACCAGTGTACTCTCAGTGGCAAGGGAACAATAAGAGAACAGCACCACCAAGGCTGGAGACGGAGCAATACTGGAAGAGCATATGGGAGAAGGATGCAACCCATAACGGCAATGCTCAGTGGCTAGTGGATCTGAGGGCAGACCACAGCGACCTCCCTGAACAGGGTCCAGTAACCATCACAGTGGCAGATATCCAAGAAAGGGTCTCCAGTATGAAGAGTTGGACAGCACCAGGGCCCGACATGGTTCACGCCTACTGGCTGAAGAAGCTGACTGCACTCCACGAGCGTCTGGCAGCACAAATGAACCAGCTGCTAGTTAACGAGAGACACCCGGAATGGCTAACTGAAGGCCGGACGGTCCTGATCCCCAAGGACCCCAAGAAGGGACCGGTCCCCTCCAACTACCGACCAATAACCTGCCTCAGTACTACATGGAAGCTCCTGTCAGGCATCATATCGGCTAAGATGAACAGGCACATGGGTCAATACATGAGCGGGACACAGAAAGGAATTGGCAAGAATACCAGAGGCGCAAAACACCAGCTACTGGTAGACAGAACAATCAGCCGAGACTGCAAGACCAGACTGACCAACCTGTGCACTGCCTGGATTGATTACAAGAAGGCCTATGACTCAATGCCCCACAGCTGGATACTGGAATGCCTAGAATTGTACAAGATCAATGGGACCCTAAGAGCCTTCATCAGGAACTCAATGGGGATGTGGCGTACAACACTAGAGGCCAACTCCAAGCCCATAGCACAAGTCACCATCAAGTGCGGGATCTACCAAGGAGATGCTCTGTCCCCACTGCTGTTCTGCATAGGCCTGAACCCCCTCAGTGAGATCATTAACAAGACTGGCTACGGATACCGACTACGGAACGGAGCAGTTGTCAGCCACCTCCTGTACATGGATGACATCAAGCTGTATGCCAAGAGTGAACGAGACATCGATTCACTGATCCACACTACCAGGCTATACAGCAATGACATTAGAATGTCGTTCGGACTGGAGAAGTGTAGTCGGATGGTAACAAAGAGAGGGAAGGTAGTCAGAACTGAGGGGATTGAACTACCAGAAGGCAACATTGCAGACATAGAGGACAGTTACAAGTACTTGGGGATCCCACAGGCGAATGGGAACCATGAAGAGGCCGCTAGAAAAGCTGCAACCACCAAGTACCTGCAGAGGGTCAGGCAAGTCCTGAGGAGTCAGCTGAATGGTAAGAACAAGATCCGGGCCATCAACACGTACGCCCTGCCCGTGATCAGGTACCCTGCTGGGGTAATAGGCTGGCCAAAGGAGGAGATAGAAGCCACTGACATAAAGACAAGAAAGCTCCTTACCATGCATGGAGGGTTTCACCCCAAATCCAGCACCCTGAGGCTGTACGCTAAGCAGAAGGAAGGGGGCCGGGGACTGGTGAGTGTCAGCACCACAGTCCAGGATGAGACAACGAACATCCAAGAATACATTGGGAAGATGGCCCCAACTGACCGAGTGCTCAGTGAATACCTCAGGCAGCAGAAACCCAAGAAAGAGGAGGGAGACGAGGAACCATCATGGAAGGACAGGCCCCTGCACGGTATGTACCACCGGCAGATAGAGGAGGTGGCTGATATCCAGAAATCCTACCAGTGGCTGGACAAAGCTGGACTGAAAGACAGCACAGAAGCACTAATCATGGCAGCACAAGAACAAGCTCTGAGCACAAGATCCATAGAGTCTGGGGTCTATCACACCAGGCAAGACCCCAGGTGCAGGCTGTGTAAAGATGCCCCAGAGACAATCCAGCACATAACAGCAGGGTGCAAGATGCTAGCAGGCAAGGCATACATGGAACGCCATAACCAAGTGGCCGGCATAGTGTACAGGAACATCTGTGCCGAGTATAACCTGGAAGTCCCGAGGTCAAAATGGGAGATGCCCCCAAGGGTGGTGGAGAATGACCGAGCTAAGATCCTGTGGGACTTCCAGATACAGACGGACAAAATGGTGGTGGCTAACCAACCGGACATAGTGGTGGTAGACAAACAGAAGAAGACGGCCGTAGTGATCGATGTAGCGGTTCCGAATGACAGCAATATCAGGAAGAAGGAACACGAGAAGCTGGAGAAATACCAAGGGCTCAGAGAAGAGCTCGAGAGGATGTGGAGGGTGAAGGTAACGGTGGTCCCCGTGGTAATCGGAGCACTAGGTGCGGTGACTCCCAAGCTAGGCGAGTGGCTCCAGCAGATCCCGGGAACAACATCGGAGATCTCTGTCCAGAAGAGCGCAGTCCTGGGAACAGCTAAGATACTGCGCAGGACCCTCAAGCTCCCAGGCCTCTGGTAGAGGACCCGAGCTTGAAGGATAAACCGCCCGCAGGGGCGTGCTGGGTGTTATATATATATATATATATATATATATATGTATGTGTGTGTGTATATATATACATACTAGGTGCGGTGACTCCAAAGCTAGACGAGTGGCTCCAGCAGATCCCGGGAAAAAAATCGGAGATCTCTCTCCAGAAGAGCGCAGTCCTAGGAACAGCTAAGATACACTGGATAGTAGTGGTTAGACTAAACACCTTTGGAGCAGAGGATCGCAAGTTCGATTCCTGCCTGGGGCGTCTGTATCCAGTAAGGGTCCTACAGCTAGACCCCCTATGCTAAGCGAGCCTACCGCAGATATGAGCAAGATAGATAAATATGAAGGCATGCCGGCTCGGACGTCGCCCGGATCAACAAGGTCCGCGTCAGGTGTTGAGAAACCAGGGCACCCTGACGACAAGTGGGCTACTGGAACAAGAAGGCATCGGTGGGCAAGAGACGAAAACAGGGCGTTGTTGGAATGCTACTACGCAAGTAACCCTGGTGGAAGGGGCTACATGAATAGGATGAGGGACCTATGGATTCTTCGATACCCAACATCCACAATGATGGCGAAACAACTAGTAGCTCAGCGTTCCAACATTCGAAAGAAGGGACTGCTATCACAGCTAGAAATTGACGAGGTACAACATAAATGCTACGGCAAGGAGGAGTCAGGACGCCAGGTCAGGGGGGAGATATCATCACCCCCACCCGAGATTGGGTACATAGCCCCAAGTGCAATAGGAAAAGTATCCTTGTGTGCAAGATGAACTGACCTGAAAAATAGGATCATGGCCAAGCTTGAAACCTGGATCCCCCGTAGCCGGTTACCAAGATTACGTGAAGTACCCTCAGAAGGTCTGCTAGATGATGTTAATGCAGCACTACGGACGATACCTACAACCACGATTACCGACACTAACAAGCTGATCTACAATACGGCAGCAGTGATCAGTGAGATGCTTGGCTACAAGTTGAACAGCCACAAGGGGCAGTACCCTCCATGGAGAAGGAGGCTAGAGGGCAAGATCAAAGTAGCACGGAGGGAGGTTAGCCAACTAACGGAGTTGCAGAAAGGTGCGACAAAGAAGGTGCATAAGAAATACAGCAAGCTGTCCATACCTGAGGCCTTGGAAACTGCCAAGCAAAAACTCACAGCCTTGGCCAGCCGCTTGAGGAGGTACACCAGAGAGATAGAAGGCAGGAGAATAAACCAGCTGTTCTCCACAGAACCAGCAAAGGTGTACTCTCAGTGGCAAGGGAACAATAAGAGAACAGCACCACCAAGGCTGGAGACGGAGCAATACTGGAAGAGCATATGGGAGAAGGATGCAACCCATAACGGCAATGCTCAGTGGCTAGTGGATCTGAGGGCAGACCACAGCGACCTCCCTGAACAGGGTCCAGTAACCATCACAGTGGTAGATATCCAAGAAAGGGTCTCCAGTATGAAGAGTTGGACAGCACCAGGGCCCGACATGGTTCACGCCTACTGGCTGAGAAAGCTGACTGCACTCTATGAGCGTCTGGCAGCACAAATGAACCAGCTGCTAGTTAACGAGAGACACCCGGAATGGCTAACCGAAAGTCAAATGGTCCTGATCCCCAAGGACCCCAAGAAGGGACCGGTCCCATCCAACTACCGACCAATAACCTGCCTCAGTACTACATGGAAGCTCCTGTCAGGCTAAGATGAACAGGCTCATGGGTCAATACATGAGTGGGGCACAGAAAGGGATTGGCAAGAATACCAGAGGCGCAAAACACCAGCTACTGGTAGAGAGAACAGTCAGCTGAGACTGCAAGACCAGACTGACCAACCTGTGCACTGCCTGGATTGATTACAAGAAGGCCTATGACTCAATGCCCCACAGCTGGATACTGGAATGCCTAGAATTGTACAAGATCAATGGGACCCTAAGAGCCTTCATCAGGAACTCAATGGGGATGTGGCGTACAACACTAGAGGCCAACTCCAAGCCCATAGCACAAGTCACCATCAAGTGGCGGATCTACCAAGGAGATGCTCTGTCCCCACTGCTGTTCTGCATAGGCCTGAACCCCCTCAGTGAGATCATTAACAAGACTGGCTACGGATACCGACTACAGAACGGAGTAGTGTTCAGCCACCTCCTGTACATGGATGACATCAAGCTGTATGCCAAGAGTGAACGACACATCGATTCACTGATCCACACTACCGGGCTATACAGCAATGACATTGGAATGTCGTTCGGACTGGAGAAGTGTAGTCGAATGGTAACAAAGAAAGGGAAGGTAGTCAGAACTGAGGGGATTGAACTACCAGAAGGCAACATTGCAGACATAGAGGACAGTTACAAGTACCTGGGGATCCCGCAGGCGAATGGGAACCATGAAGAGGCCGCTAGAAAGGCTGCAACCACCAAGTATCTGCAGAGGGTCATGCAAGTCCTGAGGAGTCAGCTGAATGGTAAGAACAAGATCCTGGCCATCAACACCTATGCCCTGCCCGTGATCAGGTACCCTGCTGGGGTAATAGGCTTGCCAAAGGAGGAGATAGAAGCCACTGACATAAAGACAAGAAAGCTCCTTACCATGCATGGAGGGTTTCACCCCAAGTCCAGCACCCTGAGGCTGTACGCTAAGCGGAAGGAAGGGGGCCGGGGACTGGTGAGTGTCGGCACCACAGTCCAGGATGAGACAACGAACATCCAAGAATACATTGAATACCTCAGGCAGCAGAAACCCAAGAAAGAGGAGGGAGACGAGGAACCATCATGGAAGGACAGGGCCCTGCACGGTATGTACCACTGGCAGATAGAGGAGGTGGCTGATATCCAGAAATCCTACCAGTGGCTGGACAAAGCTGGACTGAAAGACAGCACAGAGGCACTAATCATGGCAGGAAAAGAACAAGCTCTGCGTACAAGATCCATAGAGGCTGGGGTCTATCACACCAGGCAAGACCCCAGGTGCAGGTTGTGTAAAGATGCCCCAGAGACAATCCAGCACATAACAGCAGGGTACAAGATGCTAGCAAGCAAGGCATACATGGAACGCCATAACCAAGTGGCCGGCATAGTGTACAGGAACATCTGTGCCGAGTATAACCTGGAAGTCCCAAGGTCAAAATGGGAGATGCCCCCAAGGGTGGTGGAGAATGATCGAGCTAAGATCCTGTGGGACTTCCAGATACAGACGGACAAAATGGTGGTGGCTAACCAACCGGACATAGTGGTGATAGACAAACAGAAGAAGACGGCCGCAGTGATCGATGTAGCGGTTCCGAATGACAGCAATATCAGGAAGAAGGAACACGAGAAGCTGGAGAAATACCAAGGGCTCAGAGAATAGCTCAGGAGGATGTGGAGGGTGAAGGTAACAGTGGTGCCCGTGGTAATTGGAGCACTAGGTGCGGTGACTCCCAAGCTAGGCGAGTGGCTCCAGCAGATCCCGGGAACAACATCTGAGATCTCTGTCCAGAAGAGCGCAGTCCTGGGAACAGCTAAGATACTGCGCAGGACCCTCAAGCTCCCAGGCCTCTGGTAGAGGGGCATGCTGGGTGTTTTTTTTATATATGTATATGTATATATATATATATATATATATATATATATATATATATATATATACACACACATATATGTTTGTGTATATATACATATACGACCCCCACATACACATATATGTATGTGGGGGTCTGGGGGTGCTCCGCCCCCCGGTCTGGGGTGCTGGCCGTGCCTTGGGGGCTTGGGTCCTGGCTGTTGTGTTGCTGGAGCAGTGGGCGGGTGGGTGCAGGGGGGCTCAGCCCCAGTGCAGTGGACCTCTGGTGCATCGGCCCAACTAGTGGGCTCTCTAACTGGTGGGGAGGTTGTTATGTCTTTGCAGGTGGTCTCCTCACTACAGGAGCTCACTCTGCAGGTGGGGGGAGAGATATAGGAGAGGTGGAGAATGAACTCAACCTGGGTGTCTATTGTCTTGTGTAGTTTGGGAGATAATTGGATGATGGGGTGGGTGCAGTTTTCTCTGGGGTGGAGTCAGGTGGGGCTGGGCGGTGCTGCTGCTGCGGGCCCCGGTCCGAAAGGGGCCTGGGCCCCCTTGTCCTGGTGGGTTCCAGAGATTGGGGGTGCCTACTGGGGTCAGCGGGGGAGCTGGCCCCAGGGAGGGGCCGCTTGCCCCTCCCTTTCTTCCCTCCCCATCCTCAGCTGTCTCCCTATTCCCGCTCTACCACACCCACCCACACACGCAGAGCTTGGGGTGCAGGTATGTCACCAGGGTGCAGGGGAGGCACTCCCCCTCTGCCCCCTTCTGGCCGCCTGTGCCTCAATTTTATTCTTCAACCTAGACATCCACATTACTCACACTCTCACATAACACATACATATAGGGCCTTGGGGGTGGGCACGTTTTACAGCATCCAGTAGATGGTCGGTGTATTCCAACCCACCTCTGGCGCTGGTACCCTACCCTCAATTTTAAATGCATATAGACCCTAAGGGTTTTCGGGAGGAGCCGTGCTGCTCTCTGAGAGGAAGCAAGTACCATGCTCTCCTGAGTTTTAAATGCACTTTAGAACAGCACACAGCAACACTACATATGAGCGGACGTAGGGTGGTTTGAGGTATTCACTCACCCCGGTTCTGTTAGCCGTCAGGGCTGGGGGGCTGGGAGGAGGTGCTGGCCGTCAGATTGCGGTCTGGGATGCGGTACCACCCTGCTACTGCAGATAAGGAGGTGGTCTGCTTGCCTCCACCCCAGAGAGAAGGGTTACATCTCCTGGGTGTACGTGCGGCTTGCCCCTCTGAGGGCGGGGGTACCTGGACCTGGGATATAGAGTATGTTTGGGGAGTGCGACTGTCTGTGCAGTGTCTATTTGTGTCTGTCTACACTTTGGGTGAGTGCAGAGTATTTGGTTGTGCATATGGGGTGGGAATGCACGTTTGTGTCCATGTGCGCCTGTTCGTCTTTGTCTATATGTCAGGTTGGGTCTTAGACCCAACCTCTCTGGAACCATCTCAGGCCCTCCAAAGTACGGAGGCCTATCTCCCCTCGGTCCTTGTCGTCTGGGGCTGGGCGCTCATGTATGTACCGGCTCACTCCTGGTGGCCGATTGGTGGGGCCTGGCGCCTGTGGCCCGGCTGGGCCCCTTCCGGGGGGTGGGATGCCCTCAAGCCTCTGGGCCTGAAGCTCGGTCCTCTCTGGCACAGCTGGCTGCCGGCAGAGCCCGCGGGCACGCCACTGCAACCCCCTCTGGCCTCTGCTCCGTAGCTGCTGGGTGACCTCTTGTTTGGGGCTCTACTTAGCTCTTCGCAGGAGGGTGGCACGATTCCCCCCTTTTGGTGGCCTTCCTCGGGTCCTTGTACTCTGGGGCCTCTGGATATCTGGGGCCTGGATCTCCTCCATACCTGCTTCATACTCTGGTGGACGGGGCAATGGCTCCCCACACTCCCTAGCAGATCGTTACATGGAGAAACCTTTGGAATACAAGCATGCTGATCCACACAGGTATGCACACAGGTGTACACACGGGTGTTCACAGACGTGGACTACACCCACTGTCTATCTTGCGTGCTACACAATATCGCTTAATATTTATTTGTCTCGTCAGTCCTGATTTCTCCCAGCTGTGCCCTCCTTCTGTGTCTCATTCCCCTCGTTACTTCCCAGTGTATTTAAACCCTGTGTTTCTCTGAGTCAGTGTCGCGTCGTCCCTCATGCTGTGTGGATCTCCCTGTGGCTCTCTGTGAGTTCTTAGTTCGTTGTTTCCCAGTTTAGTTTAGGTTACTGTTAGATTTGTATTGTTGATTGTCATTTATGCTTAGAAATATTTAACCACAGATGCTTAGAGGTGTATAATCAATTGTGTAGTGATAAGTTGTGTGATCTTTAACAGGCTACAGAGGCTTGGTGTGCATTCCACACTAGAATGCACACCTACATCCTGGGAGCACGGGAAGAGGTCGCATCTTGTTTTAATTGTTTTATGGTAGGATTAACGTAGTTGCGTCTGTTCTAGTCTAAGTGCTCTTTGTTTAGATGAACTGCAGGACTTCCTCACCGTGTTATCTAGGATGAACCATCTAGGGTGAGGGGGAGGCTACCCTCTTCCTGACCAAGGATGTTTGACCCTTTGATCAGCAACACACACACACACACACACACACACAGGCAAGGTACTCTTTGTTTGTATGTAGACGTCGTATGTTAATGAACCTATGCATATTCATGCAACCTCAATAAAAGGACAGTGTTACGGGAGGACGGACGAGAGCTACTGGGGTCAAGCGAAGGAACGGCGTTTGTCTGGTTCTCTCCCGTGCACGAGTACCATGAAGAAGTTTGCCTACTTGCGTCTTGCTTGCAGTGTAATTATATTGTCTTAACGTTCCAGCGAATAGGTTTATGCTACAAACCTATCATTAATTGGTCCTTCGAGCCGGATCCCTGGAATCGCATTCACCGAGGGGAGGAGAGGCACGCTGAAAGACTGACGTCAGCCAGGAAGTTCCTGTGGATTCGCGGTCTATCTTTCTCCTCGATGAATGGCGATCGGCGGGATTCGAAGCTGATATTACACGCTAAGCAACGCCAAGTAAGTTTGAAGAGGCCGACTCTATAACCGTGTCGTTGTGCAGTCTCCGCCATTTTGTGAGGCGTTGAGAAGTTCGCTGCTTTGTGGAGCGATAACTGGGTTTGTGTCCCGAAAAAGAGGTTTTGGTTAAATCGCCCAAGGGTCCCAAGCGTCCGGTGAGTGTCCGGTTTTGAAATCACCCTGGGTGTGTGTCCCGAGCGTCCCTTCATTGGGTTTTGTCGCGCGAGTGGGTGAGCGTCCCACAACTGGGTCAGGGTCCCGAGCGGTCCGGTGTGAGTCCGGAGTAGGCCTATTTTGTGTTGTTGTCATTGTTGTCGTCGTCGTCGTTTTTGTTGTTGTGTGAGTGTGTGCGGAGCAGAACACGTGGTCTGTGACACCGACTGTTGTTGTTATCATGGGTTTCTAAGCAACCAAGAGTGAGTTGGAGGGAGACAGACGTTTGTGCTGGACTTTGCTCCTGGCAGCTGACACAAAATGTTAACTCTTTAGCTTGCCCTGATCGACAACAGCCTGTGTGCCAGACCATAGACGTAATTGAGGTGGATAGTTGTTAAAAGTAATCTACATTAAGCTTGTGGTTGCTTAAATTCAGTACAATGACATGTGAGGTGAAGTGATATAGGTAAATATTTAAACTAATGAAGTGCATAGAGGCACTTGACCTGTGTGGAAGACTGTCGTCTTATTATGAACCATTGTTGAGATATGGAGCACACCTGTGAAAACAACTAATATGCTGAACCCTGTATGAAACATCTAAAAGTACATGATGGAGAAGCTGAGTTGAATATGAAAGTGTAAGACTTTGCCGCTGTGGGCAGAGCAACTACTGTGTGATGTTGCGTTGCAGTTTTTTTTTTTTCTTCTGAGCTGATGAGCAGGCTACACATTATCAGATCGAGAGCTGTCTGAGAACTACTCTAAGAGAGGGAAACAGCGCTATGATAACTGTGATAACTGGAGTGTGCAGCGTTTCCATGAGCAGTTTTCCTGAATCTTGACTTTTGTGTGTGGAGTGTTCATAGCATCAGCATCATGTTTTTGTTTATTTGTTTTGTTGGGTTGAAAATAATTAAATAAACGTGTGATCATGCCTATGGATCACCATGGCACATATCTCCAGCCATATGATTTATTTATGCAGATGACAAAGTGAGTGTGAATGTGTCTGACATCCCAGTGTTTTTGTGCACTGTGCAAGAGTAATTGCCTTTGATTGTGAGTGACAGCGGTGATTTTGCAGGTCACCAGCTATTGTAAATAAAAAAAAAAAGAGTGAATAAGAGGGAGAATTTATATTGTAGAAAAAAAATAATCATAGGAAAAAGGTTTTGTGTTGATCAACCAAAAAAACAACTATAATTTCATTTTCTGCTTTTAAGAAAGGATTGTTCACAAAAACACAGAGCGAGAGAGAGATATGTGTTGATTAAGCATTGATGATAATAATGAAAATGTCTTAGTTGTCACTTTCAGGTGAAAAGCAGACCTGAATCAATTTTCCACATGCAGCGGTCGGAAGAAAAGTTATAGTTTAACAATTGGAAACGTTCAAGCCAAGTTTCTGGCTGACTTATTTACAGCACGATCTGTCTCAAAACTCTCACTCTTCCCTGAAAAAACCTGATCAGCAGCGGCAGTATCGGAGCAGAGGCTGCAGAAGCAAAAGCAGCAGAAGAAGAAAGCAAACCCATCTTCCTGTCTGATTGAATGAATTCCACGGAAGGGCGAGCAAGATGGCGGCGTGAAGAGGAGTTTTTGTTCGAGCGCTTAGCACGAGACACTTATTTGACGTCTTTCTGGCTTTCGGGACTTTTTTGGAGATCAGCGCGCTAAGCTTGCTGGATTTGAGGCCAGGTTCTGCGGCGGCAGCATGTCGAAATGCTCAGAAAGGACTGAGTGACTCGGGCAAGCCACATGCGGCTAGCATGCTGGCTAGCGACCATAGCTACATGAAAGAAATGGACCCTTCATGATGCGCTCAACGTGCCGGCGCTGTGGTGGGAAAGGCTCCATCATAAACACGCCCTGCGCCCTGTGCAGAGGTTCAGGCCAAGAAGAAGAAGACGACGACTTCCAATCCCAAGAAGGCCGGCCCCAGTGTGGGCGAGCTGATTGTGAAAGCCGTGGCCGCCCTCAAGAAGGCTCTGGCTGCCGGAGGCTACGATGTGGACAAGAACAAGGCCCGTGTCAAGACCGCCATCAAGAGTCTGGTGGCGAAGGGCACTCTGGTGCAGACCAAGGGCACCGGGGCCTCCGGATCCTTCAAGATGAACAGGGTTACTGAGACCAAAGCTAAGACGCCCGCCGCGGCCAAAGCCAAGAAACCGGCAGCAGCTGCTAAGAAGTCGCCCAAGAAGGCAGCAGCAGCACTTCAGCTACTAGACAGGACAAAGCTGAAGGAGAACTGCCGGGACTGTTGAAGTGGGAGAGGACAAAAGAGTGAGAGGACAACAGAGTGAGAAGACTAGGTGAGAACACATAGGAATTATTTAATGTGGGAAATCAAAATTTGGGTTAGCAAACCTGGGAAAAACAAAACTGACTGCTTAAGTTGGAAAATTGTGAAGGAGTCTGAAACACTGCAAAAATAGAAACATATACAAAATCACACACACAAGCACAACATGCATTAACCCTACTAACACAAACACAAGAGAGCTTATGAAGATTAGACAACATCTTAAGCGTGTGAGTCTGTTTATCATCTTGTCCAAGTCACCTCGTGTGATGCAAAAACCAGTGGACTCATAGCACATTAGTTAAGAAGTGATCAAATAATAGCAGAGAAATGTGTAGGAAAGGCAGAGAACATGCTCTGTTGGATATGCAGCTCCACAGACATGCATTAAACCTGCCTAATAACAAACACACATGCAATGAAAATTAGCTTGTTATCTTTCATCAGTGCTAAAATAGTGTCAATTTAGCAGACACTTGTTATCAAATGCTGAATTTATCCAATGCAAAAAATTGACTCTCTAGGTTGCAGGACAACAATTTAAACTTTTGTGGGAAAAAAGATTCTGGTTTGACCAACCAGTGATCAGATAATAAATTTAGTGTTAATATAGTAAATTGGGAGAAGCTTCCTGCTTGATTGATGCAGCACAAGTTTACTACTAAATTTACTGTATGAGGGAAATTCTCTTTTAGTGATAACATTTTGAACATGCATTTCTGTTGTCCTGTCAACTTAGTGGGTTAATAGCCGATATGCAAATTATTTGATTGGGTTTTAGATTAATGAAAGGTGACTGAATTCTAGTATGAGTGAATGAGATGTGTTGGAGTTGTTGTGTGTTGAGTGGAGACTCTAAAACACTGAGTTTCCTGCTTTGATGTGCGAGTGAATCCTGTATTTAGATACACAACCCTGAATACGTCAGAACAGACTGTTTTGTGAAGTGCATGACAGCATGTCACATGTTTTATGATGAAGGGAAAAGGAAAATTGAATAAAATAGATCAGTGACCTAAATGAGTGAAGAGCACAGACCTGGGGATTAAACTCATAGCTAATAAGGCATTAAGGTTATGTTGTTTTGTGCAGCTGATGGTTGATTTGGAGTGAATCTAGCTGATGATTTTTCTTTTGTTGTGAAGTTGAGCCTGCCGATTAGTATGATGGTATGATGAACCATGCTAATGGTATGATTTACCCTCCTGAGATGAGGAGCTTGTGTCATGACTTAACAAGGCCTTTTTATTTTGATACTTTCACAGTGCACTGAAAGTTTTGTTCAATAATCTCTGTTCTTTAAGCAGATCTGCACGTCGGGAATTAAAAGCGCTACACGTCGTCGAGAAAATTGTGCCAAGTGAGTTCTCCACATTTAAATGGACTCTGGAGAAAGCCACTTATTTGGGACAATTATTAAATGACAGTCCCAGTCCAAAAGGATTCAGCGATGTAATCCAAACTAAAGTTCTTCTTTTTCTTTTTGAAATGACGTCATTTTGCTGAGAGTGGAAACTAAATGCGACGATAGGTTCCACTATCAGCAAAGAAAGAAAGAATGAATGCATGAATGAGTGAGTGAAAGGAAAACAAACTGACTGACTGGTAAAAGCTGACAAAAGCTGACAAGACTTTACTGATGTAACACGACTGTGTGAAGTTGACCCCCGCCTGGCAGGGGTGCAGATGAGTCTGTGTGTGCTTCCCTTTACAGAAGCAGAAAGATGACAGCAACACTCGAGGTTGCGTGATGATTTAACATTTTAAATGCCATTTTCTGTGTCTGTGAATTTACTATGTGTGTGTCATTCACTAGCTTGTGTGCTCACAGAGATAACTGTGACAAAGTATGCATACGCCTGCGCAAGCGCTAACATTTGCATTTTCGTTTTTACAGCATTACGGTTCTTCATGTGTTTGATCATGTGATTTATAGGAATACTGGCTAATGTTTCTCTACTACAAGATTTCTGGGTTTATGTGTGAAGAAAACTGTAGTTACAGGCTATATGTTGATGGAGAAATTAATATAGTTTGAGACATACTGTGATGAGACCAGTGTTACTTTTTCCACAGTGAGTGTTAACTTTATGGTGTTTTATGGCACCTCTGGAATGTGGATGGCCGACGCCTGCCCACCAGGATGGTCAATGTGTATTGCTAATGTTTGTTTTTCTGAGACTGCATTTAGAAGATTCAGCTGAAGCGGACAAGTGACATGAGTAAAACAAATAAGAGATTACGGTAATTATGGAATAGTTTATTATGGGCTCATTTGCTGGCCACTTTTGAACCCATAATAATAATATATGAGTGGAGTGACTTTGCTTAAGAGAAGTCACTGATTACATTAATGTTAACAGAGTACATGGGATAATCCATGTCTGAGGTGAATTAGGGTAATAGTTGTAGTTACTGATTTGAGAAAACCTGCACATGACACTTGTCTTGCTGATGTTGAATGCTTATTGTTCTTATGATACAATTGTTTACAGGTATGAAGTTTGATTTCACTTCCAGATTTTGCTTTCCAGGCCGTGATGGTGTGTATGCAGGCTCCTGGGGGAGCCAGGTGTTAAGCAAACTTAATATGCAACACACGCTAACATCTTTTATTGCAGGGTTACGGAGCTACTCCGGAGGAGGTGCCCTGATGTTGCCTGGGACATGATCTAGCTAATCTTTTTCTTTAAGACAGGGATCCAGGTTTGGTGAGTTGACGCATGGGAATGTCCATGCGTCAAGAGGTGGAGTGCAAGGATTAACATTAAACAATGTTTACTATTATTGTTGCAGTGATTTGTGTGATTAGCCGTTTTATTTACAAGTATTAAACCTATGCAAGTGGTGCATCCATGTTCAGATGAGGCTTTGATGGCCTATAAGTGAAGTTCACTGAACTAAAGAATGTGGTTTGATGATTGTTGACATGCTCTCCAAATAGAAGTTTTTCTTCTTAGCAAGGAAATACAGGTGCAGCAGTAATCTCCTGAGAAATCTTCAGAGGCCCAGTGAGAAGCGTGAACCATTCCAGGCATAGCTGACAGCCAGGCAGTGGTTGAGGTCAAAGGTCAAGCTGGTTGGGGCCCATCATGAGATCAGACCTTGGAGCCACAGCAAGGACCATTTTAACTGCCTGCAAAATAGCGAGAGACCCTCCTGGATTTATCAGAGCCACTGCAAGAGGTCGAGGTCCCAGGAAACCCCGGCACCCTCAAGACAGCACAATAGAGAAATCTCACACTTGGTTGTTTCAGTGGTGAGGGGGGAGTGCTGATTGAGCCCCCGTAGGGTAAGCTCGCACTTCAACCTCCAGCCTCTGATCAACTCTAGGGCAACCAAGTGCGAGGCGTGACGGACCTGTGTGCGACCAGGACCCTCTTGGTTACCTTGACTACGACGCTCATCCTTATAGGACCCCAGCTGGTGCCGGAAACAGCTGAACCAGGAGGAAGGCAGAGGAGATGGACACATGACAACTCTCACCTAAGAGAGACAGATCCAGCAGGCCCAAAATCAGGACTATGCATGACGAGAAGGAGTGCCTGAGAGGATCGTCCACAGGATGGGAGCTGAGGCCAGGAGAGAGGCTTCAGGAGGATCAGAGATCATCTTCAGCACAGCAGACATCACACAGAGAGCTGTGCTACTGAGCTTCCAGGAGATCAAGAGGAGACTTCCCACAGCAAGATGTTAAATAAAATGAAACATTCAATATTGACGCTGAGGAAGACAACTAAGGTGTACGACGTGCTCTGCCTTAAACCTTCAGCAGCGTTGGAACATGAAAACTCGTGGGATGAGGGGAGCGTGCCAAGCTCCATCGACAGCGCAGAAGGAGTTCGAGGATGACATCATGATTCTGTGAAAGCACAGGAACCAGAAGCTATGGTGGTGATGACAGCAGTTTCCTATGAACATCACCTAATGCTGTGCCACTATACTGTGCATACGATGACACTCTGAAGGCTGCTGGGATCATAACAGCAGTAAGACAACTGAACCCTGCACCCTTTCCACAGAGGTGTTTCTCTGCAGAGCGTGGACAATGACGGAGTCATAAATATCCCCCTCACAAGACGAAGGTCTGAAGTCAGGTGATGGGGGCTGGTAAGAGGCCATAAAACTAGAGTGCTGAGAAGTCTGCAGCTTGGAAATAGCTGAGACCCATGTTGACAAACAACAAAACTAACTGGTATGTTTGAATGTTTATTCTACATACATTTGGACTCTGGTCCTATGGACCACGAAACAACTAGAAGAGACATTCATGACGCCCTGCAGAACTCAAACCACTCTGCAGAGAGACATGTGATTTGCACACCCGGAGGAAGCATCACCAAGCTGAGATGTTTTTGAAAATGTTACTTTCTTAGTTTCACTATTAAATTAACAATTTCTTTGGTTGCTCGTAAGATGCAGTTTGCCATGAGATGAGCTCAATGAATGGGGTAACTGCTAATACATTTATTAAACTGTGTAACTTTTACAGTAATTTAGGGTGATTTGACATATGCTGAGTAAAAAAATGTTTGCATTGAAACTGTCAGACATGAGGTATTCATACCTGGGAACTTTTCAAGCATAAAGGTCAAAAAGGGGGGAAATGTTAGATTTGTATTGTTGATTGTCATTTATGCTTAGAAATATTTAACCACAGATGCTTAGAGGTGTATAATCAATTGTGTAGTGATAAGTTGTGTGATCTTTAACAGGCTACAGAGGCTTGGTGTGCATTCCACACTAGAATGCACACCTACATCCTGGGAGCACGGGAAGAGGTCGCATCTTGTTTTAATTGTTTTATGGTAGGATTAACGTAGTTGCGTCTGTTCTAGTCTAAGTGCTCTTTGTTTAGATGAACTGCAGGACTTCCTCACCGTGTTATCTAGGATGAACCATCTAGGGTGAGGGGGAGGCTACCCTCTTCCTGACCAAGGATGTTTGACCCTTTGATCAGCAACACACACACACACACACACACAGGCAAGGTACTCTTTGTTTGTATGTAGACGTCGTATGTTAATGAACCTATGCATATTCATGTAACCTCAATAAAAGGACAGTGTTACGGGAGGACGGACGAGAGCTACTGGGGTCAAGCGAAGGAACGGCGTTTGTCTGGTTCTCTCCCGTGCACGAGTACCATGAAGAAGTTTGCCTACTTGCGTCTTGCTTGCAGTGTAATTATATTGTCTTAACGTTCCAGCGAATAGGTTTATGCTACAAACCTATCAGTTACTTTGTATGTTTGTCTTACAAGCAAATAAAGCTGTGATTTTTGAGTTCATCCCCTGAGTCCGTGAGTCTTGCATTTTGGGTCCAACTCCTGCCTGCCGCACAGCGATTCATGACAAAAGGTCAATCAAATGGACCAATATGGCAAGGCCATGATGATCCACTTGGTAAAATAAATCCGCTTGGCATCTTTCTTGGCCTTAAGACAACAATTCTGATGGCTAAAGATCCAAACGGGACACAAAAAAAAAAAAAAAAAAAAAAAAAAAAAGATATTTACTTTAATTACAGATAGAACCAAGCAGGGCAAAGATGTTTTGATGGGGGAAGCAAATTGCAGTGACGTGGCTCAGACTTGTTTGTCAACTCTTAACTCAAGGTGTCCAACTCATGGTTTCACCAGTTCTTTAATTAAACAGACATTCTGCAGCAAGAAAACAATTAAACAGATTCTTGGACTATCTCAAAGACAGGGTTTCATTTCCTCTTGAAATGTAATCCCAAGAGTAAATCCCTTTCTTTAATTTTTCTGTCATTTAAATAAGTCTGGTCTACAGTAGATGTTAAAGTGTGAATGCTCAGTCCTCACTGCACAGCACATTAAAATGCGCCTCGCCTCTTGTCACAAATCTGACCTGTAAAGCTGCCAGTAAATAGTTCATTTCACTTTCGCTACACGCACAAACATCCTGACAGTTTTTCTTTGTTGACAAGTGCGTTACTATCAACTACATGCAAATCAAACAGAGACAGGTGTCTCTGAATTGGATGTGAGCATAAACTTCATCCTTCTTTAATTTGTGGCTGCAGAAATGTTTTCAGTTTGGTAAGGGTCCAAGTGCGTTCAAACAAGCATCGTTTCCAGTAGTTAATCAGGCAGAGACAATCAGTCGGAACAATTAATGTACATTTTCTGACATTTGTTTTCATTTTAAAATATGTTAAACAGAGAATGGAAAAAAAAAGCAATCAGGAAAGAAAGGGATAGCAGGAAAAGGAAGGTTACCCTTAAAATTGAGTCATCTGGAGACTCAGCCAGGCTCTGAGGGTTTGAATCAGAGTATGATATACTTTACTACTTTTCACTTGCGTTTTTAAGGGGCTTTAACCTTTGGGAGGCTCACTTCCCTGCAAATGGGATTTGAAATGAGTGTGTGTAATGAGATCAAAGAGATAATGACAGCATTATGAATAAGTTATATGCCCTAACAAGCAGTCTGTCTGTGCATGCGTTTAATGTATTTGTGAGGCAGTATCATCATTTCGCAGGTACCTTAGGACATTTCAGGCAGCTACCTATTATGCATTTTAATTGTGTTATCTTTCACAGAGGTAGGCTTTTGTTGATGAGATGTTCTACAATTTATTTTAAGAGAAGAGCAGAAATGCTACAATCCAAAACCTAATTCTGTGAGACAAATTTAGAAAAAATAAAAAGTGATGTCCTTTTTCTAATACTGTTCTCCAAGACTTAAGTAAGAAGGCAATAAACTTTAATGGACACTTGAGGAGATGCAATTCCATACCCACTGACTCCCATATTAAATTCTTCAGAGATGAAACTGACATAAAGCCATAAAACCTCTTTGTCCTCATGACAGTGGTACAGGGGTGTTTTTCTTCTCACTTGTCTGGACTTTATGAAGACTTAATAGAAGTTTGAGTGCTTTCATTAACAAGTGTGCTGATAATTTATGTCTCATAACTTGAATAAAACAACATAAGCAAATGATAACAAACAGAAAGTCCAAAATCCAGACAACTGGTACCTTTTTATTAAATCATCTGCAATGACCATGTGCAAAGACTGCCCAAGAAGTCTTTGCTCCAGTTTTCGAGAACAAAATTCTCTTTTACTGATATTGTACTATAATTCTTATCCTACTTCCTAACCCCCATTTACAAATGAGGTACTACTTATTATGACTTATCTCCAGTCACTTTAAAAATAAACAAATAAAAAATATATCCACATTTGTTATATTTGATGCTGTGAGAAGAAAAAAAAAGGCAATTTGGATAGAACTTGAGTAATAAAAGAACCCATATCACTTGTGGCTTTGAAGCTGCCTGGACCACCACAAACATCAGCCCAGTATCGCCATGCTATACCTCATGCTGTACCTCTGTTCCAACCAAATACAGCAGCTGCGTGGGACAGGTATTCCACTATTAGCCCTGATTTTAACTGCCTTAATCATAATTCTACATGTCTTATTCACATTGTCTCGTTTGTGTAAACTTAATTACTATCACTAATTACTGTAGCTATTCATTCATCTTAATTAGCTAACTCATTTTCATGCTTCTTGACTTTCTCTTGATCATTCCTTTTTATTAAAATAGTTTCTGCTTTCACTTTCTTAGTTTTCCGCCAATTCCTTGCATCTTCTAGACACGCAGCCACCACCTCCAGAAACTGGATTCAGCAGAAACTGTTTTGACATTCAATCAGATGTTTACAGTAAAGGGTAACTCTTCTATTTGCAAAGAAATACATTTCATTTGGTTTCTGTTCCACAGCATGGAATCTCCCATTCTCAATGTCCAAACATCCAATGTCTCAGTGACCATCTGGGAAAAGTATTTTGATCCAGAGCTTCAATGTTAGTTTGATGTTAGTACAATAAATGCTTATCACTTCTGTTTCAGTGTCAGTTTGAACTTTTAACAAACGATTTTTCATCAACAATTGTGGGACATGTCAGTGTGGGATTGGTGTGACACACCTGGGATCAACCACTTAAACCAATGACAGTGAAGGCAGGTTGGAATGGGTGGACACAAGCATCAGGGGAGACTGGAGACAGAAGGATTGTAGCGACAGTTTAAGGAAAGTTTTGAGACCTGCCATGATGTATGGTTTGGAGATGGCAGAGCTAAGAAAAAGACTGGGGGTAGAACTGAGGGAGTCACTGAGATAGTTTGGAAGAGGGATGTTGGATATACTGAGCTAAGGATGTTGAAGATGGAACCGCCAGGCAGGAGAGAAGATTCATGGATTGAGACAGATGATCTGCTGTGGCGATCTCTAAAGAGAACAGCTGAAAGAAGAGGAAAAGACATGTAAATGAAAGGCAAAGTAACTTAGCAATGAGGTCTGTTGTGTAACATAATGACTAAATTTGACCCAGTTATTTTTACAGTGTCTTCAAGATGTTGCTGATGTACCTGTCAGTGTACAAGAGTAGTTGGCAGATGAGATGATAGCACAGTTAATGATTTCAATTAAAGGGATCAGCAGAGCCTGTTACTGTCTGTCAGAACTGACATGTTCCTTTAATCTGAGATACCCCAAAAATGCTGTTTTCATTTCTTCCAAAAAGTACTCATGGAGACTAGTGAAACATTTCAGCTAAAGTTCAGAGGGTGGAAAAAATGATCTGTGTATTTACTTGCCAGTTACAGTTTGGCAAGATGCTGTCAAACGATGAAACGTTTTGTTGGCAAAGTGTACCTGTCTAAATGTTGAGATGGTGTATGGTCTTAATCAGTAATGAAACTTGAGGACCACATAAAGCCCACTTTGATCTTAAGCGGGCCGGAGCAGTGAAATTCCACTTTCTGTCAGTGTAAAGATATTTAATGTCTTGAGATAAACAAGTGCAATTTTAACAGCACATCTCAGTTTTTTTACATGAAAAACATGTAAAATTACAGAAACATTTCTGGTCGCGAACTATCCAGACTTACTGATATTTCTAAAACATAAAGCTTTTGTTGATTGTTGATTAATTACATTTTTTTAATGAATTTTGTTTTTATAGCAGACAGTCATCTATGACTTAGCTACTACAGTATTAATGGCTGTAGGGGTGGTCTTTATGAGCAAAAGCTGTAAAAAGTCTGTGTTCTGCTCTCCTGAGGAAAAAACAACAGGCGCAGCCGTTATGGCACCTACTCCAGCAGGCATACACTTAACAGTACTTGAGACACTGACATGGAGTCTAACTCAACGATCCTGCGCCGGAGGAAGCTCCATCGCTCTGTTAAGTAGCTCCCCCGATGAGCCTGATCAGAAGCAGGTGTGTGGGAACCTAGGCGTGACCAGCAGCTGGCAGGGCCACACCCATCAGGCCTGCAGGTGGCTGTCCTTCATCCTCCAGCCACACACACGTAGACACACCAGCATGGAACACAAGAGCACAGTGCAGCAAACATACATCCAATAATAATACTAATAATAATAATACTAATAATAAAGGTCCACACTGTTCACGGACCCCGAGTCCCCGGAACCGGGTCCGTGACAGGGAGCGCGCTACCACGTAATGGGAAACTCACAGAGAAACTCGTGGATTCTTCAACTGACCGCTGCGGCACACCTGCACCAGAGCAAACCTCCGCCTACGCCACTCCTGCTTTACAGGTGAAAATAGAGCAACAGGACCGCTGAGTCTTTGATGTTATTTATTTTCTGCTGTGTTTTACTTGCATCTATTTGAAAGAGTGAGTGTAAACACAATATATATATATGGATAGCGTAGTGGTTAGACTACACGCCTTTGGAACAGAGGATCGCAAGTTCGATTCCTGCCTGGGGCGTCTGTATCCAGTAAGGGTCCTACAGCTAGACCCCCTATGCTAAGCAAGCCTACCGCAGACATGAGCGAGACAGATAAATATGAAGGCATGCCGGCTCGGACGTCGCCCGGATCAACAAGGTCCGCGTCAGGTGTTGAGGAACCAGGGCACCCTGATGAAAAGTGGGCTACTGGAACAAGAAGGCATCGGTGGGCAAGAGACGAAAACAGGGCATTGTTGGAATTCTACTACGCAAGTAACCCCGGCGGAAGGGGCTACATGAATAGGATGTGGGACCTATGGATTCTTCGATACCCAACATCCACAATGACGGCGAAACAACTAGTAGCTCAGTGTTCCAACATTCGAAAGAAGGGACTGCTCTCACAGCTAGAGATTGACGAGGTACAACACAAATGCTATGGCAAGGAGGAGTCAGGACGCCAGGTCAGGGGGGAGATATCATCACCCCCACCCGAGATTGGGTACATAGCCCCAAGTGCGATAGGAGAAGGATCATTGAGTGCGAGAGGAACTGACCTAAAAAATAGGATCATGGCCAAGCTTGAAACCTGTATCCCCCGTAGTCGGTTACCAAGATTACGTGAAGTACCCTCAGAAGGTCTGCTAGATGATGTTAATGCAGCACTACGGACGATACCTACAACCACGATTACCGACACTAACAAGCTGATCTACAATACGGCAGCAGTGATCAGTGAGATGCTTGGCTACAAGTTGAACAGCCACAAGGGGCAGTACCCTCCATGGAGAAGGAGGCTAGAGGGCAAGATCAAAGTAGCACGGAGGGAGGTTAGCCAACTAACGGAGTTGCAGAAAGGTGCGACAAAGAAGGTGCATAAGAAATACAGCAAGCTGTCCATACCTGAGGCCTTGGAAACTGCCAAGCAAAAACTCACAGCCTTGGCCAGCCGCTTGAGGAGGTACACCAGAGAGATAGAAGGCAGGAGAATAAACCAGCTGTTCTCCACAGAACCAGCAAAGGTGTACTCTCAGTGGCAAGGGAACAATAAGAGAACAGCACCACCAAGGCTGGAGACGGAGCAATACTGGAAGAGCATATGGGAGAAGGATGCAACCCATAACGGCAATGCTCAGTGGCTAGTGGATCTGAGGGCAGACCACAGCGACCTCCCTGAACAGGGTCCAGTAACCATCACAGTGGTAGATATCCAAGAAAGGGTCTCCAGTATGAAGAGTTGGACAGCACCAGGGCCCGACATGGTTCACGCCTACTGGCTGAGAAAGCTGACTGCACTCTATGAGCGTCTGGCAGCACAAATGAACCAGCTGCTAGTTAACGAGAGACACCCGGAATGGCTAACCGAAAGTCAAATGGTCCTGATCCCCAAGGACCCCAAGAAGGGACCGGTCCCCTCCAACTACCGACCAATAACCTGCCTCAGTACTACATGGAAGCTCCTGTCAGGCATCATATCGGCTAAGATGAACAGGCACATGGGTCAATACATGAGCGGGACACAGAAAGGAATTGGCAAGAATACCTGTTGGGTCTGTGTTTCCACAAACCCCGCTAATTCTAGAGACTTATTCATCATGAAGAAAACAAGACAGTCGATCGATCGATTATTTGCGCAAGGGAGGCCTCGTCTGTGTCCACCACGAAAATGACCCCCAGATCTGACCTCCTCCTGCTACCTTTTATTGAGAGACAGTTCACACAAAACACGTCAGAACAAAGCCACACCCACATGGTCCTAAGACAAGGCATTTGTATATGTGTGAACTTCTGTAAGAGTGTGTGTGTGTGTGTGTGTATGTGTTAGACCTCCTGCTGGCCAAAGGGTCATAACTCTGCCTCCTGACATCTGACCCACGTTAAACTCATGGACTGAACATACACACACCCACAATGGACAACTGTACCCTCAAACACAATAATAACATGGACTGAACCACCACTCACAACCACTAGCACTTTATATAGCCTCTGTAGAAACTATCTACACCCTCACTTATCTTAACTGCACTACTGTATAGCTCTGTGTAAATAATCATTCTGTACATTCGATAATCTTTAATCCTACAACTGTTTACAACTTGCATAGTTCCCATTTCTGTATAGCTGTATATCCCAGATTCTGTAAAGTTATTTATTTCATATTCTGTATAGTTTTTCATATTTATATCCTGTTCATATCCTGTACATAGCTTGTACTCACTACAGCCTGTACATACTTATAGTTATAGAATATTCACAACATACTTCATACCGTGTACATTATAACATACCATAATAGACCCATTTCTGTAATATACTCACATATCTATATTATTGCTAATATATATTGTAATATATCTATATCACTAAAGCACTTCTGGATGGATGCAAACTGCATTTCGTTGCCCTGTACCTGTGCATGTGCAATGACAATAAAGTTGAATTCTATTCTATTCTATTCTATAAGCCCAGGAAGCTTACATCAAATGAAACAGATCTTTCAGATAGGATGTATCTACAATAAAACCTCCCCCAGCACAGAGTGGTTGGAGAGGTGGTCAGGATCAAAGGAATGGCTTTGATCCTATTGCTTGAACTAAGACTGTACAAATTTAAGAAACACAATGGCAACATTCAACAATTAGACTTAACATTTCCCTCCTTTTTGTCATTGTATACTTAAATTTCAACTTATGCACCCTTTGTTTGGACAGTGTCAGTGTAGATTTCATTCATACACAGTAAACTACATCCTATACATAAGCAAATCAATGTCAACAATACAAAAACAGGAATTAATATTTTCAAAAGAAGATGCCACCAAGGACCAGACAGTAACCAAGCTATCCAGCCTTGTGGCAGATCTACTCCTGTCGTGCAATTCATTATGTATTTCTTCAAGTAAACAACTGAATGTCAAAGGTCAAACAAGAAGAATCATCATTCTCAAAAATCATGTGTCACTACAATCCAACTGTATACAGACATAGGCATTTAAACGCATCAGTTGACTTTATTGTTTGTCCATGTGGCTCTCAGCTAACTTCAAAGCTGCAGCCTGGTCAACACCCTTCTTTATGACTCCTATCAACCCCCCAAATCTTCTCACTGTAGGCATCCTGTGGGGGTTAGAGTCAACTGGTGAATTATCTGCATTTACAACTCTTCTCCTGTCCTGTTGTCACCACAGAAAACGCTTTGTAAAGGAAATTGGATCAAGCTGTTTTGATCTTCTTGGCTCAAAACCTCAAGTGTTCATGATGTAAATGTAGACAAAAGGCTTCTCTGTTTACATCCTTCTTGCAGAAGACAAAATAATAGGTGATGTTGCCATGTTCCATGGTTAATCTCCAACTTGGACTAATCCATTGTCCTTCATACACATAGGCAATTGGCCTGTTTCCAGTTCGTTTAACTGTATAATGTCCTGCAACAAGTCATATTCTTTAAGTCAGACGGGCAGGTCTGTCGTACCAGAGCAGTTCACCTTCCCAGCTACTGGTGAATCAACCTTCCATTCAGGTTCAGAGCAGTTGAAAAGTTGGCAGTGTTCCTGGATGTGTTGCTAAAGCAACCAAACAAACTGTCTCGCTCTCAGTGATGCTATATGGCCACAGTCCAGAAGAATGTGTAGCCAGTGGCATCACAAGCATAACCATTGGTCTCATTCTTTATGTGAGCGGTTGTGTTCTTAAACTGCCACCAGTAGTTGTTGAAAACCCATGCGGGTACTGGGTGTGGTTTGCTCTGTTCCAGTGCGCTCCCTGTTATCCCACTCAGGGTCCACAGGCTCAAGAAGATGCACAGCACATTCCCAGCCATTCTGATGAGTACCTGTGGCTCAGTTGGTTTCTTCACCGGATTGAGACGAGGGGCCCTGGAGGCTTTCCCCCCCTCCTTTGTACCCGGTCTTCCTGCCGCTTACTCCGAGCTGGCCTGGATGTGTGTCACCTTCTTGCAGTGCGCTTGATGTATCCAAGTGTTCCTTCCAGCAATCTTCACTGCTGTGGTCGTTGTCAGCAGCACCCGATAGGGACCTTTCCATCGTGGACTGGATCAGCACTTCCTCTCCATGGCCTTATCAACATCCAATCTCCAGACTTCAGATTCTGCTCCTGCAGAGAAACAGAATCATCTGGCAGATCATTTGTTCTCATGACTACTTTACTTTTAAACATTTCAAGCATCTAATCTGCTAATATGCTCTCTCTTCTGCTCTTCTATCATCACTACAGAAGACTAGAACTCTAAATGCTCTAACATATGTAATCTCAAAGAGTCAGACCGTTCTCTGTTGGAGGAATCCTCATGTACATCTTAACTAATTCTATACAGTCTAACCATGTCCTGTCTGTCTTCCTAAGTCTTAACTTTACTGTTCTATTAGTTCTCTCTGCCTGCAAAAAGTTTTTTTTTTTTTTTTAAGTATTTCATAATCCTAGAGTGAGTATAAACTACTGCAAGATGCTAGCAGGCAAGGCATACATGGAACGCCATAACCAAGTGGCCGGCATAGTGTACAGGAACATCTGTGCCGAGTATAAAATGGTGGTGGCCAACCAACCGGACATAGTGGTGGTAGATAAACAGAAGAAGACAGCCGTAGTGATCGATGTAGCGGTTCCGAATGACAGCAATATCAGGAAGAAGGAACACGAGAAGCTGGAGAAATACCAATGGCTCAGAGAAGAGCTCGAGAGGATGTGGAGGGTGAAGGTAACGGTGGTCCCCGTGGTAATCGGAGCACTAGGTGCGGTGACTCCCAAGCTAGGTGAGTGGCTCCAGCAGATCCTGGGAACAACATCGGAGAGCTCTGTCCAGAAGAGCGCAGTCCTGGGAACAGCTAAGATACTGCGCAGGACCCTCAAGCTCCCAGGCCTCTGGTAGAGGACCCGAGCTTGAAGGATAAACCGCCCGCAGGGGTGTGCTGGGTGTATATATATATATATATATATATATATATATATATATATATATATGAACTACCAGAAGGCAACATTGCAGACATAGAGGACAGTTACAAGTACCTGGGGATCCCGCAGGCGAATGGGAACCATGAAGAGGCCGCTAGAAAAGCTGCAACCACCAAGTACCTGCAGAGGGTCAGGCAAGTCCTGAGGAGTCAGCTGAATGGTAAGAACAAGATCCGGGCCATCAACACGTACGCCCTGCCCGTGATCAGGTACCCTGCTGGGGTAATAGGCTGGCCAAAGGAGGAGATAGAAGCCACTGACATAAAGACAAGAAAGCTCCTTACCATGCATGGAGGGTTTCACCCCAAGTCCAGCACCCTGAGGCTGTACGCTAAGCGGAAGGAAGGGGGCCGGGGACTGGTGAGTGTCAGCACCACAGTCCAGGATGAGACAAGGAACATCCAAGAATACATTGGGAAGATGGCCCCAACTGACCGAGTGCTCAGTGAATACCTCAGGCAACAGAAACCCAAGAAAGAGGAGGGAGACGAGGAACCATCATGGAAGGACAGGCCCCTGCATGGTATGTACCACCGGCAGATAGAGGAGGTGGCTGATATCCAGAAATCCTACCAGTGGCTGGACAAAGCTGGACTGAAAGACAGCACAGAGGCACTAATCATGGCAGCACAAGAACAAGCTCTGAGCACAAGATCCATAGAGGCTGGGGTCTATCACACCAGGCAAGACCCCAGGTGCAGGCTGTGTAAAGATGCCCCAGAGACAATCCAGCACATAACAGCAGGGTGCAAGATGCTAGCAGGCAAAGCATACATGGAACGCCATAACCAAGTGGCCGGCATAGTGTACAGGAACATCTGTGCCGAGTATAACCTGGAAGTCCCGAGGTCAAAATGGGAGATGCCCCCAAGGGTGGTGGAGAATGACCGAGCTAAGATCCTGTGGGACTTCCAGATACAGACGGACAAAATGGTGGTGGCTAACCAACCGGACATAGTGGTGGTAGACAAACAGAAGAAGACGGCCGTAGTGATCGATGTAGCGGTTCCGAATGACAGCAATATCAGGAAGAAGGAACACGAGAAGCTGGAGAAATACCAAGGGCTCAGAGAAGAGCTCGAGAGGATGTGGAGGGTGAAGGTAACGGTGGTCCCCGTGGTAATCGGAGCACTAGGTGCGGTGACTCCCAAGCTAGGCGAGTGGCTCCAGCAGATCCCGGGAACAACATCGGAGATCTCTGTCCAGAAGAGCGCAGTCCTGGGAACAGCTAAGATACTGCGCAGGACCCTCAAGCTCCCAGGCCTCTGGTAGAGGACCCGAGCTTGAAGGATAAAACCGCCCGCATGGGCGTGCTGGGTGTTTTTTTTTTTTTTTTTTATATATATAAAAAACACTGGTTCTGTGACAGAACCCTGTGGAGCTCTATGACTCTTAAGAAGACTTCCCATTTACATGTACAAATTGGAAACTGTCAGACAGATATGATTCAAACCACTGCAGCACAGTTCCTTCAATATGGATTGTCTGTTTCAATCTCTCTAGTAAAAGACTGTGGTCAACAGTAGTGAATGCTGAGCTGAGGTCTAACAGGCCATAAGAAGATCCTTTGGAAAATTTCACTAGGGCTGCTTCTGCACTAAGACACACTCTGAATTAAAAATGAAGCTCTTCAAATAAACCATCTCTTTGTAAATGAACACTTAAACTACTTTTTAATAATTTTTCATTTTAAAAAAAATCTTGAAAGACAGTTGGAAATCAGTCTATAATTAGCTAAGACAGCTGGATCAAGTAAGGACTTTTTAAGTAATGGTTTAATTACCTCCACCTTTAAAGCCTGCACTACCCAGTCTGTTAATAAAGATAGATTAATCATGTTTAAGATTGAAGCATTTGTTAATGTGAAACTTCTTTGAGCAGTCTTGTACGAATTGGGTCTAAAAGGCACATTGACGGTTAGAAGAAGAAATAATCACCAGTCAGTCAAAACCCTAGACCTCAACAGTGACTGAAAGAGAACAAGAATAGACACAGTTATATTTAAAGGCCACTAACAGAAATCACTCTGTTTTCTCTCCAAAGTGAAAATCCATGGGTCTCACTGCATGGCATCTCTAAAGGGGATCATTTTATGTACAAAAACAGGAGGCCTAGGACTGCTGTGGGATTAAAATCTGAGTCACTCTCCACTGTGACACTATTACTGTAACTGAAAGGAGAAAAGGAGATTTTTTTTCCCTAACAATATTTGCAAACAATATTTATGATATTTTCCTTGAATGTTACATGATATATATATTTGGCATCATGATTACTTTACCTATGACTGCCACCACCAAAGATAACTGATAACCTTTGTTATTGTACTGCTATTAGAAATAGTCAGAGGAAGTTGGTTAAGGAATCTAACATGCATTAGTCACTTATCTTGCAAACCTATTTTGCTCTGGAACAGGTTATGTTCCAGACTGGTGATCAACAGGTATGAAATCCCAACCTGTGGACAAATCTACTCTGTATAGGGTCTAAAGGTTAATAGCTTCTCAAGACTTTGTGTTTCCCTTAAGAGTTTTGGTAATAAATATAGAATCCTCGACCCAACTCTATTAACTTGATTTTTTCCTCCTGGCTTCAATGAATTCTACAATTTCATAGTTCTGTAAACATTAATATATTAGAATCCGTCAGATCAGATTCTACTGTGTCTTAATTATAGAGTTGTGATATTGATGAGTCTGTCAATTACACAGTCAGCATTTTTACGTTTCCTTCATGTCTTCAAATATGCTAAACTTTGTTAAAATAGTAATACAAGTGCTTAAAGCTCTCACACATTCATATGGACACACACTCACACTGCTGCTCTGTGCGCAGTAGCCATGCAAATTTCACTCATATTTTTCTAGTATTATATTTTTTTATTGCTTTGTAGAATTGGTCACTTTGTTGCCAATATGCAGTTATTCGTACTTTTGATTGTCCAGACAGTGCCATTGTTACCCTTTTAATGTAAAAACAATTGTAGCTACATAGGGAAACCCTGGTATGGTGACCAGTTTGATTTATTTTAATCATACTTGTACTATGTTTTTTAAATTGAGGGAGGAGATCAGTAGGTAGAGCGTTCGCCCCATGATCAGCAAGTCGGGGGTTCAAAACCACCGAACGGCTACCCTGATGTTCCCCTGAGCAAGGTACTGTCCCTAGACACTGCTCCCTGGGTGCTGGATTGGTGGCTGCCCACTGCTTCACTGAAGTATACCAAAAATATATATATTTTTTTTCCTACTAGAAATACATTAATACCCCAATCATAGATGTGGAAGATCAGGATACCCTCATGCATTATGTTTGAATGCATTTACAGGCTCTCTTTCTCTCTCTCTTTTATATTGTTGGCAGAAGGACATATAGAGAAAATAAATGGGGTTCATAAATGTCCCTCTGTTTAAGAAGTGGTTAAAATAAAATGATACACCAATGTCAGAATTTATTTTAGTGTGACATGAATGCAACTTTGATCCCAGATGCAAAAAAAGAAAAGAAAAACGTAAATAACCATTAGAAACATGCCCCACTGTTGGAAACAGCTTCAAAGTCAAAACCACTTAATTACCACAAACTGAGACATATACTTGCTTTATTCTCTACAGGGAAACAAAAAAAAAACAAACTATTTGTTTATTTTTAAAAAAATATATAAATCTTTTTTTTTTTTACAGATAATGGTTCGAGGGCTTTAAAAACGTAACTGTTTCTGTAGGGAGAAATATTTCAAACCTATTACACTTCTGGCATTAACCTCCAGAGACCCGGACGTTCTGGCGAGTCAGTGAGGAGTGGGAGTTCCAACTGGATGATCCTTGGTGGTTTTATAAATACTTCCAATTATGTGACACTTGCTATCCCTGAAGTAACTCCTTATGATGTTGGAATTAGAATTTATAGTCATTAAATTTGATTTCTATGTTGACAGCTTCACATCGTGTACTGTTGATATTTGATGAACAGTACTATTTGTCTAATGAACATAAAATTCCTAAAGCAACACAATTTTTGCATCACACTGTGCAGTAAGGACTTAACATATTTGACCATGAAACAAGATTTAAATTTGAAGTACATGAAATGTTGGATGCTGCCAATTCAAACTGTTAGGTTGTCAACAAGAATTTTCATAAGAAGTACTGAGAAAGATTGATAGTGTGTCTCGTTCACACACCAGGTCGATCCAAGGGCCTCCTGCTCCTGCTATGGCTATTCAGCTGAGGATATCAGTGTCCTTGTGATGTGTTAACGCAAGACAGCAGGCAGCTGCAGGCAAAACTCACTGACTGATGTAAGGCAATCTTTCTTTCGTTCTTTCTTTCACTCTTTACATGTTTTATGCTTATGCTGTAAACTAATCCACAAATGCTAATAGTTTTGACAGAACTGCTTACAAAGCCCTAGCAGCCCTGCACAGCCTTAGTGCTGACAGAAAGAGAAACTTTGAAAGCTCCTCTCATGGCTCTCATGAACATCACGCATGTCAAACTTGCTTTTTTTTTTTATCTGCTACTTGTACAACAGCGCTGGAAAGATGAGGGTTATAGTCTGTTCCAAAAATATGTCTTGTCAAGATAAATCCCTCAAAGGACTTGCGGAAATGAGGTGCTCTCTTTCCTGGTACAAGATAATATAGTTTTATTTGAATTCAAGGAAGCATGAGATGCATTCAAGAATCAATATTTCGTGATATCCCTCCGCATCGTACACCATGATGCAGGGACTGAAAGATACCCATTTATTATCACTGTGAAAGGTAAATTCAAGAGCTGCTACTCTGTTGGACATTTGAACTTGAAATACTGATGGTGTGCCTCATTCAAGTTCAAATAAGGTTTTGATGCATTTCCAGCTGAATAGCACAAAATGTGCCCATATCCCACTAGCATCACCACGGCTGTCAGTATGCACTGTGTCACTATCTACAGTGCAGCTTCAGGGTTTGTCTCTTCTTGCGATCATCAACAGATTCTGTCCCTCCGTGAGAAAATTAAGAAGAATATTATATTTTTTTTAGTATTTATCTTCATTTTAACTGTCTAACATCCACTGGGTTAACAGTGACCCATTCAGGGTTAAGTGTAGGATTATCCTAACATCCACCTCAATTTATGGATGTTTTTCCCAACAAGGCAAAACCATGGTAAGTTGGGGAATCCTTGTGGCAACATGCTTAAATCATCTTCAGTAACTAGAAATAGTGTCCTTTCAAATAAATTTGAATGATAGTTTTTATATTAACCTCTCAGGGTGACACCATACTGGTAGATCTGAACTGAGGACCTTTTTGAACCTCTTGATGTTGGAGACAACAAAAACCAGCATGCCATCATTATCTTTCCAATAAATTGTATGTTAACATTTTAAATTGAATATATACTACCACCATGTTAGTGATTTAACATTACTTTAAAAAATATTGCAAGCTTTTCTGTTTAGGTGTTCCAAGTGGAAAGATTTAAAAAGGTGAACATAAATACTGTGAGGCCTAAGCACCCTTGAAAAGGTTCAATGGTTAAATCCTAATAGAACTTTACCAGTTCTCTATCCATACAAGACTTAATGTCATGTACTAATTCATCAGCCGCACCACCATATTTACCAGCTGGCAACAATTCCCAAGCAGACATTTGAGTGCAGCTACCCTCTTAAAAAGCTTGCCAGATACACAGCCGCTATTATAGCCTCAGTGTAAAAATTATTTTTTAATGATTACCCCGACATTCCCTGCTTTGAATGTAATTTTGACTTTGACTGGCACAGTGTTTGAAGTGTCCTTTAGATTTCATAGAGGGCTTTGCTGTTAATCAAAAGCCTTAAAATGAGCTTTGGATTATTTTTAGGGGTACTTAAAGTGCTGGAGGGATGACGCTGAAATTTTCACAAAGGCAAAATGAAAGTGCTAAATCAGTGTGGAGCAGACATTGTTAGCACAGTTGGCATATGGCACTGCCACATTATATTTTCCTTTCTTGTGCTTCACATTTAATAGCACACTAATTGTGTGGACATGGATTGTGTGAGGCATAAAAGATGTATAACTGTCCATTATCCTCAAGGAAGCAAACACAGCTGGCTGAAAACGTGGATCTAAATAAGGAAAATCGTGTGAACCAACTGGCCAGGCCTGCAAGAAACTTCTGAATAGATGGTATGGGTTACTACTTGATTTTGTGTCGTGATGTCCATCAGTTTCAGCTACTTTTGTTTACGGTAAAATAAATACAAAAAAGGAAAGCTCTATTGAAGAAAAAAAAGGCTTAACAAGAACCATGAATGGTCTGTCCTTGTGGTTACCACAAGGATTAAAAATCAATGGAGCTTTATTCAGAAACAAATTAAAGTCCATCTTTATTAAAAAAAATAATAATAATAAAGATATGCTATTCTTCCGATATTTCATTACAAACTCAAATATAATTCAGCCTTTTACTTTCGAAACATACTGCTGGAGGAAAAATGTAAAAATGGGCAAATGTAAAAAGGACACATTTTCCAACTATGCCTACTGTCCTTATTTAACCTGTGTCACTTTGCCTCTGAACAATATGAGTGGTAAAATAAATATTTGTAAAGTCACACAGAAATTAATTATTCAGTTATTAAACGTAGTTCTACATATCTATATATGTTTCTCACATGTTGTGGCAGGTGAGTGTGAGTATAAGTGTGCGAGTGTCATGGTCCACAGCTCGGTGTCTGAGGAGCGGTTGGGATGCCCAGATGGCCACGCCTTCGGGTGGGGCTGTCGTCTTCACACCTGCATCCCATTCCAGGCGATCATCAGGAGGACTATTTAACCTCGCACGGCCGGCTGCTCCACGCCAGTCCGTCAGTCGCCATTCACTGGTAACTTGGCCCCTTGCGAAGGTTGATGTGGAATTTCTGGCTTCTATTAACTCTTTTAATATTGCCACTGTGTGCACAGGTTATTGTCCGGCGTGTTCGAGCCTTCACCTGCCTTTCCTCCTGCCCGCCTGGAGTTCTGAAAAACCGCCTACCATCCTCTCCGTCTCCTTGGAATCCTCTCCCACGGACACTCACCCCTCCCTCCGGTTTCCACAGTCCAGCCCCAATTGTAAGATAGATAGCTATACCCCCGTTGTATGCTGTTATCTCCCTGCTCTCAGTAAGTCTCTCCCCTTTCTGTTGCATCCTCCCACGGTCCCGATCATGGCGTCCCCGAATCGTTTATCGCCCGGTTTCTTCTGTTCTAACATTAAAACAGCGTGTTTCCTTTGGTTATTCCGGGTCACCTTTAGTTAAGAAATAAAGTTTATTTTGTGTGCATTCCCGTGTATTGTGTTTGCTTCTGGGTCCAGCTTGCGTGTTAGAACTACGGTTCTTGACAGCGAGTGTCGAGTGTGAGTGTATATGCGTCTTTGTCATGAAATGTACTTGAAAATGAGGATGGGAAGCTGCAATAATGCCCCCTGTGGAGACAGATGCAGACAAAGATGGATACAGCACACCTGGGTCAATCGAAGCTACCTTAGAGTACTGAAGACCTAAGGCCACATATCTCTGCGATATCTGCGCTTCCATCCCAGCTGGAGAAGGAGGGACACCCTAGATGGGGCGCACACAGCTAAAGGGTGGGAGTTCCAGAGGACCTGAGGTGACGGGCAGCCGGCCACCCCGGTGCAAGCTCCAGGCACCCACAATCGTCCGGCACCCAGCAGAGCCCTCCCTCGATACAGAAGAGGTCCAACCCCCCCCGGGCCACCAACGGAGTGGATCAACGACCACGCCAGAACATCTAGCCACGTGCCCAGCGGGGAGCTGTAGGAAGGGTGAAGCCCTCCCTCTATGACTGGACCGAGACTCAGCAAGCCCCAGACTCAGGCCCAGTCATCCACATAAACACACAGTCACACACTGTGTGTCACACACTCACCATTGGCTCACTCACTGGTTCACTCACTCACTCACACCCATCCACCCACTCACTAATGACACCCCCACCCCAACAACTGGATTGTTCCAAATGGATGTTAGTTTATATGGGATAAGGGAATAATTCTCACCAGGCTGTCATGTGTTTATCTTGTGTTTAATGATATTTAATACTGGAACTTACAAAAGGCAAATTAGAGATTTTTACTTTTACATAGAATGGTTGTTTAAAGGTCCAGCCAAGGGAGTGGTGGGGCTTGGTCTGTGGTGCCGTGAAGGGAGGACGGACGCATCTGCACGGCATCCTTAATCACACCCACTGAGTTAAAAACACGGGGACTCAGCGGCTGGTGTGTGTTGTGGTGTGATTCAAGTCAATAAAATGGCTCAAAACTATGATCCTTGGACCCGTCGCGTCTCATTCACACCACACTGTCCAATAAGCTGGTTCGATCCATTTTAAAACACATATGTATTGGATAAGAAGTAGTGACAAAACTTTGGTAGACTTTATCCATTTTAGAGTCTACATTTATAAGTGAAACTGGGCAGCTGGATGGGAGCATAGGTTTAGACTAATGGTGGCTGAGTTCACGTTTGGAGTCTAATCACTCTGAATTTAAGTGACCATTCAGAAAAAATTAGGGGGTAAAACCATCTGAACCTGAGGCTTTATTGTTTGGGAGAGGCTGTAGGGTTTCAGACATTAAAAGAGGTGAATCCAGAGCCGCAATATGGTTGTCATTGTCACGGGGGTGGAACGGACTCAGGCACAGACTGAGGTAGCACAGTTCAACGACACTTTATTAATCACACTGGTGCGCTATATACACGTGAAGGGAGGGGGGAAACACCAGGGTCCCGGGGATCAATAGGCTGGGGAGACACACTTCTTTGCACTCGCTCTGCTCCTCGTCCAAACAGTCTCCACACAAGCAGCTCAGCTCACTCTCCTACTCACGGGGTCCAGGGGTCACAAAAGGGCTGATCCAGGTAAACCTGTTTACACAGACGAGGGTAAGTCGAAGGCAAACACGGGAACAGTAGAATCGCAAGGAAGCCAGGCAATACTAACGAGAGTTACTCAATATTCCAGCGACGAATAGCTCAGAGCCCCAGCCTTAAGAGCCAGAGAACTGCAATTCGCTCGAGATCAGCTGCAGGTGCGTGGGCCAAGGGCAGGAGCCCAATCAGAGCTCCGCCCAGGCAGACAGGTAGGAGAGAGAGAGCGAGAGAAAAACAACAAACACTTGTGGCCACACTGGGCTGGCCGGGGAGGCACAGGGACCATGACAGTACCCCCCCCCTCAACGGGAGCCTCCCGGCGACCCACCAGGCTTACCCGGGTGCAGGCGGTGGAAGTCGCGGAGCAGACCCCTACCCACGATAGCCGACTGGGGCACCCAGGAACGTTCCTCTAGCCCGTAGCCCTCCCAGTCAACCAGGTACTGAAAACCCCGACCCCGGCGGCGGGAGTCCAAGATGCGCGAGACGGCGTAAACCAGCTGGCCACCCACGAGCCGGGGGGGGCGGCGGGGGCCTGGAAGGAGGGCACAATGGGCTGGAGACCACTGGCTTGACCTGAGAGACATGGAACACATCATGAATACGCATATTGCGTGGCAGAGCCAAGCGGACGGAAGCAGGGTTGATCACAGCACTGATTTCAAACGGGCCGATGAAGTTGGGGGTGAGTTTCTTAGATTCGGCACGTAAGGGCACGAAGCGAGTAGAGAGCCATACCTTCTGCCCCACCACATACACAGAATGCACACCCAACATGCTCCTCTGACCATTGACGGAGCGTCTGTGGAGAGAGTGAGCAGCACCAAGTTCTTGGGTGTGCACATCACAGAGGATCTCTCCTGGACGTACAACACCACAGCACTGGCCAAGAAATCACAGCAGCGTCTCTTCTTTCTCCGCAAACTAAGAAGAGCAGGAGCTCCAGCCCCCATCATGTACACTTTCTACAGAGGCACCATCGAGAGCATCCTGTCGAGCTGCATCACTGTGTGGTTTGGAGCCTGCAATGCGTCCTGCCATAGAACCCTCCAACGCATAGTGAGAGCTGCAGAGAGGATCATTGGTGTCTCTCTCCCCTCCCTCCAGGACATTTACAGCACCCGTCTCACTAAAAAAGCCCTTTGCATAGCGGCTGATCCCACGCACCCAATGCAAAGCTTCTTCAAGCTGCTGCCGTCAGGGAGGAGACTGCGGAGTCTCCAGGCCAGAACCAGCAGACTGAAGGACAGCTTCATCCATCAGGCTGTCAGGAAGCTAAACTCCCTCCCGATTCTGCCCCCCTCTCCCCTCTTCTCCACCACGGTCTCACTGAACTCTGTCACACACACACACACACTCACTCTCTGACGCACTCACTGGCCTGCTCCAGTCACTTTGTGGAGCATTGGACTGCCATTACCTCATAAGACTTTGCTGTTACACTATCTCTTACCGTACACTACTAAATCTCCATTTGCACTATTTGCCTATTTTGCACCACTATGCCTTCTTACTTGAATATTGTATATTGTATATTGCATAGCTTTTTTTTGTTATACGTAAAATTGTATTGTATTTATTTAAATTTTTACTTTTTAATTATTTTATTTGCATTTTTCTAATCACTAGGGTTTGAGAGTAACGCAATTTCTATTCTGTGTATGTCCTGTACATGTGGCAGAATTGACAAATAAAGTTGACTTGACTTGACTTGACTTGACAGGGGCGTCCGTCCGGTGGCGATCCGCGAGTGCCTTATTCCGTTCCTTCGTCCGGAGTAAAGCCGCCCGAGTGGCCCGCCAGGCCCTGCGACACCTGCGGAGGTGATGTTGGACAGACGGAACAGTATGCTCACCTTCAACCATGGGAAACAGAGGTGGTTGGTATCCCAGAGACGCCTCGAAGGGTGACACGCCGGTAGCAGAGGATGTGTGACTGTTGTGAGCATACTCTATCCATGGCAGGTGTTCGCTCCAGATGGCCTGGTTATGAGAGGCGACACAGCGGAGGGCGGCCTCCAACTCTTGGTTGATGCGCTCTGTTTGGCCGTTGCTTTGCGGGTGGAAGCCAGAGGAGAGGCTCACCTTGGCTCCTATGGGAGAGCAGAACTCCCTCCACACCCGCGACGTGAACTGAGGGCCCCGGTCCGAGACAACGTCCTCAGGGATGCCATGGAGCCGAAAAACGTGCGTGGTGAGGAGTCGGGCAGTCTCCAAGGCTGTGGGGAGCTTAGGAAGCGCAATGAAATGGGCAGCTTTGGAGAAACGGTCAACGATGGTCAATATTGTAGTGTTACCTGCAGATGGCGGCAGACCAGTGACGAAATCCAAAAAGATGTGGGACCAGGGTCGGCTGGGTGTGGAGAGTGGCTGCAGACGTCCAGACGGATGTTGATTGGAGTGCTTATTTTGAGCACAAGTGGTGCAGGCGGTGATGTACTCCTGTGAGTCTTTAATGAGGGCGGGCCACCAGAAATACCTGCGCAGGAATGCAGTGGTGCGGTTAACTCCTGGATGGCAGGAAAAACGGGCCGTGTGAGCCCACTGGAGCACCTGGGACCGGACAGCCGCCGGAACAAAGAGTCGATCAGGGGAGCCCGTGCCAGGATCAGGGTCGGTTTCTTGTGCCTCCCGGATGAGCTCTTCGATCTCCCATGTAACTGCTCCAATAACACAGGAAGTAGGCAGAACAGATCCAGGGTCGGACTCCTCTCCGACTGGGGCGTATTGCCGGGAAAGAGCGTCTGGTTTAACGTTACGGGAGCCTGGCCTGTAAGTGATGGTGAAATTAAACCGGGTGAAAAACAAAGCCCACCTGGCCTGCCGTGAGTTGAGCCGTTTCGCCGAGCAGATGTATTCGATGTTTTTATGATCGGTCCATACAATGAACGGCTGTGCAGCCCCCTCCAGCCAGTGCCTCCACTGCTCCAGAGCCAGCTTTACGGCCAGAAGTTCGCGGTCTCCGATGTCATAATTCCTCTCGGCTGGGGAAAGACGACGAGAGAAAAAGGCACAGGGGTGGAGCTTACCCTCGAACTGTTGGGAGAGCACGGCCCCTACTCCAGACTCCGATGCATCCACCTCCACAACGAACTGCAGGGAGAGGTCCGGCTGGCGAAGGATCGGGGCGGTGGCGAACCGTTCCTTGAGGTGAGAGAAGGCTTCCTGAGCCAGCCGGTCCCAGTGGAATGGCACCTTGGGTGACGTTAACCTAGAGAGAGGCAGAGCAACTTTACTAAAATCCCTGATGAAACGTCTGTAGAAGTTAGCAAACCCCAGAAAGCGCTGAAGCTGCCGGCGATCGGGTGGTTTGGGCCAGTCCAACACTGCCTGAACTTTTGCCGGGTCAGGTTTCAAATCCCCTTTGGTGATGATGTAGCCCAGAAATGCCACTGAATCCATGTGGAAGTCACATTTCTCTCCTTTAACAAAGAGCCTATTCTCCAGCAGGCGCTGCAGGATCTGCCTCACGTGGACCTCATGTTCCGCTTTAGACTTGGAGAAGATGAGAATGTCATCTAAGTAGACAAAAGCACATCGGTTAATAAAGTCTCTGAGAACATCATTAACAAGAGCCTGGAACACGGCCAGGGCGTTGGTCAAGCCGAACGGCATCACAAGGTACTCGAAATGGCCTAGGTGAGTATTGAAAGCCGTTTTCCACTCATCCCCTTCACGGATTCTCACCAGATGGTAGGCGTTGCGCAAGTCCAACTTACTGAAGATCGTGGCACCCTGAAGTAACTCAAAAGCAGAAGAAAGAAGGGGCAGAGGATACTTGTTACGAACGGTGATTTTGTTAAGCCCGCGATAGTCGATACAGGGGCGAAGGGTCTTGTCTTTCTTAGCAACAAAGAAAAACCCCGCTCCCACTGGGGAGGACGACGGCCGAATGATGCCCGCAGCGAGAGAGTCTGCAATGTACTTCTCCATAGACTCCCTCTCTGGCTGAGAAATGCTGTACAAACGACCAGATGGAAGCGGAGCCCCAGGCAGGAGATCAATCGCACAGTCATACGGTCTATGAGGGGGAAGTGAACACGCCCCGTCTTTACTAAACACTTCAGCCAAATCATGATAAACACGCGGGACCGAGGTCAAATCCGGGGGCTCGACTGGCTGGTCAGACCCTGGAGATGTGATTGGAGCAGGTGCAGCTTGGAGACAGTTCATGTAGCAGTCAATGCTCCACCCAGTTACTCTCTCTTTCTTCCAATCAATGTGCGGATTGTGCTGGAGCAGCCATGGATAACCCAATACAAGGGGGGTGCGCGGTGCTTGAAACACGAAAAGCTCGATGCGCTCTGAGTGGTTACCCGAGAGAGTAAGAGACAGGGGTTCTGTGATTTGGGTTATGTCCGACAAGCGTTGCCCAGACAGGGCCGTGACAGCAAGTGGATCGGGTAGGGCGTGTAGTGTGACGTTTAGCTTTTTCGCCAGAGCTGCGTCAATGAAACTCTGCTCAGCACCTGAATCCACTAGAGCTTGAAGAGAGTGGGTAACATTCTTAATGGTGAGTTTTGCAGGTAACATAAGCCGGGGGAGAGAACTTTTAGTCGTTATATCGCCCACCAGTATTCTCTCAACTACTGGCGAGCGCGCCCTTTTGCCCGTGCGCGGCATGAAGAGGCAAAATGGCCCTGACGGCCGCAATATAGACACTCACCGGCGGCCATACGCCGTTGACGTTCTGCGGGCGAGAGCTGCGAACGTCCAAGTTGCATGGGCTGCTCCTCCTCCTCAACCTCGCCGTGCTCGCGTGCCGCTCCAGGCCCCGGTGAGGCGTCCCTCGGTGGCCGAGGCTGAGCGAAGCGACGTTGCGTGCTTCGCCGTGCACGCAGGCGATCGTCTATTCGGATGCATAGGGACATGATCGCACCTAAAGAGGAGGGTAACTCACGCACCATCAGTTCAACTTTAATCTCCTCGCTCACATTATTTAGCAGTGCCGTCTTTAATGCTTCCTGCCCCCACCCCGCTTGCGTCGCTAGTGTCCAAAAGTCAACTGAAAAATCTGCCATCTCTGCGAGATTGTGAGTGGTGTACTGGTGATAAGACGGTGTAATTCCTGAGAATGGGGAATTCTGGATTCTTCTGGATCAGTAATAGTGTTGCTAACAGTGAAGTTTGTTATTCTGTTAATTAATATGGCTACGCCTCTTTGTTTTGAGTTGTTACGGGCTGAGTATGTGTGAGGGAACTGTGCAGGAGTGAGTGTGTGTGTCTGTGTGTGTTTGTGTCTATCTTGTACGGCTGTATATTGGTGTGTGCATTTGGCATGTTTGTGTGACTGTGCTCTATGGTTTTGTGGTAAATTGCAGCACTGAAAGCAGAGCATAGATAATGCTAAGTGCAGAAGGAGTAGAGAAAGATGTGAAAGGTGACAAGGGGAATAACATAGTGCAGCCATCCATTTTGAGTGACCTGATAATAACAACAAAAAACAGAAGAAAAAAAGAAAAAAAAACAGGCCATGCTGATTAAATTAGGATTATTTGTTCTGTGTAGACATGTCTATTAGGAAAGGAGAGTGAGAAGAGAAAAGCAGGAAATAGTATTAGTATTTATTTATTTATTGTCATTGTCAAGAACAATGAAATTGCGTTTGGGGCTTCCATACAACCCAAAAAAAAGAAGAAAATAATAAATAAATACCCCTTAAAACCCAAGTGTACATATTTAACCCAGTGTGACTCCAATGCAATAAGACAATCCTTAGCAATAATGTTCGTAGAAATTCAGACAAAGACCTGAGAAACATGACAAAATACAACAATGCAACCCATTCAATATTATTGTACTGTGAGATATGATATCAGATATGATAGTTATCTATTTAAGAAAGAGGGGGGGGGGGGGGGCAGGAGGGGGAAGAGAATAAAGATATGATGCACCAATGCAGACCAGTTCATTGCTATTAAGAAGTTGGATATGGTTATTGTCCGTGAGAGGGGGGCAGAGAGTTCAGGAGCCTCACAGCCTGTGGATACAGGCTGTTGGCCAGTCTGGATGTTCTGGCCTGTATAGACCTGTACCTTCTCCCTGAGGGCAGCAGATGGAAAAGGTGGCGCGCAGGGTGATGTTGGTCCCGCAGGATACTGTGCACCCTCCTCAGACAGCGAGTGGGGAAGATATTACTGATCTCTGGCAGACTTGTTCCAATAATTCTGCCAGCTTCCTTCACCACCCGCTGGAGTGCTTGCTGATCGGCCTTGGTGCAGCTGGGGAACCACACTAGAAATCCATACGTCAGAACGCTGCTGATGGCACAGTTGTAGAAGTTCAACATCAGAGATCTGGGAATGTGTGCGCTCCGCAGTCTCCTCAGGTAGTAGAGGCGCTGTTGGGCCTTCCGTACAACTGAGGTGATATGGTTGCCCCAGGACAGGTCCTCGGTCACAGTTACCCCCAAGAATTTAAAACTGCTCACCCTCTCCACCGCCTCACTGCCAATGAAGAGAGGCAGATGGTTGTTATGACCCCTCTTCCGGAAATCTACAATGATCTCCTCGGTCTTTTTGGTGTTTAAGACCAAGTTATTGTCGTGGCACCATGACTCTAGTTGTTGCACCTCTGTCCTATAGTTTGTCTCATCATTGTTGGATATAAGTCCGAGCACTGTAGTGTCATCTGCAAACTTAACAATGAGATTGGACGCGCAGGAGGAAATACAGTCATGGGTGAAGAGAGTGTATAGCAGAGGGCTCAGAACACACCCCTGAGGGGCACCGGTGTTGACCACAAGGGTGGAAGAGGTGTTCTTACCCACTCTGACACTCTGTCTACGGTTAGTGAGGAAGTCCACAATCCAGTTGAACAGAGAGGAGTTAAGTCCCAGTTGGTGGAGTTTGGGACGTAGTTTGCATGGCCGGATGGTATTAAAAGCCGAGCTGTAGTCTACAAAGAGGAGCCGTGCATAGGTATTCCTGTGTTCCAAGTGCTTCAGTAATGTGTGCAGCACTGTGGCGATCGCATCCTCGGTTGACCGGTTCTCCCTGTATGCAAACTGGTGCGAGTCCAGGGATGGTGGAAAAGCAGCTCTGATGTGTTTAATGACCAGTCTCTCCAGGCATTTGGCGGGAATGGGGGTGAGTGCCACAGGTCTGAAATCGTTCAGACATGTGACATTTGACTGTTTTGGGATGGGAACGATGGTTGCTGCTTTGAAACAGGATGGTACCAGTGAACAGGACAACGAGGTGTTATATATAGAGGTGAAGACGTCCGCCAGGTCCGCAGCACAGTCTTTTAGCACCCGGCCCAGCACTCCATCCGGCCCGGCCGCCTTCCTGGTGTTAATGCTCCGGAACACACGCCTCAGCTCATGAGTGCTCAGGACCGGAGCAGGGTCGGTTGAGGGGAGAGGGGACAGGACAGGGTCGGTGTTCTCCCTGTCAAAACGGGCATAAAAGAGATTTAGATCCTCAGCCAGAGTAGAACTGTCGGCTGAGGGTGATGGTGTTCTTCTTTTGTAGTCCGTGATAGCCCTGGCGTGATGTTTTGGTCACGATAGAGCTGCCCGTCTTCTATGCAGCTATGTATAGTTATAGGTAGTGACTGGTTGAAAACATCGCTCTTTGTCACAGTAAAGCTGTGAAGCTGATGCACAGTGAGGGCCGCAAAAGCTAGTCTTTATCATTTCTCACTGTAGACGGTGGACGTTTACGCTGATAATTCTAGTGCTTGTACTAATTTATGCTCTTTTAACAGGTAATAAGATCGCATAACTTGACACCTAATTTAGATTTGTTAACAATTGGATGATTTAGTAGGATTTTATATAGAAGAGAAGAGCTGGAAGGCTCTTTGAGCCTCATTCTGTCCTATTATATTCTGACATCAATATAATGGGATGTGCTGTAGGGCCACCCAAAAAATTACCCTAGCCTTGCACTAGTTGTGTGAAGCTTTGGTGTAAATGTTACAAGCTTCTCAGTCAGCTTTTGGACCAAAAAGTGTTGTCAACCTTTTAATATCCACTTATCCACCACCTGTTAGGGGTGAGGTTACGGTGGGGGCCATACCCATTTATTCTGAGTTTTCACCTATTTGGCATCCCCAAATCAAAGCCGTATAACAAAATAACTCTAAAATGCATCCAAGAGCATTTATTTGAAATGTTATACTATTATGTTATATATATATATATATTATAGGTTTCTGAAACTGTGCTTATTTAGTATTTGGGTAAAATTTAACCCATAAGTGTTTTGAAGATTAACAAGTGGATGTTAAAAAATTAAACAGCCCATTGTTTGTACAAATGCTTATACTGCTTACACCTTAGACATTATAAAGTAGTCATGAACAAATCATTTGTGATGCTAATGTATAAAATCATTAGACAGTAATGCAGTTACCACATTGCATAATAACGTGTGTTTTGCTACTGATGGGATATTTTAATTACACATAATCCATATTATCTAAGATTACTGTGACAAAGATGACTGAGAACGAGAACCTACACAGACAAGTCATATCATGAAAATCCAACCAAAAAAATCCAACACGTTGCATCACTAGGGGTATAGCGTGATTGCTTTTTGCCACTCACCATTTCATATTCAAAGTAAGTCCTTTGCTGGGTATGACATATGGCTACCAGATGGCGTTTTACATCGCCTGTAAGTCCTCTGGAGCAGTGGATGTACCCTAGGCTTCAAACCAATGAGGATTCTAGCAGATCAAAATATGGGAAAGCCAAGCAGAGCTCAGTGATAATGTTGTTTGTTGTTGGTCGGCCTCATGAACAGTCACACTGTGAGCTGAGAGTGTATTAATTGTTACCCGCTGGCTACTTCTGAACAGACACAGGCTCACTCACATACGCTTGAGTGACTGTTGCAGGGTCACCTGCTGCTTCTCACCCCTTCTTTTCTCGGTCTTTCTCTGTTTTTCTCTCCTGCTGTCTTCTTCACCTTTGCACCTCTCTGCACTACCACTGCCTACCAACTAATACACTCACAAAGAGACACACACACACATGCACATGATGAGCACAAAACACCGTCTCCTTCTCATGTCTGGGCAAGGACACAGTCAAGCTGACTCACCCAGAATTGAGCTGTCATCTGTGTCACCTCAGGCTTGTGTGTGTGTGTGCATTTGTGTGTGTTTTTATGTTGTGCGTGTTAGCGTCACCTTGGGCTGGGAGTGCTCTGTGGGAGGTTACTGTCAACATGCACAAGCTGGGGTGTACTGGCAGAGGCACAGGACTTTGATTTGATCATCATCGCAGACACAGAGAGAACATGACTAATACGGCTGCGTTGCACGCGAGAGAAAGTCCTCTCCGTTTTTGGAGAGCACCGTCCGCCCCCGCACGCGCAAGCACACAAACACTCGAGTGCTTTCATTGCATGCGTACAGACTGAGTCACAAATGAGATTAATTGCAAGAAAATGATAAAATACTCATACTTTAGTTGACAATAACTCCAGAAGGATTTGACGCTAGCTGGACTCTAAATGCATCACACAGTTAGACCCACCTGGCGTGGACAGACTGTCCCGTAGAGCACTCCGCTTTTTGTCTGGTCCCTCAGACACACACACACAAAGGCGAAACCTTTCCTATGAGCATCTGGGCAACAGACAGGCCTATTAGCCCACAGAGCCTTGCAGTGCCAAAATAACAACTGCAGCATATGCCTGCGTAATAATTGCATTAATGTTGAACATGTCTCTCCAGGGGGCAGCTGTGGTTGACGACTTGGGGGAAATTAACACTTGTTCTTGAAAGCATGAAATTAGAATTTAGTAAATGTTGGAATGGAAGAGGGTACAGCTAATGATCACTAACTACATAGTAATGAATGAAAAGTTCATTTCCAAAATGCTTGAAATTTGCTGGATAAGGGATCATTACCTAGAGATCAGTCGTAAAGTCTTTACGGGAAATGCTTGAGCATAATGCAAGTGGAGGTAGTTTTTAAAAGTGCTTTCCCACCTTCCATGGGACCTGTTGTTTTTTAGTTTTGTTATTTAGTTGTTCTATTTTTTGTATGACAAGCTAATTCTAAAAGTAGCATGTTTGCAGACATTCATTCATTCAAGCATTTCAATTGGTTCAAGGTCTGGATTTCAGCTGGGCCAAACCCATTTTAACATACTTGACATAATTTTGAGTAGATTTTTTTTCAATGCTTATTTCATTGGGGTCAAAGAAGCTTGCAAAGAAAAGCGTCTGGACTTCTTTAAGTTGCTTGAAGACGTTTCACCTCTCATCCGAGAAGCTTCTTCAGTTCTAAGGTCAAATGGTGGAGAGTCCCAGATATAAACCTAGTGGGAGTAACCCCCCACAGAGGGACAAAAGGACCCCCTGATGATCCTCTAATCGCCTGAGCCAAGGTGTGAAACTGGGCGTGGGTCCCAATCAGCCAGCGTTTCGGGAGTGTTCATTGTGAAACCTGGCCCCACCTTATCATGCGAATTCCTGAGGTCAGATGGCCCAGGATGTGAGTGGGCATTAAGGCGTCTGGGAAGGGATCTCAAAACTGGATTATAGATGGCAGAGAGTTGGTGTCGTAAACCACCGCCTCTGTTCAAAGATGGTCGCTCACAGTGGACATAGATGGCTTCTTTCACTCCTCTTTCAAACTATCTGTCCTCTCTGTCCAAAATGTGAACATTGGCATCCTCGAAAGAGTGACCTTTATCCTTAAGATGCAGATGGACTGCTGAGTCTTGTCCCGTGGAGGTGGCTCTTCTGTGTTGTGCCATGCGCTTGTGAAGTGGCTGTTTGGTCTCTCCAATTTAGAGGTCTGGGCATTCCTCGCTGCACTGTACAGCATACACCACATTGTTAAGTTTGTGTTTTGGCGTTTTGTCTTTCGGGTGAACCAGTTTCTGTCTGAGCGTGTTGCTGGGTCTGAAATACACTGGGATGTCATGCTTGGAGAAAACTCTCCTGAGTTTCTCTGATACACCGGCTACATAGGGGATGACAATGTTGTTGCGTCTGTCCTTCTTATCCTCCCTCGCTGGTGTCTGGTCTTCTTTTCTATGCCTCTTTGCTGACTTTAAGAACGCCCATTTAGAGTTTTCTTTGCAAGCTCCTTTGACTACGATGACCTGGATGACTGAGAACCTTCACAGACGCTTATTTCATTGTTTTAGCTGGGTATGAATAACTTGACTTTATTATATAATATTGTAGTACAGTATATTTGTCTTTCTCTTGGCAGTACTTTCTTTAAAGATGTAACACATTTTGGGTTCAACTTGAAATAAAGGCAGAGGTGAAATGTAAAAGTGAGGTCAGAGGTAAAATGTCACATGATACCTGGATGCAAACTATAATGTGATATTTGGAATCCTCATATATTAGTATCATTTGCTAAACATCGCCAATACAAACAAAGGCTGTTGGATTTTAAGCACAGTTTTAAAGATAAAAGACGTTTTATGAAAGTTTGACCTTATTTGTCCCTGAAGAAGATACCAACTAGATGTTTAAATCTTAATATAAAATGAGTAACAGTAGGCTGACATTAGGTAAGGCTGCACTTTTTGCAGCGATCTCGAATATAAAACTATTCCGCGTGTATATAAAACAGGTCCGCGGCTCTGAACCGTCGTAAAGGGACCTCTGGCTAATACGTCCGGTTCCGTGTCTGCCTCGTAACCAAAAACTAGTTTTACTTTGTTGTCTGAGTCAACTTTGCTAGCGAGAGACAGAGGGGGGGGGGCGACGAGATTGAGACACAGGCATTAGAGCCTCTTAATGTGTGATTTGTTTGGGTTTCCACCAACGTGGAATTACCAAAAATAGAGAGGGAACGGCCTGACATATGAAACAGGAAAAGGCCACTGTGTAATCCCTTTATTTCAACAAAGTAACTGTATTCTGAATACCACCTTTTTAAACAGTAACTGTAACGGAATACAGTTACTCATATTTTGTATTTTAAATACGTAATGCCGGTACATGTATTCCATTACTCCCCAACACTGACCCTGGGTGCCTTTGGTTTCATTCTATAATACTGGACTTATTTTTCTACAAAGGTTTCAACTTTGAGAGTGTTTAAACATGAGAGAAAAGTGTGAAAATGTTCATGCCTGTCTGAAAAAAGCGTATAAAGTGTGTAGTCCCATATGGAAAAAAAATAGAAAAACTTATAAAAGACTTGCATAAGATTTGGCCTACTTCATATAGTGAATCATGTAAGGCTTATATGATTTACTCATGAAAGTGGCCACTTTCATATATTGTTTTGGTAAGTGTCCAAAACATACAAGTTTAATTTATATAATTTTTCAAGGGATCTTATATCTGTTTTCACTCTTGTATGCTTTTCATACAAGTTTCACGCAAGACAGATACAAACTTTATAAGATTTTTATATATCTTTTCCATATGGGGTGAGGGGTTTTACAGCCTTAAAACATCTATAATAATTGTAAAAATAAAGTTGGCTACTTCGCGGATTTCACCTATCGCAAATTATTTTTAGAACGTAACTACCGCGATAAACGAGGGACCACTGTATTTTAAACATTTCCGTGCTACTTTCTATATGTTGACAATATACACCGCACTTGTAAGAATGCTAGTTTCTCATTTACAAGACGTTTTGTCAGTTTTCAACCAATAAATCCTTAAGCTGACCTTGAAGACCACCACAGTGTAAACCACATTTTAATGGAAAGTTTGATCAAATTTCATTAAAAACGTTGTCGCACTATCGTGTTTGCTAACAGAATGACATGCACACAAAATGCTACCAAAAACATAACCTCCTTGGTGCAGGTAAAAATGAACTTTTATTTATTTATATGTTTATTTTCATCTGAAAATACAAGTTCAAGCAAATAGCTAGCTGGAAGCTGTTTGTAAAATCCAAGCCTGGCAATAACCAGATGAGCTTGTTTTGACTATACAGAGCCATTGCTGTATGAGGAAATGTACTCAGAGGGCATTTTAACATCCTGTCTTTATGATAAACCATTTAGCATGCTGAGGTAGATGGAAACAGGTATGGCTGACAAGCCGTAGCACCCCCAAAAGATTCCATTTAGTGGCTACATCACCTTGTGAAGTTACAAATTGTTTTTGTGCCCCGCAGCCAAACATAATGAAGATTCAAGGCGTGCCAGTGAACGCAGTGATGTGTGTCCACGAGCAAGGGAACACATGGACTTCAGATATGAGGAATACACACACACACACATCCCTGTACATACAAATGCTCATATACCCTCTCCACTGCTGCTACATACACATGCACACATCTCTTTGCCTGGTGGACATTCATTAGGATGCAGAATAGAGGGATAATATGGGCTAAGCAATCAGGGAGCTGGCAGACCCGTTCCCTTGCTAAATTAAAGATAAGTCCAAACACCTTGAGAGACCAGATTACAGGCTCATATGTGGATTTACCCCAAAGTAACTAGTCTTGTGTGTGCATACAGTGTTTGCAAGTGTGGCTACCATTGGCAGCCATGTACAGTATTAGACAGCATGCATGTGGATTTGCGGGGGAGGAATGTGAGTGCATTTATCTGCATTCCACAAGCAGAGGCACATACCAGAATAATCTGTTACGAACACATCACACACTGTGGTCAATTATACAGACAGACTTTTCAGTATGCTACAGATGACCTTCATTATACAGACAAACACATTTAGAGTGTTCCAACACTGGAAATAAATGTTTCTACAGTTTCATTTCTGCCCATTTTATCCTTCCTAGTTATGGATTTTGAATATGCATACTTTAGACTTTACTATTTCAGCACATTTATACCCAATTATCTGTTTGTTTTTTGTCAGATTTATTAACCTCTTAACCTCCACCAGGTCACCAGTGACCTATCTAGGGAAAAAAACAACAAAACAAAGGCATACCGAAAAATCTGCACAGTGGAGGCACAAGGCAAATACAAGGCAATTAGTGTACAATCTGTGGAAAATGTCAAAATACAAAGCCTCCCACAGTGTGCACATATCACGACACAGGTAGATGTTTCTTAAATAAGTAAAATACAGACTGTGTGATGAATGTAGCATAAAGAAAAACTTTGAATCTGGGATCTTCCATCAGTTTAATCAACTGTAATCAAGTATAAAGATATAAATTTAGTTTTAATTTAGTCACATTCTAGTCAGGCAGGTTCTTGGAAAGCACACTCACCTCAAACTTCTTTAGGTACACCTGTTAAAGGAAGGCAAATATCCAAATCATCCAATCACATGGTAGCACCTCAATGCCCACATAGCTATCTTGAGGGGTTACAGGTGCAAAAAAGAGAAAAATGATCCATTATGTCAATTTCTACCAAAATATCTGAGGAATATTTCTAGCAACTTGTTGAGTCTGTGCAAATAATAATAATAACCCAGTACTTCTCCTTGATAGGTCATCAGTGGACTGGTTAATGTTAGAAGCATAGGTTAAAGTTTATTTATGGAATAATAATGTTGTAAGCTAGGTTAGAGCCAATCCACAGTGGAACTGGGGCGATGGTGCTGGCAACATACAATTCTCAGTGGTTATAATTTTGTTGATGCAAAATTGATGATGAAAGAATTTAATAAAATACGAACGATTTAATAGTTTGAAATAGCACTGTCCTTTACATGTTGCATACCATAAATAAATATGTTAGATGTTGATAAACACATCTTATTGGTCATCATCTTGGATGAAGTGATCCTATTGGTTGGCTCCCACTTTAGGAAGCCATGGTTGGGGCCTTCCTGTCACCATTTTCTATCATCAGTACCATCAGCCCACTGCTATGATGTGTCCATCTTATAGGATTTAAATTCTCATTGGCTTGTGCCATACAGCTCACTGAAAACAGTTTACGCCCCTAACCCCATCAAATCAATCAATCTGAGAGAACTACATTTTGTGAGCTAGCTTCGTAAGGCTGACGATGTAGCATTAATACAAAACACACGTACAAAAAGTTTTTATTGACCTTCGCTACAATACACCTCTGAAATTTGATTTGTGCTTTTCTTTTTTTAATCAGAACGTGCTGAGGTTGTGCAGTTTTGTGAATCAAAGGCATGCACACCTTTATTGGAGAACGGTTTTCTGTCAAAAAAAAATCACAGAAACCAATATTTTTGTGATGTGGCTTCAGGGCCGCTTGACTACACAGAAGTGTGTGTCACTGTGATAAATAGACCTTGGTTATTCCGCTGTGTGCAGAATCTTTCCATGTGGTCAGACATGCACAAGTTTTCTGCTTTCTACACTGTGCTGCTCAGTGTCTGATAACAGTCCCAGATCACTACAGCTAAGGCTCAGTTCACACTATAGCAAAAGTTTTTTTTTTTGCTTATGTATACTGCATTGGTTTACAGATTTGCCTAACAAGTGAAAAATCCCTGGTTTGACTCCAGGAAGATATACAAATGCTAGTGAGGTTGTGTCAGGAAGGGCACCGGGTGTAAAAAATATATATAAATAAAATAACTCTATGTGCAAGTACCCACTGTAGCAATGCATTGTGAATAAGGGAGCAGCTACACCTACATGGCTGATACTTCTTTTTCTGTGTGACTCAGATCTGTTTAATCATCATCTTTTTAATTAGGACTTAGGCTGCTCCCATTTGTGGCCTTGAGCCATGAGCAGGTCTGACTGATTCAGACCTTGGGATTTAGTCTGAACAGTCCAACTGAAGCAATTTTACGTCACTTGCTTAGTCTCCAGCCTGAGTGTTCTGGAGAGGTTCTGTCTGATTTAGTTTCTAACAAGAATTAAAATAAAAGGTTCTTTGTCTCCTCATCCTTGTGGTCAAGCACAAGTAACTTGCATTATATTGTTTGCTTATATCTACCATATTGGAGACAGAACCCCAATGATTAGACCATCCTCCATGATGAATCAGTTTGGTGATACTGAGGAGCAAGAATGCTCCTTTAACAGGAAGAGACCTTTGGCAGAACCAGCTGTCTGCTGTGGCCACTTAAAGGTTGAGAGAAGTGAGTTACAGTAGCATCTTCAAAGCTTCAGTCAACAATGTAACAATGGCCTAAGTGCACCTGCGTGAACGATTCAGTCTAAAAGTTGGTACTTTAAGTGGAGAAGCATAACTGCAGTGTTGTAGTAATGCAGTGTGTAATGTACTGTGATACTGTGATATTCAGCAGGGTTTTCTTTTCCTTCTACTTTTATGTACGCTATTTTATGATAAAGAGGAGGTACCAGAAAAATGGTGAATGCGTTACCTTGGAAACAAGCCCAGAGTGCAGTTTCTAAGCTTCAAAAGAAATGTCAATCAGAATGTTACACCCCCAAGTTTAGTTTAATTAATCTAGCCTGCATACATTTACTGAGTGATTAAGCTATTATAAGCAATCAAACAAGGTTCCACTCTTTTCTTACAATATGAAATAATGTAACGGTCCTTTTATTGTGAGATGAGGCCTAGATGAAATAATAATTGATTCTCTTCCAAATATGTGTTGATTTAGGTCTATTCTTAAGAGGCAAATATATCACTGCATCACATTTGAAAACCATGTACAACAACTGAGAATTTATTTCTCTTTAGGAAATAATTTTATAATAATCATCATCATTGTCAAACTAATATCTTGAGACAACACACTATCATTAAACACAACTATTATTGAGATAATGGCCTTTGACGTATAATTATCTGTAATTTGCTAGGGTCATATTGCTGCATTCACGTTATTAAAGGAGATCGGAACTGCTTCGTGTGCCACTGCATGCCCGCACCCAGTGATCTCAAGGTCATGTTTAACTGGTTCTTGGAAGCTTTTAGAGTACTGTTCCAGCATTTCTGTCTGCTAATGGAAAAAAAAGAAAAAAAAGAAAACATCTTAAAAACTACGACATTTGTGTCACAACCTTAATATATAATCGAATGCTTCCCACCAAGGCCAGCTACGGATTCAACATCGAGGAGACCAAATCCAGATCTGTGTGCTGGGTGTTTTTCAGTTTCTCAAGACCTTTTCTTTTAAATGTCAGTTTTATCCACCTTGACACTCAACTGTGAATGAAGGCTGCGTGTTAAAGAAGGCTGAAGCATAGTACAGCTAACTTTATGATGATTGCTAATGTTAGTCGTGGCTGGCTGATTAGCACTCACAAAGTGAGACCTACAATGCTAGCAGTAGGCTACTATTCCGTAATAGCGAAGAAAAATGGCATCACATGACTGGAACAAGACACTTGAAGATGGGAAAAAAATTCAGTCCAGAGAAGTTCTAAGATGAACTTGTAAAAAAAAAACAATAGGAAAACAATAGGTTAGTAACTGACATGTTGCCAAATGTGTTTTTCTATTTGTTTTCTTTTAAACATATTAACATATTCATTGTCTGGTAAATCACGAAACCATATGCTGTAGTGCAGCATACTTTGTTGAGGTTTTAATCTACAAAGCTACAATGATCAAAGCTGACAACTTGACAACTGAGTAGTTCTTTGGACTTCGTGCCTATTCAGACACGTATTGTAGTCATAGCACTGCAGACAAGAGCCTTACCTAGTGCAGCAGATGCTTGAAAAGTTCATTGTATAATTGCTTAGAAAGCAGGTGATGGCAATTATTTTCATTGTCAGAATAATTATAATTACATTAGTTAATGACAGTTTGGGCCAATTGTGGGTTTGTCATAGGTAGCAAAAAAAAAATAAAAAAATTCTAAACGTTTTCCATGTCAAAATATGGACAAGGGCAATTTGAACATATTGCAATATGAGTCTCTGCCATTTCCATTTATTTCCATACCACAATGGACAAATGCAGCTGCTAATGCCCTGCTAAAGCAGCTGTTAATATTTCAGCATTAGCAGGCTGGTGAAGGTTGTAATATTTAGAGAGTGAACTGAAAATGCATAAAAGTTTCTCAAGGTTTTCTTCTCATGATCCAATCATAAGAAGTGATACGAAAAGGATGAAGAGTAAATTTGTATTTTGTAATTTTTTTAAGTCATTATTTATTGACTTAAGGATAGATAGATTGATTTAAAGAATCAGGGTTAATCAATTAGCCCAGAAATTTGGATGCTCTACCCCTAGTACTAAAATGTAGCAATAATTTGCCCTAAATTCCTGACATTTGTAGCTTTTTATATTTTATGCAATTGAACTCTTCAGATTTCCTGGTAAATCTATTTGCCATGGCACATTCGCCAATCTTCTGGCAACGGGATCATTTTTATAATTTGTACAATTACATAATGTCTAAAATCACAGTTTGTGATGGGAAAATTCCACACCTCCAATCTTTTAACTGCACAGACAGTGTGGATTAGATTTTACAGAGGTACACTTGACATTGGCTGTGACTCTTTCCTTCCTGCCAAGACTAGTTGAAGTCAGCCGGCATGATTTTGCCCACCTGCTACACTGTGGGAGAGTTTCATGTGCTTTTATGGGCCACTGTGTATCTGTGTGCATGGGAATGAGTGCGCATGCATGTCTGCGTGTTAAAGAATTAAAGGGTTATCAGTCTTTTTTTCTCTAAACTGGGGCAGGCTGCATTATGTAAAGTGCTGAATTATATATCAGATCTGCCTGTGTGTCGGTCGGGCCAAAGGGAGAGTGGCGAAACGGAGACACAAACACACTCGCCTGCCCGCTCACATACACACAACTCTACAGGCTCTCATTATCTCCCCAGGATGTCTGCGCGTTCACACAGACTCTCCCATGCTTGGCATCAGTTCCACACATATTCGCCACACATATGTACGCTATATTGTCTTACGTATAAACTTGGTGCGCATGCATACACACCCACTACGTTGTTTAACACGGGCACACTCGAACTGACAGATGGGAGCACCAGATGATGAGCACCACCAGATTTGTGTCTCACGGTGGGAGCCATTGCTGACACCATTTAAGCTGAGAGAACACTCAGACTTACATTAGCACCATAAATGTCTGTGCGTGTGTGTGTCTAAAATCACGACTGTGTTTATATATCGTGTGGGGTATTCAGCAAGTATCTGAATGAACATGAATTTATGTGTTTGATGTCTTTATTGAGCTATAGAGGTATGCGGGCAGCTCCATGAGTGTGTATGAGGTTTTAATATCTTAATTCTTTCTCAAACACACAGAAAGACGATACATAGTCAGCTATGCAAATGAACAAATAGGCTTGGCATTCTCTGCTTGCTCAAGCTTCTTTCATCTTAGCAATAAAGAACAATGACCTATTAGCAAACCTCTTAAGCACATACTGTGCTCCCCAGACCAGCTTTGCTTGGGCTGTTTGCCCGTCCTGCGTTTCGCCCACAGCCGCCCTCTTTCCTTTTGCTTTCTGTCTTTCTTAGTCCCTGTAGATCCCCTGAGTCTGAGGAGGCAGCCTTTGAGACAGACCGAACTTAACCAAACTAATCTTTAGAAGGAGCGGAGAAACGAACGCCTCCTTCCTTTTTTCCTCCTCCTGAGACACTGCTGACATTTTGTGATGGGGAAAGTGTGTCATATTGGATGGAGGGGAGAAAAAGGAAAAGAGTTCAGCACAACAGAGTTGACTCAAATCAGAGTGCAAAATATTCTGCAGGGACCCAGCTCCCACATTGCAGCTTGGCAGCTCTCAATGAACTCTCACTGGCAAATAATGACCTCTCACCCTCTGATAATATCCCATTGTGCACCACCGGGGGTTTCAAGTCACTGGCCATGGTAACTGCTGCAGAGTGCATTGAGACCTTACAAGTGCATGGACATAGTTCTCTTGACCAATAATGGATTTTCCTCTTACTTTGAACTTGTATTTGACCTGGACTACCACACACCATTTATTTGCCGTTTTAAGCTGTGTGTTATACTAGGTGCTGCGTCTGTATTATGGCTTTTTTAAAATTCAATTCCTTTTCTGAGGTTTCCACCAGAAACTGCCTGAAAAATCAGCATGAACCTTTTTTTTTGTCATCGCTTTAAATCATTTTACATATGGTCCTGTCAGGTGAAATGTATAGTACTGGATGATAGATTTGCCAGCACATTACTGTTATTTTACAGCATGCCTACTGTAATCTACTAAATACTAGTGAAAAAAAGAAAACAAAAAGAAAACAAAAAGAAAACAAACAGCATTGTGCTGCATACTGTTAATGTTTACTTGCACCATACTGTTCATTTCATACAGTTTACACTTCATTACTGTAAAATGTATCAAAATATTGTAGCAGTACTTTTTACATGAACATAATTCCTAATAGTAAATAGAGTCTCATGCTGCATCTCATTTTCTATATACCTTAAACTTATTTGTTATCTTTCTTAAGTAATAATATCGGCTTTTCTACCTACTTTTATGCACTATGTAAAAAAGACACATATAGGGTTCAGAGTCAGAAACTGGAGCAAATGTAAAAGTGTTAAAGTTTGGCTATGTTGAAATTGATGCAGAAACAGACCACAAGACCTTTAATCTGTGACCTGTGTAAATATTCTTCTGCTAGATGTCTAGTTTTAAGTTGTACTAAATACCATATTCTGAAAATTATGATATTGGACTTATATGGATATATGAGGCACATTTTAGGCTACATCTGAAGTCGTATTCAAACAGCAAAACTGCCTTGGTGAGAACTGCTGTGCTAAGTATTTCATAACCACCTTTAAGATGAATGTTAGCTAGAAATATTAATACCATTTTTGAGAATCGTTTATGATGGCCTGTTGATTGTTAAGGATTTGTGATGTGGTGTTCATTGTTTATGAGACTGGGCACAGGTTTAGGTTGAGGCAGCAAAATGTAAATACAACATTTGTAACAATTTAAACAACTATCAAACACTACTGAATTACTGATTTAAACCCAAACACGTGCATTGCCTTGAAATGTTGAGATTACAGGTGCAGAACTATACATAATTCAACCAACTGCTTTTTTGGTTTAATAAAATATTTTAGACTTACAATTTGACTTTTGTATTCTTACTGACATGCTGGGACCCACGGATTATGGTCGTACTCAGGCATCAGAGTGACACTCAAGTCTGACTTAACCAAAAAAGAAAAAAAAAATGGTTTTATAACATGAAAGTGTAGAGTAGCTTGCTGTGAATATCTTTTGATGCTGAGGCATCAAACAGCATTTTGAAGCATTTTGATGTTGATGCTGTCACTGTTACTGCTGAAGCCCTAGAGGCCTCAGCAATCATAGTAATTTCCTGTATTTTTATAGAAAATTGTTATAGTATATTATGATATAAGTCATATAAAGGTCCAGGTAGTTGTTATTTCCTATGCTTATGCAGTATACAGAGCCCAGTTCAGTGTAAAAGAGCCTGTAAAGAGATCAAAATGTACTGTATTTACAGTTAGTTTGTCAGAATGCTAAGCTGAGCCACTTGTACATAGACTTCCAGATCCAGCCAGGTTACATTTGCCTTAGCAGTCCATTCAAACCTTTCTGACGCAATCGAACAGAAACACTTTTTATTCCTCCCTGTTCCTGGAGAATATCTTGAACTCTGAAAGCATTGGAGAAGAGACTTGCTGAAACTGCTGGCATAGTCAAGAAGCTGTAGTGACACCTAAGATTATCAAGTGAACCTCTTTCCATCATCGAGGACATCAGACAGCATCACAGAGGCCACACTCAGTCCGGCCATGATCTGAAAGAAGTTGGCAGCAAGAGGATGAGGAATGATGTGTGACCAAACATTAATGCAGAAAATCTCAAGCTCTTTGGCATCACAGTAAAGCAAGCAAGCAGCATCATTAGGAATACCAGAGAACGAAAAGGCAGTGAGTTAAGGTTTTAATATATTTGTGTCTGTGCAATACTTAAGATATCAGCAAGAGTAAGATATAGGCACAAGCTAAAACCAGATCCCTCTAAGCTGGTTCACCAGGGAAACAGTAAAACGCTACAAAATACCACTATTATTGTATACTATTACTTTCTCTATGGGTCTGAATTGTAAATGGAAGTTCACAATTAATCAATTGTGTGTCAAAGAAAGCAAGATAAACTAGTTGCTGATTAAAATAAATAAATCATAATTATAAACATAATTTTGCCAGAGCTTTTTGGCTTTAATATGTACCTTTTATATCCTTTTATAGGTTGTGCATATGTTATATATTCCTTAATTCCAATGATTTTGATATTTTAGCTGTCCTTTTCTGTCTCAATGCCACGTGTGGTTTCCTTGGATAAATTTCCTGAAGCAACATTTGGTTTTGCACTTGTACTCACACTTTAACTGCCTCATATTCTAATAGCTTGGGCTGTAACAAAGCCCTAAGGTTGACAGTCTCTGATTCTTGTGTTGCTCATATTCCAAGGATAATATCACTTGCCCCATAAGCCAAATCATAATAATGGTATGCTTTCTTTCACTGTGGTTCTGAATGGTAAATGGAAGTTTGTTAGGCATGTCGAACACCTCAGGAGACCTTTTGCTATTGTCCGTGCACAATTTAATTTGTGCAAACTGTCAGTCCACACCTCTCCCTCTCTCCTGCCTAGCACGCACGCATGCATGCTTGCTTGCTTCTGAAATGGCCCTCTAAAGGGCCTTAGCTGGGAGACTCGGCAACAGTTTTGATTTATGTCCCAGTGGGACAGCCATCTCTCTATGGACTGTATCGGACTAGGAATGTCAGTTTCAAGCTATGCCAGCTGCCATCTATCACCAGAAAAACAATCTGACAATAGGACCGAGTTCAACCACAGGTTCTCCCTCAACTCCTCAAAAATCTCTTCATACTCTCACAAAATGACATCAAACATAACAGACGATGAAGATGAACTTGAAAAAGTCAATATCAGAAATGACTTTTAATCAAAAAGCAGCTCTTAAACTCAAAATTAATTCCACCTTTACTTTAGTTTTGTTCTCATTTGACATATCCACAGGATCTTGGGAGCAATCATTTGGCACACTTAGTTTTACCCCCATCCTGTGAACCTATCTAATCCTGTGAATAAAAAGAGGATGTGTCCATATCTTCTGAGAATTTGTTAACTTTCTTTGTCTTGCAGAAACTCCTATTAACCCAAAGTTTTAATCAGTATAGTGAATACTGCACTGCACCCTAGGGTAACTGCCAGCCCTACGGCAGCTCCTGAAAGTGAAAAAGACTTTTTTTTCCCACTCACGACCGACAGTATAAGATCTATTGTCACACTGCACAACCCACCATTTCCCTAGAGTTAACATTATGTGCTGCACTTAATAATATCTATTGTCGCTCTCCTCCCGGTCTGACATGAGTTCACGTATGAACCCTATGTTTGCAGAGCTCTGCTCCCTGACACCAAAGAGCATTCAGCAAAGTAAAGTAAAGTTTCTATATTTAATCACAGCATATTAACCCCGTGAAGTCTCAAGTCATAACCGACACTGTGTTTTTGAGAACAATAAAAGGACATTTTGGTTGATTGAGCTTTGATGATTGTCAGTTAAAATGTCTGTGGCCTGTAATTGCCAAGACTTGAAAGCCTAAACTCACATATTCTGATAACAAAATGTTAGGGTCTGGTGTGTTATTTTGTTTCATTTGTTTTAATTAACCAAGCAATTTCTTTTTTGTTTGTTTCTAAGACTATTAAAATGTTATAGATATTTATTTAAATAGTTGTGCAGTGGAGCAGAAAGCAAAATTGACCTTGGTACATTTAAAGATTGAACTGTATTCAAAAAGAATTGTGCACTTCAGAAGACACAACTATAAGGGTTGGGCGATACTGCAGCACTCTCCAAGCTCATGTGAACTGATGCATATTTGGGTAAAACCCTCAACTTTACTTGACTGGACTCAGTAATCCCTGGTCAAAGTTGTTGTTTTTATGTAAGACTCTGGAGGTGGAAAAGAGCTTTATTTTCACAGTTTCAACAACATTCTGAACACATTGCAATCAGGTTTCAAGATTCACTACAGCACTGAGTCATCTGTCCTCGAGGTGGCAAATGATTTATTGGTGTCCTTAGACTCTGGTAATTATGCAATTATAATTCTGTTAAACCTCTAAGCTGCCTTTAACACATTCGATCATTCGGCTCACCTAACTACATGGCTCACAGTCAGGGTCAGGTTTGCAGCTGTTTGCTTCTAAATTTCAGCATCTTCTTTTAGTTTAATTAGATGCTTATTCTTTATCTACATATTTCTCTTTTTAAGCAAAAATCTAAAATTCTCAGGTAAAACTTAATATTTGCTATAGGGGCGTGTGAAGTAGACTATACTGGTAGGGAATTGGCAAAGTGAAAATACACTTACGGTGTGGCTGGATAGTCGAGCTATTTGAAGATGAGTATAAAACCTAAGTAAAAAAGCACAATATCTGTCCATTTACCAATGTCCAATGCATGTATCAGGACCACTGCTGGGTTTCAATTTTAAATTCTTGCTCAAAGATACTTTACAGAAAGTGCGGGTTGTCTACTAATCTGGAGGTTGGTGGTCTGATCCCTGACTCCTTCAGTCTATCTACTAAATCACAGTTGCCCCAAACATTGGATCCCAGTATTAGATAACATAGTCCTCAGTAAGAGGAGTGATGGTAACTTAGTAGACTTTCAACCTGAGCACCACAGTATGCCACTTTGTCCCATTGTGAGCTTTGGTTTTTCCACTTTCTTTGTTTGCACTCCCTGTTTAGTTATGTTGTTAATTACTGTTTAGGATTCACTTCCTGGCTTCTTATGTTAGCTTTAGGTAGGATGGGAATCGATAAAAATTTAGGGATTCGAATTCACTTATCTGCTTTAGAAAGGTGAACAGGTAGAAAGGGAAGCTGCAGCCTGATCTCATCTGCTTGTTACCTGTTAAAGTTAAGGGTGTGGCTACTGGGGTTGGCATTCACTCAGCTTTCATTCTGGGTTCAATAGCATGTTTTCTTGGCAGATGCTTACAATGAACCGAAGTTGTGTGAGCAGCATAATGCAGTTGTTTCTGTCCTGGATGCAGTTTTCCACTTGCACAAAAGGATGAGAGAAATTGTAATGTCCATATCCATACGCTTGACTGCATCACCGTTTTCCATCTCTGGCACGCAAACTGAAATCAGCTGATTGTAGCATGAGGGCAAGAACCGATAAGCGGGATCAATAGGCAGGCTGACTAACAATTCCAAGGAACTGAACTCCTGGGAACTGGTTTTCTACAAAAACTGGTTTTTGATTCCCATCCCTAGCTTTGGGTGACATTTTTGATTCACTAGACTAAATGGTGATTGGGGACTGGACAATGGGCATATGGCTCTATAGTCTAGGATCCCCAATGCCCTCTGTCTGGTTCTTGAAGTCTCCCTCTCCCTGTTGCTCAGGCAACTGGCCTTCAGTGCATTTCATCACATCATTAGTCAAACAGATGCCTATAAAAGTGTTTTCCAAAAATTCATTCACTGAACATCCTTTAGTGGGTGAAAAAGTGGCAGAAGTGGAATGTTTCAAGTGTGTGAGTTACAATACCAATAAAAATACTGACTGTCCATTTGTTTTGGACAACAACATAAGGAAGGCAATTGCAGTATGCAATAAATTCTTTTCATTATTCAATGTAATTTGTGCATTTTTAATGATTGATTGATTGATTGATTGATTGATCATACTTTATTCATCCCGGGGGAAATTGGGTTAAGGCTGCCAGCCGTGCCAGCGCCATGTTACCCTTCCGACCATACATACATTACGCAAACATCACATGGGGAAGACAGGTCATAGAGGTATAACAATGGAAAATACACAACATGAGGAAAGACGAGGAGAAAAAAGAACTCCCCCCAGACTGAGCTCCAACAGGGAGATCAGTTTGAGAACAGAAAAATCAAAACAAAACACCTCAGCACATACAAAAAGCACATGACTATCAATACACCATAGAAACACAAGACAAGCAACAGGGGCGGGTAAAGAGTAATAGAGAGCCGGTGTAGACAGCGCATCCAGTCCTGCAGCATGTCTGCGCTGGTCCAGTCGACCGCCATCTTCCCCGGGAGGGGACAAGCATTGAAGGCGTTTGGAAAGGGAGGGGGGATGAGTGTGTATCAGTGTATGCGTATGTGTGTGTGTGTCCAGAGTTCAGCTGAGACAGTGTCCTTCGCCCTGCCAGGCTAGGTAAACAGTCTTCCAGCTAACCCATGTGGCCTTGCATAGGGGAGGAACAGTCTAAGCACAGTCTGTTATCAGGGTGTTTTTGTTCAGCTCCAGTCTTGAGATCACAGCTGGCGCCGAAGTGGTAGCCGCATGAAGTGATGGTGGTTTTTACTTTAGTTCGAACAACTCATATGAATTTCAAAGCTGTTCTAACAGTCCGACACTGGTCTTTCAATCTCCCGTTGGAGAGCCATGAGCTTCTCCATGATGTTATCAGAATCAGAATCAGAATCAGAAAGGGGTTTTATTGCCAAATGTTGAGCAGGTTTACAACATTAGGAAATTACTGCGGTGCTTAGTGCAAACATACTGTCATGTTATCCAACTTACGCTCCGTAATGATCAAGTCATCACTTTATATGATGTATAATTTGTTACCATTTTAAAATTTAAATGTTTTTTTTTCCTGTTGTGATTTAAAATATTAGATTGACAAGTTAATTTCTAATAAAATCAGTTCTGGTGAGCTAAAGTAGTACACACTAGATATGGACAAGGCCTGCTGATTGGACTGTTGAAATTTGAGTCAACCTGTGAGAAGTAATCTGGCTCAACCAGTTTGAGAGTTTTTAATTGTACCAAATAACATCATAACTGCATAGTTGTATTCCAGCCCACTCTGTGATACTTTTTTCAAACCTTCTGTGGCCCTTAGAGCATCTGTGTAAACAGCTTAAGTCCTGTATTTTCTAAATCCTGCATTAATTCTGGGAAGCACAAATAGACTCTCCAAGGATAGGATTTACTGGTGGGTAAATATAATCTAATTCTAAATCTGAACTCTGCATCCAACTGTAATGCTCTATCAAAGGAAAAAGCCCAAACATTACAGTCAATTTGATGATGTTGAGGAAAATTTTAAGCCGTGTAGACTACAAATTTTACTTTAGTATGAACACATACCAGACTTATCAGTGTAAACAAGATTTTCTTCCTGATCATAGTACTGTGGAATAAAACCAAGCATAGTGTTAGGCAGGCATGTCTCAAGTCAAACTCAGTTGGAGCACCAACTTCAGCTAATCTTCAGTACCTGCTCTGACTCCGGCTGGTCTTGCTTCTGCTCTGCTAATATCAAACTTTGTCAATGTGCAAACTCAGAGAGTTCACAAGACAAGGCTGTTATAGTTAGCTAATCAAACTTAAAACTAACTGCTTGTAACTGAGCAGTTAGTAGCAGTGTCAATACATTTCAATATGTTGAAATGTATTGACCATGTATTGACCAGGTTGTGTTGACCATGTCAGTACATTTAGACATGGTCAACACAACCTGCACAGTCATCTCAAAGATTTATGGAAAATGCTCAGCAGTTCTTTTGGGGCGGAAATGTCCTGCAAGAGGACAATAGTCAGTCTGGTTCAAGATGATCTTCAAGCATCTCTGAACGCACAACATATTAAATCTTGAAGTGGATGTGCCACAGGAACAGAAAGCCACACCGAGTGCCAGCTACGAAGACTGAGAAGACATTGTCTCATCTGATATCTGAGTTTCTACTGGGACATTTGGATGGTAGCAGGATAACACACCATGTTACAAAGCTTGAACTAATTATTTGATTCAGGTGTGTTGACCCAGGGCGATATCTAAAACCTGCAGGACACCGGCCCTTGAGGTCTGGATTTGGACACCCCTGCCTTAGATCATCTCAAACTTGTTTCTTGAAGATGACAGTGAGGTTACGGTACATGAATGGACTAGATCTCAGTCCAAGTGAGGCAATTTTGAACATCTTGGAACAGAAGATCAATATACAATATCATCAAATATGCAGCAAATGTGTGATGCTATCCAATATCAAGATAGACCAGGGTAGTTTAATGGTTCCAGCACCTTCTTCAGTCTATGCCATGAAGAACACATGGAACATAGAATATGGCAGTAAAAGTCACACCAATCATACATGCCATTCCTTTTCCTTCTTGTCTCACACTGTGTGAATTCACAGATGCAACACCTTTCACTTCAGCAAAGTCCAAAGACTGTGTGACTCCTGTGACCTCCTCCCTTTCACCTGGAATTTGTCTTCACTGTGTGTTTGTGTGTGAGAGACATGTTGTCACTGTGAGTGACACTCACCTCAAGTCTCATCCATTCCCACCTCAACTGTCTAAACAGAGACAGCTGGGCTAGGAAGAGGCAGAAACAAACTTCTCAGGGGCCAAGTGACAGTGTCTAGTTTTGATGGTACTAAAGCCATAGATACGCATTGCAATTAAGCAGCACCATCTGAACCATGTTGTTCTTTTTATTAATAATCATTAAAGGTTAAAAAGCTTAAAAATAGTTCATTAATTCAGTTAAAACTACCCTTCCTGATGTATCCAGTGTAAGACAGGAAAAATACAACACCGGAAGAAGTACAAAATGACAATCAATCATCATCCGTGTGGAGCTCCATTTTACCTCGTGGAGTGAGGAAAATGAAAAAAAGAAACGACACTTATTAATTATATGAAGGCAGTTGGAATCATAGTGACCAAAAATACCACTGGTAATACATTACGCTGTAATGAACTGAAACTGCAGAACCCTTAAACAGGCACATGTACAGACTGTTTGCCATTGAAAAACTAACCAATTCAAAGAAGGGTTCAGAGAAAATGCTGTGGTCAGACGAAACCACAATCAGGCTCTATGGCATCAACTTGATGTGAAGAGAAGTGCTAAGCATGAGCTAAAGAACAGGAGCCCTACTGTCAAGCAGGGAGGTAGAATCATTTTGTTTTGGGGTGTTTTTATGCTAAGGCTAAATACATATTATACAGCGTAAATACAGAATTTCACAAAGGAATCACCATTACAAAACTGATATGTTCTTGCAAAACACATCAGTGTGGTCTGCAACATCTGCAATTTATGCAATATTTCGCTGTGCCAAGAAAATCATGTTGTTGCCAGAAAAGGTTGATGTAGCTACTCTGGATTAGGTTACAGTTGCCATCCGAGTTGAGGCATTTAAATATCTTGGGGTTCTGTTTGCAAGTGAGGGGAAAGTAGAGTGTGAGATTGACAGATGTATTGGTGCAGCATCAGCAGCGACGAGGACACTGCACCAGCATATTGTGGTGAAGAGGGAGCAAAGTATAAAAACAAAGTTGATTTACTGAGCAATCTAGATTCCTCCCTTAACCTAGGGCCATTAGTGACTGAAAGAATAAGCAAAAAAAGTAAAATTATATTCATACCTGTCAAGATAAATATCACAAAGTGCTCCACAACAATATGTTTGATCATAAAAACAAAAGCTAATCAAATTCAAGTTTAAAAAGAAGAGTTTTTAGTTGTTTTCAAGTTCAGTGGAGCAGAGTCTGCAGGCAAAAGCTCTGTCTGGTTTAGTTCCCTGGCTTGTATGATGCACAGCCAGCAGGTCCTGGCTGTGCATCATACAAGGCTGTATGACTCCACTGGAAAAGTATGGATGTATAGATGTTAGAGACCAAAAGAATATTAAACGTGGATGGATGGATGCAAAACATGGTGCCATGCCCTTGCCTAGTGGGACCACTGAAGATAAAACTAGTTTCCTGCAAGTATTTGTTGAATCTCACCAATGGTTTGAAATACAAACTGTTCAGCTGTCATGTGTGGCAAAGGAAACCATAAAATACTATGCTGCTGGGATTACCACACTACAGAATAGTCTGAGTTAACAGTCATTGATTTTTTTTTCCGCTGATCATTTGATTTTCAAAACTGCACAGGAACCCTGACAAATTAAAACCCTGCTCTGCACTACCCGACTCACTGGACCCTCTACAGTTCGCATACCGCCACAACAGGTCCACTGATGATGCCATAGCCCTGACACTACATACTGCCCTGTCACACCTGGAGAAGAGAGACACGTATGTGAGAATGCTGTTTGTAGATTACAGCTCAGCATTCAATACCATCGTTCCCTCGAAGCTGGACAGGAAACTGCAGGATCTAGGACTGAGCAGCTCCCTCTGCAGCTGGATCCTCAGCTTCCTGTCTGACAGACGCCAAGTGGTCAGACTGGGCAGCATCACCTCATCCCCCATCACACTGAACACTGGTGCTCCACAGGGGTGTGTACTGAGCCCTCTCCTGTACTCACTCTACACCTACGACTGCACAGCCACTAACAACTCCAACATCATTGTGAAGTTTGCGGACGACACTACAGTGGTGGGTCTTATCACCAATGGTGATGAGACGGCTTACAGGGAGGAGGTCAGCACCCTGACCCACTGGTGTCAAGACAACCATCTCACCCTCAACGTCGCAAAGACAAAGGAGTTGATAGTGGACTTCCGGAGGTGCAGGGAAGTACACACCCCCATCACCATCAGCGGCGCTGCTGTGGAGAGAGTGAGCAGCTTCCGGTTCCTTGGTGTACATCTGGCTGAGGATCTTACGTGGTCAGTACACACAAACAAAACAGTGAAGAAGGCGCAGCATCGCCTCTTCTTTCTCAGGAGACTGAAAAGATTCGGCATGAGCCCCCGCATCCTCAGGACCTTCTATCACTGTGCCATTGAGAGCATCCTCACTGGATGCATCACCACCTGGTATGGCAACAGCACCGCCTACAACTGCAAAGCTCTCCAGCGAGTAGTGCGGTGCTCTGAACGGATAATTGGAGGTGAGCTTCCCTCCCTCCAAGACATCTACAGGAATGAGGAAAGCGGGGAGGATCATCAAGGACTCCAGTCACCCCAGCCATAAACTGTTCAGACTACTTCCCTCCCCATCTCCAGCTGCCTCCCTCTTCCCGCTCCTCCACAACCACTCACACATGCAGGGCCTTGGAGTGGGGGGTATGTCACCAGGGTGCAGAGGAGGCTACCCCCCCCCCCCCCGTCCCCTTCTGGCTGCCTCTGCCTCAATTTTATCCCACAACTTAGACATTCACATTATTCACACTCTCATTACACATACATATAGGATCTTGGGGGTGGGCACAATCACGGAGTCCAAATTACCATCAGGGTGTACACCTCACCCCTGACGTCGTTGCCCACCTCTCAATTTTAAATACACTTAGTCATTGAGGGCTAGCAGGAGGGACTATGCGCTTACCTGCTGCTCCTTGGCAGGTAGCTCCATGCCCTCCTGGGTTTTAATTGCACCTTAGAACACATATGCATCAACACTACAATGAGCGGGTGGAGGGAGGTTTGGAGTCTTCTCCCACCCCCATTCTCTGCGGCCTGCTGGAGCGGGAGGGCTAGTAGGAGGAGTTGGCCGTCCGACTGCGGTCTGGGGTGTGGGGCCTCCCTGCTGCTGCGGAGTCGGGGTGGTCTGCCTCTCCCCACCGCAGGGAAAAGGGTAACACCACCTGGGTCTGGGTGCAATTCCCCCCTCCAGGGGCAAGGGTACCTAGACCCGGTTTGTAGAGTACGCTTGGGGAGTATGATTGTGTGTACAGCGTCTCTTTATGTCTGTCTCCACGTTGGTTGAGTGTGGAGTGAGTGCATATGAGAGCATGAGGGTGGGAATGGATGTTTGTGTCTGTGTGTGCCCGTATGTCTGTGTCTATATGTCAGGTTGGGTATCAGACGCCACCTCTCTGGGGACACCTCAGGCCCTCCAAGGTTTGGAGGCCTATCTCCACCCACCACCACTTCCCCTGCCGGTGGCGGACTCCCTCAGGTGTCGGTGTGTTGGTGGTTCTTTGTATCTGGGGGTGGGCGTCTGGGTACACACCGGCTCACTCCTTGGCGGCCGCTTGTCGGGGCCTGGGGCCTGGGGCTCGCTCGGGCCCCTTTGGAGGTGGGGTGCCCCCGGCCTCTCGGCCTGGGGCTCGGTCACTCAGGCACAGCTGGGGGCCGGCGGAGCTCACGGGCGCGTCACTGCAACTCCCCCTGACTTCTGCTCCGCGGCTGCTGGGCGAGCCCTCATCTGGGACTCTCCTCAGCTCTTACTGGAACAGTGGCGCGGCTGCCCCTCTGTTGGTCTTCCATGGTCTCTTGTGTTCTGGGGGCCTCTGGATGTCTGGAGTTTTGATCTCCTCCATACCCGCTTCACACCCTGGAGGACGGGGCTGTGGCCCCCCCACACTCCCTAGCAGATCATTACATGGAGAAACCTTTGGAATGCAAGCATGCTGATCCACACAGGTATGCACACATGGGTATTCACAGACGCGGACTAAAGCTTTCTTGGCTGCTGCCTCAAAGCACACTGTGCGCTGTCTATCTTGCGTGCTGCACAATATCGTTTATTATTTAGTAAATATTGATATCTATGACTAGCTAGTTTATTGTGATGGTGCTTTGTTTTCTCTATTATTATGTTGCTCTTTGTTGTTTGCTGTCTCCTCTGTTTGTTTTTTTTGTTTGTTTTTTTTTTTCTCCATACAGGTGACCCAGGAGTTCTTTTTTTTTTTCTCTCTCTTCCCCCCCCTTCTCACCGTCTCTTCTCCCCTTTGGTTTTCTTTCTTTCTCTCCCCCTCTTTCTCTCATTCATTCCCCCTGTCCTATTTATTTTTAAAAAAAAAAAAAAAAAAAAAAAAATGGCAAAGGATGAACTGAAGCTCTGCCATCACGTAATGTCGCATACTGCTGTTTCTGATGTCATTTAAAAAAAAAAAAAAGAAAAAAAAAAAAAACTGTTCAGACTACTTCCATCAGGAAGGAGGTTCTGCAGCATCCGGTCCCGTACCAGCAGACTGAGAGACAGCTTCTTCCACCAGGCCATCAGACTGCTGAACACGTCATAGACACCTCCGCTTCACTACTGGAACTTTAACATTATGCACTCCATACTGTACAGTAATGCCACTGTTTTGCACATGTCTCAACTTTGTATATTTTTATATATTTTATTTATTGTTTACTCTATTTAATTTGTAAAATATGTGTACACACACACACATCCAGAAATGCATATACTATTATATATTGTACATATATTTATTAGTTTCAGATGTAGCCATTATTGTATTTTGCACAACTCTGTTGCTTGTGAAGCTCGCACACAAGAATTTCACTCACATGTGCTGTACCAATGTACCTGCACATGTGATGTGACAATAAAAGTGATTTGATTTGATTTGAAATTAACCACTAGCAAGTACTACTACTACTACTGCTAATAATAATGTATACTTTATTGATCCCCATGGGGAAATTCCTCTCTGCATTTAACCCATTCTCTCAGTGAAGCAGTGGGCAGCCATTGGGCGCCCGGGGAGCGGTGTGTAGGGACAGTACCTTGCTCAGGGGTACCTCAGGGTAGCCGTTCAGTGGATTCCAAACCTCGACCTTCCGATCATGGGGCCACCACTCTACCTACTGAGCTATCCCTGCCCCATAATAAGTGGGTACAAAAACAACACAAGTGGGACGCTGCCACCCTGCGAGGATAGCTGCACTGTGTAAAGTGGGTCTTGAAATTGCTGCTGCTGCATGGATTGGAGATGGTCCAATCAATCACACAGGCAGACAGAAAGTAATGAGGAAGAAGCGGTGGAAAGGCAGGGATCAAAAGCGTACTGGAAAATCGTACTCAAGTGCTGGAATTTTAATGAGTAATAATTTAATTATGTAAAATGTTAATCAGATAAAGTAAAAAGTAGGTCTTTCATATTCAACATTGGCCTGTTACAGTTTTCAAAGAGTAAAGGATAAAAAAAATATGACATATCTACATATATGTTATATTTTTCACCCCTTACTTTTGAAACACTAGTGTTTTTGGCTATGTTTGTGTACATTCTTATGCAAAATCACATTACATTCGGGGTCTGTATGTCCAATTCAACAGTAAATCCATTCTCTGTAGACAAAGACTTAGCTGCCTGTGCAAATAACTGATAATACAATTATATAACTGCCTTCCACAGTAGTGTACTGTGAGTACATTTATTTGTTGCTTCCATCCTGCAGAAGGGCTCTTTTTAGACGGAGTGCAAGCAACAATTCCATATAGGAGCGTGCATGTACTTATTTGGAGATAAAAGCACTCAAAAGGGTTAGTCACACAGAATGATAGGGGAAAAGCCGGGGCCGTAACACACTTGACTACCACTTATCATGTTGGACCAACAACTAACACTTAGTGTGACACAGTTACCCCCATGCTTGTTGGTTTGTTTCAATCAATTATGTGGAAAGAAAATGTAAGGCTCTTCTATTTTTTTCCTGTGTTTTGTTTTGTTTTTAAGAAAGACTAAATGATATTACCTGCTACTGTTTTTAAAAGCATATTGACTGAATAGAAGCCTTTGTGGCTAACAAAAACAAATTAATCCATTCCTGAGGCTCTTGGAGTTGATGGTGTGAGTTCAGTCGATTCTGCCAATTATATTTGAAAACTGGACATTGCTGCAAATTGCAAATTGCATCTGGCCTCCGCACCTGTCCAATACATCTAGGCCAAGTAAGCTAAATGAGGCAATCCTACACTTTGGGGTGGCTCAGACATTGATCTGTCTGCAATATCCCTCTTCCATGACCACAAGACATTTTCAGTGTTATGGAAAATCCGATGAGACCACACTTGGCCTCATGAAATAATTATTTAGAATGAATTGCGTAAAGTATAAATACATTTATTATGGACCATAACTTTGCATCATTGAGCCCCATCATAGAGCCAAAACAAACTGGTCTTTTAGAGGCCTCCCTATAATGGTGAAATTTTCACCAAATAGAAGTGCTGCCTTAAAAAAATCTGTTACGTTTCAGATGCTACTAAAGCATGATTATTTGTATCTTCTTTCACAGAAGAAAAGGTCAAACCCAGGGAAGCGATACAAGCAAGAGTCTCATTAGATTATCCCGGTCCACAAATGTAGCAAAATGACCTTTATGACATTGCATTATTACTTTACAATGGCAGCTAACAGCATGAACCTACATAATCAGTTTGTTTCTTATTGCTGCATACAGTTGAGGCAATACTGTGCATAATCATCTGCTTAAATTACTGAAACACTCATTTGTACATTAATCTTTAATGGGTAAAAACTCATAATTCCATAGCACCAAATCACACATTTGATGCTTTTCTCCCTGTCTGCAGTTTGCTTTGAAAGTCATGGAAGAGAGCTTTTTATGCAGAGATGCATTTCATATCTCTGCCCCCAGGGGCAGGCAGCATAGGAACACGTACAGAGGACTCAAAAAGAGAAGACATGTGGGCTCAGAAACAGCAGTCACCTTCAAGCTGATAAGCTGACTTTAATGTAACAATTCACCATGAAATGCACACATCCAAGGTTATAACAACAGCCTGTGAACCAGCATCTACAGCGTTAAAGCAGATGCTCCAGCTCCTGGTCTTTGTTTTTGCCATCCTACATGTGTTTGAAATTTAACCAATCCTGCACTTTGATCCATGCTACTTCTAACTATGCCTACTTACAGCATGCTCTTGTAAATAATAACCTCAGTCTATGACTAAAATTACTTTTTGAGTTATGTGGAAGCAAAAAAAGACAAAAAAAGACAAAAAAAAAAAAGCATCCTGATTTGAGGTGATGATGATGATGTGTTGAAATTATACAGGGCTGGCTGCTACAGGTCAGACTGAAAAGGTAAAACATAATGTGGAATAAGGGATTTAGAAGGATGCCCTCAAAAGCACCAGCAGTAAAACTACATGTGCATTCACACCTGGTGTGCTTTTTTACCATTTGTGTTCTTTGTAGGAAGTAGAGGCAATGTTGTCACTTGTCCGTTGTGAATATGAGCACAAAAATTCACAGAACTCTTTGCTACTTGTTACGAGGAGGCTTCTCATGCTTTTTTTTAATATAATAACCACCATTAAAAATTCTAAATAGATAATTATGCTTTAGTAAATAGTTATTATTCTGGTAACTTTTAAACAAAACAATAAAATGTTTAAGAATAATTTGTGATATTTATGTCTTTTTTTTTTATTTTGTGCTGTAAAAAATAATTTAATATGATCATTTGTATCGCATCTGATAAGAGACAATAAATAATTGTGAGTTCAGTGCTCAGTCAATGTAGAAAAGAGCTTCATTTACCACTTAAGTATTACTTTCTTTCAAGATTACCAAATATTGTGGTGGTACTGTAATAAAGGTTGCATCATGGAGGCCATACTCATTTGCAGGGTGTCAAATATTATCAAATATTTTGCCTGAGATATTTTTCTGGCCTTGGTGCTGTAACACACTTGTGTGAGTAATAGTGAGATCAGTCTCAAACTCAATCCCTCAGACAAACCTTGAGTCACTTTTTAAGGTATAATCTTATCATTAAGGAATGAATGGGAGTATTTTAGCCTAAACATGAGTGCGTCTTAAGCCTAACCAAGTAATCCTGGTGCTTGCAGTGAGTGAACAGCGAAAGTAAAAAAAATGTGTGAAACCAAAACTGAACAGTGAGTGAAACAGGATAGGAACTGCAGTATTTAGTTCACAGTTGCTTTATTAACACCGCTGCTACACCACCGCACCACATATATGCTGGTTAAAACCAGTATTATGAACAAAAGGTTCACCTTTTAGTTTCAACCCATCAGACTGATGCTTACAGATGAGCATCATATTATTCATTTAGCATTCACATAATTTTATCCTTGTCCAAAATTTTAAAATAACAATCCAAACTTTTGAGACACCACTCATTAACACATAAAACATTTAATTATGACTTAATTCACTAAATAATGCCATTCAATTTTCTGTTAATTATTAAGAGTTGCTAATAACCTGGTTGCTACCAACTTTTCCTGAATGTAACTTAGGAGCCAATCTTGGGATTGTCATATCAGTAAATTCATAATGAACAATGTTAGGAAGTCATCTTATTATAGTATTTGTTTTTTTCTCCTGGTCTTAAAATTGATCAGCCAGTAACTCTGCAATCTGCAATCTTTGTGAATGCTTTGCACAAAGTGCAGTCAAGTCAGGGACAAGCAGTACTGCAGACTTGTTTTCTTGATAGTTTCTGGGTCCTTGGAAACTTGGGTCATTGAGAGAGAAAAACACTGCTTTCTGCAATAGAAGGGAGGCCTGAAACTTTTTTTTCCAATTAAAATGTGCTTAAAATTGAACTGGAAAAACTGCAAAAGTTGCTACTCTGTGGCCTTGGTAAGTTAACCAAATGTACTGTAGGAGAGTGTCTGATGGGTTATTGAAAAATAGAATCTATTTCTCAGTATTATCAAAGTAAAGTATTCCCCACCTGTTTAAGACTCGAAGCACAAACAAAAACAGAGTTACTTAAAATTGAACTCACACTGAGTCTTACCTCTTGGTTAATGATGTTAGAATGGATATAATAAATCAACCATGATGTAACCAGCCTCACTGTGGCAATTCAAGTTGACATCAATTGCTGGATGATTAGCTTGCAAACTCAAACTAATCTTCTAGCATTTCGACCTAACAGGATGATGATAAAACTAATAGCAGGAGGGAATTTTGGAGTTGTGGTGCTTCAAAGAGGGCTCTCCCATGAGAGTTCCCCTGTTGATGTGTAAAGACTTGCTTTGGTGCTTATTTCATCAGTCAAATAAGACAAGCTGCTAGAGTGATAATCTGCCTGATATTGGCTAACCTACGAGAGAGTTCAGGCCACACAGGGAGGGCTAACCCTAGAGCTCCAGCTCATAAGTAATGGTGTGCGATTAGACCTTCGCAATAGAGGTCCTTATCATATGACCCGGCTGGGAACTGTGGAGAGAGAGTTCACCTGCCTCAGATGAACTCTTCTAATGATTCCCTCCTCGCAGCCATAATTAAACCCGTTGCCCATTGTCTTGATTCATTAACTCCACAACTTGGTTTGCCAACCTTGATCAATTACGTGACCACCTATCTCAGCCAAGCTCCTTAGTTAACACTCTCACGTAGCTTCGCCATCGTGTAAGTGGCAGCACAGGAGCAAGACTGCGTGCACGTGTGAAAGTGAGTGAGTGAGAGTGGAAGACATTATCATTCCGCACAGTGAAACCTTAATGGATGTCTCAACAGCAACAACACTAAGATGAGACAAGCATTTAGTCCATGTCTAGACCCAGGCAGCGTACGTGTGTGTTCCGGTGTTGTCACCAAAAAAACTTACATTCTCTTTAAAACGGATGAATATATACAACTCTGACACTAATTAATGCAGTGTTGGTAATTATTATTTTCTCTTTTTTCTTTTTTAGAGTTGCTCTAAAGGGGTAGATGGAGTGAGGAGGGGTGAATATGATGTTGATGGTAAACAGAATAGAGTGTGGGTGGTCCATCACTATGTTGTCTGACAGATCCTATTGTACTGTACTGCAAACTCAAACACATACACACACAAGTGGAAAGATTTCAAACAAAACACTGCAAATGAATGACTACAGGGCTGTGAGCACATTAATTTTGGCAGCTTGCTAATCTGGAGCATTAATGTGTGTGTTAACACAATCTTCCCAAGAGGTTAGCAAGGTAGATGTTTAGGTCCATACCAGTACAAATAGAAAAAGACTGAACTAGTATGGTTATTTTGATGGTTTTGCAGGAGACGCGCCTCTTCTCTCTAAAAAGAACATGGCAACAAAGCTTAGGTTTGTGAAGCTGCATTTTAACAAACTTTCTTTTGGAACAATATTCTTTGGCCAGATTTAAGCAAAGTGGAGATGTCTGGCTATAATGCATAGTGCCATATTTGGTGAAAACCAAACACACCATATGAGCACCTCATACCAACTGTCAAGCACGGTGGTGGAGGCACGTTGATTTGGGTTTTTCTTTCAACCACAACACCTGGTCACCTTACAGTCATTGACTTTATTCATAGAGAAGTTCATAGTTAAGTATGAGGTCCTCAGTGTGACAGCTAAAGGTTGGCCGAAACTGAGTCACGAAACAGAACACTGATCCCAAGCACAGCAGCAAATTTACAACAGAATGATAGTGAAAGAAAAGAATCAAAGTGTCCCAATGGCCCAGTGAATGTCCAGACCTCAACTTGATTGAGATGTCATGGCAAGAAATGCAAATCTCAATGACTGTGCTTCAAGATGGCGCCGAGTATGGCAGCCTCGTCGCGAGCTCCCCCAAGCAACGGCTTTCTTCTGTGTTTAATTTTACTTTTCCTTTATTTTTTCACGAGCAGCACTTGTCTCCTTGTGTACGACCGACAAACCTTACTGGACATAAAAGACGGTCTTTCTTATAACTTTCCGGAGTTCAAGTTTTGCAACACGGACGCTCCGTTTGCAGACCCCCCATTCATCTCACCTGAGACGCCTTTGTTCTCTGGCCCTGGAGGCCGCAAACGCCGACGCAGAGGGAGAAGATCTGGCGTTCTGGTTCGACTGAGACGGCGCACTTACAGACCACCATTACCCAGTTTATTACTGGCTAATATGCAGTCTCTGGAGAACAAGCTGTGCGAGCTTCGGGCACGGATCTCATTCCAGCGAGAGATGCGGGACTGCTGCGTGATCTGCCTCACAGAAACCTGGCTATCGGACAAAGTACCGGACTCCGCAATACAACTGCCGGGGTTCTCTGTGCACCGCGCGGACAGGTCACAGGATCTTACTGGGAAAAGCAGAGGCGGTGGTGTGTGTTTCATGATCAACAACAGCTGGTGTGATTATGCGAACGTGCACCCGGTCAAATCCTTCTGCTCACCGGACCTGGAGTACCTGATGATTAAGTGCCGGCCATTCTGGCTACCGAGGGAATTTACAGCAGTGATCATTACGGCTGTTTACATACCCCCACAAGCCGACACTGACCGTGCACTCAGGGAACTGTACAGCGCGATCAGCAGCGAGGAAACCGCACACCCAGAGGCAGCGTTTATCACAGCCGGAGACTTTAATAAGGGAAACCTGAAGAAAGTCTCACCAAAACTCCATCAACACATCCTTTTCAACACACGTGGAAACCGGCTACTCGACCACTGTTACACCTCTTTCCGGGATGCGTACTGTTAGGTTTGTAGCATAAACCTATTCGCTGGAACGTTAAGACAATATAATTACACTGCTAAGCAAGACACAAATAGGCAAAGTTCTTCATGTTACTCGTGCACGGGAGAGAACCGGACAACCGCTTGACTCCAGTTGGTCTCGTCCGTTCTCCCGTATCACTGTCCTTTTATTGAGGTTACATGAATATGCATAAGTTCATTAACATATGACGTCTACATACACAAAGAGTACCTTGCCTGTGTGTGTGTGTGTGTGTGTGTGTGTGTGTGTGTGTGTGTGTGTGTGTGTGTGTGTGTGTGTGTGTGTGGGGACTGCTGATCAAAGGGTCAAACATCCTTGGTCAGGAAGAGGGTAGCCTCCCCCTCACCCTAGATGGTTCATCCTAGATAACACGGTGAGGAAGTCCTGCAGTTCATCTAAACAAAGAGCACTTAGACTAGAACAGACGCAACTACGTTAATCCTACCATAAAATAATAAGACACGGTATGACCTCTCATGCTCCCAAAGTGCTGTCTAATACACACAAAGTTTGCAGACTATCAAGGATCAAAACCTCTACCAATCTACAACTAATTACAAAACTCTAAGCATATATAAGTAAATATTTCTAAGCATAAATGACAATCAACAATACAAATCTAACACGTACAAAGCCCTCCCCCGCGCCCCATTCGGCCAATCAGATCACTGCTCCATCCTGCTCCTGCCCGCCTACAGGCAGAAGCTGAAACAGGAAGCTCCAACCCGGAGGGCGGTGCACTGTTGGACGGACCAATCGGAGTCTGCGCTGCGGGACTGTTTTGATCACGCGGACTGGGAAATGTTTCACGTGGCCGCCAGAGACATTGATGAATACACAGACTCAGTCTGTGGATTTATCAGGAAATGCGTGGAAGATGTCGTCCAATCCAGAACAGTCAAATCCTTCCCAAATCAAAAACCCTGGATTAACGGAGATGTTCGCGCGGCACGGAACACCGCCTTTGCCTCCGCGAACACATCGGACTACAAACACGCACATTACCAACTCCGGAAGACGATCAAAGCAGCCAAACGTGAGTACAGGGACAGGGTGGAGCAACAGTTTGACAACCCTCGGAGTATGTGGCAGGGACTAAACACGATCACAGACTTTAGAGGGAAAACCAGCACACCGCAGACCACGGCCTCTCTGTGTGAGGATCTAAACGTATTCTACGCTAGATTCGACACAGCGAACACCATGAGACCGGACAGTGTGCGCACCGCGGATGACGTCAGTGCGCACACTGTGTCTGAGGAGGATGTGCGGAAGTGCTTCAGGAAGGTGAACGCACGCAAAGCTACTGGTCCGGACGGGATTCCCGGCCGCGTCCTCAGGTCATGCGCGGCTCAGCTGGCTGGAGTGTTCACGCACATCTTCAACCTTTCCCTCTCTCTGTCTGTAGTCCCAGCCTGCTTCAAAATGGCCACCATCGTCCCTGTACCCAAATCCTCCACCATCTCCTCATTGAACGACTGGCGACCTGTAGCCCTGACCCCCATCGTAAGCAAATGCTTCGAGAAGCTGGTCAGGGACTTCATCTGCTCTGCACTACCCGACTCACTGGACCCTCTACAGTTTGCATACCGCCACAACAGGTCCACTGATGATGCCATAGCCCTGACACTACACACTGCCCTGTCACACCTGGAGAAGAGAGACACGTATGTGAGGATGCTGTTTGTAGATTACAGCTCAGCATTCAATACCATCGTTCCCTCGAAGCTGGACAGGAAACTGCAGGATCTAGGACTGAGCAGCTCCCTCTGCAGCTGGATCCTTAGCTTCCTGTCTGACAGACGCCAGGTGGTCAGACTGGGCAGCATCACCTCATCCCCCATCACACTGAACACTGGTGCTCCACAGGGGTGTGTACTGAGCCCTCTCCTGTACTCACTCTACACCTATGACTGCACAGCCACTAACAGCTCCAACATCATTGTGAGGTTTGCGGACGACACTACAGTGGTGGGTCTTATCACCAACGGAGATGAGACGGCATACAGGGAGGAGGTCAGCGCCCTGACCCACTGGTGTCAAGACAACCATCTCACCCTCAACGTCGCAAAGACAAAGGAGTTGATAGTGGACTTCCGGAGGTGCAGAGAAGTACACACCCCCATCAACCTTCAACGGCACTGCTGTGGAGAGAGTGAGCAGCTTCCGGTTCCTTGGAGTACATCTGGCTGAGGATCTTACGTGGTCAGTACACACAAACAAAACAGTGAAGAAGGCGCAGCAGCGCCTCTTCTTTCTCAGGAGACTGAAAAGATTCGGCATGAGCCCCCGCATCCTCAGGACCTTCTATCACTGTGCCATTGAGAGCATCCTCACTGGATGCATCACCACCTGGTATGGCAACAGCACCGCCTACAACTGCAAAGCTCTCCAGCGAGTAGTGCGGTGCTCTGAACGGATAATTGGAGGTGAGCTTCCCTCCCTCCAAGACATCTACAGGAAGCGCTGCCTGAGGAAAGCGGGGAGGATCATCAAGGACTCCAGTCACCCCAGCCATAAACTGTTCAGACTGCTTCCATCAGGAAGGAGGTTCTGCAGCATCCGGTCCCGTACCAGCAGACTGAGAGACAGCTTTTTCCATCAGGCCATCAGACTGCTGAACACGTCATAGACACCTCAGCTTCACTACTGGAACTTCAACATTATGCACTCCACACTGTATATAAATGCCACTTGTTTTGCACATATTCAACTCTGTATATTTTATATATTTTATTATTATTATTATTATTATTATTTATTTTTTTTTTTTTTTACTATTTAATTTGTAAAAATGTGTATACACACACACACACACACACACACACACACACACACACGTAGGAAAATATTTAGTATACACATCCAGAAATGCATACACTATTATATATTGTACATATATTTATTAGTTTCAGGTTGGCCATTCTTGTATTTTGCTCGTTTGTGTTGTTGTGTTTGCACATCTCTGTTGCTTGTGGGGCTCGCACACAAGAATTTCACTCGCATGTGCTGTGCCAGTGTGCCTGCACATGTGATGTGACAATAAAAGTGATTTGATTTGATTTGATTTGAGCTGAACAAGGTTGCAAAGAAGAGCGGGCCAAAGTTCCCCAACAGTGATGTGAGAGATGAAACAATGATTTTATGAGCTATTTTTATATTCTCAAAAGGTAAATCTCATTTACCCACAATGTACTAGAAAAGATACATACAGATGTGTTTGCATCAGAGATATGTATTGTTTTCCTTAAAAGACTTGAATTCTACACATTGTATATTGGTGGGCCAAACCATTGAGTAACAGCGTGAACAAACACAGTGATGGAAAGCACTTGGGGATTAACATAGAGACGCAAACAGACATGACAAAGGGGCAACAGAAATACAGAAACAACCAGCAGATAAGGCTGGAACGAGATAACGTTGCCAACAAATGATAGCAACAACAAGCAGCTCAGCAGAGCAGACACAATCTGCACAAGAAAAGTGGGGCCACCTGAACACTACAATACAATGAGTTAAACTGTATTTCTAACTGCTTCAAAGCTATTTAGAATTATATTTTTTCAGCCTTCTGGACCTGGATGACAAATCTCCATCTAAGTGTGGCCACAGGCCAAACCTAATGAGTTGCTTTTTTTCTTTTCTGTGTTGCTTCTTTGCATTTAATTGCAATTTAAATGCAATGCAAATGCCACTTCTAAAACAGCATGCATAAATTGGGGAAAAAAAGAAATTTTCTTTTCAAACTTTAAGAAAATTAAATTGTTTAGTTGTAGAATTGAAAGGGTTGGTCTTGGACAAAGAGCCAATTGTATTAGAATACAATTTTAAAGTTTGGAGTTAAATCTGTGATTCCAACCATTCCCATACTGTATTTTTATAGATAATGTAACTGCAGTGTGGAATAAAGCTTACTTCTACATTTACTAGTTATACCAACTTTGGATTTTCTATGTTGAGTCCACCACAGTTCAGCAAAGAAGTGATTCATTATGACTTTTGAAAATATCTACTTGATCTGCCGAGCTCTGTACTTTCGTCCCAAGAAGAACATCATCAGTCATTTCAGCAAGTGCCCTCCAACACTGTATGTTTACATTTCAAGTCATCTAAATAGTAGATGATTATAACATAGTAATTATAACACAGGCACAGGAGGGAAGTCAGGTGAAGGTAATATAAAACGATAAGGGAGGAGGTAGTGGTGGTGGGTGAATGGGTCAACAAAATTTTACAAGGGAGACTGCTTTCTAACACCTTGGTAACCTTTTTAAGAACATCTTAAAAATGTGTTGTTATAAAGGGCAGGTACACATATATTTTTGTCAGTTATTTGAGGGTACTCAAATATCTTAGTTTTGAATCTTTTACTGAGTGTGATACTGATATATTCTAAATTATATTCTATATTATAGAAGTGCAGACGCTTTTCTTTCCAAGCTCCTTAGAATATGATGACCTGGATGACTGAGAACCTTCACAGACATATTCTAAAATGTTTCAGTCAACAACATAAAAAAGAAATGTTTGGTTGAATTAGATTCACATTGGTGGATAGGGGTGTAGCGTTTTTGAAACCGAAAACAAATGAGTGATACAAACAGCCACGCGATGTGATATAAACAAATACTGAAAATGCCAAGCTTTGTGGTGATGTCACTAGTTTAACCACATTTATTTGTCTGATGAATAGTTGCTGCGAACAGCATAAAGGATGATCATTACTGCTTGAGAAAGTTTAAGAACTTGTGTAGGGTTTCTTGCCTGACATCATGCACACATTGATCAAGAGCATCACATCTATCATATTGAATGTGATGCAGCTGGCTTTGAGAGAAAAATATGTATTGCCTGACTGGTTAGTGAGTGATTGCTGGCTACCTGCTGGCATCGACCATAGTTTGCATGGAAGATGCCAACCGGTCTGGACACACTCTGCAACTGATTGCTCTTAAACTAAAAGTTGTGTCCCAGCCCAACTTGGTCAGCGTGTTTCAAAAGGTGCAAATTTTAGTGTGGCAGGGGTGTGGTCTCTGGCTCTGCTGCAGTGGAGGGGTGGTGCAGTGGGATCAAGGGGCAGGTGAAGTTGATTGTGCTGATGAAGTCTCCTTCCTTCAATTCCTTTAAGTTTCAGCTTTGCAACTGTACTCTCCTCAGAACCCAAAGACTTTGGTGTCCCGGACCCCACACAACGTTCAGGTGACAGCTTTTTAGAGTTTTTATTTGTCTAATTCTTTCGTGGTTCAGCACCAATGTCTTGTCGGGTCATTCAGCTTTTCAGCTGCTTCCCCACTCCACACTTATCTCTCCCATCTCCGGTCCCCAGCGTCACTAAAAAAGAAGGAGACCTCATCAGCACAATCACCTTCACCTGCCCTATCAGCCTCCCTGGCACCACCCCTCAACTGCAGCAGACCCAGAAACCACACCCTTGCCACATTTACTTTGAAGGAAAACATTTTTTATTTCTGGTTTCTGATATAACTTATCATGGTTAAGTAGTGCTGGGAGATTAGTTGGCAGGTGATTGCAGGTAATTCTAAACAGGCATATTGTAATCCGGTAAATTTTCAGTTCATTTCAATTTTATTTATATAGTGCCTAATCCCAACAACAATTGCTTCAAGGCACCTTTTAGTATGTGATAAAGACCGTCAAGCACTGATTCCAAAAGTGTGGGCCTTCTGATGGGCTATGATGGTACTGCAGGAGGGCTGCAGTAATAATGGAAATTCAGTTTGAATTTACTCACATGCATGTACAGTTACATATTGATATAAATGTATTTATTTATATAAAACATGATTTCAGGCTGGTAGTAGGAAGTGGTTTGTGTGACCTAAATTTACTGGACCTGAAGTTGGCCTTAACAGTTTGCATGTGACTAAGTACCAGTACCAAGTTATGGCTTACAGCCCGTTTTACTTGAAAAAAAAAATGCAATTTCAAGGAAATACATCACCTTCTTCTGTATTTTGATAGAGAAGGTTCACTCTTGAGTGACGATTTAAGATTGGGTGGGCATTATGGAAATTTGGGGGTTTTTTGTTAATGGCCTGCGACGACCCCCTAGGAGTAAGTACTTTCTGATAGTGGTAAGGAAAAATTCCCATTTAACAGGAAGAAGTCTCTGGCAGACCCAGGGTCACGAAGAAGCAGCCATAACTGGTTGTGGCAGATGCTAGTGAGAAATTAAATAATTATTTCTTAAATCATGTTTGCCCACTAACTCTTGAATATATATACAGTGGGGCAAAAAAGTATTTAGTCAGCCACCGATTGTGCAAGTTCCCCCACCTAAAATGATGACAGAGGTCAGTAATTTGCACCAGAGGTACACTTCAACTGTGAGAGACAGAATGTGAAAAAAAAATCCATGAATCCACATGGTAGGATTTGTAAAGAATTTATTTGTAAATCAGGGTGGAAAATAAGTATTTGGGCAATAACAAAAATACAACTCAATACTTTGTAACATAACCTTTGTTGGCAATAACAGAGGTCAAAGGTTTACTATAGGTCTTTACCAGGTTTGCACACACAGTAGCTGGTATTTTGGCCCATTCCTCCATGCAGATCTTCTCGAGAGCAGTGATGTTTTGGGGCTGTCGCCGAGCAACACGGACTTTCAACTCCCGCCACAGATTTTCTATGGGGTTGAGGTCTGGAGACTGGCTAGGCCACTCCAGGACTTTCAAATGCTTCTTACGGAGCCACTCCTTTGTTGCTCGGGCGGTGTGTTTTGGATCATTGTCATGTTGGAAGACCCAGCCTCGTTTCATCTTCAAAGTTCTCACTGATGGAAGGAGGTTTTGGCTCAAAATCTCACGATACATGGCCCCATTCATTCTGTCCTTAACACGGATCAGTCGTCCTGTCCCCTTGGTAGAAAAACAGCCCCATAGCATGATGTTTCCACCCCCATGCTTCACAGTAGGTATGGTGTTCTTGGGATGCAACTCAGTATTCTTCTTCCTCCAAACACGACGAGTTGAGTTTATACCAAAGAGTTCTACTTTGGTTTCATCTGACCACATGACATTCTCCCAATCCTCTGCTGTATCATCCATGTGCTCTCTGGCAAACTTCAGACGGGCCTGGACATGCACTGGCTTCAGCAGCGGAACACGTCTGGCACTGCGGGATTTGATTCCCTGCCGTTGTAGTGTGTTACTGATGGTGACCTTTGTTACTTTGGTCCCAGCTCTCTGCAGGTCATTCACCAGGTCCCCCCGTGTGGTTCTGGGATCTTTACTCACCGTTCTCATGATCATTTTGACCCCACGGGATGAGATCTTGTGTGGAGCCCCAGATCTAGGGAGATTATCAGTGGTCTTGTATGTCTTCCATTTTCTGATGATTGCTCCCACAGTTGATTTTTTCACACCAAGCTGCTTGCCTATTGTAGATTCACTCTTCCCAGTCTGGTGCAGGTCTACAATACTTTTCCTGGTGTCCTTCGAAAGCTCTTTGGTCTTGGCCATGGCGTAGTTTGGAGTCTGACTGTTTGAGGCTGTGGACAGGTGTCTTTGATACAGATGATGTGTTCAAACAGGTGCCATTCATACAGGTAACGAGTGGGGGACAGAAAAGCTTCTTACAGAAGACGTTACAGGTCTGTGAGAGCCAGAGATTTTCCTTGTTTGAGGTGACCAAATACTTATTTTCCACCTTAATTTACGAATAAATTCTTTACAAATCCTACCATGTGAATTCATGGATTTTTTTTTCACATTCTGTCTCTCACAGTTGAAGTGTACCTCTGGTGCAAATTACTGACCTCTGTCATCATTTTAGGTGGGGGTTCTTGCACAATCAGTGGCTGACTAAATACTTTTTTGCCCCACTGTATATTCCCCATTAACCAATGGTTGCCAGCAGGGTCATTGGCTAGTTTCTAGCCCTGTGGGACTAGGGCTTAAAAATAAAATGAAAATAATCTATTAACATTTATTAGCAATCCAGTCACAGTGGCTCATATGAATAAAGTTGCTGTGTATGTTCAGAAAGCAAATTTGAAGAGTCCCTTCTTAAATACCCAGGTTATGAAGTGATAGGAAGCTGTTACATATAAAAAAAAGAAATCTGCCATAAAAATACTCTCACAAACAGCCAGCAGAATCATTGGGTAAAAATACAGTAGCTTGTTTGCTTTTTTTCTGCTGGCTTTTCCCTTTCAATATATTACCTCACTGCCAGATCATAATGAAAATCCCTGTGGCCAAACAGCTGCCATGTTGGACCCACTTAAGCCAAATATAAGCACATGCTCTGGCTTTCAGTCCACACTGAGGCTTTTGGACAGCTTGATAAACACCCACAAATTCTTTTGTCATAGCCCCCAAAACCCCAAGCAGATTTTTTTGAGCTTTTCCACAATCACAATCTCCACATGGCCTCCGAGAAACATATTTGCCAAGAAGATAGGAGTGTGAGGGCTCCTGTCATTTTCTGATTATCAAATCTGATGAGACAGCTACTGGTGTGGGAGCAAACAGAGGGGATTACAATATTCTGCAGGATTCTGGTAGATTCATGTGTTTACTGTGGTCCAAACTGAGCCATTTGAAGAGGGCGAGAACCAAACAACATGCTGACTATCTGATATTTGCGTAGGTTCTTTATCTGGTAGTGTATGTTTTACAGTAAAGATAAAAAGGAGATACAAAAGGGAGACTAGGATAACATTTGATAAGAGCTACAGGTACAAGCTCATTTTTTAACAGATTCAATCCATTCCTGTGCCTATATTAAAAGGATAAATGGTTTATGTTGGCTATTTCATGTGAATTTTCACAATATTTTCTTTCATGCTGAAACTAGATAAATTCTTCAAATGAAAGAGATTTAAAAAGTAAAACAAACAGAATGCCAAATGTGGAATATGTTAATGGTCATTTTATCCAAAATGAACTTGACACGAAAACATACTGGAGAGCCATAATATTCAGCTTTGATTGGCAAGCAGGGACAGCTTCTCTGACTCATGATGCAAACCTGTGAGTGGAGGCAGAAAAACGTGTGAAATCAAATGCTTCAAGTCTGGCAAAATCAAAAGAATTTACATAGTTGCTTAAGGGGAAGTGTCAATCACCACTGTGTCCTTTTTTTGGGTATGTCAGAAAAAGAAAACAACAACAACAAAAAAAAACATCACTGCTCATAAAAGTGGATGTTTACATTTTAAGGATGTATCCAAGAGACAACCTGTGACAAGCCTGGCCAAAAACCGCAGCTCCTGGAGTGGGCATTTAAGGCTGGCTTAAAAAGCGAGTGATTCCCCACAGAATCCCGTGTTAAAAATGCCCAGTTTTACAGCAATGCAAAGCATGTTTACAGCCAGGTGCAAAAACAAGTTTGGTACTCAGTGGATAATTTCTCTCGTCATAAAAACTGCATTACATGCCTTTTTAAAAAATATATATCTCTTTGTTTACAGCTAATATTATGGGTGTTTCTCTTTTGACTAAACATATTTTTACATCTGTGGTATTTAAATAGAGCTATGGTTCATTTCCCCTTTGGCACAGTTCATTTATGGTGTGAACATGATCTGACTTTGATCCGAACCAACTACTTGGTGTACATTGCAATTTTGAGCTAAGCAATTTCCCGTAACAATGTATGCTTTGCATTTTGGGATGTGGCAATCTACTATAGATGTGCAAATGTCTGTTGTTAGCAACTAGCTGCAAAATGAATGTAAATGAGTTCTCCAATAGTCCAGACTTTCTTCCTATGTTTACTTTTGTTGCTCCCATCAACAAAAGTAACAGCGTCACTACAAACCACGTGGTTTGTACAAATTACGTGGTTTGTAGTAACGCTGTTAAATGGTTTGTAGTGACCCATTTTGGTTCACTTGAAGTTCACTTGGATTTTTTTTTCACTTTTTTTTTTTTTTTTTGTAAAAAGAATCCAAATCACAGGGCAAAGCTGCAAGTTTCCTAACTCATCAACTAAATGAAAAGTAAACAAACTATATAAATGGGCCTGATTTGTTAGTCAGATATGGCAATGCATAATGCTGTAGGTAACAAGGCTTCACAAATACAGATCACTGAGCTAATGGAGGGGAATTAGCTAACATAATACAGCCTGCTGAGAGGTTCCAACTACGCAAGACGTGCTCTGCTTTTCCTGAATGAAACAGTTTTGTTTTATTTTATGAGACGTTATTATTTTTCTTCTGTGTTATTTAGCAATTGTTATCAGGTTTATGTAACCCAGGTCCCACGTAGCTATGGTAAAGCTAGAGTATATAGTACAATGAGACTGGGCCTGGGTTCGTAGTGCTACTAATAATGATAACTGATACCCTCTAATTTAACTAATAAGGACCACCACAACTGTATTTTACACAAATCTATCCCTCACCGGGTATTTATTTAGACAGCAAAGAAATTAATATAAACAGTTACTTTTATAAAATGAATTGAATTAAAATAAACAAACAAAAAATACTGTAAATGTGACTACATGGATTATAAATAAAGATTATCCACACAAAATACCTCTTTCTTAGGTGCCAACTGTTATTTCAGTTACAACAGCTCACACCTTTAAAATGGATGAATTTCAACCTTTGATAATAACTTTGATTAAAACTACACACTTACTCAAATTAAACCAAATTTGTAACAGTGGGCCCACACACACACACACACACACACACACACTTTAACCTGTCCACACTACACCTGTAGCACGGTGCTTGTTGCAGGCCTGATTCGAAGTTCGGGTGCGGTGAGGCCTAAAACTGATGGCCGCTTCACTCAAACTGAGCCATAAACAAAATACGTGCACTTTAGTTCCAGTTAGTACTCACGAGTCCAATGAGTTTGTTAGTGGGGCAATCAGAAACGGGCAGTTAGTTCACCAGTAGTGAAGACAGTCAGGGGTAAGAAAACAGTCAGGGGCGAGGAAACAGCCAGGGGTGAGAAAACAGCAGGGTCCATCCGGGCAGAAACCTCTCTCTCCCTCTCCTTTCAGAGCGTCCATCGGCTTCTCTTGCAGATCACAAATAAGTAATATCAGGACCACGGGTAGTCGACCTCAACGATACACTTAGATGCAAAATCCACACCACGTTTGCCTTACGACATCTCTCTCTTCAGACTTAGCTTCTGTGTCCGCTCCCACAGATTCACACAAACATTACCACTCGTCCCGCCCCCATAGCAGAGAAGAGTGACATTGACTGGCTCGTCAGCACAACAACCAATGACAATACAATATTGACATAACTGACATTAGATGGGTAAATAAACTTAGGTTACACCCCAACATATTTATTGTGCACAGAAAATGAACTCTAAATCATGAAACCCTTATATTTATTGGACTCTTAACTGTAAATGAAATACATTTGTACCCAAGCATATGATTTTTAAACCTTTTATCAACTATTTATATTTTAACCATTTCTTATAACAGTAGACTTTTTCTTTATACTGCAAGCCCGAATAATTGCAGACAGGGCTACATCCTCCCCCTTCTAACCGTGTAGATGTCCTCATCACACCTCTGACTTCTCTTTAGCTTTACAGGGTGATGGTCTTCTTCACGTTCTAAGAACTTCTTTGATGTCTTAGAACGTCCCTTTGGTTCACTGATGTCTGGAGGGTTTAATTTTAGTTGAATGACCATACCATGGTGCATGATGGTAACAGGCTCACAAGATGGGTGACCTGGCTTTTCATAGGTCAATCTCAAGGGTGGTTTTGGTTTCCTCAGGGATTTTCGGGATGTGGAGAACTGTTCACTCTCATTTCTTGTACTTCTATGAGAACTGTCACTTCGGGTTCTCTTTGAAAAGGGTGAACTTGTTTCTCGTTCCTCCTCTTGCTCTCCCATAGACTCATTTGTCTCTTGAGCATCATATTCCAGCATAGTAGGTGTATCATCTCCAGATGAGTTTTCACTTTCTCGTACTGGTTGACCTTCTGCTGCTTCAAAATGTTCCTCCTCGGAAGTGTCATCCTCTTCCGAAGTCTGATGTGGCGTTTCCAGTTGTCTCCTGACCTCTTGCACATCAAAACTTCGAGGATTATGGACAGCTTCAAACATTTCATCTGATGATGCTGTGTCACTTTCTTCAAATGGATCAGGCGGTTTAACTGCTTGACTTTTCTGGGAACGATGTGCTCTGGTTACGGGTCTCCTAATGTGTCTTGTGTCATCCGATGGATTAGGCATCCTGACCATATAACCAATGGGCAACAGGTGGTCTCGATGGAGAGTTTTGAGTACACCTGGTCCATGTTCTGGTTTTACCTTATAAACAGGCAGGTTAGGCAACTTCTCCACTACAACATATGGTGTAGATTTCCAACGATCCTGCAGTTTATGCTTGCCTTTTATTCCAACATTCTGAATGAGAACCCTGTCTCCCTTCTCCAAAGGCAGATCTCTCACGCGTTGGTCATAGTGTGCTTTGTTCTTCAGATGATTTTTTGTAGCTGCATCTGATGCGAGTTTGTATGCGTCCTGCAACTCTTTTCTCATCCGTGAAACATACTGTTGATAGGAGGACTCACTTTCACCATTTGGCGAGATTCCAAAGCAGACATCGATGGGCAGTCTAGCTTCTCTCCCGAACATGAGATAATAAGGTGAGTACCCCGTCGCATCACTCCTTGTACAATTGTATGCGTGTACCAGGTGGGTGATATGCTGGCTCCAACACTGTTTCTTTGCAGTGTCCATGGTACCGAGCATTGCTAGAAGGGTTCTGTTGAATCTTTCCGGTTGCGCATCACCTTGCGGGTGGTAGGGAGACGTTCGTGACTTCCGAATCCCCAACATGGACAACAGCTCCTTGATCAGTCGACTCTCAAAGTCTCTGCCCTGATCAGAGTGTATTCGTGCAGGTAGACCGTAGTGTACGAAGTACTTCTCCCACAAGACTTTTGCAACGGTAATGGCTCTTTGATCTTTGGTAGGAAACGCCTGTGCATAACGTGTATAGTGATCTGTCACAACTAACACATTTGCAACACCTTTAGAATCAGGCTCTATCTGTAAGAAATCAATGCAGACCAAGTCTAGAGGGTCATTGCTTGTTATCTGATTCAAGGGCGAGGCACGCTGAGGGAGCGTCTTCCTGGAGATGCACCTTCCACAAGTGCGAATATACTGCTCAATCTCAGCTGCCATACGAGGCCAGTAAAACCTCTCTTTAATCAGTTCTGTTGTTCGCTCTGCTCCCATGTGCCCACACTCATCATGCAGAGACCTTAACACCATAGACCTGTATCTTGCTGGCAAGACAAGCTGCCGGCTTTGTTTTCCACCCATTTTTTTCTTTTACTCTGTAGAGTAATCCATCACTCAACTCCAATTTGCGACTTTCACGGAGGAGCATCACAGTCTCTGGCGAGTCAGTTTTAGAGCGAGCAAACTCTTTATTGCTCTTGATGGCTTTCTTCAATGGCCCAATGGTAGGGTCCATATCTTGTGATGTTTGAATGTCTTTTGGACTCAGCTGATCGAGGATGTTTACGCTGAGATTCACAGGAAATGCATAGGCTTCTGGTACTGCAGAGGCAGGAGCACCAAGTTGATCCACCAATCTGTCAGGTACAACTGCTCCTTCCCTGATGCAGGCTCGTTTACAGAGAGCTTTAATGCCAGCAGGCGGGATGGAAGTCCATTCTCCAACTTCCTCTTGGGCATACTGTCGGGACAGCAAGTCAGCATCAATGTTGTGGCGCCCAGGGCGGTACTGTATGGTGAAATCATACGTGGCGAGGGCAGCGAGCCAGCGATGCCCTACAGCACTGAGCTTAGCCGAGGTTAATACATACGTTAAGGGGTTATTGTCAGTCCTGACAATGAATTTGGCACCATACAGGTAGTCGTGAAATTTATCCACAACGGCCCACTTTAATGCCAAGAATTCCAGTTGATGAACTGGATAGTTACGTTCTGAGTCTTTGAGCTTTCGGCTTGCGAAAGCTACCGGCCTTAGGCCCTCAGGGTGTTCTTGGTTCAAGACAGCACCTAAACCATTCATGCTGGCGTCCACATGCAAGATGTATGTCTTGGTGGGGTCAGCGAATGCCAATACTGGAGCATTGATCAGACATTCACGGATCTGTTCAAAAGCAGCCTGGCAGGCTGGAGTCCATCGTTCCCCAAACGGCTCAGATGCTTTAAAATAGGTGTGGTTTGGGTCTACACTCTTCTTGGCTTTGGGGTCTTTCCAAGTGGGTGCATAACCCTTGGTGAGTTCTGACAAAGGACGGACAATGGCGGAGTAGTTAGCTATGAACCTCCGATAGTAACTACAAAATCCGAGGAAAGACTTGAGAGGTTTCAAGTGAGTGGGCACTTTCCAGTGTTTCACCACCTCAACCTTCTCTGGATCAGTGGCTATTCCATTGGTGGATACAATGTGACCCACATACTTAACTTGAGGACGACAGAATTGGCATTTGTCAATGGAAACTTTCAAACCAATCTCCTCTAGTCTGTCCAACATCTTGAAGAGGCGTTGCTCATGCTCTTCAAGCGTTCTGCCAAAGACAATGATGTCGTCCAAGTACACAAGGGCTTCCAGAAGATGCATGTCCCCAACAGCCTTTTCCATTAAGCGTTGGAACGTTGCAGGAGCTCCAGTGATCCCTTGTGGTATGCGCTCAAATTGATAGAAGCCCAGGGGGCAAATAAATGCCGTCTTTTCCTTGTCCTCCTCAGCCATTTCTATCTGATAGTAGCCACTACGCAGATCTAGGACTGAGAACCATCGGCTGCCTGACAAGGAGTCCAAGGCATCATCAATGCGTGGCATTGTATACTGATCAGGTGTAGTGCGGTTGTTCAGTGTTCTGTAATCAATACAGATTCTTATAGCCCCATTCTTTTTCCGCACAACAACAATTGGGGAGGCATATGGGCTACGGGACTCCGTTATAATGCCAGCAGCCAACAGCTGCTGTATATGTCGCCTCACATCATCAATGTCGGCTGGGGCTAGTCTCCTTGATCTCTCCCTGAAAGGTCTAGGGTCATGTAGACGAATGTGGTGTTCAACCCCTTTAGCCAAGCCAACGTCCCACTCATGTACTGAGAAGACATTTCTCCTCTCAGCTAACTTCTGCTGAAGTCTACTTTTCCACTCCTCAGAGATAGGGGAGTCCCCAAAATCGAAGAGGTTTGGATCTATTTTCTCAGTGGCAAGGTCAGAGGGTTGGACTGGGGTGACTGTATCCACGGCAAACATTTCAGCAATGACAGATCCCACTGGTATGGAGACTGTCTTGGTGGACTCATTTTGGAGGAGTACATTCAAGCTATTGCTGTCTATACCAGCATCTGAGAGCACACCTGGCTGTACCAGCACGCCGGCAGGGAGTAACTGGGTAGAGGGTGCATCAATCAAGATAAGGTCTTTGGAGGGGGCACTGTGCCTGTCTACTTTGCAGGTGGCATAGCAATTTGCTCCTGGGGCGATAGAAAGAGGGCAGGGCCCTTTCCATTTTATCTGTCCCAGCACATCATTTTTTGGCAGTTGCTCCTGTGCCCTAATGGGGGCATACACAGACTGAATTCTCATGGAATGAGCTGTGTTCTGGTCACCTTTCATTTGCACCAAGTCCCATAGGCGGCGGAACAGAGACGTATTGGTGCCCACCAACACGGGGGTTTGTTGCTGGTTTTTCGGGTCAGGACAAATCAATGCGAGCACTTCTACTCGCCCGGAGACACCAGTGATCTCCTTGGTAAACTCCATCTCTACAACAACATAGCCTTTGTAGGGATACTCTGTGTCAGCAAGTCCCCAGAGTCCCAAGCGAGAGAGAGGTTTTATAGGGACATCTTCCAAGTGTTGGTTATACCAGCTTTCAAAGATAATAGTCACGTTAGACCCACTATCAATAAGAGCATCACAGGCCACATCATTGACTTTGACTGTGTGAATAAATGACGGGCCTACAAGACCCTCAGGCAGGCCTGTGTCAGTTTCTGGGACTTCAACCTTGTTGGTCCGAGCAACGCATTGCTCTTCTCCTGTAGGATTTGGGTCCTCCTTGTTAGGACCAGATACTCCTCGTACTAATCGTATGAGTTTTCTTATGACTTTCTGCGGGTTCTCAGGTGCAGTGCACCTTGTAGCTATGTGACCATTTTCTCCACACTTATAGCAGAAATATTCATCACTCTCTCTAGCAGATGATGCTTTAAAAGAAGCAGGCTTGGGGCAAGAAGCTGCTTTGTGTCTGCGAGACTGAGTTGAGTGTTCTTGTGGGGGGTCACTTGTAGACTTCACCGCCATCACACTCATTTTATTTTCTAGTGCTTTCACTTGCTTTCTGAGTGACCGTATTTCACTCTGCGAATCACTTTTCTGTTTTTGCTTCTCTGTTTGGGGTTTGAAAGTGCAATCAGACAGTGGTTGAACTCCTGAGTGGTTTCTTTCCTCTAACTGTGCTCTCAGCTCTTGAATCCGAGCTAGCAGTTCACTCTGAGTGACCGCTTCAGACTCTTTCTCCTTTTCCACCTTAACTGTGCGAACCCTTTGGTGACACTTAGATGTGGTCTGGCTTTGTTTGGCTGCTTGACGGCCTTCCTCTTCCATCACCTCTCTTAACAAGTTCAGGAATGAGGGAGGATTTTCCATTCGCTCCCTTATTTTCAACTGAAGCAACATAAGCTCAGAAGTGGATCCTTTAACTAACTGCTCTAACCGAGCTTTGTTAGCAGCACTAACTGGTAAGCCACCTCCCTGGACTACTTTAACAAGAGACCTCTCTAATCTTCGCAGAAACTCAGACAGGTGCTCACCAGGCTGTTGGAGAAGGGCTCTGAATGACAGACAGAGCTCCTCTGCGGACTCTACTCTGCCGAAAATGGTCTCTATGGCCTCTATGTAGTCCTGGGAACTAGCATCAGGTTGAGTCAGACGCACGGCCTGAATGATCTCCAAGGCAGGCCCTTTGAGACTTTCCAGTATGCGTCTACGTTTTTCTTTATCGGAGCACTCGCCTTCATCTACTAGGAGTGTCGCTTGCTCCAACCAGATATCCAAGACTTCTTCCCCAGCTGGGGTGGGAATGACCCCGGAAAATGTCCTTAGACGTCTATATGGATGGCTTTCAGGCTGTTTGTTTGTTCTGACCATTAACTCACCTACTGCACGGATGATGGCTTCAGAATTACCATCCACTTCCCCTCCGTGGGTGCGTAACCCTTGGATATCCTTTAAGGTTTTCCCTTCATTCTGCAGAAAAGTGAGTAACTTTCCCTCAAAGTCATCTGGCTGAGGTTCAATGTAGTACACTGCTTTCCAGCCACTTCCACCACTTATTGGCATTATCTCAGGGGGGACTGTCGTGGGGTTTATCTCCTCACGACACTCACACAACACCATTAATGATTGTAGTTGAGAGTTAAACATTTTTCCCTTAACTACTACTTTTCCCAAAGCTTTGATAGTCCCTGCTGTTTCTTCTATTTCATCTCTCGAAACACCTTCCGGTACCCCATACAATAGTAGAGCATGTTTCAAATCTATTGATTCCCCTTTGCACCAGTTGACCAACTCAAGTTGTGACGGTCTGTTCATTTGTTGTGTCATCATTGCTATCTGGTCTGTTTTTGTTTTTTTTTTGTTGCACGTTTGACTACTTTAACACTTTAACAGTTGTGGGGTCAACCTGTTTTCCTCTTGGTCCAAAAATAAATTTAGTTTATTTTAGTTAAATATCCCAGCGGTGCCTCCATTTATGTAACCCAGGTCCCACGTAGCTATGGTAAAGCTAGAGTATATAGTACAATGAGACTGGGCCTGGGTTCGTAGTGCTACTAATAATGATAACTGATACCCTCTAATTTAACTAATAAGGACCACCACAACTGTATTTTACACAAATCTATCCCTCACCGGGTATTTATTTAGACAGCAAAGAAATTAATATAAACAGTTACTTTTATAAAATGAATTGAATTAAAATAAACAAACAAAAAATACTGTAAATGTGACTACATGGATTATAAATAAAGATTATCCACACAAAATACCTCTTTCTTAGGTGCCAACTGTTATTTCAGTTACAACAGCTCACACCTTTAAAATGGATGAATTTCAACCTTTGATAATAACTTTTGATTAAAACTACACACTTACTCAAATTAAACCAAATTTGTAACAGTGGGCCCACACACACACACACACACACACACACACACTTTAACCTGTCCACACTACACCTGTAGCACGGTGCTTGTTGCAGGCCTGATTCGAAGTTCGGGTGCGGTGAGGCCTAAAACTGATGGCCGCTTCACTCAAACTGAGCCATAAACAAAATACGTGCACTTTAGTTCCAGTTAGTACTCACGAGTCCAATGAGTTTGTTAGTGGGGCAATCAGAAACGGGCAGTTAGTTCACCAGTAGTGAAGACAGTCAGGGGTAAGAAAACAGTCAGGGGCGAGGAAACAGCCAGGGGTGAGAAAACAGCAGGGTCCATCCGGGCAGAAACCTCTCTCTCCCTCTCCTTTCAGAGCGTCCATCGGCTTCTCTTGCAGATCACAAATAAGTAATATCAGGACCACGGGTAGTCGACCTCAACGATACACTTAGATGCAAAATCCACACCACGTTTGCCTTACGACATCTCTCTCTTCAGACTTAGCTTCTGTGTCCGCTCCCACAGATTCACACAAACATTACCACTCGTCCCGCCCCCATAGCAGAGAAGAGTGACATTGACTGGCTCGTCAGCACAACAACCAATGACAATACAATATTGACATAACTGACATTAGATGGGTAAATAAACTTAGGTTACACCCCAACATATTTATTGTGCACAGAAAATGAACTCTAAATCATGAAACCCTTATATTTATTGGACTCTTAACTGTAAATGAAATACATTTGTACCCAAGCATATGATTTTTAAACCTTTTATCAACTATTTATATTTTAACCATTTCTTATAACAGTAGACTTTTTTCTTTATACTGCAAGCCCGAATAATTGCAGACAGGGCTACATTTATATGTAGCCTATAGTATATGGATGCATTTTCCTAGTATTAGCTGATAACCAAGTACTCGAACATGCTAACATAATGATGGTCTATGGTCCAATTTTATGCAGCCTATGAATGTGCTGAATATTAAGGAGAAATGAAATGCAACTGATATGTAACTATCATTTGCTTCATTGACCTTTATATATACCTCTATCAGAATAGTATTTTCCCAGCACAATACACAGCAGGGTACTTACCCTGAAGACATTATATGCGTCGTGTTTTTTTACTGACTCCTCCTTCCTTATTTATGTTTTCACGTTGGAAATGAAGCCTGAATGATAAACTGAACAGCTGTCTGTTTATTCTTCATGTTTTTTTTAATGTCTTTAAATTAACCAAAGGAAACTATGGGATGTCAGGGGCTGATTTCAATACTGTAGCTTTAAAGCGGTAGCACTGGTGCAGTGTTTTGCCTGTTTTTATATCCAGGGATTTTATAGTCCCATGAGGCTGTTTAATCAGAGTTAACTCTGTCTGGAACTGAGTTACAGTGCAGTCCTTCTCCCGGAGCCCACATATATTGTATTGTATTGTATATTGTATATAGACACACAAACACTGAATATTCCCCCATCTTGAGGTGTACACGTATGCAAAGATAGTGCACACAAGCACGCTGAGGGTCATAAAACTGTCCCGCTTTCTTTCGTTCTCTCGGTCTGGACACAGTGATAGAGGGTGGTGCAGAGAGTGATCAATATGTTTGTGCTATAAATAGCTGGTAGCGCAGTGTGGTGCTAAGGAGGAGGGATGCAGGGGTAATATATTTGATGAGGGGGAACCCAGTGGTGCTCAGCATGGAAATGTTGCTGTGCACTCACAAAGCTTAGCCAGCGACAAGAGTCGAACAGCTATTTATTAGTGGGGCAAGGCTTTGATATGCATTTGAAATATAGCAGTTCTATACACCATCATATCAGATGCCATTGATATTATAGAGGTATGGAAATGTATGTCTAGGAATAAAAGATTGGTTGACTTAATATAAAGGCAACATTCCTTGAAATCTCTCACACAATGAATATCAATGAGAAGCATTACTTTCTTAGAATGTGGCAGAATATATTTTCCTTCTGTAGTCAATATATGTGGTGATGCCCCTAGTTTGGAAGGCTGTATGGGAGCACAGTAAATATATAAACAATAGCTGCAGACAGAATTTACTTTGGGGTGCTTTGAGTGTTTCTATGCTCACAATAATAGCATATAATATGAATGTTTTTGTCACGGTCAGGTGTGTGGAGAATGGAGAAAGAGGACCCAAATGCAGGACTCACACATTTATTATAAGGTTGGATGAACTGAACATAAATGACTGAATAAACTGGGAACACACACGAGGAGTTTACAATGACGAGACAAAGAACTGATGAATGGGACGAGGGCTTAAATGGACTGGATAATGAGGAGGGCTGGAAACAGGTGAGAACACGGCTGGGATAAATCTAACGCATGAAACAGAGGAAGTAGAATTAAATCTATTGCACACAGACAGATGACTAGCACAATAAAACAGGAAATAGGCATGGAAATTAAACAATGACAAAAGCTCCAGAACTGAAAACACCGGGTCAATGACCTGGATGGACCCGTTTATTTTGCATTTTTGATTTCTTAGATTATTTTTGAATATGTTAAGTTCTTGCGTTATTTTTAGTTATGGTTTAGTCTAGTCTATGTTATCATCAAGGTCACTTTAGTTTTGAGTCTGTTCTTTGTGTAGTCTGCTTGTCCTCTATGTGTAATGTTAAGTTTTGCCTGTGCTTTCATCTCTCTTATCTGTCCTCATGTGTCTCTCCTTGTGTTCCGTTTCTCCCCAGTCTGTCATGTGTTTTATGGCTGTGTTCAATGTTGTCAAGCTCGTGTTGTCATGTCTATGTCACATTTTGTTTCCTTTTTTATTCTGAAGAGTCTCGTGTTCCATATTCAGTGTGTTTAGTTTTGCTTCCCTTGTGTCGTCATGTTCACTTGTGTCAGCTGTGTTCCCCCAGGTTTTTCCACTAGTTTAGGTTATAATTTAGCTTTCATCATAGCCATTTGGTTTCTACAGTTTTCTAACAGACAGAATAAAAGGCTCACTTTTTGTTTAAATTCTCTCTAAGTTCTCTCTCATGTTTCTTACTTTTGGGTCCGCTCCTCAAGCACACCGACCATCCCGGCCGTGACACCAGGTACTCCACAATCACATCAAAAAATGTGATGCTGGTTCTGATAGAAACATGTCAGAAAGGTGCCCATGCTGACCCCTGTCCACTGCTGAAAATGCCAACAATGGTGGCACATGTGCATTGGAACCCTAACCCTTAAGTGATCATGACAAAACACAAACCACAGGGAATGGAAGACATTCGATAGTGGGAGTGAAGGAGAGGGTATGCTCCTGAGGACAAACAAGTAGCTGGCTCCACAAAAAGTAGCCTGATAGCTGAAGGATCTGCCACTGCTTCTACTTTTGAAATTCTAGGAGCCAAAACTAAGCCTGCACTCTGAGAGCAAATAACTCTATCTGTATTATATGCCACTATGCACTCTGTATGTTGTGATGGTGTCTGATCATTTAATACTTTGTAGTAGAGATGGAGCGATCCGATATTACGTATCGGTATCGGTCCGATACTGACGTAAATTACTGGATCAGATATCGGAGAGAAATAAAAAATGTAATCCGATCCATTAAATATCAAAAAAGCACCTCACATAACTTGCGACACGGCGTAACTCGGCCCATAACCGTAGCACGTCGGAGCAGTGTGCTCACATGATAGAGTGGCTGTGTGTATTTGTAGCCTCGCTACCAAACCTGCATTTCATCTCCGAGGAAGTGATCCCAGAAAGAAGTAAAGCAAGTGTGTAAGTTCATCTCTGAATGCTTGTAAAGCATTCCCACGTTAAGCTTAACAACCGATATATGGAGCGAGTGCCTCTTCTCTCTCCCTCCCTCTCCTGCTGCTACTTCAGTCATGAAACTGCTTAATGATCAGCTGATCGGCTTCTCTGTAGCGAGTCCGTCTCTCTTCTTTGTTTTTGGCCCACTTTGCACCAGAAAGAGGAAACCAGCGGCTGAACAACAGCAGCACATTTAACCTTGATAAGCTGTTGTTAGAATTTATTTAATATTACTTTCTAGACCAGGATCCTTTTCTACGTAGCTGATGGCTGGTGACTGTTTAGGGGCGGATCTAGCAAAGTTTATCCAGGGGGGCCGATAGGGCATTAACAGGGAAAAGGGGGCACAAAGACATACTTTTCTTTCTTATTCTCATTTAAAATGTGTAGCTTTTAATAAATAATTATCTGAATCTTACACCCAAAGTTTTAATCTGATGTAAGATGTAGAGATGGCACGATACCACTTTTTTATGTCCGATACCGATACCGATATCATAAATTTGGATATCTGCCGATACCGATATGAATCCGATAGTGTTTTTTTAATCAACAAAAGTGTTTTTTAAAATATCTTGCTGTATTTTGCAAGTCTGCAAGTTCATACTCAAGTTTAAAACAACAACTACACTAAAGCTATTCTGTTATACCTGTATGCAAAAAAAAATATTTCATAGTTCAGCAATACTGATCAATCTAATAAACTTAAACCTACACCATCCTCCCTATTCTGGTATTTTAAAGAGTACTTAGCATAAATATTAAGCAACCTCACTAATAGGGTTCCAACTCCCAGCAACAACAAAAATAAATAAATAAAAAATAGGGAACCACCCCTCACGCTCCACCTCATGATGCTTAATCGACGTAATCAACCTTAATTTGATGCAGTGTGAAAAAAAATGCACAGAAATAAATTATTTTTCAATATATTAAAATATTAAATAGATTCAACATCTTTCTTCAACAAAATTGCACGCTGCATAGATGGTACCTTCCCAAAGGAAAAAGTACTATAGCTTACTAGGGTATATATATTAGACTTAATAGTCACTATATTCAGTAATTGACTTCTATTCCTTTTACATCAAATTAAAACTTTGGGTGTCAGATAATTATTTATTAAAAGCTCGACATTTTAAATGAGAATAAGAAAGAAAAGTATGTCTTTGTGCCCCCTTTTCCCTGTTAACGCCCTATCGGCCCCCCTGGCTAAACTTTGCTAGATCCGCCCCTGCACAGTTACCAGCCGTCAGCTACGTAGAAAAAGATCCTCGAGTAGAAAGTAATATTAAATACATTCTAACAACAGCTGATCAAGCTTAAACGTGCTGCTGTTGTTCAGCCGCTGGTTTCCTCTTTCTGGTGCAAAGTGGGCCAAAAGCAAACTAGAGACACGGACTCGCGACAGAAAAGCCGATCAGCTGATCGTTAAGCAGTTTCATGATTGAAGTAGCAGCAGGAGAGGCAGTCGCTTGTTAAGCTTAACGCAGGAATGCTTTACAAACATTCAGAGATGGACTTACACACTTGCTTTACTTCTCTCGGGGATAACTTTGTCGGAGATGAAATGCCGGGTTGCTAGCGAAGCTCCACATGCTATCCAGACCACTGACAGGTCCCGCATGCCACAGCCGCTCTCACGTGATGCCTACTGCTCCGACGTGCTAACGTTCTGAGGTGAGTTACGGCGTGTTGCAAGTTTTGTGAGGTGCTTTCGTGATATTTAATGGATCGGATTACATTTTTTATTTTTCTCCGATATCCGATCCAGTAATTTAGGTCAGTATCTGACCGATACCGATACGTAATATCGGATCGGTCCATCTCTAGTAAGATGTATAGAAGTCCATTATTGTATATAGTACTGTTAAGTCTAATATACCCTAGTAAGCTATAGTACTTTTTCCTTTGGGAAGATACCATCTGTGCAGTCTGCAATTCTGTTGAAGAAAGATGTTGAATCTATTTAATTATTCTTGAAAAAATAAATGATTTCTGGACATTTTTTTTCCAACCTGCACCAAATTAAAGTTGATTACATCGATTAAGAATCATGAGGTGGGGGGTGGTTCCCTATTTTTTTTTTGCTGGGAGTTTACAACCCTATTAGTTAGGTTGCTTAATATTTCTGCTAAGTACTCTTTAAAATACCAGAATAGGAAGGATGGAGTAGGTTTAAGTTTATTAGATTGATCAGTGTTGCTGAACTATGAAATATTTTGGGTGCAGTGTATTTTTTTACATACAGGTATAACAGAATAGCTTTAGTGTTGTTGTTTAACTTGAGTATGAACTTATACAAAATGCAGCAAGATATAAAAAAAAACAGTTTTATTGATTAAAAAACACACTATATCCGATTCATATCGGTATCGGCAGATATTCAAATTTATAATATCGGTACCAGACATAAAAAAGTGGTATCGTGCCATCTCTACTTTGTAGATAAGGAGAATGGTTTTAAATTCAACATCTGCACTAAATTTAAACATAATGCATCTCATGGCTAAGAGATATGCATGTTCTGAAGTAGTGTGCCATTTAACTGACAAGCTTACTGACATTACAGTTGCCAGCTACGATACTGATCCAGCTCGCATGAGGCAGATCTCTAACAACCAATAATTAAAATTTTGTTCATCACCTTTTATTAGTGATATGAAAAAACTCATCTTCGCTTTTGTTAGCTGTCATGTGCCAAGGTGTTTACACCCCAGGTTGTGGAATTTGTACCCACTTTCACGATCACATCTAATTTGGCAATGAGGATGGTGTGAAATTACGGTGACCTCTTGGTATTTAGAAAATATCAGAGGCCGAGGCTCTGGTTCTCCCCACTATAATTTTCTCTCATTTCCAGGAATATCATCACGCCGATAACCACTAGTCACCATTGAATCACTGTGATGGGTTTTCAAAATCACTATAATCAGACATGTGGTTTTAAAACTGTCACGCCCTGCTCTCTGATCAATTATAAGGACAGAGTCGCCTGATGCACACGTTTCATTTTAAGGTGCATTTACAGCATCGAACACCAACCCTCAACAAATAGTCAGAGAGGGAAAACTCCAAAAAAGGCTTTCATTGAATCAACTGCACTTATTATGGAAATATGCTTCATCTGAACTTTAATCACAACAGACAAGGCCCCTCAGGGAGTGATGACAGATGTCAGCCTTTGATTATAAATGTCAACTCATTGAAAGCACTGTCCCGGCCGGCTGGCCACACTTAGGCCTTGATTTTTCATTCAGAAACAGGCCAACATTTATTTTCTCATTAGTGGCGTGTAATCACAATGTTAAGCCATGCTGTCACTATGTGGTATTTCAAAATGATTTTTGATTGATGATTCCTGTAATGAAGGTATTCAAGGAAATCATCACACGGAGATGCCTATAAACAGAATTAGTGAAAAGCGGGGGGTCGTTTAATGAACGACATCTCAGCTGATGACACTGAGATTTTGCAGTCAGAAGAAGTGGATACGGAATGTCAAAGACTTTTTGGTGACCTAAAAGGAAAAATAAAAGCAGTCTTCATGTGAAAGGTGGAATTTCTTCAAGTCATTTCCAAGCAAAGAAATACCTGCAAATTCTTGGTGAGGTTTTAGGTTCAATATTTATTCTAAGGTTATTTATCTCATGTTTCTATTTGCTCTGATATCATATCAGGAGGGTTCTTGAGCTGCTTAAGTACTTCCAAACTGCTGCTTGTGTACTGTGATTGTTGCCCTTTCAGTTAGTGTAAGCTCTCCCCATGTGCTCTAGCTGTTTATTTAGAGAGAGAAGAAAAAAAAACTTTTCTTAATCGTGCACTTTTGTTGGGTGGCCTTTTGGATTTCTGCCTCTCAGCATGTGTTTGCCCATTTGATTTGTCAGAGTTGGTGTGTAAACTATCCATTAAACTTTGATATTGTGAAGCTTAACTTCTTAAAGTGAACTGAAATACTGAAACAAATCAAGCACTCTACGTATAGGGTATAATTTAACAAACCTTCAACTAAGGAATTCATACAGGGAAAAAACGAGGCAGCAAAACAAGAAAAGACGGCATTTCACTTTGTAGATCTGCAGTTCTTCGCTTCACTTCCTGTCTTTGGGTCTAAGTCCCTTCGACCAGTTCGGTGAGCGTATGAAATTGAAGGAAGTGAAAAGTTGAAAAAAACAGCAGGAAATATTTAGCAATGTACTGTGAATGTCATTTAAACATGACTTTGGTACATCTGCATCCAGATGTTCCTGAACATCTTCAACCTCTCCCTGAAGCAGTCAATGGTCCCCACATCCTTCAAGGCGTCCACCATCATTCCCGCCCCCAAGAAATCGGTGGTCTCATGTCTAAATGATTACTACACTATTGCACTAACATTAGTCACCATGAAGTGCCTTGAGCAGCTGGTCAGAAGGCACATCTGATCCTCCCTCCATGACTTGCTGGACTCTCTTCAATTTGCCTACAGAAGAAAAAGAATTACAGGCAACCCCATGGCCTTGGCAGCACACAGAGCCCTCACTTATCTGGAAAAATGAAACGCGCACGAACACACACACACACACACACACACACACATATATATATATATTAGGTGTGCAACGATACTCGTATCGATATTGAACCGTTCGATACAGTGCTTTCGGTTCGGTACGCATATGTATCGAACAATACAAAATTTTTAATTTAGTTTATCAACTTTTCTTCTGACGATGCTGTCTGTGTTGAGAGCTCAGTGGATCTGCGTTCGACTACTCCACCTAGGCTGCACTGTCGAGCGCAGATCCACTGAGCTCTCAACACACTACTGAGCGCAGCACAAGCTAGCAAGACAGAAGCTAAGCTCATTGCAACATGGCAAATTGAACCTCCCCCACCCTCATTCAGATGTGGCGTTTGGAACTATTTTGGTCTTCATGTAAAGTATGACCTTGAAGGTAAGCGCGTCATGGACAAAAGTAAAACAGTATGCCGGATGTGCCACGCTATGCTCAATTACATGGGTGGGAACTACTGCGTTAGCGCAGTTTGCTCGTTAACGTGTTGACGCTGTCCAGCCCCACGCACAGGGCGATCCGTGGTAGCTCGTTAACGGAGATTTGCCGTGTTGTGGCGTTAACGTCATTTCAGATTAACGCTGACAGCACTAGTGGGAACACAACGAATATGACTGCACATTTACGGCGACATCATCCTAGTGCAAAGACAAGTGGAAGCAGACAAAAACAACAAGTACGCATGCTACAAACTTTACCCGAGTCATTTAGACAGCCTTTAGCACATGATTCTCCTTATGGGCACCTGATATGTTTAATATGCTTCTGAGAATATAGCCCAGAAGAAGCTATAGTATAGCTTTTATTTTGGAAAGAGACATTTCTCTGTAATAAACTCTTTTCCAAAGATGAGTGATTTCTCGATCAGATAGATTTATTTGTTTATTACTTTGTTGTTTTAGCAACATTAAATTTAAAAACTGTACTTTTGAGTTAAAATATATATTTATAATTTTAATAAATGACAAATTAAAAACGCATAAACATTTTTTTGTATTGAAAAAATATCGAACCGTGACACCAAAGTATCGAACCAAACCGTGAATTTTGTGTATCGTTGCACCCCTAATATATATATATATATATATATATATATATATATATATATATATATATATATATATATATATATATATATATAACTAGAGGTTACAGAAGCTTTGGGCTGATAAGAAGGCAACAACAACTCAAATAACCACTTGCTATAACCATGGTATGCAGAAGAGCATCTCTGAATACAATGCATGGACTTCGTGGGTATTGTTTCTGACCATGTGTATTCCTTTTTGACCACACAGTACCTGTCTTCTGATGGCTACTTCCTGCAGGATAGGCTCAGATTGTCTCAAACTGGCTTCTTGAAGAAGCTGGGAAGTACAGGGAGTGCAGAATTATTAGGCAAATTAGTATTTTGTCCACATCATCCTCTTCATGCATGTTGTCTTACTCCAAGCTGTATAGGCTCGAAAGCCTACTACCAATTAAGCATATTAGGTGATGTGCATCTCTGTAATGAGAAGGGGTGTGGTCTAATGACATCAACACCCTATATCAGGTGTGCATAATTATTAGGCAACGTCCTTTCCTTTGGCAAAATGGGTCAAAAGAAGGACTTGACAGGCTCAGAAAAGTCAAAAACAGTGAGATATCTTGCAGAGGGATGCAGCAGTCTCAAAATTGCAAAGCTTCTGAAGCGTGATCATCGAACAATCAAGCGCTTCATTCAAAATAGTCAACAGGGTTGCAAGAAGCGTGTGGAAAAACCAAGGCACAAAATAACTGCCCATGAACTGAGAAAAGTCAAGCGTGCAGCTGCCAAGATGCCACTTGCCACCAGTTTGGCCATATTTCAGAGCTGCAACATCACTGGAGTGCCCAAGAGCACAAGGTGTGCAATACTCAGAGACATGGCCAAGGTAAGAAAGGCTGAAAGACGACCACCACTGAACAAGGCACACAAGCTGAAACGTCAAGACTGGGCCAAGAAATATCTCAAGACCAATTTTTCTAAGGTTTTATGGACTGATGAAATGAGAGTGAGTCTTGATGGGCCAGATGGATGGGCCCGTGGCTGGATTGGTAAAGGGCAGAGAGCTCCAGTCCGACTCAGACGCCAGCAAGGTGGAGGTGGAGTACTGGTTTGGGCTGGTATCATCAAAGATGAGCTTGTGGGGCCTTTTCGGGTTGAGGATGGAGTCAAGCTCAACTCCCAGTCCTACTGCCAGTTTCTGGAAGACACCTTCTTCAAGCAGTGGTACAGGAAGAAGTCTGCATCCTTCAAGAAAAACATGATTTTCATGCAGGACAATGCTCCATCACACGCGTCCAAGTACTCCACAGCGTGGCTGGCAAGAAAGGGTATAAAAGAAGAAAAACTAATGACATGGCCACCTTGTTCACCTGATCTGGACCCCATTGAGAACCTGTGGTCCATCATCAAATGTGAGATTTACAAGGAGGGAAAACAGTACGGGGCAGCACGGTGGCACGGTGGTTAGCACTGTTGCCGCGCAGCAAGAAGGTCCTGAGTTCAATTCCACCATCAGGCCGGGGTCTTTCTGTGTGGAGTTTGCATGTTCTCCCCGTGTTTGCGTGGGTTCTCTCCGGGTACTCCGGCTTCCTCCCACCATCCAAAGACATGCAGCTTGTGGGGATAGGTTAATTGATTAATCCAAATTGTCACTAGGTGTGAATGTGCGAGTGAATGTGAGTGTGAATGGTTGTCTGTCCCTGTGTGTTAGCCCTGCGACAGACTGGCGACCTGTCCAGGGTGTACCCCGCCTTTCGCCCTATGACAGCTGGGATAGGCTCCAGCGCCCCCCGCGACCCTGAAAAGGATAAGCGGAAGCGAATGGATGGATGGATGGAAAACAGTACACCTCTCTGAACAGTGTCTGGGAGGCTGTGGTTGCTGCTGCACGCAATGTTGATGGTGAACAGATCAAAACACTGACAGAATCCATGGATGGCAGGCTTTTGAGTGTCCTTGCAAAGAAAGGTGGCTATATTGGTCGCTGATTTGTTTTTGTTTTGTTTTTGAATGTCAGAAATGTATATTTGTGAATGTGGAGATGTTATATTGGTGTCACTGGTAAAAATAAATAATTGAAATGGGTATATATTTGTTTTTTGTTAAGTTGCCTAATAATTATGCACAGTATTAGTCACCTGCACACACAGATATCCTCCTAAAATAGCTAAAACTAAAAACAAACTAAAAACTACTTCCAAAAACATTCAGCTTTGATATTAATGAGTTTTTTGGGTTCATTGAGAACATGGTTGTTGTTCAATAATAAAATTATTCCTCAAAAATACAACTTGCCTAATAATTCTGCACTCCCTATATATAGGCAGAGTGTATCCATGACTTCTGTATTCCAGCAGTGTGACACCTTTTATGCGTTATTAGCTGTTCCTGCTGTGCAGCATTGATAGAAGATCCTCTGCATGGCCTTCCTTTCTTCTGTTCTCCAGATGTATTTTAGGAAACGAGATATCCTTTGACATAGCAAACCAAAATGGATTTCTGGTTCACAGGCAGGACAGAGGGCAAATGAGATGAGAACGTACAAATTAAAGAAAATAGAAAAGGCAGAGAAAGCCCTCCCCCCCATAAAAAAAATAAAATAAAAACGGGGGCTTACTGTAGAGACAGTGACATGTACGGGTTGCAAATACAAAAGGCCCCGCTGGCACATTTTGGTGTCTTTTGTTTTGCGGTGTGATGGCATGCAAAAAAATGTTTGTGAAACATGTGTGACCTTGAGGGTAGGGTTTACTGCCACATTGCCTTGGGAGAAAAGTATTATTGTCACTCCCCAATCCTTGAAATGATGTGGGTGTTTCTGTGGGATGTTAGGACAGTGCCTAAATCGCAAACATCATGGCAGCACATATTATGTCATACATAAAATTCAGTTAGGTGTAGCTTGAGTTGCTGTCACTCACCCAGACTGCCCTTTCCAAGATTTTCCTGTCACTCCAAATAAATCCCTGCCTGTAGCTCCTGATTTGTTTTTAGGGGTGAGCACGAAATGGAGCAGAACCAGGAAAACCAAGAGGAAGCAAAATGAAATGGCGTACTAGAGATGTGTAAAACAGCCGGTATTTGTATCTGTATTTGTATTTGTATTTGTTGAGGGGGGAAAAACATTTGTATTCGAGTAAAATTTAAAATTAATTAATGCTATAGTGTAAGTATTCTTTAATTATATCCATTATAATAATTATCGATATGCAATATTAGTTGATGTTTTTGCATAAATCCAGCAATGAATATGTAACAAGGAACCTCATTGAAAAGAAAATAACAGAAACTCCATTGACTCATCCATGGTTAAATCAACAACTGATAAAGTACTATTGTGAACAGTATGAACCCCACCACCAGCCGTCCTTGTTGGAGGACACTGAAGAGACAGCAAAACTGACTTGCAGGAGCAGAACATGGCTGTGATGATGAATCGGTGCTGGTGGGGGGTTAGCAGACAGTACCAAGAGAGGATGCTTTAAGTTCATGTGATTATGCATAGCAGTTGTTGACAGATGTTTGATATTTCTGCCTCTGCTGATTTGACTTTTGCAGACATTACATATTACTTTTGTTTTCATCTGCACTGACTGTAAAAAGCTTCCACACAGAAATTGATCACGTTGTTTTGGCTGGTGGAGGACCAAGATGTGGCTCAGCAGCAGCAACACTCTATTTGGTTGCCCAAATCCATGTGGGGAGTTTCAGCTAAGTTAATGAGTGACGGGAAGCTCTGCTAAGGTTAACTAGCCTATAGCCTATATCTTGCTGTCTGCCAAAGACATAGTAACTTAAATGTACCATATAACTCCCACAAGGGCATACAATTCGGCACAACTACACAAGCATTAAGATTCAACAAATACAACTAATGGTCATACGAACAGTGACATTCATGTAGTCTATTAAAACCTTGGGACTAGAAGCTAAAGGACAGTCTTAATGATATTTATCAGTGTACTTATAATGCAGGGCTCATAAGTCTGCCAACTGGAGTTGGATCTTTTTCAGAAGATCTTTTTTTTCAGATTTGAATAGCTCCTCAATATCACTTTGAAGACTAATGAGAAAAACTACATTCATCAACCCATTTAAGTTAATCACTTTGGCCATCCAAACACAGTACATACTTAAAGCGTTATTGGTTAGAATAGAATAGAATAAAACTTTATTATCCCACGGATGAGAAATTTTGGTGCTACAGAGCTCTTACAGCAAGGGAAAATAAAATATAAAAGGAGGATACAATGTGGTCCTATATACATAAGCAAAATGTACAAGGATATGTATCAAATCTACAGAGCTACGAATATTTGATACATAGAAAGAATCACATATCCTTGTACATATGTACAGGGAGATGTATCTCCAAAAGTTGATTCTGTTCATCTGGACATAGCGTTTTGTGGGAGAAATGTTTCGTCACTCATTCAAGTGACTTCTTCAGTCTCAGCTGACTGCAGGTTTCCCCAATCTTATAAACAGCACATTTGCATAATGACTGAAACCAGCCCACTGAAGGAACAATGGGCTGGGAGGTCAGTTCCTTAATCTTAATTATGCAAATTCTCATGACCATTGATCAACAACCACTGACCAAAACCCACTGATCAAAGACCACTGAGTACCATTCACAGAGAGTTGGGGAATGGCTGCAATCACAGCATTGTAAGATGGCGAAAGATGTACCCTTAGGCCCCCTCCTCAATTCAGAGATGGTCTTTCCCTTTTCACATAAATGGCCTCCTTGACTCCGAGCTCAAATCAGTGTTCCTCCCTGTCCAAGATGTGTACATCCTCATCACTGAAAGAGTGTCCGCTGGCCTGTAGGTGTAAATAGACTGCAGAGTCCTGGCCTGACGAGGTAGCTCTTCTGTGTTGTGCCATCCGCTTCGCCAGAGGTTGTTTGGTTTCCCCGATGTATAAATCCTGGCAATCCTCCTGGCACTTAACAGCGTACACTATGTTACTCTGTTTGTGTTGGGGGACCCGATTCTTGGGGTGGACCAGTTTTTGGCGCAGCGTGTTTTGGGGTTTAAAAGCCACAGAGACCCGGTGTTTAGAAAAAATGAGTCTCAACTGCTCCGATACTCCTGACACATATGGGATGACTACAGGTTTTTGCTTGGGCAGCGGTTGTCTTTCTCTCCTGGATTGGCTGGAGCTTTTTTTAGTTGCCTTTCCAGCTTTGACAAAAGTCGAGCTGGGATAACCACATTTAATTCAATTCAATTCAATTTATTTATATAGCGCCAAATCACAACAAAAGTCGCCTCAAGGCACTTCATAGATACAGAGAAAAACCCAACAATCATATGACCCCCTATGAGCAAGCAAGGCGACAGTGGGAAGGAAAAACTCCCTTTTAACAGGAAGAAGCCGGCAGAACCAGGCTCAGGGAGGGGCGGCCATCTGCTGCGACCGGTTGGGGTGAGAGAAGGAAGACAGGATAAAGACATGCTGTGGAAGAGAGACAGAGATTAATAACGGATATGATTCAATGCAGAGAGGTCTATTAACACATAGTGAGTGAGAAAGGTGACTGGAAAGGAAAAACTCAATGCATCATGGGAATCCCTGGCAGCCTACGTCTATTGCAGCATAACTAAGGGAGGATTCAGGGTCACCTGGTCCAGCCCTAACTATATGTTTTAGCAAAAAGGAAAGTTTTAAGCCTAATCTTGAAAGTAGAGATAGTGTCTGTCTCCCGAAACCAAACAGGAAGCTGGTTCCACAGAAGAGGGGCCTGAAAACTGAAGGCTCTCCCTCCCATTCTACTTTTAAATACTCTAGGAACAACAAGTAGGCCTGCAGTGTGAGAGCGAAGTGCTCTAATAGGGTGATATGGTACTACAAGGTCATTAAGATAAGATGGGGCCTGGTTATTTAAGGCCTTGTATGTGAGGAGTAGGATTTTGAATTCAATTCTGGATTTAACAGGGAGCCAATGAAGGGAAGCCAAAACAGGAAAAATATGCTCTCTATTTCTAGTCCCTGTCAGTACTCTTGCTGCAGCATTTTGGATTAGCTGAAGGCTTTTCAGTGAGTTTTTTGGACATCCTGATAATAATGAATTGCAGTAGTCCAGCCTAGAAGTAATAAATGCATGAACTAGTTTTTCAGCGTCACTCTGAGACAGGATATTTCTAACTTTAGAGATGTTGTGAAAATGGAAGAAAGCAGTCTTACATATTTGTTTAATATGTGCGTTGAAGGACATATCCTGGTCAAAAATGACTCCAAGGTTCCTCACAGCGTTACTGGAGGCCAAGGTAATGCCATCCAGAGTAAGAATCTGGTTAGATACCATATTTCTAAGATTTTCAGGGCCGAGTATAATAACCTCAGTTTTATCTGAATTAAGAAGCAGAAAGTTAGCGGCAATCCAGGTCTTTATGTGTTTAAGACATCCCTGCAGTTTAACTAATTGGTGTGTGTTATCTGGCTTCATAGATAAAGCTGGGTGTCATCTGAATAGCAGTGAAAATTTATGCTATGTCTTCTAATGATGCTGCCTAGGAGAAGCATGTATAGTGTAAACAGAATTGGTCCTAGCATCAAACCCTGTGGAACACCATAATTAACCTCAGTGTGTGAAGAGGACTCTCCATTTACATGTACAAATTGGAGTCTATTAGATAGATATGATACAAACCACTGCAGCGCAGTACCCGTAATACCTACAGCATGCTCTAATCGCTCTGATAGGATATTATGGTCAACAGTATCGAATGCTGCACTAAAGTCTAGCAGGACAAGCAGAGAGATGAGTCCACTGTCAGAGGCCATAAGAAGATCATTTGTAACCTTCACTAAAGCTGTTTCTGTGCTGTGATGAGCTCTGAAACCTGACTGAAACTCTTCTAATAAGCCATTCCTCTGCAGATGATGTGTTAGCTGTTTGACAACTACTCTTTCAAGGATTTTTGATATGAAAGGAAGGTTGGAGATTGGCCTATAATTAGCTAAGACTGCTGGGTCTAGAGATGGCTTTTTGAGTAAAGGTTTAACTACAGCCAGCTTGAAGGCCTGTGGTACATAGCCGATTATTAGAGATAAGTTGATCATATTTAAGATCGAAGAATTAATTAATGGCAGGACTTCTTTGAGCAGTTTTGTAGGAATGGGGTCTAAAAGACACGTTGATGGTTTGGAGGAAGTAATTATTGAAGTTAACTCAGAAAGATTAATTGGAGAAAAAGAGTCTAACTTGACATCAATGGTACTAAGAGTAGCTGTAGATAATATTGCATCTGTGGGATGATTATTGGTATTTTTTTCTCTAATGATAAAAATTTTATTTGTGAAGAAGTTCATGAAGTCATTACTAGTTAACGTTAAAGGGATGGTTGGCTCAAAAGAGCTCTGACTTTTTGTCAGCCTGGCTACAGTGCTGAAGAGAAACCTGGGGTTGTTCTTATTTTCTTCAATCAGTGACGAATAGTAAGATGTTCTGGCTTTGCAGAGGGCTTTGTTATAAAGCAGCAAACTATTTCTCCAGGCTAAATGATGATCCTCTAAATTTGTGACACGCCATTTCCTCTCCAGCTTATGAGTCATCTGCTTTAGGCTACGTGTTTGAGGATTATACCACGGAGTCAGGTACTTCTGATTTGAGGCCTTAGTTTTCACAGGAGCTACAGTATCCAGAGTCGTACGTAGTGAGGAGGTAAAATTATTAACAAGATAATCGACCTCTGTTGGAGTAGCATTCAGATAGCTGCTCTGCTCTATGTTGGTATAGGGCATTGAAGATGATAACAGTGGGTGGATTATATTCTTAAACTTAGTTACAGTGCTTTCAGAAAGACATCTACTTTGATAAAGTCTACTCTCCACTGCTGTGTAATCAATTATTGTAAATGTAAATGTTATCAGGAAATGATCAGACAGGAGAGGGTTTTCAGGAAACACTGTTAAATGTTCAGTTTTTATGCCATATGTTAACACAAGATCTAGAGTGTGATTAAAGTGGTGGGTGGGTTCTTTTACATTTTGAGAGAAGCCAATTGAGTCTAATAACAGATTAAATGCCATGTTGAGGCTGTCATTTTTAGCATCTACATGGATGTTAAAATCACCCACAATAATTATTTCATCTGAGCTGAGAACTAAATCAGATAAAAAGTCTGAGAAATCAGACAGAAACTCTGTGTCAGGCCCAGGTGGACGATAGATGATAGCTAGTAAGACTGGTTTCTGAGTTTTACAGCTGGGGTGGACAATGTTAAGCATCAGGCTTTCAAATGAATTAAAAGTCTGTCTTGGTCTTTCGTTAATTAATAGGCTGGTGTGAAAAATTGCTGCCACACTGCCCCCTCGGCCCGTGCTTCGAGATTTCTGGTAGTTAGAATGACTCGGGGGTGTTGATTCATTTAAACTAACATAATCATCCTGGTGCAACCAGGTTTCTGTAAGGCAGAGTAAATCGATTTGTTGATCAATTATTAAGTCATGTACTAACAGAGACTTGGAGGCGAGAGACCTAATATTTAATAATCCACATTTCACTGTTTTACTCTTTGGTTCAGATATGGATACTGTATTGTTCTTTATTTATGATTGTTTATGTTTAAGTTGTTTATTGCTGGTTTTTAGTTTGTTTTTTGTCTTTTTGGGAGCTGACACAGTCTCTGTGGAGATGGGTTTTTGGGGGGGTAGCAGGAGGAGAGAAGCTGCAGAGAGGCGTGTAAGACTGCAACTCTGCTTCCTGGTCCCAACTCTGGATAGTCATATTTTGGGGGGGTTTAATAAATTTGTCCATATTTCTAGAAATGAGAGCTGCTCCATCCAAAGTGGGATGGATGCCGTTTCTCCTAACAAAACCAGGTTTCCTCCAGAACGTTTGCCAATTATCTATGAAGCCCACATCGTTTCTGGGACACCACTCAGACAGCCAGCAATTTAAGGAGAACATGCGGCTAAACATGTCACTCCTGGTCTGATTGGAGTGACATGTTGGTAAAAGGCCCTGATTTACTCAGGGCCTTTTTGATGTGCTGTTCTTCTGCCTCCCTGGCCGCTGTGTCAGTGGGGATGGTGTTCGCTCTGTGTTGTAGCGTCCTAATGACACCCATTTTGTACTCCAGTGGATGATGAGAGTCAAACCTTAAATACTGATCCGTATGTGTAGGTTTATGGTACACGTCAGTCTTTAGATGTCCCCCATTACCGATGGAAATCTCACAGTCTAAGAAGGCTAACCTGCCACTTTTCATATCCTCCCTGGTGAATTTGATGTGTCGATTCACTGAGTTAATGTGATCCGTGAATTGTGATACGTCCTGAGATTTGATTTTCACCCAGGTGTCATCCACATATCTGAACCAATGGCTTGGTGGTGTTCCAGGGTAGGATAGCAAAGCCCTCTTTTCCACTTCTTCCATGTACAAATTGGCCACGATGGGTGAGACTGGGGAGCCCATGGCACACCCATGTTTCTGCCTGTAGAACTGACCCTTGTATATGAAGTAGGTGGAATGAAGACACAGTTCCAAAAGCAAACACACTTGGTCAATGCTGAGAGTGGTCCTGTTGCTGAGGTTTGTGTCATCCTGTAATCTCTTACGGACTACCTCCAACGCTTCCGTGACTGGGATGCAAGTGAAGAGAGATGTAACGTCGTACGAGACCATGGTTTCATCTGCCTCCATAATGACATCTCTCACCTTCTCCAGGGTGTTCTGGATGTGGTGTTCAGAGCTGCCCACCAGCAGGTTGAGGATCGAAGCCAGAAACTTGGAGATGTTATAGGTGACAGAGTTGATCATGCAGACAATCAGTTTTAAAGGTGCACCCTGTTTATGTATTTTTGGTAAACCATACAGACTTGGTGTAGACTCCACTGGGTACAGCCTGTGATATGAGGTCCGGTCAATAGCCTTGTCTTGTTCTAACTGCTTCAGACAGTTGGTAGGTTTGTAGCTTGAACCTATTTGCTGGAACGTTGAACACAATATAATTACACAACAAAAGCATTGAACACCAAGTAGGCAAAGTTCTTCATGTTACTCATGCATGAGGGAGACCTGCCTGGAGTCAAGTGTCGTTCCACCACTTGACCTCCGTCAGACTCTCAGCCAGGTTCCCCATAGCACTCCTTTTATTGTGGTCACATGAATATGCATAGGGTCATTAACATACGACGTCTACATACAAACAAAGAGTACCTTGCCTGTGTGTGTGTGTGTGTGTGTGTGTGTGTGTGTGTGTGTGTGTGTGCGTGTGTGTGTGTGTGTGTGTGGGGTCAGAGTGTGACCCCATAAACGACTTCCCTTAACCTGCTGGTCTGGAAAATCCAACAGTTCATCTAAACAAAAAGCACTTAGACTAGAACAGACGTAGCTACGTTAATCCTACCGTAAAACAATAAGACAAGGTACAACCTCTCTCATGCTCCTAGAGTGCTCTCTAATGCACACAAAGTTTGCAGACTATTAAGGATCAAACCTCTACCAATCTAAAACTAATTATAAAACTCTAAGCATACATAAGTAAATATTTCTAAGCATAAATGACAATCAACAATACAAAACCTAACATTCCCCCCTTTTTTGACCTTTATGCTAGAAAAGTTCCCATTTATGATCACCTCATGTCTTACAGTTTCAATGCAAACATTTTTATACACAGCATATGTCAAATCACCCTAAATTACTGTAAAAGTACACAGTTTGACAAATGTATTAGCAGTTATCCCATTCCTCATTGATCTCATCCAATGGCAAACTGCATCCTACGAGCAAACAAATGAATTGTTGATTTAATAGTTAAAATAAGAAAGTAACATTTTCAAAAACATCCCAGCTCTGCGGTGATCACTCATCATCTGTGCAGAGTGGTTTTAGTTCGGCAGGGCGTCATGAATGTCTCTTCCAGTTGTTTCCATCACTGTCCATAGGACCAGAGTCCAAATGTATGTAGAATAGACATTCAAACATACCAGTTGGTTTTGTTGTTTGTCAACATGGGTCTCAGCTATCTCCAAAGCTGCAGACCTCTTCAGCACTCTAGTTTTATGGCCTCTACCAACCCCCATTACCACACTTCAGGCCTTCGTCCTGTGAGGGGGGTACTTATGACTCCTCCATTGTCCATGCTCTGCAGAAAAACCCCTCTGTGGAAAGGGTGCTGGGTCCAGTTATCTTACTGCTGTTATGATCCCAGCAGCCTTCAGAGTGTCATCGTATGCACAGTATAGTGACACAGCATTAGGTGATGTTCATAGGAAACTGCTGTCATCACCACCATAGCTTCTGGTTCCTGTGCTTTTCATAGAATCATGATGCCATCCTTAGACTCCCTCTGCGCTGTCGATGGAGCTTGGCACGCTCCCCTCATCCTTCAGGTGCCCGTCTGTTGTCGACAATCTCCTCTGTTGGCCTCTGGAAAGCCCCCTTGGCACAGCTCTCATTCCAACGCAGCTTCATGGTCCTTGCTGTGGCTCCAAAGTCTGATCTCATGATGGGCCCCAAACAGCTCGACCTTTGACCTCAACCACTGCCTGGGCTGTCAGCTATGCCTGGAATGGTTCTTGTTTCTCACTGGGCCTCCGAAGATTTCTCAGGAGATCCCTTTCAGCAGAATGCTGCACCTTTATTTCCTTGCTAGGAGGAAAAACTTCTATTTGGAGAGCATGTCAACAATCATCAAACCACATTCTTTAGTTCAGTGAACTTCACTTATAGGCCATCAAAGCCTCATCTGAACATGGATGCACCACTTGCATAGGTTTAATACCTGTAAATGAACTGTTAATCACACAAATCACTGCAGCAATCATAAAAAACATTGTTTCATGTTAATCCTGGACCCCTCCTCTTGACGCATGGACACTCCAATGAGTCAACTCACCAAACCTGGATTCCTGTCTTAAAGAAAAAGGTTAGCTAGATCCTGTCCCAGGCAACATCAGGGTGTCTCCTCCGGAGTAGCGCCGTAACCCTGCAATAAAAGATGTTAGCGTGTTTTGCATATTAAGTTTGCTTAACACCTGGCTCTGCCAGGAGCCTGCATACACACCATCATGGCCTGGAAAACAAGATCTGGAAGTAAAATCAAACTTCGCACTTGTAAACAATTGTATCATAAGAGTAATAAGCATTCAACATCAGCAAGACAAGTGTCATGTGCAGGTTTTCTCAAATTAGTAAAGTACAACTATTACCATAATTTGCCTCAGACATGGATCATCCCATGTACTCAGTCAACATTAATGTAATCGGTGACTTCCCTTAAGCAAAGTCACTCCACTCATATATTACTATGGGCTCAAAAGTGGCCAGCTAATGAGCACCATATTAAACTATTCCATAAACACTGCATCTCTCATTTGTTTTTCTCATGTCACTTGTCCGCTTCTGCTGAATCCTCTACATGCACTCTTAGAAAAACAAACATTAGCAATACACGTTGACCGTGGTCAGACGGTGGTCAGACGCAGGTCGACAGGTTCCAGAGGTGCCATAAAAAGACCATAAAGTTAGCCATCCATAGCTGTGGAAAGAAGTGACACTAGTTTTCAACACAGGAAATTCCTCATATGTTATTCACATTGCCAAAGTAACCTTCACATTTCCCCATCAACACAGTGCAACAGCATCACCACTCATAACCTATAAACACAGTTTCTTCACACATAAACCCAGAAATCCTGTAGTAGGAAAAAACATCAACCAGTTGTCCTGGTATAAATCACATCATCAATTCACATGAAGAACTATAATGCTGTAGAAAAGAAAATGCAAATGTTAGCGCTGCACAGATGTATACACACTTTCTCACAGTTTCCTCTGTGAGCAACACAAGGTAGTGAATAACACCCCTGGTAGATGCACAGACACAGAAAGTGGCACTTAAAAGGTTAAATCATCACGCAACCTCGAATGTTGCTGTCATCTTTCTGCTCCTGTAAAAGGAAACACACATAAATTTATCTGCACCTTTGTCAGGTGGGGGTTAACTTCGCACAGTTGTGTTACATCAGTAAAGTCTTGTCAGCTTTTGTCAGCTTTTACCAATCAGGTTTTTTTTTTTCACTCATTCATTCATACATTCATTCTTTCTTTGCTGATAGTGGAATCGATTGTCGCATTACGTTTCCACTCTCAGCAAAATGACGTCATTTCAAAAAGAAAAAGAAGAACTTTAGCTCGGATTAAATCGCTGAATCCTTTTTGGACAGGAACTTACTTTCTAATTGTCCCAAATAAGTGGCTTTCTCCAGAGCCCATTTTAATGTGGAGAAACTCACTTGTAACAATTTTCTCGACGACGTGTCATACAGCGCTTTCTGTTCTAATTGTGCAGATCTGCTCAAACAAAATTATTGAACAAAACTTTCAGTGCACTGTGAAAGTATCAAAATAAAAGCCCTTGTTAAGTCATGACACAAGCTCCTCATCTCAGGAGGGTAAATCATACCATTAGCATGGTTTATCATACCATCATACTAATTGGCAGGCTCAACTTCACAACAAAAGAAAAATCATCAGCTAGATTCACTCCAAACCAACCATCAGCTGCACAACACACAACATAAGCCTAATATGTTTTATTAGCTATGAGTTTAATCCCCAGGTCTGTGCTCTTCACTCATTTAGGCCACAGATTTTATTCAGTTTTCCTATTTCCCTTCATCATAAAACATGAGACATGTTGTCATGCACTTCACAAAAGAAGTTTGTTCTGACGTATTCAGAGTTGTGTATCTAGGTACAGGATTCACTCGCACATCAAAACAGGAAACTCAGTGTTTTACAGTCTCCACTCAACACACAACAAACTCCAACACATCCCATTCACTCGTGATAGAATTCAGTTACCTTTCATTAATCAAAGAACAATAAACTAATTTGCATATCAGCTATTAACCCACTAAGATGACAGGACAACAGAAATGTATGTTCAAAATGTTAGCACAAAAATAGAATTTCCCTCATACAGTAAATCACTTGTGCTGCATCAATCAAGCAGCAAGCATCTCCCAATTTACTATATCAACAACTAAATTTATTGTCTGATCACTGGTTGGTCAAACCAGAATCTTTTTTCCCACAAAAATTAAACTGTTGTCCTGCAACCTAGAGAGTCAGTTTTTTGCATTGGATAAATTTAGTATTTGATAACAAGTGTCTGTTAAATTGACACTATTTTAACACTGATGAGAGATAACAAGCTGATCTTCATTGCATGTGTGTTTGTGTTATTAGGCAGGTTTAATCAATGTCTGTGGAGCTGCATCTCCAGCAGGGAATGTTCTTAAAGCTGCCTTTCCTACACACTTCTCTGCTATTATTTGATCATTTCTTAACTAATGTGCTATGAGTCCACTGGTCTTTGCATCACACGAGGTGACTTGGACAAGATTGGACAGACTCACATGCTTAAGATGTTGTCTAATTTTCATGAGCTCTCTTGTGTTTGGAAGTGTTAGTAGGGTTAATGCATGTTCTGCTTGTGTGTGTGATTTTGTATATGTTTCTTTTTTGCAGTGTTTCAGACTCCTTCTCAATTTTCCAACTTAAGCAGTCAGTTTTCTTTTCCCCAGGTTTGCTAACCCAAATTTTGATTTCCCACATTAAATAACAAAATTCCTATGTGATCTCACCACTCCTCTCACTCTGTTGTCCTCTCCCACTTCAACAGTCCAACAGCCAGCAGTTCTCCTTCAGCTCCGTCCTGTGTTTCACTGTCTCTTCTTGCCATTTTACTCCAAAGGTGGCAAATGTCAAACTTCAACAATCTCCTCAGTTCTCCTCAAACGTTTTCTTCACATGCACAGTGAAGTTGCAGCTTATTGGAAACACAGTGCCATTCATCCGATCAGGCAGGATGATGGGTTTGCTCTTCTTCTCTGATGCTGTTTGTCCACATTGCTGCTGCTTGCTGGGACTCTTGCTCAGGACTTTGCTGCTGTCTCTTTTTCTGCCATGTTATTGCTCTTTGGAGCTGCATTCCTTGTCTTCAGGGAGGAATGAGAGCTCGCTTGTGAGGTTGAGAGACACATGGTGCTGTAAATAAGTTAGCCAGAAACTTGGCCTGCATGTTTCCAATGATGTTAAACTATAACTTTCTTCCGACCGCTGCATGTGGAAAATTGATTCAGGTCTGCTTTTCACCTGAAAGTGACAAACTAAGACATGTTCATTATTATCATCACTGCTTAATCAACACACATCTCTCTGTGTTTTTGTGAACAGTCCTTTCTTAAAAGCAGAAAATGAGATTGTAGTTGTTCTTGGCTGATCAACACAAAACCTTTTTCCTATGATTAATTTTCATCTACAATGTAAATTTTGTCTCTTTTTCACTCTTTTGTTGCTTTTTTTTTTCTTTACAATAGCTGGTGACCTGCAGAATCACCACTCTCACAATCAAAGGCAATTACTTTTACACAGCGCACAAAGACACTGTGACATCAGACACATTCACACTCACTTTTTCATCTGCATAAATAAATCATATGGCTGGTGATATGTGCCATGGTGATCCATAGGCATGATCACAAGTTTATTTAATTATTTTCAAACCAACAAAACAAATAAACAAAAACATGATGCTGATGCTATGAACACTCTACACACATGAGTCAAGATGCAGGAAAACTGCTCACGGAAACGCTGCACACTCCAGTTATCACAGTTATCATAGTTCTGTTTCCCTCTCTTTGAGGAGTTCTCAGACAGCTCTCGATCTGATAATGTGTAGCTTGCTCATCAGCTCAGAAGAGACCGCAACGCAACCTCACACAGTGGTTGCGTGCTTTGCCCACAGTGGCAAAGACCTGCACTTTCATATTCAATTCAGCTTCTCCATCATGTACTTTTAGATGTTTCATACAAGGTTCAGCATATTAGTTGTTTTCACAGGTGTGCTCTATAGCTCAACAATGGCTCATAATAAGACGACAGTCTTTCACACAGGTCAAGTGCCTCTATGCACTTCATTAGTTTAAATATTTGCCTATATCACTTCACCTCATATGTCATTGTACTGAATTTGAGCAACCCTAAGCTCAATGCAGATTACTTTTAACAACTATCCACCCCAATTAAATCTATGGTCTGGAGCACAGGCTGTTGTCGAACAGGGCAAGCTAAAGAATAAACATTTTGTGTCAGCAAGGGGTGGGGGAAAGCCATTCACCAGAGCATATCTTAAGTGCTGCTGATGTGGACTGGCCTTCTCCACACGCTCTTCAAGGCTGGTGTGTTTTCTGAAAACTTCTAACATTTGAATCTCTTCCATTTATAAGCCTGTGATTAACCGCACGGCTCAGGTCCGCGTGAAACCCGCGCGACCGTGCTCGCGTGAACCCGCGCAGCTAAGGAGCCGTCGCTCACTTTTATTTAAATACTTTGCGCTGCCAGGAGCAAAGTCCAGCATAAACGTCTGTCACCCTCTGACTGACTCTTGGTTGCTTAGGAACCCATGATAACAACAACAGCCGGTGTCACAGACCACGTGTTCTGCTCCGCACCCACTCACACAAACACACTCAAACACAACAACAACAACAACACAAAATAGGCCTATTGTCCAGCACAATCTGGACCCCGCGGAACTTCTCAATTCCCCACAAAGTGGCGGACCCCACAAAGCGGTCTACATTTCTCCCCACTAAGACGGCAAACCAAAAAAGTTCGAACTGCGCAACTCTGCGACTTAATGCTTCTGTACAAAAAACCCCACTGAGCGGCCTTGTACATCGCCCCACTTAGACGGCGAATTTTAGCCCCACTGAGCGGCCACGGACAACGCCCCACTGAGCGGCGAAGACGTACAGTTATAGAGTTGGACTCTAAACTTACTCGGTGTTGCTTAGCGTGTAGTATAGCCTCGGATCCCGCCGATCGCCATTCATCAAGGAGAGAAAACAGACAGCTAATCCACAGGCCCGATGACAAATTCTCACGTCTCGGGACTTTACTACAGGAACTTCCTGGCTGACGTCAGTCTTTCAGCGTGTCTCTTCTCCCCTCGGTGAATGTCGACTCCAGGGCTCCGGCTCTCGAAGGACCAATTAATGATAGGTTTGTAGCTTGAACCTATTCGCTGGAACGTTGAAGACAATATAATTACACAGCAAAAGCATTGAACACCAAGTAGGCAAAGTTCTTCATGTTACTCATGCATGAGGGAGACCTGCCTGGAGTCAAGTGTCGTTCCACCACTTGACCTCCGTCAGACTCTCAGCCAGGTTCCCCATAGCACTCCTTTTATTGTGGTCACATGAATATGCATAGGGTCATTAACATATGACGTCTACATACAAACAAAGAGTACCTTGCCTGTGTGTGTGTGTGTGTGTGTGTGTGTGTGTGTGTGGGTGGGTGGGTGGGTGGGTGGGTGGGTGGGTGTGTGTGTGTGTGTGGTCAGAGTGTGACCCCATAAACGACTTCCCTTAACCTGCTGGTCTGGAAAATCCAACAGTTCATCTAAACAAAAAGCACTTAGACTAGAACAGACGTAGCTACGTTAATCCTACCGTAAAACAATAAGACAAGGTACGACCTCTCTCATGCTCCTAGAGTGCTCTCTAATGCACACAAAGTTTGCAGACTATTAAGGATCAAACCTCTACCAATCTAAAACTAATTATAAAACTCTAAGCATACATAAGTAAATATTTCTAAGCATAAATGATAATAAACAATACAAAACCTAACAACCCTTTTCCTGTAGCCACTTCCTGGGTCTCGTTTCAGGGGCTCATAAGTATTTTCATCACTGATTAGTTCCTTCAGTGGGCTGGTTTCAGTCATTATGCAAATGTACTGTTTATAAGATTGGGGAAACCTGCAGTCAGCTGAGACTGAAGAAGTCACTTGGATGAGTGACGAAACGTTGGAGATTTACTTTCCTGGATGATTGAGAATGCATCAAGACAGGGATATGTAACTCTGTCTTTTTTTCAAAATCAACAGAATGACCAGTCTGAGTACTTTCTGCTTTTTTGTGTGTTGGTATGGTAATGGCCATCAGCAAAGAAGAGAAAGAAGAACATGTGGGAAGTACAGTATGATCAGTGTGACAGGCTCATTCTGATGTGAATGAGGTAGGCCAAATCCAGTCTGAGCCAAGTGATATCTTATTCAGCATGTTTGAGCTCCTCCCCCTGCTGTCTGGTTACTCACATTCATTAAAAAAAGAGAAAGAAAGAAAAAAAGAAGAAGAAAAAGAGCTGCAGGCAAACCTTTACCACCCATGCTGTGTAGATAAAGGCCGTGTGATCAGACTAATCCTTGGCATTGGAAATTAATGCTGTATTCATGCCTACATAGTGCATTCACATCACAAACATGCAATAAAATGTTTAATCTGTGATATTAAGCAATTAGAGTGCATGATAATTCACCATTCAGCATTTCTTCTGCAATGTCTGAAATTGGATTAATATATCAATAAGTACAGGTTTCTTGTCAGATTTAATTGACATATAATCAGGTGTCATTATCATCATATAGAATGCCAGAATCATGTCAGGTGTTTAATATTCGCGTACGTTAAAACATGAATCCCAGCTGTGTTACTGTTTGATGCTGACTGGATATCTGGGTCTTAAACCCCTGTCTTTGGTCTCTCATGTCAGTTGTACTTAGGATCTAGGAATGTCTTATTGAGCAGTCATTGCAAGTTCTCTCCAGTCATGTAACACAATCACTTCAGTCTGAAGTTCTGTGTACACATATGTCTTGTTTTAAACAGCTTAAGTAGGGTATCCCGCTGGTTCATTTCTCCCTCCCGTTGTTTTGCAGAGAAAATGTTGCATTTATTTGATTGCAAAGGGGAACAAAATGCCTGCTTTCTCTTTCAGGGCTGGGAAAATGGTGAGCTTGTGCATGATTAGGGTACTACTCATGTTCACTCATGGTAAAACGAGAGTACACTCAAAGTTTTTCATGTCAGGGGAAATAAAATCACTTGGTCCTTACCAGGTGTTAAAAATGTTTATATGTAACTCAGATAAATTAAAACACACGGAAAATTACATGTCATTTTTTTTATTTAATCAAACCTGAGCCAAAATGCAAGAAGGATTTTGGCTTGATTTTGTGAAAAACTAAACACATCCATGCTGCTTCCATAAAAATTATAAGGGGAACCAACAGCCAGGTGCTGAATCTGATTAACTGATAATAAGCTAGTGTGAGAAAAGCAGAGGTTTTGACAGTTTGCAGGTCCGAAGCATTCACATGTGAGTAAACAATTCCACACTGGCAGCAATCTTAGAGAAGCAGTTGTTGTTGCCCATCTACCAGGCAAGTGTTATAAGGTCCAAACAATGTGAAGTCCTTCATTCCATGATGAGAAAACAACAATATTCACAAGTGGAAAACATTAAAGATAATTGCCAGTCTTCTCAGAGTGGCTATCCCAAGAAATTCACCCCAAGGTCAGACTCTGCAAATCTCACTGAAATTGTGAAAAACCCAAGAGCTCCCTCTCAGAATCCATACAGGCCTCAGTTAACACATTAAATATTAAAAATCCTGAAAGTACAATAGACTAAGACAATAGAAAAAGACTGAACAAGTATGGAAGGGTTGCCAGGTGAAAGCAACTTCTCCACAAAACGAACATGGCAGCACGGTGTAGGTTTGCAAAGATGTATTTTAACAAGACTTCTGGAACACTGTCCTTTGGACAGATGAGACCAAATTGAGACATTTGGCCATAATGCACCATTTTTGGTAAAGTCGTAAAGATTTGCTCTTTTCAGCCCCTGGACATGGGTATTGTGCTGACTGCAAACTCCTCTAGCATTCTGGTTTGGGTATGAGGCCATCTGTCAGGGAGCTAACACTTGACCTAAACTGTAATCTACAACATAATGACTGGAAAAGAAAATTGAGACTCGGGAATTGCGAATAGAGCCATGCAAAAACAAATGCCCACAAATATCAGTGAACAGAAGCAACATTGTAAAGAAGAGTGGGCTAAAATTTGCTGCATTGCTTGAGTTAATAGCTATGTAGTGAAAAAGAAATACTTGAGTAAATCCATATCATCAAGTGATGCTAAACCCCAACCAGCTAAATTGATATTAGGAAAACGAGAGGGTGCTTAAAATTAGACCTGATTACTGAAAGGGAAAACGTGTAAGGATTAACAAAAGTTATCGTTAACAGTTATCATTTTGTTGTTTGAAATAACTGCACTTATAATTTTCATCTTATTTGTGTACAACATGTATCAGTTGAAGCAAAGTAAAAATGAAGAAACTGATAAGCTATGAGTGGTTTTTTTTTTCCCCTATTCTGGAAAGTTTTATTCTCAAGGGCAGTTAAACAGTGAACCTCCTAAATGATTATTTTCCTATGGAAGAACTTGACAAGCTAGAACGACTACAAAAAACTAGCCCACAGGCCTTGCCTTCGAGGTTGAGTCAATTCTACAGTTCTACCATTTTGAATTAGACTATTAAGACTGCAAAGGATTTGATTTGAAAGATTGTCCTTTAGTTCTTAATATTTTGACTTGTATTATATACAGGCTAAACACAATTATCATGCAAGTAATGACTTTTCACTACCACAGTATACCTTTTCTTAAAGGCCATTATGATAGCATTTTCATCAGCTGCCTTTATGAGTTTTCTAAATTCAAATCCCACATAATGAACATATTATATTCCGAAGTGCTACAGACTGAATTTTGATAGATGGTAGTCATTCAGTCGTATGACAATGTGGTGATAATGTTTTAGTGTGTAGTTCATTTGTCATGGTTGATGTACAATGGTGCCATTCCATGCAGTACTGATAAGGGAGTCTGTCTCTGGAAGGTAGCTGCTTTGAATACACATCAGTTTTGGAAATCTGTATTGGGGAAAAAAAAAAAAAGCACACTGTCCTCAAATTACAAGACAAATTTCCTCTGCTCTGCTGCTTCACTATTCTTCCAGACCAGAATCTCATTGGGCAGAAATTTAGGTCTGTGCTGGTACTTAATAGCTCCTAATGAATCTCATCCCAATGTTTATTCCCAACATCAGAATGAGTTGGATAATAAAAATTGGATGTTATTAATGCCCAGTCCTACATTTGCCTTGAAGCCAGTTTTTGCTACCAGTTTCTGTGTTGTTGTAGCCTGTAACCCACACCAGCTACACTCAATTTTAGGTACTCTATGTGAATCAAGACATGGTATTGAGTTCTGCCAATGAGGTTATATAACAGCCGAATCCAGCCAAGAGCTCTGTCAATCAAAAGTAATGTGTTAACACGAGCTTTAATGCTGGCTCAGGGCTATTGTTGGATGCTAAACTCTGTTATTTTCTTCTTGGGCTTACATGTAAAATACAAAAAGAAAAAAAAGAGAGAGACAAAATGTATCTCTTATAGTCAGACTAAACAAAAAAAAATCACAGTTCTGGTGAGTGAATGCATCATTTTTCATCCTTTTTTTTTTTTTTTTTTTTTTTTTTTTTTGCCTGTCCCGTTTGGCTCTTTTGCCATCAGAATTGTTGTCTAAAGGCAAAGAAAGATGCCCAACGGATTTACTTTACCAAATTGACCATCCCAGCCTTGCCATAATGGTCCATTTGATTCACCTTTTATTGTTTATTTTATTTTCACTTACTGAACATGGGACAGACTTGACTGGGGGAAAGAAGGGGAGAAAGAAAGAGGGAAAGAGAAACAGCTGAGAAGAGGGATGGGGGAGAAGGGCAAAAACCAAAAACCAACAGAATGAGCAGAAAAAGAAAAAAAAGAAGAAAAAAAGAAAAAAAATGCATATATCAATCACCTGGGTCACCTGCTGAGAAAGAAAAAAGAAAACAAGCAGAAGAGAACAAGAGTAATAGAATAAACAACATCACAATGATATATGGGAATATGACAGTAAATACTAAATATTAAACATTATTGTGCAGCACATAAGATCAACAGAACACAGTGTGCTTTGAGGTAGGAGCCAAAAAGGGTGTAGTTTGTGGGTGTGATCACCCGTGTGTACACCTGTGAGCATGGACGCGCTTGTTTTTTGTTTTTTAAAAGGTTCCTTCATGTAATGATCTGCTAGAGGGTGTGGGGGGGCCACAGCCCCGTCCTCCAGGGCATGAAGCAGGTATGGAGGAGATCAAAACTCCAGACATCCAGAGGCCCCCAGAACACAAGAGACCAAGGAAGACCAACAGAGGGGCAGCCGCGCCACTGTCCCAGAAAGAGCTGAGGAGAGTCCCAGATGAGGGCTCACTCAGCAGCCGCGGAGCAGAAGCCAGGGGGAGTTGCAGTGACGCGCCCGTGAGCTCCGCCGGCAGCCAGCCGTGCCTGAGTGACCGAGCCCCAGGCCGAGAGGCCGGGGGCACCCCACCTCCGAAGTGGCCCGAGCGAGCCCCAGGCTCCAGGCCCCGATAAGCGGCCGCCAAGGAGTGAGCCGGTGTGTACCTGGACGCCCATCCCCGGACACAAAGAACCACCAACGCACCGACGTCTGAGGGAGTCCGCCACTGGCAGGGGAAGTGGTGGTAGGGGGAGATAGGCCTCCATACCTTGGAGGGCCCAAGATGTCCCCAGAGAGGTGGCGCCTGACACCCAACCTGACATATAGACACAGAAATACAGGCACACACAGATACAAACATCCATTCCCACCCTCATGCTCTCATATGCACTTACTCCACACTCAACCAACGTGGAGACAGACATAAAGAGACGCTGTACACACGATCACACTCCCCAAGCGTACTCTACAAACCGGGTCTAGGTACCCTTGCCCCTGGAGGGGGGGGAACTGCACCCAGACCCAGGTGGTGTTACCCTTTTCCCTGCGGTGGGGGGAGGCAGACCGCCCCGACTCCGCAGCAGCAGGGAGGCCCCACACTCCAGACCGCAGTCGGACGGCCAACTCCTCCTCCTAGCCCCCCCGCTCCAGCAGGTCGCAGAGAATGGGGGTGAGAGAAGACTCCAAACCTCCCTCCACCCGCTCATTGTAGTGTTGATGCATGTGTGTTCTAAGGTGCATTTAAAACCCAGGAGGGCATGGAGCTACCTGCCAGAGAGCAGCAGGTAAGCGCATGGCCCCTCCTGCTGGCCCTCAATGTCTACGTGTATTTAACATTGAGAGGTGGGCAACGACGCCAGGGGTGGGGTGTACACCCTGATGGTACTTTGGATTCCGTGTATCGTGCCCACCCCCAAGATCCTATATGTATGTGTAATGAGAGTGTGAGTAATGTGAATGTCTAAGTTGTGGGATAAAATTGAGGCAGGGGCAGCCAGAAGGGGACGGGGGGGTGGCCTCCTCTGCACCCTGGTGACATACCCCTACTCCAAGGTCCTGCATGTGTGGGTGGTTGTGATGGAGCGGGAAGAGGGAGGCAGCTGGAGATGGGGAGGGAAGGAAGGGAGGGGCAAGTGACCCCTCCCTGGGGCCAGCTCCCCCGCTGACCCTAGTAGGTACCCCCATACTCCGCGACCCACCAGGGAAGGGGGCCCAGGCCCATCCAGACCGGGGCCCAGCATTTTTCATCCTTAAAGTCACACTTAAATGTAAAATCTGATATGATTCTTTTTACTCTACTGCATGCTTTATTGTAATGCGTTTTATGGTTGAGAGTATTGAAGTCACATCTGTTGGCTGCTGGTATGTCCACTCACTGAAGTGTTATTATCTAGTATTAAAAACATCGGTCAATCTAACAATTGCTGTTCTTAATTGCAGTTTGGGGCTAATAAACACCAGGAATTAACTTTTTTTTGTTAGCATAGATAAATTGACATTGTGACTGGACAATAAACTCACATGGTGTTCACGATTGTGTGTGTAATACAGTAAGGGGAATTGTTGAAAATAATATATGAATGGGCCAATAGGCTCGACTATAGGGGCACAGAGGTGGGTTTAAATGAGACACAGAGACAAGAATGTAACTCAAAAGAACCAGCCAACTTTAGTGAAATAAACCATAAGGTTGACAAGCAGAGGTTAAAGACACTTTACAATGGTAGAAAGGAAACTTACAAAAAATGAAAGAAAACTAAAACTACTAAGAGAATGACTTGGCCAAGGGTTACTTTTGGTTTTCAGTGTTCGGGTTTCAATGTTTGGGTTTCAATGCTCGGGTTTCAATGCTCGGGTGCACCCTAGTAACCTGACTCCTTAACTCTTATAGAAACAGATTACACAAATCCAATGTACATTCAAATGAAAATCTCATACTCTTTTCACATGTGGAGAATGTTCTACACAACAGCTTGTTATTCAGAGTCCCAAATAAAACATGTCCAAGGGGTAAAGTCCAAAAAATTCCCAGGGTGTGAAAGAAAATAGGGGTGAGAGAATGTCAGTCAGTGGTCTCATGTATAACCAGCTGTGTGTGAAAGTGTGAGTGATACAGTCCTACCACACCGCAAGGTGCAGCAGATCATCAAGTGGAAAAGAAGCGAATCTCAGTCTCTCTCAGTCCAGGTGGGAAGGCTCGCCATCTATTTCACCGGAGGAATCCACCTCAGGAACAATTCAGCATACAAAAAAAAAAACCTGACCTGTCAACAGACAGGGTCAGAAGAGCAATTCAAATATTAATTATGCTGTTCTAGCTATAATTCACAACTTAGGATTTTGTTGACATCATACTCGACATCAATTTGCACGTAAAATACTACATACTACTACTACAAAAATACAAAAATAAAACATCTCTCTTACACAAACTATGCATTAAACCAAGTAAAGTCAGTGCATATGCGACAATTATTACTCAAACAATTGAGATGAATTCAGTTTCTCAACGATAAAATGCAAAACAGACTTAACTGAGACATAGAATATGTGCTCACCGATCTCAGTGCATCACGGCCGAAGACAATGGTATGGTCTCAGTCGGAACATGCAGGGCGCTAAATAATGTAACAGGACATGTTGTTATTCTCTTTGATAACAGTAATACGACGTGAAAGAAAATAAACATAAGTTGCGCTTCAAGTGTTATCTTACTTCTGGAAGCAGATTGAGATGAACTTTCAGGCAGTTGATAGCAACCAGAGCTAACAAAGGCTAACAGTTTAGCTCCACACGGTACTTTCTAAAATCGCCAGAAAACTGCAGCATTCGCCTGTTTACTCACTGTGGCTACTTTTAACATGGAAGGTAGCTGATAACCAGCTTAACCAACTTATGTGCAGCACAGTTAGTTGCAACTTATATCTAATACTTTTTCCAGTTTCTCAGGGATCGAAGTTTTGCAGCGCAGCTCTCTTTTTCTCCTGTCAGCACGTGACTACCTCCACACATAGCAGCAAACACAGAGCAGGTGGGTGGGACACACAACGGCAGGATGCTTTCCCATTGGCCAAAGCATACTGGGACTTGTGCATTTCGATTGGTTGGGCAGGCTATCCATCTCTCCTCATATCTATCACTCCTTAAAGTGGTACCCTAATTTTATGTGGGTTACACGTGCACAGTCTGGGTAGAGACCTTGGCTTCAGAAAACTAACTGGCTCAGCTGTGTATTTCAATTATTGAGTCCAGCTGGGCTAATAAACCAAGAGCACTAAAGCAATAAAAGCTACTTTTCTGAAATTATCTAATAAGTGGCCCATTTCCTAAAGACATAAGTTGAGTTTTCTTGAAAATGTCTGTCTGAACATAGGAGAAAGCTTCTTAGAGGCAGTGACATTTGAAATCACAGTCATCTGTCCTCACATTGTCCCTTATTGTAGATAAAAGGTGTATACTCTCTACACAGCATCAATCATCCAAAAAGCTCTCGGGAATAGATGGACGGCAGCTTAAAAGCTTTAGATAGCTCAGTGTCTTCTTGTATACTGCATCCCTTATTCTGAGTTGTAAGACTAAAGAGAAGTAGCACTCTAAAAACAAAAGCTTACAATCTAAGCTAACAATTTAAGCTAAGAAAAAAGGCAACCCTGAAAACCTCCAGATAAATTACCTAAAATACTGTACCTCAACCCATCTTTGGAAAAAGAAAAGCTTCAGATCATAATATTATTGAGCAGAAATATTTACATTTTAATAAGAATTCCCACGGACATCCTCCTTCTTGCAATTACTTTTAGTGCTGCTCTTATTTTTCTGTTTTATGCAGTGCTAATGGTTCCTCCCTCCACACTCCTTTAGGGGGATTACTGTGGCAGCAGGTCAAAAGAGCAGGTCACGTGTCTCTTCTCCTGATTTCTCCTTTGGGGATTCTTCCTGTCCTCAACCTAGCTCACATTGTGATCCCTGTAAAGTTTTGGATAGGCCTGGGGTTATGCACCCAGTGTCATGTTAACAAAATAACACGACAGATACTCAGCCAAAGACTACAAACTAGAGTTTCCAACCTTATGTTGCAAGATGAAAAGCTGTGGAAACTGCATTTTATCAGGAAGATTTTCTGAACAAAATTCAACAAAGAGATGCTTAGTTAGCACGGCTAATGCTCCCAAAAGAATAAAAAGCCCTAAATTTCCCTTACTATACAAACTGGTAAATTTGCGTAGTAAAGTACATACTATTTTAACCCACAGTAAACCTATGCAAAAAGCAAAATGTACTATTTCTACACCTGACTAGCAAAGGTCCAACAGCAGCGCTTGCTTTTGAATTCCCCTGAGGTGAGTGTGTAGTAGTTATGGGAATGGAGCATTCAGCTGTGATTCTGACAATGCTAGGTCACCATGGTATAATACTGGCCAATCATATGTGATGAGACTCTCTGCCACTCTGTGGATAATTCCCTACTTTAGCTCAGCACAACTAAAAGGAAGGAAGAAACACTTTCCCATTGCAGAAGAAGAAGTTACAATATAACAAAATAAGTTAATAATTTACTGAGTGCTAAAGAAGGCAGATCACTGAATTACTAAAAAAATAAAATAAAATAAAAACCTAGTGAAACAGAAAAATAACCCTAACCTACCCAAACAATGAATGTACCAGTTAGTTTAATGGGCTAGATCTCATATAGTGCTTGTCTACTCTACTTGAGAATTCAAAGTGCTTAATCCAACATGTCTCATTCACCCATTTACATGACAATGTGCTTTCTAACATTCACACACATTGACACAATGAACTGGTAGCAACTCAGGCCCAAGAATACATTGACATGCAGACCGGAGCAGCACATCCTGATTTTTTTACAATCTTACAAATTCCTTTCAATCAGCATTGGATCTCATAAGCTTGGTTGGGACCTCATTTTGATCGTTTTCCACTATTTGTTACCATGCTATATGTCCTTACTGGTGCAGTGATTGCAACAGCTAAAGAACACATCATACAAACACTGCTTTTTCACGAGCAGGGCATGAGTCAAAAAGATTTCCTCTTAAAAAAAACTCTTAACATCCAGTGTTAAGGTCACTGTTAACCTTAGTTTGGGTTAGAGGTCTTAGGGTCCTTTTTAGCCACATGCTAAATTCTGTATTTTTTTCTATAATCAGAAACTGTTATATTTTACATGAAGCATTATATATGCTGGCCTTGAAGGTTTTTTTGTTTTCAAAGGTTTTCCATTTGAATGTTCCAAACTGAAACTCAACAAAAAGAGCTGGACATTAATCACACCAAAACTCTAACGCTAGATGGGTTGCCAGTAGCCAGGTGGAGGTAAATTGGTTATGATTTAGGTGTATAAAGATGACAAAATAGGATAAGGATAAACAGATTTGGCATAATGTGGTTGGTTGTGTATTTCCGGCACCGCTCCGAGCTGGCAGTCAGTATCAGCAGCTCCAACCTGACCAGGTTCTTTTTTCTCTTTAACATATGTTTCTTTGTTGTTCTTGTGTTTCTTGTTTTTGTTTTTCTATTGTGGACTGCTGTCCCCCACAATGGAACTCAGAATTCTATGGACAGTCGTGTTCTTTATTATATTTTTTACGGCGTCTGTGTCCGGAGAGCGCATGGAAGTCTGACCTCCCATTATTTACAGCAGGGATCAGCTGTTAACCCTCGGAGCCTCCGCTGCCCTGCCTACCGCCGAGCAAGCCAACATCCCCCGCGAGGTGAGGAGGAAGAGACGCGGTACTCGGGCCGGGATCGGGCGTCGCAGTAAAGTTAGGAGGTACCGGCCAGCGATTCCATCTATTATTATGGGGAATGTGAGATCTCTCCCCAATAAAGTAGACGAACTGGCGGCTCGACATCAGAGGAGCTACAGTTAGTGTAGCCTGATGTGCTTCACAGAGTCGTGGCTAACCGCGCTAACTCCGGACTTACACGTAAACATAGGGCTTTGGAGCGTGATGTCACGGGGGGTGGGCGTGGAAAGGATTTTGGCCCGATCCGCCATTTTGGGGGTCTAGCGCAAGTGAAAAGGGAGCGAAGTCACACACAACAGCCATGGTTCGTATTTGCTGTGTGGTCGGCTGCAATGTTCGATCACACGACCGGCAAGAGAATAAGGTTGAAAATGGTTTATCTTTTCATTCTTTCCCAACCTGGAAGCAACATGAGGCAGCTCGTGTATCGATGTTACCAAACGAAGGCGTCTAGCCTGGATAGCAGCTGTGAGACGAGCTGACGTGCAGTTCTCTTCCATCTCCAAATATCTGTTGGTGCTCCAGACATTTTCATTCCGGTAAGTTCTAAATATGTTCATATCACTCTTTATAGCCTATTAGTATTATTTTCTATGCGCTCTGAGCTCATAGTAAATTAGAACAAACATCCTACTGAGTGATTTTGCAGAACTACCTTCTATCTATAGAGTTGCTAATTATTTGGCATTATTGCAGCAAACCAGCCTATGAAATGGATGAAACATCGTGACTGGGTTCCAGCGCTACACAAGGGACCTGCTGCAAACATACCACCATGCCAATCAGATTACTTCTTCCATGTGAGGGTGAAGAGGTGACCCTCCTGGATAAGATGGTGAAGGTTTGCTGCGTTTTGGTGAACAGTGTGATAATAAAACCAGGGAAGAATGAAACCTGCTCCTGTTAAATATTCTTAAGTCTTGTGCTGTTAAAATTGCTGTATTTTTTTCAAAAGATGCAGTAAATAAAGTTAGTAGTGGGTGATATCATGTAAACACTCATGATTTTGTGTAAACATTTTGTCATTTGTAAACTATGGATTCTACATTGTAACTGATGTGGTGTTCTATAAGGTGGTTTCAATAAAAAAAAAAAGAGGCAAAAATTAGTTTGTTTCTTTATTCAACTTTTGAACAGTGGTACTCAGTCAGTATATATTCAGTAAATGCAAATTATTTACACGGCAGTGCACTACAGGCATAAATGTAGACCCCTAGATAAAACATTATGGGTCATTCCCACAACCCACAGCTTTACTGTGTTCCAGCAAAGTATCCAATAGCAGTGACAACTCCTCCAAAGTAGCAGGTGGGATTTTTCTGTTTTGAGGACGGCTCCTTTTCCCCGTCACTACAGATGGTCTGTTTAGGTTTTGATCAAGAGCCTTTTTTTGGGCAGCTGAAGAGGAGAAGTCTATCTTATGGCCAACCTCTGGCTGTATCTTGGTCATATTACCCAGCAAAACCTAGTATGCAGGTTCATCTGTAACAGTCCTTGTGCCACGGATCAACACTGTTGCTTCTACATTAAACAGAAGAGCAGCAACATGGCTGCAGGTCTCTGCGACTCCGGCCTTGCAGGTGCAGTGGGCGGCTTCAACCTTCCCTGTGATGCTCACGGTGACCCATGGCTGCAATGCTGGTTCATTCAGTCTTTGAGAGTGCAGGACCTGAAACACACACAAAGTTCATTTAAAGACAAGAACTAATGAGCCAAGGCCGACGTAAATGTGTTTTATCTACTTTATCATAAATGTAACAAAGTGTTTAGAAAGTTAGCACATACATGTAATTTTTCATTTCTTTATGTGTCCATCTATAGAACACTGCATGTTATAGTGTAAATCTGCCTGCAGAAAATGAACCTAAAGTATGTACCGGTAATGCAAGGATGTCATCACTTTAGAGATGGAGAAAGCATAAAGTGACAATTATGAATCCCTTAATATGATAAGGAGATTCTGCAGGTCATTGATCAATATATAAAATTAAAATAAAATGTATTTTTAGTGACACAAGATACAAACATGGAAGCAAGATGTTTAATTAGGATTATTTATAATAAATATGAATACATTAGTGCAATTTATTTAACCATAAAGAATAACAATCCTTCAGGAGAATGTCACATCAATGCACTGAACTCGCTATGTTATCCACCTAACAGCCTCCACATGTTCTCACTGTAATTTCCCCTCATGAATGAATATATGCTGCACTAATCTGAATGTTTGCAGGGAAATCAAACGCATTTCACTCGCAGTACTCGAGCTGACTTACCTTTGCTTGAATGACGACTTGTACGCGCTGATTCCACAGATAAGGTACGAAAATATGTCAGGCTACGTCAGTAGCGGTTGGTCTTCAGGGTTTCTACTCCACGGCCCTATTTCATACTGGTCCACATTTCCAATGCACGCTATTTTCTGCAAGTACCGCTGCTTCGCCTCTGAATGAAATCGGTCTCTATACAGTTCATTCTCTTTTGAGCTGCTTTTAAGCATCTTTCTTGTAGTCATCGTTCCAACACAGTGTGTTTGGTTTGATTCGTAGACCCCGAAAATGGCGCTGCGCTCCCATAATGCATTGCGGCGTGACGTCAACTCCAAAGCCCTATAGACGGTTTCCATCTGATCCAGGCAGACAGAACAATGGAGAGTGGTAAGAAGAGAGGAGGGGGTCGGGCTGTGTTTGTGAACGATAGATGGTGTAACTCTGGGCATTTACCTATCAAAGAGACGCTATGCTGTAAGGACATTGAGGTGCTAGCGGTTAACATGAGACCGTACTATCTACCGTGTGAGTTTACATACGTGATTGTGATATCTGTGTATGCTCCGCCCTCTGCTAACGCTGCAGCAACCTGTGAGGTCCTGCACACTGTAACCAGCAGACTCCAAACACAGCACCCTCAGGCCCTTTTCCTGATCTCTGGGGACTTTAATCACATCTCCCTGTCCTCCACTCTCCCCACCTTCACAGAGTATGTCACCTGCCACATCCAGAGACAATAAAAGATTGGAATTATTGTATGCCAACACCAAGGAGGCATACAGGTCATCACCTCTCCCTCCCATGGGGGGCTCAAATCACAACCTGGTTCATCTCCAGCCTGTGTAAAAAACTCTAGTACACAGAGAACCAGTTGTGAAACACACAGTTAGGAAATGTTCGGCAGAGACTGAAGAGGCCCTGAGGGACTGTTTCCGTTCTACTGTGTGGGACAACCTCTGCAGCCCCTGGAGGATGACCTCACCTCAACAGCATCACAGCCTGCATTACGGATTACATGAACTTCTGTGTGGACAACACCGTACCCAGCATAAAGGTACGGTATTTTTCTAACAACAAGCCATGGATAAATCCTGAAATTAAGGCTCTCCTCAAGGAGAACAAGAGAGTCTTTATATCTGGAGACAAACAGGAGCTGTGAGCTGTCCAGAAGAAGCTGAAGTGGAAGATAAGGCAAGGAAAGGAAAACTACAGGAGGAAGATGGAAGAGCAGCTGCAACAGGACAACATCTGAGGGTTTTGGAACAGCCTGAAGACAATCTCAGGACAAAAACCAACCCCCCCAGGCTGCAGGAGACTTGGGGTGGGTGAATGACCTAAATAAATATTTTAATAGGTTTGATCAACCACCCACCCCTCCCCCAGCATTGTCCCTCCTGCTGCAATCTCCTTCATCTCAGGACTTCACACCTCTCAGATTCACACCTCCCAGCTCCCAGTCATTACACCCACCCCCGGCTTCTGTGGACTCCAACATACACCCCCCCCAAAATCCACTCTTTCTATCTCAGCACTTCAAGTGAGGAACGAGCTTCGCAAGATCAAGGTGCGGAAGGCTGCAGGTCCAGATGGCGTCAGCTCCAGGCTCCTGAGGTACTGCGCAGATGAACTGTGTGGCATCCTAGGATATCTGTTCAACCTGAGCCTGTCGCTGGGGAAAGTACCACAGCTGTGGAAGACCTCCTGTGTGGTACTGGTACCAAAGACCTCCCATCCCAAGGACCTCAGCAGCTACAGGCTAGTAGCCCTGACATCACATCTGATGAAGACCCTCGAAAGGTTGGTTCTAAACCATCTGCACCCTCTGGTGAAGTCTTCATTGGATCCGCTGCAGTTTGCTTACCAGCCTGGCATTGGGGTGGAGGACGCCACCATCTACCTCCAGCACCGAGCTCTGACTCACCTGGAGAAGCCTGGCAGCACTGTGAGGATCATGTTCTTTGATTTCTCCAGTGCTTTAAACACCATCCAGCCACAACTTCTGAGAGACAAGCAGGAGCTATCGGGAGTGGACCACCACATGTCCCAGTGGATGCTGGACTACCTCACAGAATGCCCATGTGAGGACACAGGGCTGTGTCTCTGATATGCTGGTCTGCAGTATGGGGGCCCCACAGGGAACTGTACTGGCACCGTTCCTCTTCACCCTCTACACTGCAGACTTGTCCATCAACTCCCCACGCTGCCACCTACAGAAGTTCTCTGACGACTCTGCCATAGTTGACCTCATCACAGGTGAGGACAACTCAGAGTACAGACAGTGGACTCTGGACTTTGTGGACTGGTATCAGCAGAACCACCTGCTGATCAACGCCGGGAAAACCAAGGAGTTGGTGGTGGACTTCCAGAGATGCAGACCTACCACACTGACACCGGTGAACATCCAGGGAGTGGACATTGAGATAGTGGACTCGTATAGGTATCTGGGTGTTCACCTGAATAATAAACTGGTCTGGAGCCACAACACTGATGCTCTTTACAGGAAGGGTCAGAGCAGACTCTACTTGCTGGGGCGGCTGAGGCCATTTGGAGTCCAGGGAGCGCTTTTAAAGACTTTCTATGACTCTGTGGTGGCATCATTTTTTTTACAGTGTTGTATGTTGGAGCAGCAGTTTATCGGCAGCTGAGAGGAAGAGGTTGGATAAACTCATAAGGAAGGCCAGCGCTGTTCTGGGATGCACCCTGGACCCAGTGCAGGTGATGGGAGACAGGAGGACTCTGGCCAAAATAACATCTCTGATGGACAGAGCCTCCAACCCCATGCATGTAAATGTTGCTGAACTGCAGAGCTCCTTCAGTGACAGACTGCTACATCCTCGATGCATGAAGGAGCGTTTCCGCAGGTCCTTCCTCCCTGCAGCTGTCAGACTGTACAATCAAAAGTGCTCCCAACAATCATAGATATTTACATCTGTGCTGTAACTGCAATAATTTAATCAACCGATTCGCACTACAACCTGGTTTGCCTCTCATCTGTAGTTAATTTTATTTAATTTAATAACTGTACAGTACTCTGTTTATAGTAACCATTGTCCTTAATGTAAATATGTAAGAAAAATTGTGTATGTTTCTGTTCTATGTCTTGTGTACTGTTTGTTGTATAGGTGTCTTTCTTGCTGCTATTACAACCAAATTTGCCCTAAAGGATTATTCTATATTTCTATTCTATTCTATATAATATAAAAATATGAAAACTGAGTTATACTGAAAGGATTTATAAACGTTCTGAATAATTATTATTTCACCAGTCAATAGCATTCAAGGGCATCTATCCAACATGCATGCCATATTTAAAATATAAAGCTCTCGTGTCAATTTCAAGTAAAGCTGGATCCATTCAGGTAACAGTGCACTCGTTATGTGTCACACTGAAGCTAACAATTGGCAGTGAGGTAGCCTAGATAATGGTACCAGGTCAAATCCTAGATTTTCATTTCAATCACTTGCTTTGAAGTTGAGAAACGTTTATCTTGGGAGCCACTTCATGCTTTTTTTAAACCTGGAGTTATTTGAACTTGCTGAATGTCATTGGCTTTGGTTTGGTCACCACATTGCTTTGGATTGATCCCCCCATTTAAGACCATAGCCTAATTCTCTGAAATGATCATTGTTATGCTTTGAGTTTATGAATAACATTCATTATAATAATGGCAGAAAGCTCTTCCCCAACTCCACAGACATCCTGTCAGCCGGTAAAAATAAGAAATTTGCATCTTAGTAGTTACGTTTCATGTCGCATCACTTTATACATACTTCAGGGTAACTTGCGATAATTTCTTCTGTCTCTAAAGTTGGCAGTCTGGATAGATACATTATTGCTGGCAAGTGCTTCTATAGAAACCTCTTTATCTCCAGCTGTGCATGATCAGCAACCAACCCCTTCATAGTATGTCTGATATGTTTCCTGCCACCTATTTCAGCTGATGATGAAACACTAATTCCTTAAACTTTCTCTCTGCGGCTGCATCTCTCGTCCTGAATTGTGGTGATAAACAACAGAGTGATGAACACTAAGGAACAGCTGACAAATTACTTGGTCTGTTTCATTCTAAATGCCAATACTTTCATTTGCAAGAGTAGCAAAACAAATGGGTAACGGTGTGATATGGCAAACTGGGGACCTATGATCCTTTCATGCATCATTTTAAGTGACACATTACTCAATACAGATATTCCCCACTGGGAAATCAATACAGCCAATGAAAAAAATCAAGTGTTAACTTTGGGATAAAAGGAAAAATTTATTCCAAATAACAGGCTGGTTTATAGGAGGCATTGAGGTTCTCGAAGGGGAACTCGCTTTTGATTCTGTTCCATTTTTTCTTTTTTACTTCTGTCCCTCTTTCCAGCTTCTGTCTTTTTTCTTTGTAATATGCTGGATGGCTGTAGGGTACTATAAAGCTAGGTTTGTGAGAGTGTATTAATGAAAGAAACCACCTGCACCGAAAGCCATTTATCAGATCACAGTGTGGCTAGCTGACACTGAGATACATTGTGCGGTACATTGTGTGCAGATATATATGTTTGTGTGCCTTCTCAAGGGTGTGTGTAAGTGTGTTTCTACTCAAGTGTTGTTGGTGTGACACATTCATCACAGGGGACATAAATGAGCTGAATTCAAGCTGTGGAAGGGCACAAGGGGAAAGAATAGGTGTTAACTGTGGAGAAAAAAAACGTGTAAGGAGATGGAGGAAAAAGGAAAGGAAGCAAATGTTCAGACAGGAGTGAAGTGATATAAGTGTGTGAATGCTTATGTGTGTGAGTGCTTAATGGGGCTTAGTCAAAGACTCAGTGGAGAAACGGCTGCAAAGACCTGCCTTCTGCATTGCGTCGTTCGAAGGTCACTGCATCTCAGGACATGGTCTCACTGTGGTTCAGGTGTCTCAAAGTGTGAGATTTTACACAAGCTTAAAAAAAGTGTGAAATCTGTGATTGCTACTTTTGCACAGCAAAAGACACCTGTAACACATATATAGTACTAGCAAAGTAGGTATACAACTTAAGGGAGTGCATGCATGTCCTTGTATTCTCCAAAACATACTGTTACAATGGTGGATGCTCATTTCATAAAAAAGTTAAATAATGAAGTCAGTGCATGAGTAATCTAGTCGAGTACATGCAAGTGCTTGGTTTCTGCTCAGTGTGAAGTCAGTAAGGGCAGAGAACCTTATATAACTTATAGATCACCTCATTTGGCGACTGGTTGCAAGTAGCTATGGTGGCCAGCTGGTTTCCCAGAGGATGACCACCCAACACCCTCGGCCTTTTGATTGCAAAGTGAATGATTCAGTGACTCACTCCAATCACTCTCAGTCAAGAGCTGCAATTAACTGCTGTCTAATTTATAAATGCAGACAGATTGTCAGAATGTTGCAGTCAATTGCAGTCAGTGTGTACCGGTGCCATGTCGTTGAAATAGGGTGATTCAGTGCAACTGATCACCAACAGATAGTATTCTAATCATATTCCTATATTAAAACAAGGTTGCAGAGCACCTATGTCATTTTGCTTTGTCAACTATTTCTGGAGGATAATTTTCATTTCAGTTCTAGGTTCTAACTGGACTAATTAATGCAAATATCTGCGTATGTAAACAACAAATTTGCGATTTTTGCTGATTTATCAAAGTTAATTGCAAGTCGATTGTGTGTAATTGCCAACTTGACCCCATTCAGTCGTAGGCTGATAGCACACTGGCTTTGTCTTATTGCTGTTTTATGGCAGTCATGATCCACTGAAGTCACTTTGAAGATGGCAGCTGACTGTCACAGACTTGGTTCCCGTCTTTGGAGCAGTCATTTCAAAGGCAAAGGGACTGCAAATTCATTGCACACGGCTGCAGTAATTTTAGCTGTGCTGCAATCTCCATGCACTTTTTTCCCTTGTGTGACTGGAGTTTTAGGGTCACTGCTCTGACTGTGAGCCAATAAGAGGAAAGTTGAAAGCTAAAATGATGACAAGGAGGAACTAAAGATCAGCATCAGATTCCAGTATGAGGTAAATGAGGACTATTTGAAGCTGAGTCATGCACAGCTGCTCAGGTGGAATCCACTAACAATCACACGGAGCTGGAAATGAGCAGAAATGATTCACTTTATAAGCTGCAGCTTCCTTACATATAGTATTGTGTCTTAAACATAACGTTTATTTCTCAATTGCTTCCCCAAATACGTAGGCAAGCAAATTTGTATTTGTATCTTGCAGCAAATGAGAAAAATAAAGCCATGATTCAGCGACAAAGAAAACAAACAAAAAAAACTAAAAATCCCTCCCACTTTTTTTAAAGTAGTGTTACGTTGTGGTGCAGTGGTTAGCACTGTCACTTCTCAGCGAAAAGGTTGTGGGACCGAGGACTCTCCTGCATGAAGACTGAATGCTCTTCACGTGACTCTGTGGGTTTTTGTCATGTATTCTGTCTTCTTCCGACAATCCAAAGAAAAGTATAGCAGGTTAGTGTGAACACCAAAAGTTTAACCTTTTTTTTTTCCTGTTTGAAAAAAACACATTATAATTTTCTGTGAAAAGACACAACACGCCGAGCTAAATGAAGGGTAATGACATTTAGGACATTATTGTAACCCTTTATGGTTAACACATTATAATAAGTGCACACTATTAAGCATTAGTTAATCATCTGTTAAGTATTAGTTAATGGTTACTTAATTCTCTCTACAGCATCTACAAAGTATATCTCATAATCAGTTAATAGTTTTCAAGCACTGTTTTAAACACTTTATGCATGATTAATAAGCTAATGTACAACACTTTTTATTAATTATGTTTTCATGTTCTAAAACTCATTGATTAATCATTTATAAACGCTACTCTGCATCAGTTACAAACCAGTCATCTCAGGATGTTCAATGGTATACAAAATCTCTGGTAAAAGGTAAGTAGATGGTTAACATACCCTACATAATACTATAAACTCTACATGTACTACACATAGTAGTTTCATACTAGATGTTTTATAAACACTGAATATCAGGGTTACATCAGTCAGCTGCTATATCTTAACAGATGTCTTACAATACATTTATAACTGTCACTTAAAGGCTGCCAAAGCTGTAACTCACTATCGACCAACTTCTTTTTCGATAGATTATCTATAAATACCCATAAATACCTTAATAAACTTATTTAGGAAGTTACAAACCATTTGCTATCTGTTAGTAAAGTATCTTGAGTGAGTCCATCTAAAGTGGGGACCATATATACCTTACAACCTATTTATAGATGTGAACGTTTTTAAAGTACATTGTAACAAAAAATAAATGACAACACACAGGGTAGATCCAGAACGCACTGTATTTTTAAGATGCCAATCACAAAAACATGAGAACAATGCTTACAGATTGGACACACAAATTTTGATACACAAATAAAAACTGTCATAAACTATCAGCAATATTTGAGGTAATACAGAACACAGCTGGATGCAAACTATATGACCTGTAGCTCTTTACATTAAGTTTTCAAATAACATTTTTAAAAAGAAAAAAAAAAGCAGTAGCAACATTCAGAATTATCTGTATTTTTTGGAAATGCCATATATCAGTCTCCCCAATGTACCATTTTTGTGCTTTTTTGTGAGCCACTCGTTCCACTCAATAACTGTAAGGTGTTCTGACAGTAGTCTATCATTTCTGTTACCCCTGAGTCTCCAGATTTGCTCCTTGTAAGACCTCCAGGCTCTCTCCAGATGTTGGGTATGGGCACCTGTACGAGGGTCAACATACCACCTGCTGTGGTTAACAGTCATACCCTAAATTTGGGAGTACACGATAGGCCCGCCATTCATCACTTATCACTGAGGAACCAATCCGGACATGAAGGGTAATCACAGGAACAAGATGTCTTCGAGATCTTTTCTCCACAAGTCGCAAGATAGGCCTCGTTTTCCCTCGATGTTTTATGCCCAGCATTCCAAAGATCCACTTTCTTCTTTTCCATCCCCCAGCCATTTTTCCTCTCCCATACTGATGCAGAAACAAAAAAATGGAAAAAAAAAGACTAAATGATACTATGAAAGGTTGATAAATATATAGATGTAATATTAAATTACAGTCACAAAAACTTACCTTTCGTTTGTGACGAAAGTGACTCTCATCAATCACAATAAACTCCCTTCGGTCACCAATCTGCTGACCTGTACGATGTCTCAATCTTTGAACTGCAGCCACACATACCCTCCTTATTTTTTTGGACATTTTACTAATTGTTGTTGTACTGCCTGCAATGGTGTCAACTATCATGTCAATTTGACGTAATCGCAGACCCTGAGAAAATTTTGAGAGAAAAAAAACATCCTTACAAAAATCTTTTTCATTATTTTTTTTCTGTAGTGTTTAAGCTCACCTGTAGATAAATTGCATCCAGCGTTGAAGTGAGACTTTAGAACGGCTGAAAAGTGACTTGTGTCTGACGGAGGTTTGTTTGACGTGTCCACCATGTGTATGGGCAGAAATCTGTGCCATCAGAAACTGAATACGAATAAGCTAAATTTGAATTTGAATTGCTCAGATTGAATCTGAATTGTAACTTGAATAAATGCTTTTAAAAACTGAATATGAATTATCCTAATTTGAAATTCAATTTATTGGTCTGAAAATGATCATCACTAAATTGAAATTGAATTTTATATTTTGAAAATGAATTAATTTCCTTTGAAACCGTATTTTATCCTTTAAAAATTTAGCTCTCGAATAATTTCAGATTTACTTCTCACCATTCAGTTTCAGTTCTACAATTCAGTTTCAGTTCCAAAATTCAGTTTTTTGGGACTTACATCAGCATCTTGAGCTGAATTAAGACTTCAGAAGTCATTCGTCATGTCGAATGACCAGTGGATAAACGCTCAGGTTTGTAATAAATGTATTATTAGCGTCATGTTAACAAATGATAACCGTACGAAAACTTTTATGCTTATTGTAGCTGTTACCTCAAAACGCTAATTTAGCGTAGTTTGTGTTGGATTCAGCTTTGACGAACAAATATGATCGACTGTTTCTAGTAGAATTCCAAAGTTGTCATCTTGTACCCTGTCAGAGCCCTGTATGCTTGCAGAGACCCCTACAGTCATGTAAAAAGGAATATTATGAGAAATTAATAAATATGAATAAAAATAATATTAAAGGGATTTGGAAAACATTAAATACCATCATTAAAAATGGTTCTAGGCAGTCAAATTATCCTTCGTATTTCGCTAATAATGATAGAAATATTAGTAACATGAGTGATGTGGTTAATGAGTTCAATAAATTCTTTGTAAGTGTTGGGCCAGACTTGGCTGATACAATTCCTGATATAACAGATTCTGCAGAGAAAGAAACTAAACTCATTGACTGTAATCCTCATTATATATTACAGTTTACTTTATTTGCAGATGATACAAATATTTTTTGTGCTGGAGAGAATTCACAGCAGCTTTTGGAAATTGTCACACAAGAAATGATTAAACTGAAAACATGGTTTGACAGGAACAAGTTATCACTAAATTTGAAAAAAAAACTACATTTATGTTATTTGGAAATTGTAAAAAAGATGCCGGAGCAAAATTGTTAATAAACAATGTTGAAGTTACGGTGGCTGGGAAGTGCAAATTGCAACAAATTAAAAAACCACAACAAATTAAAAACCCGCAACAAATTAAAAAAACCCCACAACAAATTACAAAAACCCGCAACAAATTACAAAAACCCACAACAAATTAAAAAACCTCACAACAAATTACAAAAACCCACAACAAATTACAAAAACCCGCAACAAATTTAAAAAAACCTACAACAAATTGAAAGGGATTGTCTGAAATACCGGAAGTGACGCAACAATTAGCCTAATCCGGTTGTTCAGTGATGACGCGACAGATCCTACTTCCGGGTCTAAAGTAGTCTGCGTTTAATATGGCTTTTGTGTTGTTAACATGTTTAATGTTATGTATTTTCTTCTATTTGATCTCAAAAAGCTCCTAAAACAGTCAGTGATCCCTGTTGACCTCCCTCGGCTTTTATTACCACTAATCATTTATTTAAGCTCAGTTTTTAAAACCTTAGGATGTAACTACAGCCCAGCCCATGCAGCAGTATATGAATGACTAACCTCGTATTGTGGATGGATTATCTCAGTTGTTCTCCTGGCTGAAGTTTGGTCCTTTTACAGCATCCTGCCATGCGATTACATTTGTTTCTGACCACTGAGAACACTCACGTTAACTTTTATCGAGTGGAAAAAAAGTTAGCTTGTTTATATTATGCTAACATAGCTGTGTCGCTAGCAGTCACGTAGCACATCATTATATACCAGTTAGCCCAACTTCAGTAACCCTACAAACGTCACTGCTGTTTAGTTTTCTGTCTTCATTTATGTTGGAAGTGATAACAGAGCTGTACGTTTTAATTTGTTTTCAAAACCCCGCAGTCAGGACATGCTATATTGTATTTAGATAGAAGCTAGCGAGCTAACTTCCTGCTAACTTCTAACTCCGTTAAATGTCATAAATTCCGTTTTCATGGATGCCTGGATGTTAAACTCAATTGTTACACCTGGTAGTGCAGAACGCTGATCATTTTATTAAAGATGAAAGACTTTAGAGAGTTTTTCAACTCTCAGTAATGCCATAGTGATCGTTTGATATATGGACCTGCAGCGGAGTTTAGACCCAGACGTCAGACTGAACAATTAGCCTAATAGGGCTTTTGGAGCGTGATGTCACGAGAGGGAGCGTGGCCATGATTTTTGGTTGAGGCGCCATGTTTCTGGGCCAAACAAAGCACTAGCGAAAGAGGAGCAAAAGTACACGGATAACACCAGCTATGGTTCGTACTTGCTGTGCGGTCGGTTGTAAACTTAGATCGCACGACCGGCAAGGGAATAAGGTTGAAAATGGTTTATCTTTTCATTCTTTCCCCACCTGGAAGCAACATGAGGCAGCTCATGTATCGGATGTTACCAAAAGAAGGCGTCTAGTCTGGATAGCAGCTGTGAGACGAGCTGATATCCAGTTCTCTTCCATCTCCAAATATCTGTTGGTGTGTTCCAGACATTTTCATTCCGGTAAGTTATAGATATGTTCATATCACTCTTTATCCGGTCATTGTCACAAAGATGGCGGCGCGGCAATAGCACGCAGCGGCCACTCCGGAGCCAAAGTGGTGCTACATTGTTTATTGTTTACATTTTTGTGTGTAGCGTGTTTATTTTGCACTATGTATGGATATCGTCACAATATCTGTGCTAGTTTCTAGTTATTGCTCATCGCTCGTGGAGTTTGTGACTGTTAGATGCAGACCTTTTTATTTACCACGGGAATTCACCACTGTTTTCATTATCGGAGTGTACATTCCACCTAGCGCTAATGCTAATGAAGTGCTATGGGAACTGTATACAAAGATCAGTGAACTGCAAAATACACACCCGGATGGACTGTTTATTGTTGCTGGAGATTTCAACCATGCAAATCTGAAGTCAGTGCTTCCTAGATTCCATCAGTATGTGGACTTTGCAACGAGAGGGGAAAGCACGCTGGATCTTTGTTAGGTTTTGTATTGTTCATTGTCATTTATGCTTAGAAATATTTAACCATATATGCTTAGAGGTGTATAATCATTTGTAGATTGAAAGAATGTCTCATCCTAGGAGGTCTGTAACAACTCTGTGTAGCATGAAGAGGGGAGTGCGTTCACTCCTCTCCAGAGTGTTCTGGCATAGATCACACACCTCCTAGGAGAGGCCGTATCTTCTCTTGCTGATATATGGTTTAGCAAACACACGTATATCTGTTTAAGTATAAGAGCCTTTTGTTCAGATGGACCCGCTAGACTCTTCACAGGGTCACATCTTGACCTCACACAAATCACACACACACACACACACACACACGCGCACACACACACACACACACACACAGGCAAAGTACTCTTTGTGTGTATGTAGACGTCATATGTTAATGAACCTATGCATATACATGTAACCTCAATAAAAGCGCAGTGTTACGGGAGAACGAACGAGAGCAACTGGGGTCAAGCGAAGGAACGGCGCCTGTACGGTTATCTCCCGTGCACGAGAAACATGAAGAACTTTGCCTACTCGTGTCTTGCTTTGCTGTGTAATTATATTGTCCTCAACGTTCCAGCAGATAGGTTCAAGCTACAGACCTATCAATCTTGTTTACACAAACATCCCCGGCGCATATCGGGCAGAGCCCCGCCCCCACCTCGGCTACTCAGACCACATCTCTGTTATGCTAATTCCAGCATACAGACCACTCGTCAGGCGATCAAAACCGGTTCTGAAGCAGTTGAAAACCTGGCCAGCAGGAGCCATCTCTGCTCTTCAGGACTGCTTCGAGAGCACTGACTGGAACATGTTTAGGGAGGCTGCAACTTACGGCGACTTCACTGACTTGGAGGAGTACACGTCATCAGTGTCCAGCTACATCAACAAGTGCACCGATGACGTCACTGTCTCCAAGACCATCATCTCACGATTACTGCGGAAGTGCGTGCACTTCTGAGGACCCGAGACTCTGCCTTCAAAGCGGGAGATAAGGTGGCACTTATAAGAGCTAGGGCTCAACTTTCTCGGGCCATCAGAGAGGCGAAGCGGGTTAGGCCAGAGAATCCACAACCACTTCAAGCACAGCGGCGACACACGGCGCATGTGGCAGGGCTTACAAGCCATGACTAACTACAGGACGACATCACCTGCCTGTGACAGTGACGGCTCCCTCCCAGATGCGCTGAACAAATTCGACAGGCAGAACGACGTGGCGGCGAGGAAGACCACCCCTCCTCTGAACGACCAGGTCCTGTGTCTCACTACAGCTGAGGTAAGGCAAGGCAAGGCAAGGCAAGTTTATTTGTATAGCACAATTCAACAACAAGGTGATTCAAAGTGCTTTACAGAGACATTAGAAACAAAAACAAATAAAAAGCATGATTTAAAATTGATTAAAACAAGCAAAAAAACAAACTAACTAATTAACAAACAAACAAACAAAACAGTATATAAAATCAAAACAGATAAAATCAGAACAGTAGATAAAATCAGTAGTTAAAATGTTAGTTTTGAAATTTAAGCTTAAAAGTGTGGATTTGGTGCTTTATTCAAATGCAGCTGAGAACAGGTGAGTCTTCAACCTGGATTTAAATAAACTGAGTGTTTCAGCTGATCTGAGGCTTTCTGGGAGTTTGTTCCAGATATAAGGAGCATAAAAGCTGAATGCAGCTTCTCCGTGTCTGGTTCTGACTCTGGGAACTGATAAAAGACCGGATCCAGATGACCTGAGAGATCTGGAAGGGTCATACTGGGTCAGGAGGTCACTGATGTATTTTGGTCCTAAACCATTCAGAGCTTTATAGACCAGCATTAGAACTTTAAAGTCTATCCTCTGATGGACAGGCAGCCAGTGTAAAGACCTCAGAGCTGAACTGATGTGGTCCACTTTTTTGGTCTTAGTGAGGACTCGAGCAGCAGAGTTCTGAATGAGCTGTAGTTGTCTGATTGATTTTTTAGGTAGACCTGTAAAGATGCTGTTACAGTAGTCAAGCCTACTAAAGATGAATGCATGGACTAGTTTTTCCAGGTCCTGTTGAGACATCAGATCTTTTATCCTTGATATATTCTTGAGGTGATAGTAAGCTGATTTTGTTATTGTCTTAATGTGTTTTTCTAAGTTTAGGTCTGCATCCATCACTACACCCAAATTTCTCACCTGGTTTGTGGTTTTTAGGTGTATAGATTGAAGTTCTCTGGTGACCTGTAATCGTTTTTCTTTGGCGCCAAAGACTATTACTTCAGTTTTGTTTTTGTTTAGCTGGAGAAAATTGTGGCACAACCAGTCATTAATTGGTGAGGAAAACTCTACGCAGAGTCAACCCACGTAAAGCTTCTGGACCAGACAACATCCCAGGCAGAGTGCTCATCCCTGGCAGATGTTCTCACCGACATCTTCAACATCTCTCTGAGCAGTACCGTCGTTCCCACGTGCTTCAAGGCCACCACCATCGTCCCCGTGCCCAAGAAGTCTTCTGTGTCCTGTCTCAACGACTACCGTCCTGTTGCACTTACACCCACCATCATGAAGTGCTTTGAGCGGCTCGTCATGAGACACATCAAGACCCTGCTGCCCCCCTCACTGGACCCACTGCAATTTGCATACCGCCATAACCGCTCAACGAACGACGCCATCTCCACTGCACTCCATCTTGCCCTGACACACTTGGACAAGAAGGACTCACACGTCCGAATGCTGTACATAGATTTCAGCTCAGCATTCAACACGATCATCCCCCAACAACTGATCGGAAAGCTGAGCCTGTTGGGCCTGAACACCTCCCTCTGCAACTGGATCCTGGACTTTCTGACCGGAAGGCCTCAGTCAGTACGGATTGGGAACTGCACCTCCAGCACCACCACACTGAGCACTGGGGCCCCACAAGGCTGTGTGCTCAGTCCTCTGCTGTTCACACTGCTGACTCATGACTGTGTAGCAACACACAGTTCAAATCACATCATTAAGTTCGCTGATGACACGACCGTGGTGGGTCTCATTTGCAAGAACGACGAGTCAGCGTACAGAGAGGAAGTGCAGAGACTAACAGACTGGTGTAAAGACAACAACCTGTCTCTGAATGTTGACAAGACAAAAGAGATGGTTGTTGACTTTAGGAGGACACGAGGCGACCACTCACTGCTGAGCATCAACGGCTCCTCTGTGGAGATCGTTGACAGCACCAAATTCCTGGGCGTCCACCTGGAGAAAGACCTCGGCTGGTCCCTCAACACCAGCTCCCTGCACAAGAAAGCCCAACAGCGTCTCTTCTTTCTGAGAAGACTGAGAAAGGCCCGGCTTCCACCACCAATCCTGACCACCTTCTATAGAGGAACTATCGAGAGCATCCTGAGCGGCTGCATCACTGTCTGGTTTGGGAACTGTGCCATATCGGACCGCAAGACCCTACAGCGGATAGTGGGAACAGCAGAGAAGATCATCGGGGTCTCTCTCCCCTCTATTGAGGACATCTACACCACACGATGCATTCGCAAAGCCACCAGCATTGTGGCTGATCGGACACACCCCTCTCACACACTCTTCACACTCCTGCCATCTGGAAAAAGGTACCGAAGCATTTGGGCACACACATCCAGACTGTGCAACAGCTTTTTTCCACAAGCCACCCGTCTCCTCAGCAAAAAGGGACTGACTGATAAACACGGACGCACACACACGCACACACACACACACAAACATTATCACTCAGGTTAACTCAACTACCTCAAAACATTGTGACTGGACTGACTAATCAACACAAGCGCAAACACACTGACCTACACCACCAAACCATCGTATACACCAACCTGTAAATGCTCTTTTGCACAATATTATTACTGGACTTTTTGCACTAACTTCTGTACTTCCTAATTTTTGCTGCTACAGTAAGGAATGTTTACTGTCCCTCCACTACCTCAACTCATCATCACAAAACCTTATTATTATGTTACGTTGTGTTTTTCTATCATTCTGTCACTTTGCTGCTCTTGTTTGCACATTTGCACGTGCACTTTGTTGTCTGCTGTCTGATAACAAAAAAAAAGTCTTCCTTAGATAGTTAGATAGTTAGTTTTTTTCTTTGTTAATTTATGTTGTAATTTATGTTAGGTCAGTCTGTCTTGTCTCTGCTAGCCAGCTAACTAGGCCTCTTAGTTAGCTAGTTTAGTGTTTTCTGTTAATTTATGTTGTAAATTTATGTTGCATGTAGCACCTTGGTTCCTGGAGGAACGTTGTTTCGCCTCACTGTGTACTGTTAAACTGTATATGATTGAAGTGACAATAAAGCCAACTTGACTTGACTTGACTTTAAGTCTGACGTCACTAGCCATGTCTGGGCTCAAACGCTGCTGCAGGTCCATAAATCACTGAGAGTTGAAAAACTATCTAAAGTCTCTCATCTGTAATAAAATGATCAGCGTTCTGCTCTACCATGTGTAACAATTGAGTTTATCATCCAGGCAACCATGAAAATGAAATGGAATTTATGACATTTAACAGAGTTAGAAATTAGCAGGAAGTTAGCTTGCTAGCTTCCATCTAAATGAGGGATTTTGGAAACAAATTCAAACGTACAGCTCTGCTATCACTTCCAACATAAATGAAGACAGAAAACTAAACAGCAGTGACGTTTGTAGGGTACTGTGAGTAAAATGCGTTTGATTTTCTTTTGAACATTCAAATTAGTGCAATCATAAATTCATTCATGAGGGGCAAATTACAGTGAGAACATGTGGAGGCTCTGGCTAAGTTCACACTGCACGTGAAAGTGCATCAAATCCGACTTTTTTTTACCCTATGCGACCCATATCCAATCATGGTATGACAGTGTAAAAACAGCACAAATCCGATCTGGGTCACTTTCGTATGTGGTACTGAATCCGATACGTATCTGATGTTTTAGAAAGCAATTGCTTTTTTAATGGTCATGTCGCAATAAATCGTCTTTTATGTCGCTGACACAAAACATATGCCAATTATCAGCGCTGGAGAAGCGCCCGAGAAGACATTGAGCGCATGAGCGCTTCGTGTCCATCCCGTGTTGGGAAGACAACATGAACATTTTATTTGTACTGTATAATCTGCAGATTCTGACCGAAATCTGCAACTATCCTTTGAAGCACCGCTCCTCTCTAAAACAGCAATGAGGATAATTATTAGGCCATATATAAATAACAAAATAACTTAAAGAAAAATTGGAGAACCCAAAGTCTGAAACAAGTCTTTATATTAAGGGCCATCAGTCAAACAATACTGTTTGGTCTGGGTCTGAACAGAGCGTGTTGTGTGTGACGTCTGCTTTTGCGCATGCGGGCCACTTTGAGGGTTCACAAAGGAGCACTGTCAGTACATGTCACATTTTATTTGTAGTGTGAAAAAGCAGACACAAAAAATCAGATTTAAATATAAAAATCGAAATTGAGCATTAAGACCTGCAGTGTGAACGTAGCCATAGTGAGTTCAGTGCATTGATGTGACATTGTCCTGAAGGATTTAGTTATTCTCAATGGTTAAAGAAATTGCAATTATTTATTCATATTTATTATAAATAATCCTAATTATATATCTTGCTTCCATGTTTTTGTCCTGTGTCACAAAAAATACATTTTTTACTATAATACATTGATTAATGACCTGCAGAATCTCCTTATCATATTACGTGTCCATAATTGTCACCTAAAGTCAAACTTTATGCTTTCTCCATCTTGAAAGTGATGACATCCTTGCATTACATACTTTAGGTTCATTTTCTGAAGGCAGGTTTCTGAGAGAACAGGCAGATTTGGAATATAACATGCAACGTTCTATAGATGGATACATAAAAAAATGAAAAATTACATGTATGTGCTAAGTTTCTAAATACTTTGTTACATTTATGATAAATGGATTTGAAAGTAGATAAAACACATTTATGTCGGCCTTGGCTCATTAGTCCTTGTCTTTAAATTAACTTTGTATGTTTCAGGTACTGCACTCTCAAAGACTGAATGAACCAGCATTACAGCCATGGGTCATTGTGAGCATCACAGGGAAGGTTAAAGCCGTCCACTGCACCTGTAAGGCCGGAGTCGTGGAGACCTGCAGCCATGTCACTGCTCTTCTGTTTAAAGTAGAAGCAGCAGTGCGGATCCGTGGCAGAAGAACTGTTACAGATAAACCTGCATACTGGGTTTTGCTGGGTAATATGACCAAGATACAGCCAGAGGTTGGCCATAAGAGACTTCTCCTCTTCAGCTGCCCAAAAACAGCTCTGGATCAAAACATAAACAGACCATCCATATTTAAAGGTAAAAGGAGCCGTCCCCAAAAACGAAGAATACCACCTGCTAATGTGGAGGAGTTGTCACTGCTATTGGATACTTTGCTGGAACACAGTAAAGCTGTGGGTTGTGGGAATGACCCATAATGTTTTATATATGGGTTTAGATTTATGCCTGAAGTGCACTGCCATGTAAAAAATTTGCATTTACTGAATATGTACTGACTGAGTACCACTGTTAAAAAGTTGAATAAAGAAACAAACTAATTTTTGCCTCTTTTTTTAAATTTTTTTTTATTAAAACCACTTTATAGAACATCACATCAGTTACAATGTAGAATCCATGTCATTTATAGTTTATAAAAGACAAAATGTTTACACAAAATCATGACAGCATTTACACGATATCACCCACTACTAACATTACTTTATTTACTATCAATTACTTCAATTTATCTTTTGAAAAATTACCGCTATCTATACAGCACAAGACTTAATATTTAACAGGAGCAAGTTTCATTTTTCCCTGGTTTTACTACCACACTGTTCACCAAAAGGGCAGCAAACCTTCACCGTTTTATCCAGAAGGGTCACCTCTTCACCCTCACATGGAAGAAGTAATCTGATTGGCATGGTGGTATGTTTGAAGCAGGTCCCTTGTGTAGCGCTGGAACCCAGTCACGATGTTTCATCCATTTCATAAGGTTGGTTTGCCTGCAATAATGCCACACAATTAGCAAGTACAGCACGTTTACGTCCGTTTACAGCAACCTGCCATGAAATTATTTGTTCCAGGCCACCGAGAATCCTCACGATAACTTTTATCAAGTGGAAAAAAGTTAGCCTGTTTATATTATGCTAACATAGCTGTGTCGCTAGCGGTCACGTAGCACATCGTTATATACCAGCTAGCCAAACTTCAGTAACCCTAGAAAACGTCACTGCTGTTTAGTTTTCTGTCTTCATTTATGTTGGAAGTGATAACAGAGCTGTACGTTTTAATTTGTTTCCAAAATCCCTCATTTAGATGGAAGCTAGCGAGCTAACTTCCTGCTAATTTCTAACTCTGTTAAATGTCAAATTCCGTTTCGTTTTCATGGTTGTCTGGATGATAAACTCAATTGTTACACATGGTAGAGCAGAACGCTAATCATTTTATTACAGATGAAAGACTTTAGATAGTTTTTCAACTCTCAGTGATTTATGGACCTGCAGCAGCGTTTGAGCCCATGCTAGTGACGTCAGACTTAAAGACCGGATAAAGAGTGATAAGAACATATCTATAACTTACTGGAATGAAAATGTCTAGAGCACACCAACAGATATTTGGAGATGGAAGAGAACTGGATATCAGCTCGTCTCACAGCTGCTATCCAGACTAGACAATCATGCCTCTTTGGACTCCACACTGCCCACCTTCACCCAGTATGTGACCTGCTCAACCAGAGACAATAAAACACTGGACTTACTGTATGCCAATGCTGAAGAGGCATACAGTTCATCACCTCTCCCTCCACTGGGCAAATCTGACCACAACCTGGTGCACCTTGTCCCTGTGTATGAGCCCTTAGTGCGCAGGGTGCCACCAGCCACCCGCACAGTGCAGAGATGGTCAGAGGAGAGCGAGGAGGCTCTTAAGGACTGTTTTGAGTCGACTGTGTGGGAGGTGATCTGTGACGACCATGGAGAGGACATCGACAGCCTTACTACATGCATTACTGACTATATTAATTTCTGTGTGGATAACACCGTACCTACCAGGACTGTACGGTGTTTCTCCAACAACAAACCTTGGATTACCCCAGAAATGAAAGCTGTCCTCAAGCAGAAGAGGAGGGCCTTCAAATCCAAAGACAAAGAGGAGTTGAAAAGGGTGCAGAGAGAGTTGAGGGGACTGATAAGGAATGGGAAGGACAGCTACAGGCAGAAGATGGAGAACCAGCTTCAGCAAAACAACGTTGGTGAAGTCTGGAGAGGCCTCAGAACCATCTCAGGCCACAAACAGCAGAACTCTCTGCCTGGGAGGGATGTGAGGTGGGCAAATGAACTGAATCATTTCTTCAACAGATTTGATTCAACCATGAGACAGTCTACAACATCGGCTGCAGACTCACCCACCCCCACTGCTGCTGTTCCACCTCTGACACCTCAGACACTTCACACCTCCTCTATCCACCCTGCTCACTCCTCCCCACCCCCAACAACAGCATCCAATACACACTCAACACAAGGCTCCAGCCTGTCTCTCTCAACCACCCAGGTTAGGAGGGAACTGAGGAGGATTAATGGCAAGAAGGCAGCGGGCCCAGATGGCATCAGCTCGAGGGTTGTCAGGTCCTGCGCGGACCAACTGTGTGGGGTGATGGAGCACCTCTTCAACCTGAGCCTGAGGTTGGGAAGAGTCCCACAGCTCTGGAAAACCTCCTGTGTTGTACCAGTGCCAAAGACTTCACGCCCCAAGGACCTCAACAGCTACAGGCCGGTGGCTCTGACATCCCACCTGATGAAGACCCTGGAGCGGTTGGTCCTGGCTCAGCTTCGGCGCCTAACAAGCTCATCACTGGACCCACTTCAGTTTGCCTACCAGCCTGGCATTGGAGCGGATGATGCCGTCATTCACCTCCTACATCGTTCCCTCGCTCACCTGGAGACTGGTGGAAGCACTGTGAGAATCATGTTCTTTGATTTCTCCAGTGCCTTCAACACTATTCTTCCCTCGGTTCTGAAGGACAAGCTGGAGAACTCTGGAGTGGACCATCACCTCACTACCTGGATTTTGGACTACCTCACCGACCGACCACAGTATGTGAGGACTCAGGGCTGTGTGTCGGACAGGGTCGTCTGCAGTACGGGGGCCCCACAGGGAACGGTTCTGGCTCCGTTCCTCTTCACCATCTACACTGCAGACTTCTCCCACAATTCCACCCAGTGCTTCCTGCAGAAGTTCTCTGATGACTCTGCAATAGTCGGCCTCATCACTGATGGGGACGACAAGGAGTACAGAGGACTGACTCAAGACTTTGTGGACTGGTGCCAGCTGAACTACCTCCAGATCAACGCCAGTAAAACCAAGGAGCTGGTGGTAGACTTCCGCAGGCACAAGCATTCTCCACTGCAACCACTGAACATCCAGGGTATGGACATTGAGGCTGTGGACAGCTACAGGTACCTTGGTGTTCATCTGAACAACAGACTGGACTGGACTCATAACTCAGACGCCCTCTACAGGAAAGGGCAGAGCAGGTTGTACCTGCTGCGGAGACTCAGGTCGTTTGGGGTGGAGGGCCCACTCCTGAAGACCTTCTATGACTCTGTGGTGGCTTCTGCTATCTTTTATGGTGTGGTCTGCTGGGGCGGCAGCATCTCTGCTGGGGACAGGAAGAGACTGAACAGGGTGATCCGAAGGGCCAGCTCTGTTCTAGGATGCCCTCTGGACCCAGTGGAGGTGGTGAGTGACAGGAGAATGGCGGCTAAGCTGTCATCCCTGTTGGACAACGTCTCCCACCCCATGCAGCAGACTGTGACAGCACTGAGCAGCTCCTTCAGTGGGAGACTGCGGCACCCACGGTGTGGGACGGAGAGATTTCGCAGGTCTTTCCTCCCCACTGCTGTCAGACTCCACAACAAAGACTTTAACTGAACAAACACACACATCCACACATGTGCAATAACACTAAGTGCAATAATCTTTTCTGGCATCGTTGTATTTTTACTCAGTTGTATATAGCATTCGTATTCTATTTTTATCTTATTGTATATTTTTATTCTATTTTATTCTACTGTATATAGTATATTATTTTATTCTATTCTGTACAGCTGTGTACTGTATTTATTCTTATTGTATTCTAATTTTTGCGTCATAACTTTTGCACTGTCCACTTCCTGCTGTGACAAAACAAATTTCCCACGTGTGGGACTAATAAAGGTTATCTTATCTTATCTTATCTTATCTTAGACGCCTTCTTTTGGTAACATCCGATACATGAGCTGCCTCATGTTGCTTCCAGGTGGGGAAAGAATGAAAAGATAAACCATTTTCAACCTTATTCCCTTGCCGGTCGTGCGATCTAAGTTTACAACCGACCGCACAGCAAGTACGAACCATAGCTGGTGTTATCCGTGTACTTTCGCTCCTCTTTCGCTAGCACTTTGTTTGGCCCAGAAACATGGCGCCTCAACCAAAAATCATGGCCACGCCCCCTCTCGTGACGCTCCAAAAGCCCTATTAGGCTAATTGTTGCGTCACTTCCGGTATTTCAGACAATCCCTTTCCGTCAAGAATTTTTAATTTGTTGTGGGGTTTTTTAATTTGTTGTGGGTTTTTGTAATTTGTTGTGGGTTTTTTTAATTTGTTGCGGGTTTTTAATTTGTTGTGGTTTTTTAATTTGTTGCGATTTGCACTTCCCAGCCACCGTATGAAGTAGAGCAAGTTTCTGATACAAAATTTCTGGGTGTGATAATAGATAACAAAATCTGCTGGAAACCTCACATAAAGCATATACAAGCTAAACTGTCAAGAAGCATCTCTGTACTGAGTAAAGTTTAACATTTTTTGCCTTCCAAATCACTCCGGGTACTTTACTGTTCACTTATATTGCCATATTTGGAATACTGTGCGGAAATCTGGGGAAATACATACAAAATTTCACTTCAACCCCTATGTAAAATTCAGAAAAAAGCAATCAGGATGATTACTAAAGCAGGATTTAGAGACCATACTAACATCATGTGCTTGAAATTAAAAATTCTGAAGTTTATGGATCTTATAAAATATAAAACTGCAAAAAGTATGTACAAAGCCAGATACAATATGTTACCAGGAAATGTACAGAGGATGTTTTTTGACAGAGAAGGGGACTATGAATTGAGGGGAAAATTAAATCTGAAGACTCTTAAAGCATGGACAAGGTTAAAACCTTTTGTGTTACTATTTATGGGGTAAAACTGTGGAACAGTTTTCCTGTGGACCTACAGCAATGTTCAAGCATTAGTCAGTTTATAAAGATGTTTCGAAAACTGCTTTTGGAAGAATATGAAACTGATAAAGTTGATCACCCATTGTATATATAACTATGCTAAATTGTATCTAAATTATATCTATCACTGTAGCTACAGTGGGGCAAAAAAGTATTTAGTCAGCCACCGATTGTGCAAGTTCCCCCACCTAAAATGATGACAGAGGTCAGTAATTTGCACCAGAGGTACACTTCAACTGTGAGAGACAGAATGTGAAAAAAAAATCCATGAATTCACATGGTAGGATTTGTAAAGAATTTATTCGTAAATTAGGGTGGAAAATAAGTATTTGGTCACCTCAAACAAGGAAAATCTCTGGCTCTCACAGACCTGTAACGTCTTCTGTAAGAAGCTTTTCTGTCCCCCACTCGTTACATTTCTACATTCATTTGTTAACATGACGCTTGTTCTTATACATGTAATACATTTACTACCAACCTGAGAGTTTATCCGCTGGTCATTCGACATGACGAATGACTACTGAAGTCTTAATTCAGCTCAAGACGCTCTAGATTCCCGTCAGTAACACTTTCGGTCTGCTAGTAAAACGTAGTTCTATTAATCTGAATTTTGGAACTGAAACTGAATGGTGAGAAGTGAATCTGAAATTATTCGAGAGCTAAATTTTTAAAGGATAAAATACGGTTTCAAAGCAAATTAATTCATTTTCAAAATATAAAATTCAATTTCAATTTAGTGATGATCATTTTCGGACCAATAAATTGAATTTCAAATTAGGATAATTCATATTCAGTTTTTAAAAGCATTTATTCAAGTTACAATTCAGATTCAATCTGAGCAATTCAAATTCAAATTTAGCTTATTCGTATTCAGTTTCTGATGGCACAGATTTCTGCCCATAAAAAAGCTACTTAAAAGAAAAATACAGTGGGGCAAAAAAGTATTTAGTCAGCCACCGATTGTGCAAGTTCCCCCACTTAAAATGATGACAGAGGTCAGTAATTTGCACCAGAGGTACACTTCAACTGTAAGAGACAGAATGTGAAAAAAAATCCATGAATTCACATGGTAGGATTTGTAAAGAATTTATTCGTAAATCAGGGTGGAAAATAAGTATTTGGTCACCTCAAACAAGGAAAATCTCTGGCTCTCACAGACCTGTAACGTCTTCTGTAAGAAGCTTTTCTGTCCCCCACTCGTTACCTGTATGAATGGCACCCGTTTGAACTCATCATCTGTATAAAAGACACCTGTCCACAGCCTCAAACAGTCAGACTCCAAACTCCGCCATGGCCAAGACCAAAGAGCTTTCGAAGGACACCAGGAAAAGTATTGTAGACCTGCACCAGACTGGGAAGAGTGAATCTACAATAGGCAAGCAGCTTGGTGTGAAAAAATCAACTGTGGGAGCAATCAGCAGAAAATGGAAGACATACAAGACCACTGATAATCTCCCTCGATCTGGGACTCCACGCAAGATCTCATCCCGTGGGGTCAAAATGATCATGAGAACGGTGAGCAAAGATCCCAGAACCACACGGGGGGACCTGGTGAATGACCTGCAGAGAGCTGGGACCAAAGTAACAAAGGTCACCATCAGTAACACACTACAACGGCAGGGAATCAAATCCCGCAGTGCCAGACGTGTTCCGCTGCTGAAGCCAGTGCATGTCCAGGCCCGTCTGAAGTTTGCCAGAGAGCACATGGATGATACAGCAGAGGATTGGGAGAATGTCATGTGGTCAGATGAAACCAAAGTAGAACTTTTTGGTATAAACTCAACTCGTCGTGTTTGGAGGAAGAAGAATACTGAGTTGCATCCCAAGAACACCATACCTACTGTGAAGCATGGGGGTGGAAACATCATGCTATGGGGCTGTTTTTCTGCCAAGGGGACAGGACGACTGATCCGTCTTAAGGACAGAATGAATGGGGCCATGTATCGTGAGATTTTGAGCCAAAACCTCCTTCCATCAGTGAGAACTTTGAAGATGAAACGAGGCTGGGTCTTCCAACATGACAATGATCCAAAACACACCGCCCGGGCAACAAAGGAGTGGCTCCGTAAGAAGCATTTGAAAGTCCTGGAGTGGCCTAGCCAGTCTCCAGACCTCAACCCCATAGAAAATCTGTGGCGGGAGTTGAAAGTCCGTGTTGCTCGGCGACAGCCCCAAAACATCACTGCTCTCGAGAAGATCTGCATGGAGGAATGGGCCAAAATACCAGCTACTGTGTGTGCAAACCTGGTAAAGACCTATAGTAAACGTTTGACCTCTGTTATTGCCAACAAAGGTTATGTTACAAAGTATTGAGTTGTATTTTTGTTATTGACCAAATACTTATTTTCCACCCTGATTTACGAATAAATTCTTTACAAATCCTACCATGTGGATTCATGGATTTTTTTTACACATTCTGTCTCTCACAGTTGAAGTGTACCTCTGGTGCAAATTACTGACCTCTGTCATCATTTTAGGTGGGGGAACTTGCACAATCGGTGGCTGACTAAATACTTTTTTGCCCCACTGTACCCAAAATCTGGAGAGAGCCTGGAGGTCTTACAAGGCGCAAATCTGGAGATTCAGGGATAACAGAAATGATAGACTACTGTCAGAACACCTTACAGTTATTGAGTGGAACGAGTGGCTCACAAAAAAACACAAAAATGGTACATTGGGGAGACTGATATATGGCATTTCCAAAAAATACAGATAATTCTAAAAGTTAATGATGCTACTGCTTTTTTTTTTCTTTTTAAAAATGTTATTTGAAAACTTAATGTAAAGAGCTACAGGTCATATAGTTTGCATCCAGCTGTGTTCTGTATTACCTCAAATATTGGCTGATAGTTTATGACAGTTTTTATTTGTGTATCAAAATTTGTGTGTCCAATCTGTAAGCATTGTTCTCATGTTTTTGTGATTGGCATCTTAAAAATACAGTGCGTTCTGGATCTACCCTGTGTGTTGTCATTTATTTTTTGTTACAATGTACTTTAAAAACGTTCACATCTATAAATAGGTTGTAAGGTATATATGGTCCCCACTTTAGATGGACTCACTCAAGATACTTTACTAACAGGTAGCAAATGGTTTGTAACTTCCTAAATAAGTTTATTAAGGTATTTATGGGTATTTATATATAATCTATCGAAAAAGAAGTTGGTCGATAGTGAGTTACAGCTTTGGCAGCCTTTAAATGACAGTTATAAATGTATTGTAAGACATCTGTTAAGATATAGCAGCTGACTGATGTAACCCTGATATTCAGTGTTTATAAAACATCTAGTATGAAACTACTATATGTAGTACATGTAGAGTTTATAGTATTATGTAGGGTATGTTAACCATCTACTTACCTTTTACCAGAAATTTTGTATACCATTGAACATCCTGAGATGACTGGTTTGTAACTGATGCAGAGTAGCGTTTATAAATGATTAATCAATGAGTTTTAGAACATGAAAACATAATTAATAAAAAGTGTTGTACATTAGCTTATTAATCATGAATAAGGTGTTTGAGAATAAACTGATTATGAGAAATACTTTGTAGATGCTGTAGAGAGAATTAACTAACCATTAACTAATGCTTAACAGATGATTAACTAATGTTTAATAGTGTGCACTTATTATAAAGTGTTAGCAATTTGGGTTGTTTTTTTATTGTCTTTTTTTATTTTAGAAATTTTAGAAAAGTGGATAAAAGCATCTGTCTTCTCTTTGGACTCTTTTCTTTCTTTTCGAGAAATTCGTAAGGTTCCACTTCCTCTTGAGACTAAAGCTATGTTGATGAATTTGTTGTCATTATTTTGGTTCCACTTCCATTTTGTGGCACAGAGAAAATGCAAACTTTCAGTGCTTTAAGCACTGAAAAATGCCTTAATATCCCAACCGAAAGATGTTTGCTTGAATCTTTAGGGAAAAAATGAAATAAAGTATATTAAACAAATAAAGCAAGCATCAGACTTATCTGACAAGCAGTTGCAATGAAAATCATCTGATGATGACAATATGTGATGCACAATATCAAATGCCGGTCATTTTTACTCTCACCCCATCAACCATCTGAGCCATTACAGTCACAATAGCTATTACTGGCTATGAGCTCTGTAATAGCACCGATAATTCTGCCATACAGCCCCCTATCCAAGCTGTTCATCCCACAGTATTTCAATTTCCCTGTTTCAATAACAGGCCAAACAGCCCTATCACTCAATTCCACTCTACCAAAAAACAGACACTTCTATGATTTCTTTTGCATTTGGTTGACAAAGGAGACAATCAACCAGCATAGTTCCAGTTTCAAAGTCAAATAAGGCTTTTAATCCAGTGTGATGAACATACTCTGGCTTCTCAGCTATGTTTTATTTGTTACACTGGCAAAAATAAATAGTAGCATTTAGCTGTATCTTCATACCCCCTTTTAAAATATTGCTGCAATGTCTGTTTGTTTTTTGATAATACCATCTTTGTGGCAATGTTCCAGCCTGTCTAAAACTTAAGTGGATATCTGTTGTTCTTTGTAAGTCAAGGGTAATTAAGTGCCACTTCATTCCTATCTTATATCTTAGCCCTGCTGGAGATGTAATCCATCTCCAACAACACCGCTCTAGCCTTATCTACCTCTAAGATGAAGTGTCAGATGATCCTTTTTTGTGTGCTGGAGAAAGTGTAACCCCCACTCATATTCTACAAGCTGCCAGCTGTTCTAAAGTCCTGGCACATCCCAACTAATAACCACTTCACCTCGGGGCACGGGGTGCAGGCAAGCTTAAAAGAGGAAGAAAGAAACAATCGTATAAAATATGATGCTCACCTCCCTTCGGCTCATCACAGGAAGTGCAGCCTCAGCAGCCGCCTATGCAAAAGAGCTGTGATGATTATGCAGAGACCAAAGAAAGCTCCAGGCGCAAACAGCTGGCCAGGCCTCACCAAGGATCACGCAGAGTCTTCTGATCTTTCTAATATATTCGGTAATTACTGATATGTGTCGACAGTGTGTGTCAGTGTGTCCGTGTTAGTGGTGAAAGCAGCAGCAAATTAAAGCTAAATTTGGCCTTCTGCATATACATCCATAGCCCTCTTATCGTGATATATTTTTAACTAACTAGTATATGTAATGAAAATTAGGCAAAAGATGCCTAATCCTCAAAAATGTAGATAGAAAACTTTTGGACATACTTCATGTCATAGTGTTAGGGAGTTTTTATTGTTTTACTTGCTTATGCTTCAAAAGTTATGTTACACATATTTCACCAGACACAGTTTTCTGTTGAAACAGGAAGCTGACCCTGTGACACTGACAAGAGACCAGTACAGAAATACATATCCGCAGAAGTTGACTTGCATTATATTATTCTTAGAAATTGACTTGCAACACACATACTTTGTGACACACACACACACACACACACAGCATCAGGACCTGCGTAACAGGAAATGTGATTATATTTGCATATTGACGATGTAACCTATAAAAATAAACGAATACTGCAGTTCGGTGTGATTTGCTCTGAGCTTTTCACCCGTGCCGCACGTTGTCAATCTTAAGTGTCTCAGTGTTGATTATTCACCTGACTGTTTGTTAACTGTAAATCTCTGACACATAGCCTCTTCTCCTCATGTCCAAAGTGTGCACTTATTTTCAGATAATGCCCTCCCATCACTGGGGGATTTCAGATGCTTGAAGCATACAGCACTGTGCAAAAATCTTGAGCCATCCTTCATTTCTCTATATTTTGCTGGAAAATGGGAAAAACTGTACACAAATCTAGTGAGTGCTACATCCAATATTTTATATGACCTTCTTTATTCTGTAACACAGTCTAAACTCTCTTGTCATTTCTCTAAGTAGTCTCCAGGAACATTTCTCTAGGCTTCTTGAAGGACTCTTTTTTTGGATGCTGCAGCTTTTTGTTCCCTTCTTTCTCAAGATGATCCCACACTACTTCAATAATGTTGAGGTACGGGCTCTGGGGAGACCAGTCCATGACTGATTCTATCATATGGATGCTTTTACTGCATTGGCAGCCTATTGAGAATCAGTGCTATACTGAAAAATAAGAAATGGTTTTCAGGAACTATTACAAGGTAGATTCAAGTCTGACTGCAAAATTTAAAAAAAAAAAAGATCCACAACACCACCTAGAACATGCTTTACAGATAGCTGTAGACACTCACTGTAGTACCTCTCTCCTGACCTCCTCCTCCATACGTTAATCAAGCATGCATTTCAAATTTGCTTAGACACACTCTATAAAACCTGTTGCTACTGATTTTCAGTCCAGTTTATGTGTATTTTGGCATAGTCTGGCCTTGTCTTCATATTTCCTTAACAATGGTTTCTTGACAGCCACTCTTCCATACAGAGAGATTTCCATAAAGAGTGGGGGATTATCCGAAGGGCCAGATGCATCTCTCAGGTATTGTGTAAGATCTTTAGTGGATTTTATTCCAATTTCATAAGGACATGACTTTTAGGTAACGTTCATCTGCCGTAGATAGTCTTTTTTTTTCTTTTTTAGGCCTGCTGCTTTTTCTATTGTCCTCCACTTGTTCAGTTTCCTCCAGCTTTCTGAGGACACGCTGCACACCATGCTAAGACATGCCAAGTTTTGGCTAATAATTCTGGAAATCACCCTGTTGATGCAAAAATAACCTTTTCTAGCTGTCAAATTGCATTACTTGGTATAAGATACAATAAAAAAATTGTTTAAAATTTAATCAGATAATGTCAGGCAATTTGCTAGTAACAAGTTGCTTAAGGATACATTAAAAAATGTTTTTGGCCATGTTGTCTGTTATTTGTAGACAGGACACTGGCTCATTGCTTAAATTACACACCTTTTTTATGCTTTAATAATTCATAGTTGAGTGTCAAATGTCTTAACAAAAAAACAAACAAACAAGCCAAAAATAACATTCCTGTGAAAGTGATCCAGTACAAGGATTGGACCAAAAACAGTTGAAAAACCCTTTAAAAGACCTTTAGAAAACCTCAGGACCATTATTTTTTTAAATTATGAGAATGTCCGGCTCTTTGGAAACAAAAAATACATAAATGAAGGGTAGCTCAAGGTAGACACTTTATTTAACCCTTTCAGTGACCACTCATTCAAAACTAAAACCATATTATTCATATATAGCACAGGGTGAGCTCCAAATCCTTATTTTTCATATTTTGTATGATTATTTGCAACCCTGAAATATGACATCAGGAATATAAATGGCGTTGGAAATGTCAGCACTGAAGACATAAATTTAACCAGCCGGTGCTGGGCTATTTGCTCCATGTTTTAAATCTTGTTTGTGACATGGATCTAAAAGTATAGCTGGATGTGAGAAGGGAGTCTGTGTCTGGAGACCTTTTGAACCTTTGCAACTGAATATGAAACAGCTTGCATGAGAGTCAAGATCTCCAACCAATAGGCACCACTTTGTGCATAATGGTCGCATCCTAAGGGATCCTAAGGTCGCATCCTAAGAGACTGCGCATACCAGCTAGCTCCTGTGTTCACTGAGATATTCAACATCTCTTTATCTCAGTCGGTGATCCCCACATGCTTCAAAGAGTCCATCATTGTTCCTGTCCCGAAGAAACCCCACCCTGCTTCTCTCAATGACTATCGCCCTGTAGCCCTCACCTCAGTAGTGATGAAGTGCTTTGAACGCCTGGTCAGAGACTTCATCATTTCTTCACTACCAGACACACTGGACCCACTACAGTTCGCTTACCGTCCAAATCGTTCCACAGACGATGCCATCTCTCATCTCCTCCACACATCACTCACTCACTTGGACACTAGAAGGGGGAATTATGTTAAAATGCTCTTCATAGACTACAGCTCTGCATTTAACACCATAATTCCCTCCACACTCACCACCAAGCTGGAGCATCTGGGACTCAGCTCATCTATGTGTCTGTGGATCTCCAACTTCCTAACTGGCAGACCACAGGCAGTAAGGATGGGCGGACATGTCTCAGCCTCCACCACTCTCAGCACTGGAGCCCCCCAGGGGTGTGTTCTGAGCCCCCTGCTGTACTCTTTGTACACATATGACTGTGTGGCCACTACCAGCTCCACCACCATCATCAAGTTTGCTGACGACACCGTCGTGGTGGGCCTGATCTCTGATAACAACGAGACGGCCTACCTGAAGGAGATTAGGAATCTGGAGAACTGGTGCCAGAGGAACAACCTCCTTCTAAACGTCAGTAAGACAAAGGAGCTGATAGTGGACTTCAGCACTAAGCAGGAGAGGAACTACCAGACCCCCGTCATCAACGAGTGCCCAGTGGAGAAAGTGGACAGCTTCAAATACCTCGGAGTTCACATCACGCAGGACCTGTCATGGTCCTGTCACATCAACACCGTGGTGAAAAAGGCCCGTCAGCGTCTCTACCACCTCAGATGCTTGAGAGACTTCCAACTGCCCTCCAAGGTGCTCAGGAACTTTTACTCGTGCACCATAGAGAGCATCCTGGCGGGAAACATCTTAACCTGGTTCGGGAACAGCACCATGCAGGACAGACGAGCTCTACAGAGGGTTGTGCGGTCAGCTGAGCGCACCATCCGCTCCGAGCTCCCTGACCTGCACTCAATCTACAGCAGGCGGTGCTGGACCAAGGCCAGGAAGATCGTGAAGGACCTCAGCCATCCCAACAACGGACTGTTCTCTCTGTTGAGGTCAGGAAAGCGATTCCGCTCCCTGAAGACCAACACAGAGAGACTGAGGAGGAGCTTCTTCCCGCAGGCGATATGGTCTCTCAATCACACCACCACACAGTACTGACCCACACATATAGTTCTTACACACACACTTCACTTCATCACTTAAATCACTTTAAGCATATTTGCACTGCACAAGACATAATGTGGATTGCACAACACTGGTCACTACATTCTTCATTTCCAGTTAATACTTGTACAGCTGATGTTATTGTGTATATATTTATTTATATTTATATTTCTTCATACATTCTTATATAGTTCTATATTGTGTATTTTGTTGTACAGTTATTTTATTTTCAACTTTAATTTATATATTTTATCTTATTCTTTCCCAGTTAAATTTACCCTTCATTCTAATTTGTGTTGTACAGTTATTTCATTTTTAACCTTAATTTATATTTTATTCCTTCCTAGTTAAATTTACCCTTTTTAATTTTTCATATTTATTTCCTATCTTATTCATAGCCTTTTCCTTTTTTGTTTTCTTTAGGTCACGAGCAGTTGTCCAAGCATTTCACTACATATCGTACTGTGTATGACTGTGTACGTGACAAATAAAATTTGAATTTGGAATTTGAATTTAATGAATCTCTTTTAGGGAACCTGGCATCACATCAGCCAGAAAACGTTTTTTCCTGCCAGTGTTGTGTGCTGTGTTTGTTTCTGATGAAATATTTTGTTTTTTTGCAGATTTCTGTCTTGTTGTTGGTCACCCCATGCCATCCCATTGAAAGGAAAAAGCCTTGGTTTGAAGTATTAATTTAAAAATAATCAAAAGTCAGTTTCTAATAGCATACCCATGAAAGAGTTAAGTCAACTTTTATGCCTTTACATAGTGATCTCTTCATATATGTGTACAAATTTGACCTTGAGAAGCAGCTCCTCAACTTGACATCAGTATTCAGTGCTGTACAGGAACATGCTGCCCTCTGGCTCACTGTGAATGATTCTCGCCTCCCATCTAATCCAGCTGAGCAAAGTTCAGCAACTGTTACATTTTTCTAATAGTCGACAGCAGATGTTGATGATTTTGAGTATTTGATTTTTGGATTAGGTAATGACAGCCTCTGGTTAATATCATTACCAACTCCCATTTCATCCCACTTGTCTAGACACCCTGACATCTGGGCTGATGATGATGACACAGGAAATATGTTTTCCTTATAGGAATCACCTTCCTACTCCACTCATGAAGGGGCTGTTGATTGGAAGCACAAAGTGTCAACTGTTTTTTTCCTAGTTTTAAACACAGTGGCAAACTTTCTCTTTGCATAATAATAAAAAAACTTTATGATCATATCATCTAGGAACGGATATACTCCTATGTAAAATTCAGCCCATCTATCCATCAACTATCTATCTATCTTACATTTCAGAAACGAAATCAGCAATAACAAAAAGTACAATAACAGAAGGCCAGTTAGAAACATATGAATAAAATCATTTGTTCACTTTATGTTTGATACTCCTCATTCTATTTAGTTTTTATTTGAGTTTTCATTATTATTATGGGCAGAATTCCCAGAGGGGAATGCTTTCGGTTCAGTGGCCTTTGCTTTGTGCTAGCTTCAGCTATGTGCAGGGCCATATGTAGGTGAGGGCTAAGACTTAGCACCTACAACTGTGAGACCATTGTTCTCAGCCAGAAAAGGTTGTAGTGTCCAATTATGGTTAACGATGAGTTTTTATCCAAAGTGGAGAAGGTCAAGTATCTCAGAGTAGTAAACAAGATGCCATCTCAGGGTCTTGTGGAGGGAGAATGGAACAGGAGACTGACAGGTGGTTTGTTGAGGTGTCTACAGTGATACCAACTCCTTACTATTCTCTTGTCGCAAAAGGAGCACTGAATATTAAGACATGGGTGAGGGTATGATTGTAGATCTGCCAGTAAATCATCAGCTTTGTTCATGAAAATAAGCATCCTTTGAGGCATTCCTGGGCTCAGTCATTTTGGAGTGGTTTCTTCACCTCATAATTAGGATTGATGGTAAGGGTATGCAGCTAAGATGCCTCCTGAACACCTTCGGGAAGATGTTTTTAGGCATGTTGTACCGGAAGGAGATCCAAGGAAAGACCCACCACATGCTGGAGACATGATATCTCGTGGTTGGCTTTTGAATGCTTCATTGCCTTGAGTTTGACAGTTTTGCTGCTGTAGTCTTATTCTGATTGGTTTGAGTGAGAAAAACGGGAACACTATACACTGGTAGTGTCTTGTTGAGTAGACTATGTACTCGCCTATCCCACATAGTACTTATGGTTATCGTTATGGCATTACTACACATACAAAAATTAACCAAAATAATAAATAAAAATTGAGGAGGTGACTGTTTTTCTCATTATCTATTCCAATATCATATTTTAGCAGATTATTTTAATTCTAAATAGGCTAATAAATAAATGTGAGAATTAGGTTCATTTCCTCTACGATCTCTGTATGATCAGATTTCTTTTTGCAACCCCCTGCTTACCATTAGGAAAAAAAGAAATTAGAAATGAAGTTTAGGCATTTCATATCAGCTTCTCTTTTCAAACCTGAAATTTATGTCCATCTTGAAAAAAATGCTATGGTGTGTCTGTCCCAACCAGAGGAAAATACCTCTACCACAAGGTCAAATAGTTATCAGATGGAGAGAATTGCAAGAAGAACATGAAACAGATTGAACATAAAAGGTAAAACAGCAAGAGACCTTGGAATTTTGTTGAATAGATCTACAAGTTGAAGGGAAAAAGCTCCATAAGCATGAGTGAAAAGTCTCCGTATTCTTATTCGACTTCTATGTATTTTTTCAAATACACACATGTATACCAGTGATCTTTTATTACAATCTTGTGACCATTTCTGTGAACATATGGTAGAAGGGAAAATCATCTATATACGTATTTTCGGTTTACAGACCCTCTTTGTCAAAACACATAGATACTACGGTGATACATTATACATATAGTTCTCTCCCATCTCAAGACCCTCACGGCCCCCCTCCTGGACCCCCTGCAGTTTGCATATAGAGCCAACAGGTCTGTAGACGACGCCATCAACATGGCCCTACACTTCATCCTGCAGCATCTGGACTCCCCAGGAACCTACGCCAGGATCCTGTTTGTGGACTTCAGCTCTGCCTTCAACACCATCCTTCCAGACCATCTCCGAGGCAAGCTTTCCCAGATGAATGTGCCTGATCCCATCTGCCGGTGCAGCATCTGGACTCCCCAGGAACCTACGCCAGGATCCTGTTTGTGGACTTCAGCTCTGCCTTCAACACCATCCTTCCAGACCATCTCCGAGGCAAGCTTTCCCAGATGAATGTGCCTGATCCCATCTGCCGGTGGATCACTGACTTCCTGACGGACAGGAAGCAGCACGTGAGGCTGGGGAAGAATGTCTCGGACTCCCGGACCATCAGCACCGGCTCCCCTCAGGGCTGTGTTCTTTCTCCTCTGCTCTTCTCCCTGTACACCAACTGCTGCACCTCCACCCACCAGTCTGTCAAGCTAATCAAGTTCGCAGATGACACCACCGTCATTGGGCTCATCTCTGACGGGGATGAGTCTGCCTACAGGAGGGAGGTTGAACGTCTGGTGTCCTGGTGCAGCCACAACAACCTGGTGCTGAATGCCCAGAAGACAGTGGAGATTATTGTGGACTTCAGGAAGCACACAGCCCCACTCCCCCCCATCACCCTGACTGACACCCCCATCACCTCTGTGGACTCATTCCGCTTCCTGGGTACCACCATCACCCAGGACCTGAAGTGGGAGCCCACCATCACCTCCGTCATCAAGAAAGCCCAGCAGAGGATATACTTCCTGAGGCAGCTGAAGAAATTCAACCTGCCAACACGGACGATGATGCAATTCTACACTGCAATCATCGAGTCCATCCTCACCTCCTCCATCACCGTGTGGTACGCTGGAGCCACTATCAGGGACAAACAGAGACTGCAGCGTGTTGTGCGCTCTGCTGAGAAGGTGATTGGCTGCAGACTCCCATCTCTGCAGGACCTGTACACCTCCAGGACACTGAGGCGTGCAGCCCGGATCTCAGCTGACCCTTCTCACCCTGGACAGTCTGTTTGACCTGCTCCCCTCAGGCAGGAGGCTCCGGTCCATTCGCACCAGAACCTCTCGCCACAAGAACAGTTTCTTCCCCTCTGCTGTTGGACACATGAACAATAACCACATGACTGTCCCCGCCACTAACACATGACCCTACGCTGTGTCACTGCATCATTTCATGTCTGGCACTGATCACCACCTGCACTCATGTATATATCTTTCTACGTAGCACTCATAATTCTTATTCTCATGTATATATCTCATGTATATCTCATGCACATATCTTTCTTTCTACATAGCACTTTAATTCTTATTGTTTGCACTGAAGCACCGCAGCAATTTCCTAATGTTGTAAACCTCAACATCTGGCAATAAACCCATTCTGATTCTGATTCTCAGACAGACAGACAGACAGACAGACAGATAGACAGATAGACAGATAGATAGATGACCACTATCAAAACTCAGCATCAAATGTGTTTTTACACATACTGTATAATTGCTTACATGCCCTCAGATGATGATCTATCTTCTAGGACTGTCAACGTTAACACTTTAACGCGTCATCACGATTAATGTGATTAAAATTTTTAACGCATTTAACCCATCTGGAGCGCAGAATGGACAAACTTTGCATTGACAGAGACATTTCAGGGATTTTGAGTCACCCCCCCTCACAGTGAGACCATTGACAAGACTGACTACAGATACCGACAACAGAATGGAGCAATCGTGAGCCACCTCCTCTACATGGATGACATCAAGCCGTATGCCAGGAGAGAAAGAGACATCGATTTACTGATCACCGCCACCAGGATCTACAGCAATCACATTGGAATGTCATTCCAACTGAAGAAGTGTAGTCGGATGATAACAGAGAGAAAGAAAGTAGTCAGAATTGAGGGGATGACGCTACTAGAAGGGAACATTGCAGACATTGAAGACACCTACAAGTACCTGAGATCTCTGTCCAGAAGAGCGGCGTCCTAGGAAGAGCAAAGATACTGCACAGGACCCTCAAGCTCCCAGGCCTCTGGCAGAGGACCCAAGCTTGGTGGATAGAAACCCACAGGGGTGAGAGGGGCTTTTTTGGGGGGGACTAGAACAAAGACAGCTTGTTATTGATATTGTGATATATTGATATCCCACACTGGCTGATAAATATATTGTAGGAGTGTTTAGCTTATTTTAGAGTTTAGAAATGTGTTAACATAGAATGTAGAACTATTGTAGAGACACTGCCCTTAATATAATAAAGGCCTCATTGTGTTGTGAACTTAGGAGTAGATTGTAGGAGACCCCTCCCCCACTTGAACTGTGAAAGTAAAACAGAGAGGAGTTAATGCTGAGTGGAAATTTCCCAGAGAATGTTTGGGTGGGGGTCTCAACATTTGTAACTGGATAACTGTGGTCTGGAAGGGAGATGGGTTTTTATGACCTCTAGGGAGTCACCTACACCCACAGTGTTTTAACTGTCACGCACACACATCCACACGCATACTCACTCATGTGCACTCACACATACACACAGGTATGCGTACACAGTCACACACGAGCACTCACATAGACACGTGGGAACGCGCACATGTAGGCATTCATGTGCTCGTGCACATAGACACAGACAGAGTTTGCAGCACACCGTAGGGGGTTTTATGATGGGGTCGCCTCTATAAAGCTGGCTGTAACTAACAAAGGGGTGAAGATTTTGGAGAGGGACACACCGGCCTCGTCTTCCCTTCTAGAAGTGCATGCTTAAATGAAGATGAATAAAGATGAATAAAGGTTTTGTGAAAATGACTACTGAGTCCGGTGCCATCTCTGGATGCTCGAGGAATAAAAAGAACCGGGGTAAAACTGATTTCTCAACAATATATATATATTATTTTTTATTTTTTATTTTTTTTTATTTTCCCAGTTTCTTTTTTAACTGGCACAATTCAAACAGGTGCATTTTCAAATCTACTCATCTATAGTGGGGCAAAAAAGTATTTAGTCAGCCACCGATTGTGCAAGTTCCCCCACCTAAAATGATGACAGAGGTCAGTAATTTGCACCAGAGGTACACTTCAACTGTGAGAGACAGAATGTGAAAAAAAAATCCATGAATCCACATGGTAGGATTTGTAAAGAATTTATTCGTAAATCAGGGTGGAAAATAAGTATTTGGTCAATAACAAAAATACAACTCAATACTTTGTAACATAACCTTTGTTGGCAATAACAGAGGTCAAAGGTTTACTATAGGTCTTTACCAGGTTTGCACACACAGTAGCTGGTATTTTGGCCCATTCCGCCATGCAGATCTTCTCGAGAGCAGTGATGTTTTGGGGCTGTCGCCGAGCAACACGGACTTTCAACTCCCGCCACAGATTTTCTATGGGGTTGAGGTCTGGAGACTGGCTAGGCCACTCCAGGACTTTCAAATGCTTCTTACGGAGCCACTCCTTTGTTGCCCGGGCGGTGTGTTTTGGATCATTGTCATGTTGGAAGACCCAGCCTCGTTTCATCTTCAAAGTTCTCACTGATGGAAGGAGGTTTTGGCTCAAAATCTCACGATACATGGCCCCATTCATTCTGTCCTTAACACGGATCAGTCGTCCTGTCCCCTTGGCAGAAAAACAGCCCCATAGCATGATGTTTCCACTCCCATGCTTCACAGTAGGTATGGTGTTCTTGGGATGCAACTCAGTATTCTTCTTCCTCCAAACACGACGAGTTGAGTTTATACCAAAAAGTTCTACTTTGGTTTCATCTGACCACATGACATTCTCCCAATCCTCTGCTGTATCATCCATGTGCTCTCTGGCAAACTTCAGACGGGCCTGGACATGCACTGGCTTCAGCAGCGGAACACGTCTGGCACTGCGGGATTTGATTCCCTGCCGTTGTAGTGTGTTACTGATGGTGACCTTTGTTACTTTGGTCCCAGCTCTCTGCAGGTCATTCACCAGGTCCCCCCGTGTGGTTCTGGGATCTTTGCTCACCGTTCTCATGATCATTTTGACCCCATGGGATGAGATCTTGCGTGGAGCCCCAGATCGAGGGAGATTATCAGTGGTCTTGTATGTCTTCCATTTTCTGATGATTGCTCCCACAGTTGATTTTTTCACACCAAGCTGCTTGCCTATTGTAGATTCACTCTTCCCAGTCTGGTGCAGGTCTACAATACTTTTCCTGGTGTCCTTCGAAAGCTCTTTGGTCTTGGCCATGGCGGAGTTTGGAGTCTGACTGTTTGAGGCTGTGGACAGGTGTCTTTTATACAGATGATGAGTTCAAACAGGTGCCATTCATACAGGTAACGAGTGGGGGACAGAAAAGCTTCTTACAGAAGACGTTACAGGTCTGTGAGAGCCAGAGATTTTCCTTGTTTGAGGTGACCAAATACTTATTTTCCATCCTGATTTATGAATAAATTCTTTACAAATCCTACCATGTGAATTCATGGATTTTTTTTCACATTCTGTCTCTCACAGTTGAAGTGTACCTCTGGTGCAAATTACTGACCTCTGTCATCATTTTAAGTGGGGGAACTTGCACAATCGGTGGCTGACTAAATACTTTTTTGCCCCACTGTAATCTACAGTGGCATTAAAAAAAAACCAAAAACCCCCCAAAACTGAGCCCATGGACTCCATCTTATCAAATTTGGACATTTACCCCACTCTGATTGAGCATGATATAGTGATGCAAACAAAGGTTTCATTAAAAAGTTTTCTTTTCTTATGTATTTTAAGAAAGTGTCCAAATAATTAAGTTTATTATTTCTGCTCTGACAGGGTAAGGAAGAAAAGACTGCTTGCTCAGTAAAATCAAATTCAAAGTAATCTCGTTCCTTGAATCTTAAACAGCATTCTGTTGCATACATTTGTCTCATTGTCTGTTTGCACATTCTTTAAATGACCGCCATCTTGTGGTCTCAGTTGACTATTATCTCTGGAAGCTGGCTTAACTCCACTTGCCTCTAATTCCAGTAGAATCTGTAGTGCCATGGACATATCTCATTCCTGTTAACAATTGTTGGAGCTTGTAAACCTGAGAGGGCAGAAGCTTTTTCTGGAAACTGAATGCATAGGCATCAAAGTCCGCTGGTCTTTGATGGCTAGCTTTGACATCAGTGTGCATTTTGGAAACAGAGAAAGTGAACAGGCCACTGTGTTTTAGAATGAGTAATAAAGGGTAACTTACAAATTAATTAAATAATATTTCATATTTACTTTATTAACAGGTAACCCTCATCCTATGTGTTGGAGAAAAGCATGATGGATGTCTGATTATTTTATTTTTCGTGTCAGTTATCTTATGACCTGTGCCTTACAGCATCTAGTCAGCTCAGCAAGCATACTGTTTGTGGAGTTCAGCTCAGCCTTTAACAATGTCCAGGGGTCCTGCAAGTGCAACTGTCTCAGCTATCTGTGCCAGATTCAATCTGCAGGCTTTCTGAGAAACAGACGTCAGCAGGTGTGGCTAGAAAAACACTTCTCAGACATCCGGACTGTCAGTACTAGAATGTCACTAGGATGTGCTCTCTCACCCCTTCTCCTCAGCCTCCACACTAATGACTGCATCTCAAGAGTGCCGGCTGTGAAGATCCTGACGACACCACTGTGGTTGGTCTAATAACTGACAGTAATGAGTCTGTTATGAGGAAGTTTAACAGCTGGTGTCCAGATGCAGTCAAAGCCACCTGTTGCTGAAAACAGTAGAGAATGTGATGAACTCCTCCTCGCTTATCCACATTGGCCCTGAGGTTTATAGTTACTCAAGTTCTTGGCTACTAACATATGCAATTTATCTCTACATCACGTAGAGAGCATGGCAGCGGCTGTTCTTTTAATAACTGCTGAGAAAAAAACTCCCAATGATCACGTTTCACAAATTTATCATTAAATCATTAAATGTGTTAATCCTCATCTGACCATCTAGTCTGACTCCTGAATCGCAAAGAAAAGAAACAAACTTAAGGGCATGGTCAACAAAGGCAAGGTTTATTCTGCCAGCACTTCAGAGAAGCTCAAGCAAGCGTGCAAGATTTCTGCAAACCCCTCTCATTCTGAGCAATACCTCTTCCACTTTCATCTGGTGGAAGACTCAGAACCATCGAGGCCAACACAACAAGATATGCCAACCGCTCTGTTCCCAGAGCTGTGGCACTCATTAACCTCAATAGACTCTCTGGGCTTTACAACTGTGCAATGGCCATGCAAATGCCAGTATGAAAAATATACTAGAAAGAATAGATTCTAATTATGTTTTTCACATTTTGCCCTTAAGTACATACATATTCATACTCACTGCTCTTTTCCTTTACTTTTTACATTATTATCATACTGTTTTCAAAATGGAATGACTTAATTTCTCTTCAATATATGTTTATGTTATTTTCTGGTCTGGATAGTATATTCCACATATGGGTACAGAACTGTGCAGAATTCTCAAGTCACCTGTTATTTCTTTATATTTTGCTTCCAAGGAGCTAGAATTTCTTCTATTTTCAAGTGGTCGTGAGCAGTAAGCTTTCTGAAGATTTGCCCTAGAGAGTGACTGATTGACTCAGTTGAAGGTCAGTTCTTGTTTATTTCTCTCCTGTTTGAGCTAGTTCACACTGAGTTATGACTCATTCATCACTCCAACATTAATGAAGCACTATAGGATCAACTTGACAAAAGACAGCTAACATCCAATGAAGAATTTTGAATGCCGTTCAAGAAATCGATTCCTGAAGACTACTTAAAGAAAAGACAAAAAAGTTCAGACTGTGGTGAAGAATAAAGGTGATCATACCAAATACTGACTATCAAGATCATTAAATTGTATATACTAAATTTCCATGAATGTTTGCTCCAGCAGTGTATTGTCACGTTTACATAGAGAAAGGCAGAAAGCTGAGACCCCCATCCCCATTCATAGTTATCAAAACGTATGTGATTATGATCATATGAGCAGTAGAAGATAGCAACAACAAACTGTTGCAGGAATTACGTCTGCCTCACTGAGTGGATACTGTGGCTCGACTGAAATAGAAGGCAGCAAATCAGAGACTTTTGGCTCCTTGCTATAATTAATTAATTATAATTTCCTTTGACTCCAATTAAGTAATTACTTAATTAGTTTCTCTACCAATAAAATTTTCAATAAAAAAATAATCACAACATTCACATAGATGTATGATGACATACAACTATTGATCTCTCTGAGCTTCTCTCTGAATTTCAAGGATTACTTCATCCGAACCATCAACATGTCTCTTAGACCCCATCCTTACAAGGTTTTTTAAAGATGCTCTACCACTAATTAAAGCTTAAATTTGAATAAATTGATAAATGTATCTTAATTAATAGGTTATGTTATCCTGGCTTTTAATGTTACTATAATTGAATCATTACTGTAAAAACCTTTACATGATCAAGCTATTTGAGCTAATTATACACTTAAACTAACGTTTGTAAAGAAACTAAGACCTTTGGGGGTTTTTTTCATATTTTTTTCCTGGTCTGTTGTTTGAATAGCTCAATACTAGAAATATCACTCATAAAATATGTTCCAGCCATTGCTCTCTCTGTTATTTGCGGATTGGTTTTTATGGGTCCAAGAGCAGTTTTGCTTTGGTCAGGTGATAAGAAAGCGGGCAGGGGAGAGGATACATCTGTCTGGCGCTTGGCAAGGGGAGGCCTGGTTGTGAAACATTGAGTCAGCTAAATGTTTGAGCCCCGTCAGCACCCTGTGGTGCCTTTACAGTTTAATACAGAGGGCCAAGACAGCCTGACAGAGAGAGCTGCAGTAGCAACCTAATAAAACACACATGCACTCAGTTATGTGCCGATACACACAAGGGACAACTGTGTTGATCGCTCTTTCAATCTTAGAAATTACAATCTTAGAACCCTTTGACTATTCACAGTTCTTCTTTGGCAAACTGCAATATTAGTCAGATAATCCATTAAAAAGCACCAAAAGCACAAACAAAATGGAAAAGTCCACACAAGCTGGTGGCTGAAACCATTGCATTTGAGGCTTAGTATTGTCATTTCCTGGAGCTGGAGGATAAGATGTGATCAAGTTAAAAGTAGAGTTGTCACGATCCTGGGTCTTATCACCCAGGGGTTTCATTTTCTTGTGTTTTGTCAATTTGTATTATGGTTTGAGTCCACTTCTTAGTTTAAAGTTTAGTCCTAGTCCCTAGGTTGTTATGTTTAGCTTTTGGTTGTTAGATCCTCCCCGTGTGTTCCCACGTCCCTTATTACCTTCTGGGTATTTATGTCAGAATCTTCCCCTGTTCCGTATGGCATTGTCCCTCATGGTTGTGTACATTTCCTCATGTCTTCCCTGTGCCTCAGCTTTAGTTTCTCACAGTATAGTTTTGTATAGCTCCTTTTGTTCCTGTTAAAAAAAGCCGTGCCTTTTGAGTTTATCCCCATGTGTTGTGAGTCCTGCATTTTGGGTCCAATCTCTTGCCTGCACACAGTGATTCTTGACAGGAGTGTTGACAACTGGAAAGCTGTTTATTTATTTATTTTTTCACTTGGATTGGTTTTGTGGATACAGGATACACTTCTTTTTCTATGAATACTCAAAACACTCACATTCATACAACGCTGTCATGCAGAGTCACACAGTAAGGAATTTGTGGTTCAGTATCTATTCCTGAGACACAAGGCATTGAATCCCCTGTTTTCTGATTGATAACATGACTGATAGCAAATTACTACTGGGCTCAAATTCAAGTCAATTTTTATATGAAATCATAAATCATGTGGTGGAATTATAATGCTGCTGAAAATAATTTGACAAGGACATCTTGTTTTTAGGTATCCTTGATCTCTCTTTTTTTTGTTATTATTATTGTTCAATCACACTGTGCCTTTCCAAACCAGTAGCACAACCACACTCACACAAAGCAATACCCCAGTTTCCCCCAGCATATGTCGATGAATCTGCACAGAGTTTCCTGCCAGTGGCACAGTTTCAATAGCAAGCCACAGGCCACCCACATGACGTATTCCGCCTCTCCTCCTTTTTGTATTCTGTAGAGTTATGTGCTTACTCATCCTTTGTATCTTCAGCAAAGCTTGTGTTTTATGTTCTGCTGGAAATATGAGCAGGAATTAAAATTACTCAGCCAGCTGGTGCAGTTATTGTCATGGAGTCGCAATTGCATAAGTTGAATTTCCGCTTGTTTGGTTAATTTTTACTCTTTTGCGACTCTTTTTTGTGTCTCTCACTGCTGTAATGTATGCACATAATTGTGCAAACAAGGCATGAAGAAATCTCCTACTTGAGGCATTGGTTTATCAGCTTGTCTGATCTGTGATTGAGTTTGCTAATGGATTCTCAAGAGGTCTGGCAACTATCACACAGGCTTGACTGGAATTTGCACAAGTAGCATTAATGAAGTGTTACACACAACCCTGTTCTCTCAGTATTGGAGTAACTTGACTGCACATGGCTTCTGACTACTGGGGAAAGTACCATAATTCACCGTTTCAGCTCTTTAACAACATGCCAGCTTCTTAGTGTTTCCTGAGGAAGTGATTGACAAATTAAACGCATGTCAACCACAGGTGCTTATTGAAAGCCTCCTTAGCATGTCTAGTCAATCCACTGGAGGACTGTTACCTTGTTAAACCATACTGACAAAGACAACATAGATGTTAGATTTGTATTGTTGATTGTCATTTATGCTTAGAAATATTTACTTATATATGCTTAGAGTTTTGTAATTAGTTGTAGATTGGTAGAGGTTTTGATCCTTGATAGTCTGCAAACTTTGTGTGTATTAGACAGCACTTTGGGAGCATGAGAGGTCATACCGTGTCTTATTGTTTTATGGTAGGATTAACGTAGCTACGTCTGTTCTAGTCTAAGTGCTCTTTGTTTAGATGAACTGCAGGACTTCCTCACCGTGTTATCTAGGATGAACCATCTAGGGTGAGGGGGAGGCTACCCTCTTCCTGACCAAGGATGTTTAACCCTTTGATCAGCAACACACACACACACACACGCATACACACAGGCAAGGTACTCTTTGTTTGTATGTAGACGTCGTATGTTAATGAACCTATGCATATTCATGTAACCTCAATAAAAGGGCAGTGTTACAGGAGGACGGACGAGACCAACTGGAGTCAAGCGGTTGTCCGGTTCTCTCCCGTGCACGAGTAACATGAAGAACTTTGCCTATTTGTGTCTTGCTTAGCAGCGTAATTATATTGTCTTAACGTTCCAGCGAATAGGTTTATGCTACAAACCTAACATTAATTGGTCCTTCGAGAGCCGGAGCCCTGGAATCGCATTCACCGAGGGGGGGAGAGGCACGCTGAAAGACTGACGTCAGCCAGGAAGTTCCTGTGGATTCGCGGTCTGTCTTTTCTCCTCGATGAATGACGGTCGGCGGGATTCGGGCTGATATTACACTCTAAGCAACGCCAAGTAAGTTTAAAGAGGCCGACTCTATAACCGTGTCGTTGTGCAGTCTCCGCCACTGTGTGAGGCGTTGAGAAGAGGCCGACTCTATAACCGTGTCGTTGTGCAGTCTCCGCCACTGTGTGAGGCGTTGAGAAGAGGCCGACTCTATAACCGTGTCGTTGTGCAGTCTCCGCCACTGTGTGAGGCGTTGAGAAGTTCGCTACTTTGTGTAGCGATACCCGGGTTCCTTGCTACTTTGTGGAGCAAGAGGTTCCTCGCTACTTTGTGTGGCTAGAGGTGAGTTCTCCGCCGCTTTGTGGGGCGTTGAGAAGTTCCGCGGGGTCCAGACTGTGCTGGACGATAGGCCTATTTTGTGTTGTTTTTGTTGTCGTTGTCATTGTTGTCATCGTTGTTGTTGTGTGTGAGTGTGTGCGGAGCAGAACATGTGGTCTGTGACACCGACTGTTGTTGTTATCATGGGTTTCTAAGCAACCAAGAGTGAGTCGGAGGGAGACAGACGTTTGTGCTGGACTTTGCTCCTGGCAGCACAAAGTATTTATGTAAAAAAGAGAGAGAGCGACGGCTCCACAGCTGCGCAGGTTCACGCGAGCGCGGTCACGCGGGTTTCACGCGGACCTGAGCCGTGCGGTTAATCGCAGGCTTAAAAATGGAAGAGATTAAAATGTTAGAAGTTTTCAGAAAACACACCAGCCTTGAAGAGCGTGTGGAGAAGGCCAGCCCACATCAGCAGCTATGCTCTGGTGGGTGGCTGTCCCCCCACCCCTTGCTGACACAAAACGTTAACTCTTCAGCCTGTGTGCCAGACCATAGACGTAATTGAGGTGGATAGTTGTTAAAAGTCATCTACATTACGCTTGTGATTGCTTAAATTCAGTACGATGACATGTGAGGTGAAGTGATATAGGTAAATATTTAAACTAATGAAGTGCATAGAGGCACTTGACCTGTGTGGAAGACTTTCGTCTTATTATGAGCCATTGTTGAGATATACAGCACATCTGTGAAAACAACTAATATGCTCAACCCTGTATGAAACATCTAAAAGTACATGATGGAGAAGCTGAGTTGAATATGAAAGTGTAAGACTTTGCCGCTGTGGGCAGAGCAACTACTGTGTGATGTTGCGTTGCAGTTTTTTTTTCTTCTTCTGAGCTGATGAGCAGGCTACACATTATCAGATCGAGAGCTGTCTGAGAACTACTCTAAGAGAGGGAAACAGCGCTATGATAACTGTGATAACTGGAGTGTGCAACGTTTCCATGAGCAGTTTTCCTGCATCTTGACTTGTGTGTAGAGTGTTCATAACATCAGCATCATGTTTTTGATTATTTGTTTGTTGGGTTGAAAAATAGTTAAATAAACTGGTGATCATATTTACGGATCACCATGGCACATATCATCAGCCATGTGATTTATTTTTGCAGATGACAAAGTGAGTGTGAATGTGTCTGACATCACAGTGTTTTTGTGCACTGTGCAAGAGTAATTGCCTTTGATTGTGAGTGACAGCGGTGATTTTGCAGGTCACCAGCTATTGTAAATAAAAAAAAAAAAAAAAAGAGTGAATAAGAGGGAGAATTTATATTGTAGAAAAAAATAATCATAGGAAAAAGGTTTTGTGTTGATCAACCAAAAAAAAAAAAAAACAACTATAATTTCATTTTCTGCTTTTAAGAAAGGACTGTTCACAAAAACACAGAGCGAGAGAGAGAGAGAGATGTGTGTTGATTAAGCAGTGATGATAATAATGAAATGTCTTAGTTGTCACTTTCAGGTGAAAAGCAGACCTGAATCAATTTTCCACATGCAGCGGTCGGAAGAAAGTTATAGTTTAACATCATTGGAAACATGCAGGCCAAGTTTCTGGCTGACTTATTTACAGTGCCATGTGTTTCTCAACCTCACAAGCGAGCTCACTCCTCCCTGAAGATAAGGAATGCAGCTCCATGATAAAGAGACAGCAGCAAGTCCTGAGCACAAAAAGTCCCAGCAAAGCAGCAGCAATGTGGATAAACAGCAGCAGAAGAAAGCAAACCCATCTTCCTGTCTGATTGGATGAATTCCACGGAGGGGCGAGCAAGATGGCGGTGGCAGCATGTTGAAATGCTCAAAAAGGACTGAGTGACTCGGGCAAGCCACATGCAGCTAGCATGCTGGCTAGCGACATGAAAGAAATGGACCCTTCATGATGCGTTCAACGTGCCAGCGCTGTGGTGGGAAAGGCTCCATCATAAACACGCCCTGCGCCCTGCGCCGAGGTTCAGGCCAAGAAGAAGAAGACGATGACTTCCAAGCCCAAGAAGGTCAGCCTCAGCGTGGGCGAGCTGATTGTGAAAGCCGTGGCCGCTTCCAAGGAGCGCAACGGCCTGTCCGTGGCCGCCCTCAAGAAGGCTCTGGCTGCCGGAGGCTACGATGTGGACAAGAACAAGGCCCGTGTCAAGACCGCCATCAAGAGTCTGGTGGCGAAGGGCACTCTGGTGCAGACCAAGGGCACCGGGGCCTCCGGATCCTTCAAGATGAACAGGGTTACTGAGACCAAAGCTAAGACGCCCGCCGCGGCCAAAGCCAAGAAACCGGCAGCAGCTGCTAAGAAGTCGCCCAGGAAGGCAGCAGCAGCAGCACTTCAGCCACTAGCACGAAGTCAACCGCATCAGAGGACAATAGTGAGAGTGGCTGTGACTTCACTGTGCATGTGAAGAAAACGTTTGAGGAGAACTGAACAGTTGGAGTTTGACATTTGCCACCTGTGGAGTAAAATGGCAAGAAGAGACAGTGGGACACAGGACAAAGCTGAAGGAGAACTGCCGGCTGTTGGACTGTTGAAGTGGGAGAGGACAACAGAGTGAGAAGACTAGGTGAGAACACATAGGAATTATTTAATGTGGGAAATCAAAATTTGGGTTAGCAAACCTGGGGAAAAGAAAACTGACTGCTTAAGTTGGAAAATTGAGAAGGAGTCTAGATATATGCAAATATAAAAAACATATACATCATATACAAAATCACACACACAAGCAGAACATGCATTAACCCTACTAACACAAACACAAGAGAGCTCGTGAAGATTAGACAACATCTTCAGCATGTGAGTCTGTTTATCATCTTGTCCAAGTCACTTAGTGTGATGCAAAGACCAGTGGACTCATAGCACATTAGTTAAGAAATGATTAAATAATAGCAGAGAAATGTGTAGGAAAGGCAGCTTTAAGAACATGCTCTGCTGGAGATGCAGCTCCACAGACATGCATTAGACCTGCCTAATAACACAAACACATGTAATGAAAATTAGCTTGTTATCTTTCATCAGTGTTACAATAGTGTCAATTTAGCAGACACTTGTTATCAAATGCTGAATTTATCCTAAAGAAAAAAAATTGACTCTCCAAGTTGCAGGACAACAATTTAACTTTTGTGAGAAAAAAGATCCTGGTTTGACCAACCAGTGATCAGACAATAAATTTAGTTGTTAAAATGGTAAATTGGGAGAAGCTTCCTGCTTGATTGAGGCAGCACATGTAATTTACTGTATGAGGGAAATTGTCTTTTGTGATACTATTTTGAACATGCTTTTCTGTCGTCCTGTCAACTTAGTGGGTTAATAGTTGATATGCAAATTAGTGATCGGTTTTAGATTAATGAAAGGTGACTGAATTCTAGCACGAGTGAATGAGATGTGTTGGAGTTGTTGTGTGTTGAGTGGAGACTCTAAAAACACTGAGTTTCCTGCTTTGATGTGCGAGTGAATCCTGTATTTAGATACACAACTCTGAATACGTCAGAACAGACTGTTTTGTGAAGTGCATGACAGCATGTCACATGTTTTATGATGAAGGGAAAAGGAAAATTGAATAAAATAGATCTGTGGCCTAAATGAGTGAAGAGCACAGACCTGGTAATTAAACTCATAGCTAATAAGACATTAGGATTATGTTGTGTGTTGTGCAGCTGATGGTTGATTTGGAGTGAATCTAGCTGATGATTTTTCTTTTGTTGTGAAGTTGAGCCTGCCGATTAGTATGATGGTATGATAAACCATGCTAATGGTATGATTTACCCTCCTGAGATGAGGAGCTTGTGTCATGACTTAACAAGGCCTTTTTATTTTGATACTTTCACAGTGCACTGAAAGTTTTGTTTGATAATCTCTGTTCTTTAAGCAGATCTGCACGTCGGGAATTAAAAGCGCTACACGTCGTCGAGAAAATTGTGCCAAGTGAGTTCTCCACATTTAAATGGACTCTGGAGAAAGCCACTTATTTGGGACAATTATTAAATGACAGTCCCAGTCCAAAAGGATTCAGCGATGTAATCCAAACTAAAGTTCTTCTTTTTCTTTTTGAAATGACGTCATTTTGCTGAGAGTGGAAACTAAATGCGACGATAGGTTCCACTATCAGCAAAGAAAGAAAGAATGAATGCATGAATGAGTGAGTGAAAGGAAAACAAACTGACTGACTGGTAAAAGCTGACAAAAGCTGACAAGACTTTACTGATGTAACACGACTGTGTGAAGTTGACCCCCGCCTGGCAGGGGTGCAGATGAGTCTGTGTGTGCTTCCCTTTACGGGAGCAGAAAGATGACAGCAACACTCGAGGTTGCGTGATGATTTAACATTTTAAATGCCATTTTCTGTGTCTGTGAATTTACTATGTGTGCGTCATTCACTAGCTTGTGTGCTCACAGAGATATCTGTGACAAAGTATGCATACGCCTGCGCAAGCGCTAACATTTGCATTTTCGTTTTTACAGCATTATGGTTCTTCATGTGTTTGATCATGTGATTTATAGGAATACTGGCTAATGTTTCTCTACTACGAGACTTCTGGGTTTATGTGTGAAGAAAACTGTAGTTACAGGCATATGTTGATGGAGAAATTAATATAGTTTGAGACATACTGTGATGAGACCAGTGTTACTGTTTCCACAGCGAGTGTTAACTTAATGGTGTTTTATGGCACCTCTAGAATCCGTTGACCTGTGTCTGACCTCCGTCTGACCACAGTCAATGTGTATTGCTAATGTTTGTTTCTTTGAGAATGCTGTGGTAGATTCAGCTGAAGCGGACAAGTGACATGGGTAAAACAAATAAGAGATTACGGTATTTATGGAATAGTTTATTATGGGCTCATTTGCTGGCCACTTTTGAACCCATAATAATAATATATGAGTGGAGTGACTTTGCTTAAGAGAAGTCACTGATTACATTAATGTTAACAGAGTACATGGGATAATCCATGTCTGAGGTGAATTAGGGTAATAGTTGTAGTTACTGATTTGAGAAAACCTGCACATGACACTTGTCTTGCTGATGTTGAATGCTTATTACTCTTATGATACAATTGTTTACAGGTATGAAGTTTGATTTCACTTCCAGATTTTGCTTTCCAGGCCGTGATGGTGTGTATGCAGGCTCCTGGGAGAGCCAGGTGTTAAGCAAACTTAATATGCAACACACGCTAACATCTTTTATTGCAGGGTTACGGAGCTACTCCAGAGGAGATGCCCTGATGTTGCCTGGGACATGATCTAGCTAATCTTTTTCTTTAAGACAGGGATCCAGGTTTGGTGAGTTGACGCATGGGAATGTCCATGCGTCAAGAGGTGGAGTGCAAGGATTAACATTAAACAATGTTTACTATTATTGTTGCAGTGATTTGTGTGATTAGCCGTTTTATTTACAAATATTAAACCTATGCAAGTGGTGCATCCATGTTCAGATGAGGCTTTGATGGCCTATAAGTGAAGTTCACTGAACTAAAGAATGTGGTTTGATGATTGTTGACATGCTCTCCAAATAGAAGTTTTTCTTCTTAGCAAGGAAATACAGGTGCAGCAGTAATCTCCTGAGAAATCTTCAGAGGCCCAGTGAGAAGCGTGAACCATTCCAGGCATAGCCGACAGCCAGGCAGTGGTTGAGGTCAAAGGTCAAGCTGGTTGGGGCCCATCATGAGATCAGACCTTGGAGCCACAGCAAGGACCATGAAACTGCCTGCAAAATAGAGGAGAGGATCGTCCACAAGATGGGAGCTGAGGCCAGGAGAGAGGCTTCAGGAGGATCAGAGATCATCTTCAGCACAGCAGACATCACACAGAGAGCTGTGCTACTGAGCTTCCAGGAGATTTTAAATAAAATGAAAGATTCAATATTGACGCTGAGGAAGACAACTAAGGTGTACGACGTGCTCTGCCTTAAACCTTCAGCAGCGTTGGAACATGAAAACTCGTGGGATGAGGGGAGCGTGCCAAGCTCCATCGACAGCGCAGAAGGAGTTCGGGGATGACATCATGATTCTATGAAAGCACAGGAACCAGAAGCTATGGTGGTGATGACAGCAGTTTCCTATGAACATCACCTAATGCTGTGCCACTATACTGTGCATACGATGACACTCTGAAGGCTGCTGGGATCATAACAGCAGTAAGACAACTGAACCCTGCACCCTTTCCACAGAGGTGTTTCTCTGCAGAGCGTGGACAATTAAGGAGTCATAAATATCCCCCTCACAAGACGAAGGTCTGAAGTCAGGTGATGGGGGCTGGTAAGAGGCCATAAAACTAGAGTGCTGAGAGGTCTGCAGCTTGGAAATAGCTGAGACCCATGTTGATGAACAACAAAACCAACTGGTATGTTTGAATGTCTATTCTACATACATTTGGACTCTGGTCCTATGGACAGTGATGGAAACAACTGGAAGAGACATTCATGACGCCCTGCAGAGCTTAAACCACTCTGCAGAGAGACATGTGATGTGCACACCCGGAGGAAGCACCACCAAGCTGAGATGTTTTTGAAAATGTTACTTTTTTAGTTTCACTATTAAATTAACAATTTCTTTGGTTGCTCGTAAGATGTAGTTTGCCATGAGATGAGCTCAATGAATGGGGTAACTGCTAATACATTTATTAAACTGTGTACCTTTTCAGTAATTTAGGGTGATTTGACATATGCTGAGTATAAAAAGGTTTGCATTGAAACTGTCAGACATGAGGTATTCATACCTGGGAACTTTTTAAGCATAAAGGTCAAAAAGGGGGGAAATGTTAGATTTGTATTGTTGATTGTCATTTATGCTTAGAAATATTTACTTATATATGCTTAGAGTTTTGTAATTAGTTGTAGATTGGTAGAGGTTTTGATCCTTGATAGTCTGCAAACTTTGTGTGTATTAGACAGCACTTTGGGAGCATGAGAGGTCATACCGTGTCTTATTGTTTTATGGTAGGATTAACGTAGCTACGTCTGTTCTAGTCTAAGTGCTCTTTGTTTAGATGAACTGCAGGACTTCCTCACCGTGTTATCTAGGATGAACCATCTAGGGTGAGGGGGAGGCTACCCTCTTCCTGACCAAGGATGTTTAACCCTTTGATCAGCAACACACACACACACACACGCATACACACAGGCAAGGTACTCTTTGTTTGTATGTAGACGTCGTATGTTAATGAACCTATGCATATTCATGTAACCTCAATAAAAGGGCAGTGTTACAGGAGGACGGACGAGACCAACTGGAGTCAAGCGGTTGTCCGGTTCTCTCCCGTGCACGAGTAACATGAAGAACTTTGCCTATTTGTGTCTTGCTTAGCAGCGTAATTATATTGTCTTAACGTTCCAGCGAATAGGTTTATGCTACAAACCTAACAATAGATGGTTGCTTATATGTTTCTAGAGAAGAGGAGTTTAAGTGGGTACATGAAAATTATAAAAGGATGGAAAAGTGAATTCTTTAGTATGCTGGGTACTGCATTTGCAACTTTGAAAGAGTCATTTTATACTCTGTACTATATATTCATAAAATGTTGATCACATTTAGCTTGTACAGCCTGAGAGTCTACATACTTAGCATATATGAGATATATGTATGAGACTATACTAAAACTTGGACATAAAATTACATCAATACTTTTATATGAAATATTGTGTTATGATTCAGTGTTATGGATGTTTTGCACTGTTTTTGTCTGCCACACCAGAGGGTGGCATAGTTTGTGTCCTGTGTTATTGCTGTTATGTGAGTTCCAGGTGGAGGCTGACCATTGTTGGAGGACTGGGAGAGGCCGGCTATAAATGAGGACCCTTCTTCTTTTACTTCCTGTTCCCAACTGTACATGTGTTCTGAAAGCTTTTGGCTGTGTTGTAAATAGTTTGTTGTAAATAGATGTAAATAGTTGTCAATATTTTTTACTTGGTAGCTGTAGGGGTGAGAAGCCATTTTCTTTTGGAACCTTTTCTCCTGCTTTTGGTTAGGGAGGCAGGTAAGAAACCTGTGTTTTTCTTTTGGGTTTTTCCGTGTAGGCAAGCCAGTTGCATTTCATTTCTAGAGTTTTGTTTGTTGTTTTGGCCATGCTACATTTTGGGACTTAATAAACTGACTGGCTGTTGCAACATCCGTGGCAGTTGTTTTTGGTTTGTCTTCCTTGAGAGCAGGGAGTGTGGGGGCATTTTCCTTTTTTTATTTTCCTTGTGTTGCAGGCCGGTTTTCCCCAGGGCTGGGGTGTAACAATTGCTAAAAGCATGAATCTCATGATGACATTTGAGGGAAAGCCAAGATGTTTCAGAGGGTTTGAATTAGAGTCTAAAGCAGGGGTCGGCAACCCTGGGCACGCGTGCCACAGCTGGCATGGGAAGGGATAACTGATGGCACGACCATAGCTGGACTGGCCATAGGCCCACCGGGCATTGCAATGGTAATTATTCATTTTTATGGGCCGATTTTTTCTTTGTTTGTTCAAACACATTTTCACTGCTCGTCAAACACATTTCATTGCAATGTTGACCCTGTGTGAGCAGGGTGGTTTGTTTTTTTTTGTTTTTTTCTCCCCCCCCGGACAGCCTCCTTCCGACTAGTGAGTAGACGGCTTGTGGGCCCTGAGAGTGTCTCCCCGTGGTGAGGAGTAGGGTAGGAAGTGTGGGAAGTGCCTCCCTTTTTTGTTTAGTAGTCTTCTTGCCTTTTGTTGCTACGAGTGTTTCCTTTGTTTCTTTGGCATTATTGGTAAGTTAATTGGTAAGTTAATGTCGTTTGTAATAAACCTATATCATTCGTAATGAAACTATATTAATACAGAACAACTCTGTCTGTTTTCCTTTTCATTCTGTTTCCGGACTCATTTGTTACTGGTCCCCTGTTGTGTGGTGTTAGTTCAGCAAGCATTACACACACACGCAGGTAGGAATAGAGGATTACCGGAGTTGACTCCTTTCTTTCTTTTTCTTTTTTCTTCTTCAAAACCACAACCAGAACAACATACTCACTAGCGCCCTCTAGCGCTTCTGGTAAATGCATCTACAGAACAAATGCAATACTATGTGTGGACACAACATCCCCTCACTCGCATGCCTAGACCCCTTCGGGGGGAACGTAACAGATGTCCTTACTGAACCATCAGAGCTGAACAGGTGATGGAGAAACAGGTTTACCTTTTAGGTGACATGAATGAGTTGAAGGAAAGTTATGAACTGTTTCTGAGAGACAAATAACACCAGGATCCTTTTCTAAGTTTCTTAGCTAGCTAAGTAACTGTGCAGGGGCGCGTCTAGCAAAGTTTTGCCAGGGGGGCAGGTAGGGCATTAACAGGGAGAGGGGGGCACAAAGAAATACTTTTCTTTCTTATTCTCATTTAAAATGTCTCGCTTTTATTATATAATTATCTGAATCTTACAACCAAAGTTTTTATCTGATGTAAAATGTATAGAAATCATACATATACCAACAAGACTGTACATCACTGTCACCACAGCATTTGTTTTCATTCAAAGGCTTTATGGCTTTAATAACTGGTGGGTCGGTCTCTAGTCAAAATGACCGGGCCAATTTTTTTTTGTCCCAGTCCAGCCCTGGGCACGACACGCAGTGAATTTATCTGAGAAGGTGCATTAGAAAAATAAATGGCCAGGCCAGTGGTGCACATCGCAAATTAGCTTGCATAGACACATTAGTTGTGCCACTTCTTAATGATGGTATCTTAGCTAACAACCCCAACTACCAGATTCAACTTGTAATTGGCTAAAAATAACCTAGCCTACCAGTGAGAGGGACATTGCTAGCTGGCAGTTTTTTTTTTCATTTCTGATCAAACCAGAAAGCTTTAATGAGCAGCTAGATTTGTCTCGCATTAACTGGTTGGTGTCCAGCCAGTTAATGCGAGGACATCATAATGCAGCTGATTGAACTGAAAACCTCAACTCTGTGAGGGTCAAAGTTTGCAGAACTACAAACGCAGCTGGAACCCATAGCTGTGCCTGTTATTGTAGCTTGCATTTCCACCTGCTGGACATCACTAGCTGACAAGTTTAACTGTCTTCAGAACATTGCAGAGGCCTTATTGACAGTATTTGGCTCTACACATCTGTGTGAGCAGACTTTCTCTCACATGAAGACTGTCCTCAGGTAGCCGTCTGAACGCTGGACACTCGGAGACCTGTGTCTCTGAGTGGGAGACCAGAGATCACATTAACATGTGTATCTCTGTATTAACAAGCATGCCATATTGGCCCAGTTTATTTTTCTTATCATTGTTGTGAGGAGACCATAAATAGCATTTGCATTTTCTGTTGTACAGTTCATTTGCTGTCATGGAGTTCTTGTTATGGATAAAAAGTGTCTTTTTTTATTTCAAAATAGCTGAGAACTATTCGCTGATAGCGGCCAACATCTGCAAACAAATATAATTCTATAAAGTTGTTGTGTGTACATGTATATGTATATATGTACACATATGTATATATGTACCTACTAAGTAAAAAAAAAATATAATCAGCACAAATAAAATTCGTCTGGGCATTGAGCTACATCTTGCTTGAGTGAGGACAAACATAAACTGTTTTGAAAAAAAAAAATGACCGAACGATTCAATAAGGTCAGGACTATCAGTACATGAAACAAAAGTACGCTCGAGATATTCAAACTCAGACAAATAAGCACAAGCTCAGTTTTTGAAATATCAGAAAACCCAAAAGAAAGTCTGAAAAGACACACTTCATTATAAAAATAAGCCTGTCAGTGGAGTCAGAAGTTATTGAAAAGGACATCATCAAAGAGCTGATGTTACATCCAGTAACTGGTCCAGTACTTGAGGCACTGTGGATTCCCAAGATTTTATCCAGTGCTGAAAAGGTTTCTTTGAGATAGAGAACGACTCTGTCCTGTCTGCTGACTAGATCATCAACTCAGTGAATATCACATAGGTAAAATGATTCAACAGTAGATGTAGGATTTTTATGCTGAGGAGTGCTTTAAGTGCCTTCTGTCTTTCTCCATGTCTTATTTTATGACTCACTTAGTCGTATACTATCATTCTGGAAAAAAAGCAGCACCACAGATTCTCTATAATATAGTTGAGTGCCACATAAAGAAACCATCCTCCAGGGCTGTCTTACAGCACTCACTTCTGGTTGGAAACAAGCAAAATTTCAAGGCAGCCCATGCTCGTGATGGTTTGCTACATCTGAAGGAGTTATTGCAGTGTTTAAATTGCCTTTTAAAAGGTTACTAAATGCACATTCCTCCTCACCATTTTGCGTGAAAGCACCTACAGTTGACTGAGAGGGCAGAATTGTTTTGGCTGTCAAGGTATTTAACCCTTTAAGACCTACCATAGAACCAAGTCCGCCAGAGCTTATATTGTATTTTTACATGCTGTGGAGCCATTTTTGGGAGCATTTCAAAAAAGAAAAAAAAAAAAGAAGAGGCTTATCCCTCAAAACTGTAAATACAAAAAAGTTGCACAAAATAGTTTCCTACCACAGGAAACTTATTTTGAGTGTCTTCATAGTTTTATTTTTGAAATACACCAATTTTCATATACTGCAGGAAAACGAAAATAAATATTATAATGCAAATTTGCAAAATAACAGCATATGCATCAAAATAAACTTTTTCCAGCAGTGCAATATGAGTCCTAAGCATCCCAGAAACGACACAGAAAGTCATAAAGTCAAACATAACTTTTAAAAACACCAGTATAGGCTCATGAGGCCTTGATGGTAAAAAACTACATTTCCGCAAAATGACATCACTTCCGGTTTCGGCCAGGTCATGGCGGACATGCGACAGTTCGCGCTGATGGACGTAGGAAGTGTTACGAACAGCTGATCGGATCGGCAAAGCGTGTTTCTGGAATATTATGATTTTGTTGCTGCAAGTGCTTTTTATGCAATTTTTGCAAAGCTATATGTGGATGGAAACTGTGACCTTGGACAAGCTGATGGCATAAGATGTAAGTACAACTTCTCCGGTTTCATATGCAAAAAAAATTATTGCGCTAGCTTACGTGGTTGCAGTGCTACCGGGATTTTAAAATAGTTACGCAAAATGGAGTGTGTCCGCTCCGACCGGCTTTAAAAGGTTAAAGTCAGCAGGTCAAGACACACAAGCTGATGGATGTCGCCTGCCTGCAAAGGAAGGCACTTTACAAGCTACCAAAGACACATGGGCAGACATAGTGAGTCTGGAGGTCACAGTTGTAAATCTTACCTTTTTAGGAGCAAGGACCAGCATACAGGTAGCAAAAACCAGGACAAGCTGGAAGGTCAGTTTTTCTTTCGCACGAAGAAACTAAACTACATGGAGTGTGATGAAAGTGGAATGAAAAAGGGATGGAAACCTACATGAAGTGGCTGTGGTCAGTCAACCAAGTGGTATACATCCGTTTGTCAACACCACAATCAGTCTAGAAATTCCAAAACTGGAATTGCTTTAAACAATGAAAAAAAAAATGAGATACGACATGGACTTTAGTATCTTTTGGTGTGGAAAACGCAAATCCCATTAATATTTCTCTTCTTGTTTCAAGTCTAATCTTGCGATAAGTCTTTTCAGGGTGTACCCTGCCTTTAATCCTATGACAGCTGGTATAGGTTCAATCCCCGTGTCCCAGAGCTGAATAAGTGGAAGAAAATGGATGGATGAGTTGTTAGCATATAGCCCTGTTTCCAATGAACCCACTATACAAAGCAAAAGAAGTAACATGACTTCTGTCATCTCAAGGTCTTGCCTGGTTTTGAGGTCCATTTGTTGACACAAGTTGCAATTTTGATTGACTATTAATGGTTTTATGCACCTGAAGGTCTTTTTCACTTCAGTCTTTATTCTTAAAAACTAATTCTGTCATTACAGTATTATAATACTATACTCTATTATAATACTATACATGGAAAACTCTAAGTGGTTACTTTTTCTAAAAAAAAAATCCTGTCATTTTATGACACAAATGAGGCGTTTGGAGGGAATAAGCGTTAACTCACTTGGACTGAGATGAAACACCTAAAATCTTCAATTACTTGTGAGTGAAAAATTCAACAAAGTTTATTCTTTTGACCGGCAGCAGCAAATCATGCTGCTCTCAAACGGAGAGTTTTATTTATCAAACCAGGAAATGAGCGATAATCAAAACTGAATGAGTTCTGATTTTTGAAGTGGCTGCACTGAATGGCAAAAAGTGGAGAAATCTGGTTGTTAGTTTTGAACTATTTTAAAGTCACCACACTTTATAGCCTTTCCATTCTCTTCTGTTGTTTTTTTCCAAGTACCTTCCACTTAAAAAGGTGTGAACACTTACCTAGAAGCTTTTCACAGGCTTCGAGTGTGTTCACAAATATCCCCTGTGAGCTGCTGATGGTACACACCATTGAAATTCATCAATGAACCTGCTGCACCATTTGAAGTTGATTGTCATCTATAGTCCCAGTGTTCAAATACAAAACAACAGACTATATTGTATTGTTATACATAATGAATTGCTGCTGAAATATTTAATTATAAGATTTAAAAGCTTATATTTAATGTTAAGTAAAATGTATTATCTTTGTAGGTTTTTCTGGTAGTATGTGATTATCCCACCTGATAAACTATAACATTCCGAGAATCACTTCCTGTAATTTCCCCCCCAGTTTTCTTTTTAACTGTCTCCTCATTTACATTATTCGCAGAGACAGTTTTTCAACAGCTGAAATCTTTTTAGTTTCTACTCATCTTTACGTTCATTTCCATAAGCAAAAACATTCCCTATCACTCGCTGCATTATCTGTATAGGTAACCCCTATGTTAAAATTGGCTTTCCATTCCTTTAGGATAAAGATTAAGAAAAAACTGTGGCAACAAAATGTTAAAATAATAATAATCCAATCACATATTTGCCTGGCTTCTTCAAGCCAATCAGCCTTCACTTTGTGTAGTTTAAATCTGTGCTCTCCATCATTCTCCCTTTCAGATTTGCATTCATGCAACCCACCTCCTCTCTATTACGACCACAGGCACCTCAGTCAGAGCTCTATCCAAGTCTCTAACTTCATCTTCAGTGTCTAGACTCCACGGGTTCCTGTCCTAAATCCTATCACTGCTGGGATTCTATTCTGCCATCAGAGTATAAACACTAAATTCAGTTGTTCAGTACTTTCAGTTCCTCTCTTATAATTATTTAGGTTGGGATACATACAGTTCAACAAATTAAAAAGTGTTGAAAGAAGTGGTGGTGAAGCATCTTGAAGGAAGAAATGTGGTTGGAAAAAAATCCACATCCCATTACTGTATTTAGAGACAACTTAAACATTTGGTGAAATGAAATCATAAAAGATCAACAGCATAACTTGTCTCTATGTTTAATAGTAAAAGTAAGAACGTTTCCACACACATCTACTCACATGCAAAGAGAATTCAAGGGATTATAAGGTAAGTCATGTTTTATCTATTGCATACCTTTTGCCTACTGTACAAGCCTATGGGGAAGTGTTATGAGCTTTGGTTTCTTCAGTTTGTTAGACAAGTTCTTTGCCCCAAAAAAGTCAGCTGATTAGTTGAGTATATAGAATGATTAAATTTTTCCATCTGTGTCCTTTTTTGTTCTTTGATGTGTGTTCCAATATGACGGTGCTAGGATTGAGCTGGATAATGCCGCAGCCAGTATGTCCCATCATCAGAGGTAAAGACTGTCCAATGAGCTATTAGAGTTTGTTATTTAACCTCTGAAATGAAATCACTTGAATAAGGCAAAAAAAAAAAAAAAATCACAGAGATGAAAAAGACTAAATTTTTTTTTTGGAACCTTCAAATATGAACAGATATGTTTTTGTGTTTTAAGTAAGTGGAAGTAAGTGGGCTACTCTGGTTAACTTGCACTGCTGTGGTGAAGTTTACATTAACAAACTATGTTGTACTGTTGCAGTAAAGCTGTGGTGTTCGTGGTCAGTGCATCAGGATAACAGGTATCAATTTAAGTTTAAGCTGATGATTCACTCACTGAATTCCACCTTTAATCTAGCATTGTACTGTTTAGGGGCTTGAAATCCACCACGATAGCTCATGCAACATCCTCTTATCTCATTTAATTCAATAAGCTAAATTCATGAAAAGCAGCAGCACAGATCAGGTGATCACAGCCTTTATTTATTGATACTTCTCCCCTCTCTGCACCATTACAACTGATGCTATTGTTCCCCCAACTGTGGAATCCCATTATAAGCCCTGATTATACAATCTTTTTGTTTTGCCTAGGCATGGAGGCAAAGTCACCTACAACGTAGGCAACAGCTGTACTTGAAAGGTGAAAAGGCTGTACATTTTTACTTTCATTTAAGGAAAGAAGTTGAATCAGTACTTTCACTTTTAGCAGAGTATTTTTAGCACAAAGTATCTGTACTTCTACATAAGTGACAAATGTGCGTAATTTTGTCGTGTCTGCATACATCACAGACAAGCTATTTTCAATGTTTAACTTCTGTGTCTGTCTGTGCTGATACTAGGAAGCCAGATATACTTCCCTGCTAGATAATTTAGATCTTTGATTATGTCGCTCTCAAACATTAAGGAAGATGCAAAGAAGAGGGGGAAGAAGGGGAATTGCAAATTACATGTGATTTACTGGAAAAAGAGTCATTTCTCCCATTGCCCTCCTCAAATCTCACTTTGACCCCCATACAATTGAAAACATGGATGTTAAAAATTTATTTGAAACCATCAGGGAAAACATCCTGTATAAAACACTGTGGAACATATTCACAGTACAGTGCTTAACACAATTATTAGACCACTACCCAATGTAAAGTTTGTGCACAACAACTATAATGCACAACTTCTTTAATTTTAATGCAAAGAACTGTTATGTATGCCCCCCTCAAAGAAAAAAAAAACAAGCAAGTAACGTTAGTAGTTTTGATTAAGATGCTTAGACAAATATCTAAAATATTTTTGCTTTCTTCCTTTTATGACAAGTGGTCTGATTAATTTGCTCAACACTGTATGTTGTTAAAACCTTCGTCTTATATTGCACTTACCTTCAAATGTATTTTTTCTTTTTTTTTCTTTCTTTTACATGCTGTAAAAACCCCACCACAAATCCGTCTGTATCTTTGACTGCTTCTTATTTAATATTAACCATTAGGCCTTAAAGCTAAAGTTTGTAAAGGTTAGTAGAGTTAAACACTACTGTGAAGTTAAGTGTGGACATTTTGTAATCTGATTTGGTTGACAGCACTGGAAATAGCACTGCCCAACTGCTGTCATTATTCTTGTCATGGTCCTGGGTCATTTTGACCCAGTGTTCTTAGTTTTCCTGTGGTTTTGTATTTTGTTCCTTATGTTCATTGGATTGTTTGGTTTGGTATTTGGATCCCCCCTGTGTCCATGCTGTTATTGTGGTGTTTGTTCTGGTACCGTGTTCCCGTCCTTTGTGTTCTGTGTTCTCCTCATCCCCTCGTGTATTCATCCTTGTTCTCTGCCTCTCTCTCTGTGCTCATCTCTGTGTACTGTGTTGTGTTCAAGGTCCACATCTTGGTGTCAGTATTTTCAGGTTCGTGTGCTCCCCGCTCTGTCACGAGTAATTGTCCTCAGCTGCGTTCCCCGTGTGTTCCCACTTCCTTCATTACCTTCTGTGTATTTATGTCAAAGTATCCCTTTGTTCCGTGTTGCGTCGTCCCTCTAGGTTGTGTGCATTTCCCGTGTCTTCCCAGCACCTCAGCTTTAGTTTCTCCCAGTATAGTTTTGTATGACTGCTTATGTTCCTGTTAATAAAGACCTGCCTTTGAGTTCATCCCCGTGTGTCTAGAGCCGTGCATTTGGGTCCTCTCTTGCCTTCACACAATCACCGCATGACAATTCTGAGTCCAACACACACACACACACACACACACACACACACACACACACACACACACACACACACACACATAAGAAAGTAAGCAAAGTTATTAAAAAATTACAAAGACGTATCCCATGTGTAATAACCCCAATTGTTCTGACTTTGACAGAAAAATTTGTTGTATTTGTTTGGAAGATAAGCTTTCAGGAACTTAAATGGGCTTGGACAGATTGGCTGGTATTCGCCAAACAGAATTAACATTAAAAAAGGAAAGCTGATAAGAAAATTTAAAAAGAAAAAAAAAATTCTTTCTCCCTAAATGCATAATAGATCAGTGAGCACAGCTTGCTTGAAGCTTCAACCTTGTTTCAATAAAATCGACAACAGTTCAATAACGCAAAGGTTCATCATCAACAAATCCTCTTAAAATATTTTTTTTTCTGTTGTGTCACAGAATGTAGCAGACTTAAATGACGAAAGACCAGTAGACTATCCTTACTATTTTAATTTTTTTTGCGTCTAGAACAATTGTCCCAGCAAATGTCCTACAAAATATTACAGTGTAAGTAGTGGCAAATAAATTTTTAGGTTTTTTTGTTCAACATGATTTCATGGGGAAAAATGAGTGTGGGAATTGGCAGAACAAACCTTTTATACATCCTGTTTTATAGACATTGTACTGTTGGACTTGTGACAAGTATACAGCGTAAGGCTTTACTTTTCCCACTCCCTTTTCCATGTTGGTAATATCTGACTGAATTGAATGTTCTGCCTTGCCAGTTCACACTCAAACACTACTAAATATGATTTGCATTCTCATTTCACAGATGAAACTACAGCTCATGAAGAGAAGAGACACAGATGGTAGAGGTTTTGAAGGTTCCCCTAGATTGGAGAGTCGTCACGGTGGCTTTACTTCCGATATTGTAAGTCCTCATCATTACCCAGCCAGCCAGGGTTATTTGTATCCATTGCTTGCATACACAGAAATCCCACCGGTTGAGATTAACCCAGTATTAAAAAAAAGAAAAAAGAAAAGAAACAGGTACCAAGGTAAGCCCACCCAGGAAATTGCACAAATTACACTTTGGAGATTTGCTTAGCATGGAAAGAAAGTGTTTGAATAACAGAATGACTTCCTCAGTCAAGAGAAAAGAAATGTGTTTCTCATTTGTGTTGCCAGCTGTTGAGGTTGTCATGATTGTGTCTAAATCCACAGCAGTGTGGGTTTGAATTGCAAGTGCTGACAACAAAGAGGGTTAAATCATAGCACCCTCAAATTACTGAGATATTAAAAGCAGACTCTTTCCGCAATGTCGGACAGAAACTTTTCCACTTGAACAAAAGCTTAAGCTTTCTTCCTTCAGAAGCCAAAGCGTTTATACAGCCATCAGACATGTTTTTGAGTAAGTAGTTTCAGAAAGAAAATGAAGACAGAAAGGTCAAACACTCTGAACTGCTCTTAGTCAATACCTGTGTTCACATCTTGTGCAATCCATATTAAATGTAATACACAATACTAAGAGTCTGAGGATGCCTACTGACTTAGACTACAGCAATCTTATGTGTTCATTTCAAGGCATACAAATAAAACTAAACAGGACAGCTTAATTCATGCAGCTAATGTCACAGGGCTACTAGGCCAGTACTGGGTTCTGAATGCACACATGAACAAAAATTGACAGTTTAAAACACAGTTTATTTACAGCTCGAACTCGGATAGCAGGAAGCACTGGGAGTGGACATCACCAGAAGTGGGTCTCTAAGAAGAGAGGACAGTAGTGTTAATCCAGGGTTTTCACACAGGTGGGGATGAAGGTTACTGCTGGGGAGTTGGTGGTAATGCAAAAGGAGAGCTTACTTGAGAGGTGAGGTTCAGGTTAAGGTGAAGGTTGCCAGTTGACCCATATGGAAAAAAATCTTATAAAGGTTTGTATCTGTCTTGTGTGAAACGTGTATGAAAAGAGTGAAAACAGATATAAGATCCCTTGAAAAATTATATAAATGGAACTTGTATGTTTTGGATACTTCCTAAAACAATATATGAAAATAATGAGAAAGTGGCCACTTTCATGAGTAAATCATATAAGCCTTATATGATTCACTATATGTCAGTCTGCCCCAGGGCAGCTGTGGCTACAACTGTAGCTGCCTCCACCAGTGTGTGAATGTGTGTGTGAATGGGTGGATGACTGGGTGTGTAAAGCGCTTTGGGGTCCCTAGGGGGGACTAGTAAAAAGCGCTATACAAATACAGGCCATTTACCATTTACTATATGAAGCAAGCTAAAGCTGATGCAAGTCTTTCATAAGTTTTTCCTATTTCTTTTCCATATGGGGAGTCCCAGAGGGAAGAGGGTTCTGGTTTTCTTTCTCTGAAACATGGGAAGCATGAGACACGGGGGAAGGGGGGGCGCAAGCAGGAAAAGGTCCAGCGGTTTGAGTTGGAAGAGCAAGGTGGAGCAGACCAGCATCACATGACTGAACAGGTGAATTGTGAAACCTGGACAAAGGCCGAGAACACATAGAGACAGCATAGTTAATATATAGGACAACTGGATGCTGCAACCGAAACATGGGGAATCAATTTACCACTGCAGATGAGAAAACAATCCGACGGGGAGTGGAGGCTCGAGCTTGTTCTTAAATGGTGCTCCTTGATTGTTGGCTTTTCAGGAACAGACAAGCTTGGTAAGTGGCGAGAACCCAACTCTGCCTGGAGGGAGGAGCCCAACCCGATGTGGACACAGAGAAATATCCCAGCCATGATCCCTATCCCAAACCATGAGAGCCAATACAATGACATATTTACAGTAACTGTTATGTACAGCTGGTATTCCTCTATGTATTTCGTGCTATGTCAGTTTTTTGCTCAGTCATGACACAACGTATAAATCGACTTGGAATACCACAATCCACAATAGAGTGGATGCAAAAAGGCAGATGTAGCTTTTGAGTCTAAAAAGTAATGCTACTTTGGAAGTGCCTTAAACCTGCATTCTTTCTCATGGCCCACAGGGAATTATTTCTTTGTTTGCTAAACAACATCTGGTTATATAAAAGTCTATCAAAAAAACAGTTTTGCTTATGCATTGGCATCAGTAAATACTTTCTCGATGGGTGTCTGGTCTCAATTGCAAGAAGTGCCTGAGCAAGCTGAGAAAGGGGCCTTAGCCTTGACACATACTTTTTAAGAAGTCAAATCAGTTGATTGAAGCCCAGAGGCAGGAGAATCCCCACTGTCCTCAGGGTATCAGCACCCAGGTTGAAGTTCATTGTCGTACAGACCCTCCCATTGTCTCCAGGTTGGAACTCCATCAAATCCAGCCAGTAGCAGTTCCCAGTCTAGAGCTTAGCCAGCCACACCCAATATTAGATTCTAGCTCAGGGCCCAGCCGTTTAATATCAGCCCCTAGCTTGGAGTTTAGCCACCAACAGCTAGCAACACATTAGTGCATGGATGTAAGCCAGCCACAATCAACACCATGTTACAGCCCAGAGCCCATCCAGAAGCAGCTGACAGAATCTTCCAACACTGAGTCTAGGCAACCACTACCAGCAAGGGAAAGGAAGATGGAAGGTAGGCAAGATCAGATTCTTTGCCCGAGATCCAGTGAGAAAAGAAAGTGGCAAACCATTGACTCGGAACTGGCTCTTATACTAGGTCAACAAAAGGGTCCACTTGAAAGGAAGTTGGAGAACCTGGGAACCATCATCTACAGCTATGGGGCCGAGTGGTTTGGGGTAAAGAACAAGACTCAGAGACAGCAGAAATGCCCTTTAAACCAGTTGAAGTCCAGGAGACAGAGGGAAATTGACAGATTAGTGAAAGAGAGAAGACAACTGAGGAAACAGTGAAGGAGAGCCTATGAGACAGAAAGGGAGGGACTTACTGCCCGGCAGGAGGAAATAAAGCAACAACGTACTATGCTGCAAGGAGCAGAACACCTCACATGACAACATAAGAAGAAAGAACGGACAAGGACCCTTTTCTACAACAACCCATACAGCTTTGTTAAGGGCCTTTTTGTTGAAGAGAAGAGCGGGTGCCTCAAAATCCCCATAAAAGACCTGGAAGATCATCTGAGGAAAACTTACTCTAAGGATCCGAGGCATGAGCCAGTTACCATTCCGAGTGATATGCCGCCTATCCAGGCACCTGAACACCAAATGGACATAAGACGACCTACAGGCAAGAGTAGCATCGGCCCCAGGACCTAATAGCATTTCATATAGGCTCTATAAAAACACCCCACGAGTCCTCAAATATCTGTGGAAGCTGATGAAGGTAGCGTGGCAGAAAGGAATGATTCCAAAGGCTTGGTGAAGAGCAGGATGTATTCTGATCCCTAAGGAGAAGAACTCCTCATCCATCAGCCAGTTTCGCCAGATCAGCCTGCTGAACGTAGAGGGAAAGATCTTCTTCAGTGTCTTGGCCCAAAACGATCTACTTTTCTGCAAAGAAACAACTATATTGACACATCAGTGCAGAAGGCCGGCATCCGAGGCTTCTTGGGATGTCTGGAGCATGCCAGCGTCATCTGAAACCAGATTCATGCTGCCAAGAAAGAACAAAGAGACCTTCATGTTGTCTTTTTAGACCTTGCCAACGCCTTTGGGTCAGTTCCACACGAGATCTTATGGATGGCCTTCAACTATTTCAGCCTACCAAACCACATTGCTGGCCTGGTCAAGACCTACTTTCGGGATTTACAGTGTTGTGTGGCAGCTGAGAACACCACCACAGCCTGGCAACACCTGGGAATTGCACGATTTTTCCCCTTGGCATTTATCATGGCAATGGAGTTCGTTGTGCGGGCATCTCGGTGGGTAGTGGGAGGAGAGAGACTCAAGAGTGGCCTTCGTCTTCCTCCCATTAGCGCCTACATGGATGACATGAACATCATTACAACAACAAAACCATGTACTAGGCGACTGCTACAGAAGCTCCAGGAAAATATTGAATGGGCAAGAATATAGTTCAAGCCAAGTAAATCTCGTAGCATCTCCATCATAAAAGGAAAACTGACAGCCAAGCAATTCTATATCACTGGAGAATGAATTCCAATAGTCTTAGAGAATCCCATAAACAGCCTGGGACGGTGGTATAATGCAGACCTCAATGATGCATGGCAACTAGAACAAATAAGGCTAATGACCTCAAGCGGATTAACAACACAGTACTCCCAGGGAAACTGAAGCTCTGGTACTTCAAGTTTGGGTTATTACCCAGACTACTGTGGCGGTTGACAATGTACGAGGTCTCACTCAATCATGCCAATCGACTAGAGAGCCCACATCTGTGCTACAGGCCAAATCTACTCTTTGGCATCGTGACATGGTGGGTCACGTCCAACAGGGCAGAGGAGGATTTGGTCTTGGAGCAGTAACACCTCGGTGGCAACAGGCATCTGTAACTGAACGTCGAAAAATAGTGGTGGAGGAGGTGCCTCAACAGGAGGAGCACTGGCCAAGCAGGGTCACTGGATGAATTGGGAGAGTATTGAAAAGAGTAAACTCTCATAGTGACATACGATGTGCTATCTTCCCCAATAAATCTGCAGCTGTGGTTTGGAATGGACCCATCTTGCCCCCTGTGTATAGTCCCAGCCACACTCAAGAACATCTTGGCTGGTTGTAGGACTAGCCTTACTCAGTGCAGATACACATGGAGAGACAACAAGGTCCTCAGGTGTCTAGCCGAGAAAATTGAGTGCAAAAGAAAATCCATCAATGCTCAACCTTTCAGGAACCAAGAGGAGGGTCAACCAGTTTTCATCAGCATTTGTCTGTAAGGAAGACAAGCTGAAGACAAGCCCCTCAAACCTGGACCTGGGCCTGCTGAAGGTTGCCAGGGATTGGCAGATGCAAGTGGACTTGGATCAGAGGCTTTTTCCACAGAGATTGTAACAACTACTCTGCAACCAGACCTCATCCTTTTGTCTATCTCCCAAAAACTTGCGTACGTCATTGAGCTGACGGTACTGTGGCAGGAAGCAATTGAGGAAGCATTTGAGTGGAAGAAGCTGCGGTATGCCAACTTGGCAGCTGAGGCAGAGGACAGAGGCTGGAAGATCAAGGTGCGCCCGGTGGAAGTGGGGTGCAGGGGCTTTAACTGCTTAGAGAGATTGGGATCAGAGGACAGGCGCAATGGCAGGCTATAAGAGAACTAGCTAACAATTCCGAGAGGACCAGTCACTGGCTATGACTAAAAAGGGCTGACATCACTTGGGCAGATAAGGCAGCTAGCTAACCGCGAGACACACGCCCAGGATTGATCAACCCGTGGTGGGCCTGCCTCAACAGGGGGCGTCAAAAGGGTAAAACATAACATTCGAAATTTCTCTGGTTGACTGATAGAGCTGTCTCAGGGCCTCCTGGGGACTGTGCAGTTAACCTCATGGTAGTGAAACCAAAAGGAGGAGTGAAATAAAATAAAATAAAAGTGTTCCGCTCTGCTCTTATTCCCTTTTCTGGGAGGCAGTGGGGAGGTAGAGCGTACAGCCCGATCCGGCGGGGAGGTGTGGGAAGCCAGATTGGGCACCCCCCTTCCGGCTCTCCTCTCTGCTCTCTCCTATCTTGTCCATTTTGTTTTACTTCTCTCTATCACCTTTTCTATCCCTTTGAAGAAGTGAGGCTCCATAAATGTTAAATAGGTAAGTATTATTTCTTAGTTGCAGTGAATAGATAGAATAAAATAAACTGTAGAAAAATAAACAGAAGAAAGCAGAAGAGAAATAACAATTTAAAATAAACCAGTGACACACTCCGGGGCCTAATCAACCCTCGGAGGGCCTCCTTGGATGAGGGTGTCTAATGATAATGGACAAAACACTCGATGAATCCATGGTCAACTACGGACTATGTGTCCCAAACTGGTAAAGTTTCTGGGCTGCCTTTCCTCATAACAGCCATCCCTCAAAATGTTCTCCATTTAAAGCAACGCATTATCAGGGATTGTAGCATCTAGTCCTTTTACTGAATCAAGCCTTCATCTTTTAAATTTTGACCATTGTGGAGTTCAACAGCGTATGAGCATGCAGTATCCCTCAGATTATCAGATTATCTCAAGTGGATCAAGACAATCTCGTTTCCTCTAAAGATGTTTCACCTCTCATCCATTATGGGTCTGTATAACATAGGTCTATGCTGAATGCAATTTTGAGAGCCTTTCTCATTCAGTTCAACCAGCATTCACACCTTGATCCATGTAACTTTAATAACTCATGTAATGGTAGGGTGATCCAGTGTGTCACAAAGGATTCACACCTTGGCCCAAATTATGGTAATAACTAGTACCTTGGTTTATGTGACTCTTAATTACTCAGATGACTTCAGCACAAACTGCAGTTCTAAGAGCAGAAGATGGCCCTTGGATATAAGGGGTCAAACATCTTCACACAAACAAAGTCAAGTTCCCTGCATTTCATGTACTTAAGGCTACCATGACCTACATGACTGAGAACCTACACAACCAGCCAGATTTGTCATTGCTCAACCAATCCAGTTTCAAAACACCAATATAACACTAAACATGCTCTGTTTGAAACTTTACAAAGGGACTTTGCTGTGGGTGGTAACGTAGATATTTTATTTACAGTATATTATACTGGCTGTAATGGAAACCTAAACATTTTGTTTTGCACATTTTGCCTCCATCTATTCCATTTGAGTTTGTGTTTGCGTTCTGGTGTTGTGCTTGTAAGTACACCACCTTAGGGCGTCATAGGTAGGTTGCAGCACCAGTCACACTGTGAAATAACCATCTCAGATTTCTGAAATAATATTGCCCAGCCTACCTTTGGTTGTAAAACCATTAATGTGACCAACTTTAAACTTCTTTTAACTTATGTAGGAGCCACTACATTTTGGAGTCACCACCAAAGATTTTTCACATCAGTCACCTTTCAGTAGGAGTGCGCAGAATAGCACAGTGGATACTGGAAAAGGGGAAGACAGCGAGAGTTTATACTAACAATTCTTCTTCTTCTTCTTCTTCTTCTTCTTCTTATTATTATTATTATTATTATTATTATTATTATTATTATTATTATTATTATTATTATTAACAAATATTTCTGAGAAGTAATATCTGATTACTATATATTTATTATATACTCAGTCAAAAAAAAAAATACACAGCGAGACTGTTGGAACAAAATATTGAATAACATTTTTTTAAAAAAAGCTTTGTGATCTGAGAGCCGGACAGCAAGTTTAGTCAGTACATTTGCTCTTGGCCAGTAACTGGAAATAAAAATTGCTGCATTTGAAAATCTTTGAAGTGGTCCATAAATAAAAAGGATCAAGCTGAATGTTAATTCAACATCTGCATCTCAAAAGATGTCTAGCTTTTTCAAGGTGTAACCTGGCACTGTTAATTGTAATCCTGGCCCTATTGAATTTATATGAAGTAAAGCGTGAAGTGTAGGCAACTTTAGAATAGAGAACCTGATTAATAGATGTTAAACATAATAATATATTAGAAGAAAGAACATATTTTTGAACAGAAAAATGTTCTGATTTAGACTTCCTTTTGTTATTGGAATATGTTTAATACTTACACTTTAGTGTTTTGTTACATAAAAATATACCATAGTAAAAGCGAGAATTAATCTTTATTAATATTTAGTTATATATTTATTAATCTTTGGAACTAATGCGCAGGATGTCCCAGCCTGAGCAAATGTTACTGTGGTAAAGTATCTAGTAGTTTAAAATCTGGTCATGCAAAACAAGACATTAAGACGTTCCCATGAATTCATCTATTTTCTGCCACTTATCTGGGTTCAGGTTGAGGGCGCAGTAGACTAAGATCTTCTCCTCCCCAGACACCACCTCCAATGCATGCAGGGGGAGACCAAGACAAGCTAGTTAAGTGAAATAACCTCTCCAGAGTGTCCTGGCTCTACTTTTTCCTGTCTTAAAACACATTAGTGACTTAATTACCCTTCAATATTGAACATTTTTGAAGCAACAATTAAGAGCTGAAATGCTGCTGAAAATTATCTTCCATACTTTGAATCTTGTCATTGAGTTGTGAATAATTTATGCCCTGTAAAAAAAATGTTTATGTAACTAGTTGAATTGCTCTTTTTATGTACATTTTTAAATATAATTGGAAAAATAAATGATAAAAATTGTTTTGTTTTCAGTATTTTATCTATTTTTTTTAAATGACTGTAGGGATGAGACAGTGGACAAATGCAATAGACAGAGGACTGAGAGAACGAGAGGGAGAAAAAGAAGCAATGTGCAAAAAAAGAAGGCAAAGAACAGCATGTGTTGGATCTCCCCAGCTGAGACATGGTGAGAGCTACGTGGAAAACCATTGCACAGCTCCCTAAGAATGCTGGCTTTACCCACTGGGGAAGCGGAGTAATTACAGAGAGCTTTTGTCCCTGTTTGCCTACAGTAATAGGCCTAAAAGCTTGGCAACTTAGGCGTTGGATAATGAAGACTCACTGAGTGTGGTAGGAGTTAGCTTTTGTTGTTTACATTGAATGCCAGTGGTTCTAAATGCACCTTCTTATAGGTTGTCCCACCTATTGTTGACATATTAGGTTTAGTTCAATATAAGTTGGCCTTGTTCCTTTGGATTGCATTATCAAGTAAGAAGGGTCAGGAGTGACCAGTTAGGTACAGCAGTTAGGTACACCTGCAAGTTATAAATTACTCAATACTTGTTGTGTATAGCAAGTCTTGATTTGCATGCAAACAATAAAGTCTGACAATCTCTATATTTCTCTTCTTATGTCCTTGGATGAAAAGTACACAAAGCTTCATATTCCTGAAGGGTGACATTTAACTTTTGCTTACTTCTGCAGTGGAAATAATGTTTTAGAGTTCATTTGTAGATCTACAAGTCTGTAGATAACAATATATACATTATATGTTCAAGTATCTGTTTAGATAGGCGTTGTTATTTCACTCTGCTTCTACATGTTTTAGATTATCTGCTTATTATTATTTAGGCTGGATTTGCATAAACTTTCCTTATCATTGTGAGAATTGGCATTAGCATTTCATGCTGCCTCTTTACAAATATCCAGCAAACATGATTCAAACACTGACAATATTTACCTGCTCAAAACTCGTCCAGGTGTGGCTCAGTGGCATGAGCGGGTGGCCACATGGTTTGAGTTCAACCTGCGGCCATATATATATTTATTTATACACATTCCCAACATAGATGACAAAAAATTAATAAACTGTAAATGGACAGATGATGGTTGATTTACAAACAATTTCACTACTAATACTAAGTGGCTGAGAATAGATAGTCATCAAATGTTCACTCTAAATTTACAGACTTCTGTTACTGAGGGCTCGCTTTATAATGAGATGCATGTAAGCAGCTTTAGTGAATGGCAGGGTAATCATTCCAATCAGCTGCCATAATGGGTGATCAAATATGAGCAACTGACGGTAACCATTTTTTAACTGTGAAGCTCATCAACAACATTTGTTGACTGTTAGAAAACATGATCCTGACAGCAGTACATGTTCCTCGAAACGTGTTTGCGTTTCACTCTCATTTCATATAAGCATAATAATTTGTATCAGACTAGGCTCATTAACAGCTGAAATAAACAAACTCCCGACTGGTAAGCCATGGTAACACATAATAAGACGATATGGGATTCCTTTTCCTAAAAGGTAAGGACATTCTATGTTTTGATACAAGACCATAAAATCTTGAAGAAACTGTGCAAATATGTACTTTTTACTACTTGGAAACATATAAATACTTCTATAAAAATACATAGTTACCTTGTCCAATGCAAAACCCAAGAGGGAATATATCTATTATAAAACATATTAACTTACTGTCCATTTCTGAGGGGGTAGAATTGCATAGTGTCAGACTTGCTAAATTTTGAGTTGGAACAATCTTTCAAGAATATAACAGATCAAAAGCCTCAACCAAAAACAAAACAAAAACAAAAAACCTGATTTACAAATCAATACCAGAATTTTTATAAAAGGCCATACATCCAAAACACTTCCTAAAACAAAGGTAAGGGGCAAATGGGCAAACTATTAGCCTTGGATATTTCTTGTGAAAATGTGTCTCAGACAAAGATAACGAAGATTTCTTATGTACTGATTCACTCTGTGCCCCCTGCACTGTTTATTGAGGAGGCCTGCTTTTAAAGCTGACCTTCCTCTCAAACGAGCATGCTCATCATTTGTTTTTTTAAGGTGAAAAAAGTTCTTGCAGGGCATTGGGAGGGGAAATAATGTGTGTTTACTCATGGCCGTTCATGGGTAAAAGCTGAGGTATAAACACATGTCGCACAGCTCCAAGCTGAGTGGTACACAAGAACTTTGTCCTTCAGACTATTGCAAATCTCTAAGAATATGTGACAGAATGGACAGGAATTTAAAGAGGTCCTTATTAATGATAGCAAATGGGCACTGTGATGTCTGCTCTGAAACGTGTTTCATAAAGAATAGTTCATGTCCTTGCCCATCACCTGAATGATCTTATGCTCTTAGGTTCATTGACACATAGTTGCATTGTTCAAATAGTTGTTGATTTCAAATGGTGAGAAGAAAGAGTCAGGGCCAATGGGAGAAGTGGGAGATTTCAATGTTTTTAAATTATTTTAGCTGAAGACTCATCATTTCTTATAACAAGTCCTTTCACCAAGGAAACCCATGCTACCAGTTAGTCATGAAACGCTGTTGTACAGGACTGAAATTAAAACAAAAAATGACACACATGCCTTCTTTTCATTTTAGTTCCTTTTTCTTGCACTTGAGGAAAAACACTATTCATTCCAGATAACTTGTATTCATAACCCGTCAATCAAAGATACCAAAATTAATGTTTTCTTTTTGTTTGTTTGATTTTGATAAAAGAGGTTGCTAGTTACTCAGCATTTCCTACATTTATGTTTTGTCTATTCCGTCTGTTTTTTGAAACAGAAAATACCCTTTGTTGCCATTCAAATAATTCCAAATATTGTTATGTGCATAGAAATGTCACATTACACTGAAATGGAAGGCAGAGGAAGACCACGGGAAACATGGAGGTGGCAAATGAAGGCTTTTCAGGGTTTCATGAAATTTAATACATTAAGTTTGGGTTTCAAAGAAACTACACAACGACAATAGAAAACTATGTTTAAAGATGTCTGCTTTTGGTTTTCAGTCAATTACACACTGCTATGATGGAATTAAGTCAAAAATAATGAATTGAGCATAATAACAGATAAGCCCTGTTAATCAGAAACCAAGCTTCAGACTGTTCTAAACACTCAATTACTCTTTTTTTGTTTTAATCTTAAATCTGCATGATGTCAGTGAGAGCTGCTGTCCCTCCCACTTCTTGTTGGCCTTAAAAGACAGTGAAGGGAGCTAAAGCAGCTTGTTTCACAGAGGATGAACTAAGAGCCTAACCAACTCCAAATGTAAGCTAAACAGTGATTACATAGAGGTGGGAACTATACAAAGTGACTCTAGAACAGTGCAAGTATAGAAAAAAAGGAGCGCTAATAGTCTAATAGTTACCTTCACCTCAGATGTTTTCATTGCTTTGACTTGCTATAACCACACGTGGAAAGATTCAGCACTTTTTTCACTTGCACACAAAAATAGACCCTTAATCCAGGCACCAGCTACATTCCCTGAGAATAAAAGAAGAAAATATTTTTTCGGCAAAGCAAATTGGCAGTATGCTTTCTGATTTGCACTTTTTGTAGGCTGGCTCTGATAACTTCTGATAAATTGCCTAAAGTGATGTAAGTGAAATTGAAAAAATCAGAAGGTTTGGAGAAGAAGTGAACTTACCAGACCTCTGTGGCCTCATTTCTGATTGAGGCTAGTAGCTTGATACTCCCAGAGAATTTCTAAATGGAGTAGAACTTGGTCTCTCTGAACTTCCTGTTTCACAAGGGGCAAGGTAATGTTCACGGGGTAAAAAAAAAAGAAAGAAAGAAAGATAGTAGAAGTTACCTCCAACCATCACACCTAACTACTTCTTACAAACATATGCAATTTTCTGTTCAGATTTAACAATGCCCCTGATGCTAGGAAATTGGCCACATTATCAAAAAGGCACAGCATGTATAAACCAGAAAAAAAGATGATTCCTATAACAGAGGACCAGAATCTAATCTAAAGAATATAACAACCAGAATATAATTTGTGAGTTTTGTCAATGTTTTTGGCTTGTTAAGGGAGCAATGCAGGAGTAGCATCTTTAAATGGGTCTCCCTCATCTCTTCACACACCTCTCTGATCATTTATGTAATCACGCTCTTTCAAAGTTTATTATTAGCAACACTTAGGTCTCTCACATGCATTATTTAAAATAATTTTGTATTGCTCCTGATTGATTTTGACCCTGCTAAAAAGCAGTCTGCCTCATAATGCAGAGGAGAGGGTACCATTACTTTCTCCACCAATTTGCATTCACTTCAAACTAAAAACCAATGCTGACTGTGTGCAAGCAGCATTGGCAGGAGATCTCTGCAGTCGCTGCCAATCCTCCTTTATCCCAAAGCCTGAAGCAGCATTTAGTCATCACCAAGAGTACCTTGTTGTTAGCACTTAGTCTAAGCACATTTACCTGCTTATCTTATTTCCCAGGTGTCAGCTGGAAAGCATGTTGGTAATTGAGGGGAGTAACCTGCCAGTTGAGGCGTCCCTCATTCATTTAGGTAATTGCATTGTTCTCATTGGATGGGGGAGTCCCTATGTAGAAAAGGACATGACAGGAGTGCAATCAGAGCTGAGTTCAGAGCATGTACCTCTGGTAAAAGAGAAGCGTGATAACAAATTAAACAACTTGTCATATTAAGGGTTTATTTAGAATGAACAGTGAATGAGCATTTCAGTTCCTACTTAACGTTTATCCAGAAATGTTCATTCATATATTTTTTAACCTCATATTCAAACCAGGAAAAAGGAATGATTAAGCTTACTGTAATGTAATTCTCTCATCTCAGACAAACAGTTGCTTTAAAGCAGAATAACATGAGAGAGGGTGACAATTGACTTGCCTGTATGGTTTGTGTCAGCTGAAGGAATTGCATGAAATCCAAAGAAAGAACCAAAGAGGACCATTCTCTTTATATACAAGTATCACAAGCAGTGCATTGGGGCACTGGTGACAAAACTTACTATGTACGTATCTAATTAATGCCATGGGAGAAAGAAGCCAACATAAGATCTAAAATCAGCAGTTAATAACAATCAAAAAAAAATTCTGCCAGCCAAAAAAAGAGGCAACAGTTTTTCCAATTACCCAAAAAAATTTTTTATTTTTCTATCACCTCTTGGACTACGCAACAAAGGATCAAGCTCTGTTATCAAAGCATAATTGATATATGCCTCTTACAACTGTTAAAACTGCCAAAATTTCAGTTGTAAGCAATGTGTTTATGATGGATGTTTGATGTTCAGATGCTCAGAATGACTCATTTTTCAGAGTTCAAGTGGTAGAAGATAATTTCATATTTATAAATTCTAGTTTCTTCTAAGAGGAGGAGGTGTAGATGCCATTTCAAGAATTTATAAGCAGATAATTGAACTTTTGGAGAAAAAAAAACATAACAGGTACAAAGCATTATTAGAGCAGAATGGCTTTGTTAATCTTTGAAGAAGTTTAGAGCTGATCTTTAAGATTTCATTAGGTTTAATGACTTTAATGCCTGTCAGTTTTCTGGAAGGGTCATTGTTCAGGTGAAATCAGTGCTTTGTTAAGGAAAGGGAGTTTAAAAATGACCTGTTATTCTTGGCACCATGCTTGTAAGGAACACAGACTATCACTTAAAAAACTCTATTGACTTTACCAACAAGGCCTGCAAACCTATGCTGATTCGTGTCTTTTGATGTCTCATTTTTCACTTGTATACCTACAAATGAGGCAGTGGAGACGTAAATCAGATCAGTGGTAACAAAGGTTGTGTTGTGTAAGGAGCTTTCTTGCTGTAGAAACAAAAGCATAGATGTGCCGCAGGATCTCTTTGCTCTTTCAAAGGGACTGTACCTAGCCACTGGTACAGATATGCTGATGACACCTGGGTCAAAATCACCTACAATGCAGCCTACAATGCAGAGCACTTCCTAGGCACCTCAACACCCACTCACACCTTGGATCAGGTGATCTCAATAAGTCACATGACAGGGTAAGGTCTCATGATGGATTCACCTGAAAGCTGTGGTGGGAATCACCCATACCTTTTGTGCACACCTTGGCTTATGTAATGACCCACATGATCAACAGTGGGTCAACTGACAACCACAACTAGGGTTTTAAATACATGGGACTCTTCACCTTTTGATTTTACAACAAAAAAAAAACCGATGTACCTTTTATTGGTTCTGGGTCCAGCCCCTCAATTTTTCCACACTACTCACTACTACTTGGACTCAAACACTATACTCAAACACTTACACATAACCTTCCTCACTTTATTTTTTTCAACAAACTACACCGGGCCTTTTCATTTTAAAATAATGATTGTTTTTGTTCTTTAGGTCCCCATCTTTTGATCCGTGCTACTTTCGGAGGAACTACCTTTTTACAATGTTTAAACGTCATTGCTTTTGGCCTTTATAAGTGCTCATCTCCCCCAAAATGACAGAATCATTTCTCTTGTCTTATGAGTGCAAACGAGGAAATATGATACTGAGCAACATAGTTTGTAGACATACTAGATCAGGCTAGTTGGCTAGATAAGCAGGACATATGACTTTAACATAGGGGTAAGTGGTTGATCTGTCCAGTTCCAACTGGATCATATTAGTTAAACAGTTATTTTACTTCACACTCACTGAGAATATACCAAAATTGTTAGATCTTTGAATAAAAAGAAACAACATAAGGCTGTACTGATACAATGCTAGTGCATTAACACTGTGTGCAAGTTAGTTGTAATTACACCCTGTTAACTGAGGCATTGTCGTCCTCCTGCTAATAAGTATGGTATATTTACAAGGCAGTAACAAAGTCGTTGGGGTTGCATGGATGGGAAGGTGCACATCAAAGTACAGCGTAGCTGTCGGGTATATTTAATGCAGTACTGTAATCAACGTTAAGGAGAATAAAATGAGGATATTGCTGTATTTGTTGGTACACACTGCTACTACCAAATTAGACTCACTATGAAGTGCTGGTGACAGCATTTGAGAGCATTTGAGTACAGTGAAGTCATTGCCATGTTCAAGAAACCAGGTTGAGATGATTTGAGCTTTGTGACATCCAGTGTTATCTTGCAGGTATTAGAAGATGGTTACATTGGACATGGTCAGCAACAATACTAAGCAAGGCTGAGGTGCTTAAACAAAGACTTGATACAAGTTAGTATGGCTTCATATTTTTGCAATTTTGACCCTGCTGTCTGAATGTCACAGTAGAAATTGAGACCAATCAAGCCAGGGGACTTTTTAGTGAGCATGTATAAACTGTAGCCTCAATGTGTTTTTTATCATCTGACAGGAGTGGCACCCACAGTGAATGCCACTCCTGTCAGCTGCTGTTTGTCCATCTGCTTCAATGTTGGACATGTTGGACATTCGAAGACGCTTTTCTCTATAACTCGCCTCTGACCTCTGACATCAAAAAGGCATTTTTGCCCTGAGAACTGCTACTCACTCACTATTTTCTCTTATTCAGACCACAGAATTTGTCCTTCAGTCTGGAAAATTTTGTTGATTTAAACCTCTGCTATGCTTCTCACTCAAGTGAATAGTTTAAGAAGTGGGAAATCTTTCTGTTGTACCTCTGTTGGCTGCCCCCAAAAAGGACTAGCGAATTATTTCAGTAGAATAAAGCTGAGATTTTTCTACAGAACTCGAAGTTCATAAAGACAAACAAGAATCAAAACTGGAAAGAGAGTGGAACATGTGCAGTGGAAAAATCAGTGTAGTGTAGAAAAGTTCAACTTTGCAGGTAAGACTTGATTTAAAAAAAAAAGTTGTGGTAGTGCAGTAAAGTGTTTCTGTAATTTAGTTCCAGTACATATGGAAAATGTCCCAAGAACTGTGCTCAGAAGCCTCTGTGAAGTCTCTGATTTGATTTGACCAGCAGAGAACTGTTTAAGCCGAGCAAAGATGAAACAATCTGGCAGGCTTTTTGCGAGGCACATCTTTAATTTATGTTCTCTTTGGACTCCCAAAAAGCTGCCCAGTTTGTCACTGGTTTAACATTTTACCTGTTGCTTTAAAAAACATGATGGAGCCTTTTGGGCCTCTCCAGACTGCACCGAGACCAAAGTATTTCTCCTTTATCTAAATGTCAGCACCTAGTCAGTTCATGTAAGGGCATATAAATGGCAGACACTATGGGACTACAAATGACAGGCTTCAGAGGGGAGAAGTCAAGCAAGAGTCAGCGGGTCACCAAATGAAACAGCAAACGAGATGACAAAGATGCCCTCGCAACCAGAGAACAAGGGGAGAAAGGCAGGAGAGAAAAGCAGGGAGAGGAGGGGTTGGAAGAGAGTGGTGAAGTGCACAGAGAAAACATGATGCTTCCCTGCGTCATGGTGTGATGGACGGCACCCACCGACTAATAAATCAGACGCACTGAAAAGGCAGGATGCTGAGGAGAGTATTCGGAGCAACACTGCCCCATGCTCTGGGTTGCAGAGAGGAGAGACGTGTCAAGAATGTGGGAGCAGATGCTCGCACGCATAGAAGGAGAGACGAGCCTGGCCTAATTTAGCCCGCCTGATGAAAAATGGACAGGAAACTGCTTACTTGGCTTGCCCTTCCTACCACTCCTCTGCTGCTCCTCCTCGTTTCCTCCTCCTGCACACCCCCAACCCTTTGCCTCTTCTTTTTATACTCTCCATGCCCTTTCAGCCCCCGCTATCTCTACTTGATTCACACACTTTGATCTGTGTTGTCTTCCCCCTTTCCCCCCCTTCAACTAATGCAGAGAATCAAGCATTTTCCAGATCCTAAGTTGTTTCAACACATTAGATGTGTTCAGTGACCAGTGTTGGGGAGTAACGGAATACATGTACCGCCGTTACGTATTTAAAATACAAAATATGAGTAACTGTATTCCGTTACAGTTACCGTTTAAAAAGGTGGTATTCAGAATACAGTTACTTTGTTGAAATAAATGGATTACACTGCGGTACTTTCCTGTTTCATATTGTGGCGGGTCAGGACTGACTGGGTTTTGTTTGACAGCTACGTTCTGTTGTTCCAGGCGGCAGCGTTACGGTTGCCATGGTTACAGGGCGACACTCTCTCTCTCTCTCTCTCTCTCTGCTACTGCGTGTTTCCTGGGTGAGAGAGCGCCTTTTCGTTGTTGTTGTTGTTGTGCTAAGCTAACAGGCAGAATGCTACAAGCATAACTCTAAAGAATGTAGCATCATGGGCAGTGTAGTCCGTGCTGCAGGGAGAATGGACTGCCATAAACGTTATGTGTCTGTGACCGCGAGGGGGGAGAAAAAGGGGAGTCGAAAGGTACGAGTTGCCATCGAGGAAAAACGGGAGCTGGAAGCATGTAAATATAATAATAACCACTTCAGCCAAGAAGAGTGCCTGACGAGCCCAGTTGTAAGTAAGCTATTAAGACTCGACTGTACACCGTGTTCGTGTTTTCCTCCGAAAACAATAAGTTCCGTTGGAGCAGCCTTTCAACTCCTCTCTCTGTCTCCTGCTAGAAAAGTTGACCCAGACAACAAAGTAAAGCTAGTTTTCAGCTACGAGCCCAACTCGAACCGAGTATTAGCCAGAGGTCCCTTTACTACGGTTCGGAGCCGCGGACCTTCAGTAATAGTAATAAATCACACAGCAATAGTACATTCATGTAGTTGTAAAAAGCATGATAATATATTAAGTAATCCAAAGTATTCAGAATACATTACTGTCATTGAGTAACGTAATGGAATACGTTACAAAATACATTTTGGGGCATGTATTCTGTAATCTGTAGTGGAATACATTTTAAAAGTAACCTTCCCAACACTGGTATGCTTCGATGCATCACTGTGCAAAAGTCAGCCAGCCTTTGCAGCATTAAACGTCTTGGGTGTCAATGACCAAGGTCAGAACTCTCCAACTGAACTAGTATTTATAATGTTTGAATAGCAAGTTACATAAACTGAAACTAATGGGGAGTTTATATGAATTATGAGTATGAATACCACAGCCATTTAGTTTGGTGGTTCCTGTGAGTCCCTACTAGATATTAAAAAAGCCAATATACAATAAATATACAAATAAAAAAACACAAATTTCTTTGGGTTGGTCATAAATGCATTCATTCAAGTGACCATAAGAATTTCTAGCACACAGTGACAATATTTTCACTCCTTCTGCATTTATAAATCAAATAATCCAACATGATTTCTACAGTTGTGCTGTTTTTTGAATAGCTTTGACAGATCCATTCAGATCCATGTGCAGGAAAGCGGGTTAACTCTGAATCTCAGTTAACCTCTATGCCAGGAGTGTCAAACATAAGGCCCAGGGCCAGAATTGACTGACCAATCCGGCCAATCCAGTGGCTTTGGTGTAGTATTTTCCATTTTCCAAAGTAACTAACTAATTGATAAACAATTAAAACTGGCATAAACATTCCCGTTCTATCTGCAATAGAAACATCTGTTTGTTTTTAATTGTTTGTTCTTTTTTAATCTTATTTATTTTATTCATCATGGTCGATTTTAAAAGAAAAAAAGAGTCAAAACGTTTCTTTATTATTACAGAATGGCACGCCTATCACCTTTTTTTATCATGTTGAAAAACTGACTTACTTTTGAAAATTTACTTTTTTTTTTCTAATATGAAGATATCTGATGGATTCAATGTGTGGTTAAACTGTACACTAACAGAAAAGGGAGGTTCACTAGTCTGGTCCACTTAAGGTCAAAAAGGGTTGTGATGTGTTTATACAATAAGTTTGACATTTCTGCTTTAGGCCTCAGTCACACAGGGCTAGTGACTGATCAGTAACCCCGTCACAACTTTTTATTGCTGTGGAAATTTTGTTTTTCGACCAGTTGGTGAGTGGTTAATGGAGGTTGCTGGTTGTTGCTGGGTGAAATTGGTGCCACAGAGGGTACCGCACCAGAAACATCCTTATGATTGGATTGGTTGCCAGCAGATTGCTGCAGTTTCCCATTTGCATGGAAGGTGCACTTGCTAGCTAACAACTAAGTTGTAGTGAAACTGCCACGCAAAGGATAAACAGAAAACATTCTACACTCTGTTCTTACTTTGCGTCACGCTCTTCAACGCAAGTTAGTCAACGCTTGGAGACAAGTCGACATCTTCCATACAAACTACCGGTGACATCGGCGACTTGCTAGAAACTAAAGCAATTATAATGAGATTTTCAGTGTTGCAACAAATGCCTTCTTGCAACCAACTACTGCCAGCAACACTTCACCAGCCAGTAGGTATATGTGGACTTATCTCTAGGCCTGCATGCCAGGGGCTTTAGCAATTATTTCACAGCAACCACTCACAAATACTAATTTCTCCTTAGCAACCAGTGGTTACCAGGTGGTCACAACCCAGACAAGACATTAGCTGGGTGCTTTTATTTCCTTTATAATTCTTCCAGCCTGGTTAGACATCTGGTTTTCTGATGGTTGACTTAAAAGTTGTATTTTAAAGATGTCTTGCAAACAACATAGTATAGGATAAATTATATATTTGTTTTTGTTGTTTATGAATGGTTGATAGCGAACTCAATGAGAATGTTGTATTTTGATTATTATGAATGAACAATTACTACTGAATAGGCACACATGATGATAAAGACAGGTGCTATAACCTGTGACTATGCTGTGATAAAAAAAAAAAAAACCCTCCCCAGTGTGACAGAATCAATGCGTCTTCCTTTTCTTATAATTGACAGGTGTAAAGATTGGTGGTGCAGACAGAGGTCATATGTTTCATTTATTAACAGGGGAAGGAGTGAGTCTACATTTATTTATGGTCATCTATAGGAATGGAAGTAAAGTCAGGCTTGATTAAGATTTATTACCCCGGACCATGTGGATGCATGACTTTATAAATGTCACATGAAGACGATAATGCATATTTCTGTCTTTTTAGACACAAGATTGATGCATCTAACCCAGGAGTCCCCTCATTATTTTATATTTACAATCCTCATGCTATTGCACAACCTCTTCACCTCTTCTGTCTGGACAGGCTTCCTGTTGAAGTGTTAATCTAATTAGTGCTGCATCACTCTAATCCATCTCTTTCTCTCTATGATCTCACATCACACGGCCATCATTGCTGTCTGGTCCAACTGTTGGTTTGGTTATCCCAGCGGCACAGGCACTGTTTTTCATGCTAGTCACAGCTACATGATCAGTTAAATCTCCGACTTCTCTCTTTGCTCAGCCCTCACATTTCCCTCTAGAAAATTCTTCTTTCTGCTATCAGAAAATCAGAAACGATCTTGCATTAATCTTTTTAATACAGATTTTAACATACATGGAAAGCATGCTCTTACTCTCTTTTCAAGAGGGTGATATTAAAGTTGACAGGATTCTTGAATTTAACTCCATATTTTCTCTGTCTTTGTAATGCTGCTTATTAACAGAGATCATTGTTCAGCCAAATAACATGTAAACACAAGATTTCTTTACTTATACTTTTTTTCTCCTCTGTTATTAAAAAAAAAAATCAATGGAGGCCCAATTTTCATAAATCAACTGCCATTTATTGTATAATTGAGCAAACATCTCACTAAGAAAAAAACAGAAAGAAATATGTTTTGATGCCAAAGTGCTGTCATTTTTAGTTTACAAAAGCCAGCTGTTGATGGTGTACAAAACACAGAGGTAAAATAGTTGTATCTTATATAATTCCCTTTCAGCTGGGATCCTTTGTATTTGTGCTGTGTTTACCTGTTTGACCAAATTGCATTTCTCTGGAAAATGAAAAAGAAGAAAAATTAAAAAGAGTCCAGCTTCAGAGGATCTGGGATAAAGGAAACAGTCTTCATCCACCGTCTTGATGGATCTGTAAGGTTTTAATCAGGCACAGTCTTATATCAACTAAATGCTAAAATGTGGTAAGCACACATTAGCACCACAAACTAAAAGGTGACATCATTCTTGCCATGTCACCCTTTAGTTTGCCAAGACCTCTTTTGAGAAATCATTTTTAGCAACACTGACATCGCCTACCTGTTTTTGTCCTTGATCATATTTAGATCAAAGAGTGGAAATTGAAATTATCTACTAATGCCAGGAAGTAAAGTAAGGGTGTAGTCTATCACAAAGAACAAACATAGCACTCTGATTCTCAGAGTCACCCACGTATGGGTGACGCCTGATGCTCAGCTTTACCTATCAAACCAGTTCCTTATTTACTCATTGCCTCGTTGGATTTAAGAACCTGCTGGACATTCATTCTCTGCCAGATCATTGTTGCCTATGTGGTGATAATCAGGACAACTATCCCCTCAGTTTGAATCCTGGATGGATCCTGGAAACAAACAAAACAAAACAAAAAAACCCTTGCAAGAACTACGCAGAGCTGTGGCCACCTGAAAAGATACACTCACCTGGCCATCCCAAGCAAGTTATCTCTTGCAAATGCAGAAATCTTTCACTCACCTGAAGCTAATGTGCCTGCTCACTCTCTACCACTCTCGACCTCCAGATAACATAGACTTCCTTCCTTACCAGAAACTACAAATAGAAATAAAAGTAAGAACTCAGCTAATAGACAAAGCAATGCTGGAAAATCAAGTTGGGTACTAATCTGTCTGTCCTCATTAGAAGTCTTTCAGTAAAATGGTGTCCAGTTTCTGAAAAGAAAAACAAACTTACCTGAGTTATACGCCGTCTACACACTCCCGTGTTTGAATTCCATATTTAATAATAATTCCAAATAAAATCTTTAAACTTGCTTTCACCTCTGGGGTCCTGCATTTGAGTCATTTTATTCTTGCATTAAAAAGGCTCAGAAGTACACTACAAACAGGGTCAAACGGCTTGCTAATAATTGTCTTTTAGGTTAGCTGACAGCTACGGGATATGAGGACCTGTTTTAGAATTATTCACAATCGATACCATTAAAAATAAATTAGTAAATAAAGTACTCCACTATCCTTTCAGAGGGTGGTAAACATGTTTCCTGTTTTAAAAGTGGACATTTTGACATACAAGATTAGCCTTAGATGTCAGAGCTAGCAAGGAAAGCAGCTTTTCTATAGAGAAATCAGTTAAAATATATACAAGTGAAAGTAATCTCTCTTCATTCAGCATTGTGACACAAACCTTCTACCGTAGCCTGTGTGCATCTATCTTTTAAACTGCCACATTGAGGATGCAGTTGGCTAATGTCTCTGGAAGCAGGCATAACTACGAGTGACCAACATGTGTATGGGAATGTCTGTGTGTTGGTTTTTTGGCATAAGTTGGTAAAAGTTGGCATATTTAGGAGTATAAAACAGGTAGCAAGTGAAAATCAGTTTGGTAAAATCTAAGTGGAAAGTTAGAATATTGTCAAAAATGTAATTCCAGGTCAATATAGATAGTTCATTTAAAGCCAAAAATATTATTAAATGAGTTGGGATTGACCTGATTATTGATGATCATGTACCAAATTAGGAAGGAATCGAACTGTAGTTTTCCACTTCCGCTTGTTGTGTTGATCTTCTCTTATTTATTTCTACAAAATTCCAATAGTTTACACATTGTCTTGAGGTATGAATTCCTAAAACTCTGTAGCCCAGACATGAACTGGAAAACACCATCTTCAAATGATATATATATATTTTTTAAATTGCTTACATTTCAAAGCTTTTGGTGTATAAAATCTGTGTTACAAAGTGAATCGCAAAGACTGAGCTCAACAGAAAAGCTTTGCTCGGTTCTTGGCAGTAGCTCCAAGCTTTTCCTGACATATTGTTTCCAAAAAACACATATACATACCAAGCCAACCTGACACAGACACAGCAATATTAACTTGCATAACAGGACATAAAATAAGCAAACAAAATCAAAACATTCCATGTGCATTTTCCATTGCTAGAAATACCCACAATACCTTCAACCATAAGGTGTGCACCACAAGTACTGCTCTGGGTTGAGTGTATTTATATATGCCCATTTTTTTAACCTGCCGTACCACTCTACCATTGTGATGGTGGTGATTGCTTGACTTTCTGTGTGTGTTTGTGTACAGGGGAGTGCACACAGTTGGCAGCTTGCAGTGATTTCACAGTGAGACATTACTTTTGTGCCTGTTATGTATCAAGCAGGAATTCATTCTCTCTTTTGTTGAACACATATTCTCTCTCTCTCTCTCTCTCTCTCTCTCTCTCTCTCTCACACACACACACAGAGGATTTCACACAGAGGAAGTGTCCTGATCGTCCATCTCAGCATGACACCCCAGAGCAGTGATGTTTTCCTTTGGTGCCGACGCCATGAGGTATATTTCACTGACTGATAGTGTTCACTCTTCTCGCTGTACTCCTCCTCTCCTCTCAGTCCATCAGCCTCCTTCGCTTTATCTCTCTATTTGTCTCTGTCAAGCTTGATCTCTCTTTCCCTCCTGCTGTCTTTGTTTCATCCATTTTTTGAAGGATGACACTTACAGGAGAGCCTTTAATCACAATGAAGGCTATGGAGAAGAAATGCAAATATACAGTCTTAAACACGATGGCTCAATGTCAGGTCTAAGTGCAAGGAGCTTCCTGCTACATTATCCACTTTTTGCACTGACATTCAGCAGAGGGAAATGCATAGATTTGGAGGCAAAGAAGGTAATTTCTTCATCCACAGTACCGTCACTACAATATGTTGCATTTTGAATCAAACACAAAAAAATCCTTAACTTTACTTGTTTTACTATTCTATCACCTATAATAAATACAGTTGTGAAAAGGACTACGTATAGTACACACAATTCAGGAATATGAAGGAGGACCTTTAGCAACAGTATCTTAATGTCCTTGTTTTCCATATGGCTTTATACAGGGAGTACAGAATTATTAGGCAAATGAGTATTTTGTCCACATCATCCTCTTCATGCATGTTGTCTTACTCCAAGCTGTATAGGCTCGAAAGCCTACTACCAATTAAGCATATTAGGTGATGTGCATCTCTGTAATGAGAAGGGGTGTGGTCTAATGACATCAACACCCTATATCAGGTGTGCATAATTATTAGGCAACGTCCTTTCCTTTGGCAAAATGGATCAAAAGAAGGACTTGACAGGCTCAGAAAAGTCAAAAATAGTGAGATATCTTGCAGAGGGATGCAGCAGTCTCAAAATTGCAAAGCTTCTGAAGCGTGATCAGCGGAAAATCAAGCGTTTCATTCAAAATAGTCAACAGGGTCGCAAGAAGCGTGTGGAAAAACCAAGGCGCAAAATAACTGCCCATGAACTGAGAAAAGTCAAGCGTGCAGCTGCCAAGATGCCACTTGCCACCAGTTTGGCCATATTTCAGAGCTGCAACATCACTGGAGTGCCCAAAAGCACAAGGTGTGCAATACTCAGAGACATGGCCAAGGTAAGAAAGGCTGAAAGACGACCACCACTGAACAAGACACACAAGCTGAAACGTCAAGACTGGGCCAAGAAATATCTCAAGACTGGTTTTTCTAAGGTTTTATGGACTGATGAAATGAGAGTGAGTCTTGATGGGCCAGATGGATGGGCCCGTGGCTGGATTGGTAAAGGGCAGAGAGCTCCAGTCCGACTCAGACGCCAGCAAGGTGGAGGTGGAGTACTGGTTTGGGCTGGTATCATCAAAGATGAGCTTGTGGGGCCTTTTCGGGTTGAGGATGGAGTCAAGCTCAACTCCCAGTCCTACTGCCAGTTTCTGGAAGACACCTTCTTCAAGCAGTGGTACAGGAAGAAGTCTGCATCCTTCAAGAAAAACATGATTTTCATGCAGGACAATGCTCCATCACACGCGTCCAAGTACTCCACAGCGTGGCTGGCAAGAAAGGGTATAAAAGAAGAAAAACTAATGACATGGCCACCTTGTTCACCTGATCTGAACTCCATTGAGAACCTGTGGTCCATCATCAAATGTGAGATTTACAAGGAGGGAAAACAGTACACCTCTCTGAACAGTGTCTGGGAGGCTGTGGTTGCTGCTGCACGCAATGTTGATGGTGAACAGATCAAAACACTGACAGAATCCATGGATGGCAGGCTTTTGAGTGTCCTTGCAAAGAAAGGTGGCTATATTGGTCGCTGATTTGTTTTTGTTTTGTTTTTGAATGTCAGAAATGTATATTTGTGAATGTGGAGATGTTATATTGGTTTCACTGGTAAAAATAAATAATTGAAATGGGTATATATTTGTTTTTTGTTAAGTTGCCTAATAATTATGCACAGTAATAGTCAACTGCACACACAGATATCCTCCTAAAATAGTTAAAACTAAAAACAAACTAAAAACTACTTCCAAAAACATTCAGCTTTGATATTAATGAGTTTTTTGGGTTCATTGAGAACATGGTTGTTGTTCAATAATAACATTATTCCTCAAAAATACAACTTGCCTAATAATTCTGCACTCCCTGTAATTCACTCACAACTTGCAGAGGAATTTTTGTCCACTCCTGTTTACAACATTTTTTCAGTTAATTGACATTTGCAGGTATTTCTTCATGCACAGCTCTCTTAAAGTCCTGCCAGAACAGTTCAGTCAAGGCTGGGGGGCTGCTGCCCAAGGGGCTGCCTGGATTAAGCATGCAGGTCTAAGTACATGTGGCCAGTGCAGTGAAACTGCGAATGGCTCATTAAATCACTTATGGTTCCTATGATCGCTCATCCACTACTTGGATAACTGTGGCAATTCTAGAGCTAATAATCCTCTGGGTATGTGTGCACTTATCAGACCAAAAACCCTTGCGGGGTGTAACCTCAGGGGCGCCGCTTTGGTGACTCTAGATAACCTCGAGCTGATCACTGGTCCTCTGTGGTGGTGATGCCTCATTCAAATGTCGGCCTATCAACTTTTAATGGTATTTCATGTGCTTACCATGGTGAGTCAAGGTTGTAATTGGCAAGTTTGGACAACTTTTGAGTTTACCTTTATGTTTCATCTTTAAAAACTTTTTACCTTGCTTAGCTTGGTGTCATTCTTTTCAGCACAACCTCACATGTTTGACATTACAGTTATTATTTTATTTTGACATACTGTATTAACACAATGGAACTAAAATCCAAACAGAAAAAAGTTAGATTTTTTAGTATGAAAACCACAAACTTGTTTAGAGAATAATTTTCATACCTTGAACTGTAAATATAAGTTGTACATTTCAAAATCTTTTTTTTTTCAAATTTATCAAACAAGGTAACTCTTTACATTAAAATGCATTAGTCATGTATTCAGTGGTTGCCTCAACAATAAAAATTATATACTATACTACACAGTATTATACACTCCAAATGTGCTAAATGTATCAAATCTCAAAATTTGCTATTGATATCACTGTTCTTGCTTTTGCCATTTGGCATTTGGCATGTTGCATTTGGTTGCTGAATCTAAATTTTTGATTCATTGTTTTCTGTTTTTGTTTTGTCATCAAAAGGCAAACCACATGCTGGGAGCCACAAAAGACAGATTTGAAGTTGGAGATTTTTATTCATCAAAAGAATATAATTTTTTGTCTGTTTTCTCAGGTGCATCCCTGTGGTGTCCAGCATGAACATATCAAAGCTTGAGACTCGTCTGTCATCCCTAACTTGTTACATATGTATGCTTGTAAAGAACCCCTTGATGCTACATTTAAACTCACTGGGAAAGCACAGTTTTTCAGCTTGCAACTTGAAAGTTGTGAAGTGGCGTATTCTAGCCCAAAATGCAATCTTTTTACTTTCATGTGCAGTTGCTGGTTAGATGTAGGCACTGAAAACTGAAAGTAAGTGCATCAAAATCCGGATAATAAAATAAAACAAAGCGCCAAAAGGAAAAGCAACTTTCATCTTCTGGCTGCAAGTTTTTGATTTACCAAATGCTCCAAATGTAAACTGTCTCACTCTTTAATCTCTTGTCCTTGTATGGTCTAAGCCTCAAAGGCGAGAAATAACTCTTATACTAACACTGCCTTGTTTTGAAGAATCTCACTTTTAATATTGCCAGGGAAGCACTTTTTTTTGCCTTATAAGCTGCACAATTAGGTGATCTGTACCAAACAACAGAATGTTCATTACACAGTCATGTGTTAAATATTGGTTAAATATTGAAAGACATATTCATGTAGGTTATATAATATATGTTAAAGTCTTAATTTTGTTTTTTAATTGCAGAAGTTTTTGGCCAGGTAAATTATATTGGTGAAATGTCAAATCCCTTATTTATGTATTAACTTTTGCTCTAAAAGCAGTCATTAAAGTGAATATCATTATCCAGTTAACTACATGAATAAGCACTTCTGTCCTAGACAGATAATATTTTTCAGGGTACAAGTTGATTCTTGTTTACTTTAACAAGAAATCCTGTTCATAAAACTCCCAGAAGGAGATGGAAAATTGTGTTGCACTCCCAAACCATCACTGTAGTTGCAGTGGTCTCTGCTGAGTTAATCATTTATCCCACTGGTTCACCATCAAGGCTACAGGGTATAATCCTTTTTTGTGGAGAGAGGTTTCCTCACAGGAGGGTTGCTGATTTATTTATATTTTATTTATTTATTAATATGAAGAAGCAGCGGTTTACAGCATGACATGGAACGGAGAAATATTAACAAGCCAAATATTACACAGTGTGCCAAAATGAATGGAAAAAGCCAAAAAGTCAGTTGAGAGAAAATGTCAGCCATATTTCTCTTGTTAATAAAACCAGCAATAAAATGATCCTATTAGCAGTCATTGTTTGCGTAGGCTGATATAGCTTATTCTTTGGTGTCAATAAATTCCAGTGGTGTCCATTAAGATTAACATGTTACAAAAAACAATGCTTGCACAATGCTAACATGCTAACATTTCCATAATTAGCACTAGACTATAGTAAAGGGTAGCTGTAGTTAACTGGTGGGTGCAGTTTGATCCCAACTTGCAGTCCAATAGGTCTCCCTGGGAAAGCTACCAAAGCACAAGCTGGCCCGATGCCTCCATGACAGGATAAATATCGACATGAATGCATGAATGGGGCTTGAAATGCAAGATTGGCTAGAGTCTTGAAAAGTGTGATATAAATACTAGTCCATTTACCATTTAAATCAAAGTACGAGATAAATCGAGATGTTGACCTAATGATAGCACTAAGTGAAAAGTAGTAGGCAACCAAAGTTATTACCTCCTAATCCTCTTAACTGGGACATACATTTCACTCAGACCCACAAAGTCAATTGGTATCACCAAAGTAAGCAAGCTGTATTGTGTGGTCAAAATGAATCAATATTTAATGACAAGCCATCTAATTGTTGCTTTCAGTCTGGACTAAAGTGGTGAATGCTAAACAAGCAGACTCACTGCTATGGCCATTGATAGATCAGTAATATTAATGATAATAATATTAATAATAATTGTTTAATCCAACAAACCAGTATAACATACTCCTGCCATGAATCCTCACTATACCAATGGATGTGTTGATACAAAGCTGAAAATAATCCCCAAAAATCATCTACTTTGCTCAGCTGTATACAGAAGTGCCTTAAACTTGCATTTCTCAATAGCCAGTAGGGTTAAAAAGTTTTCCAGTATTAAAGAAGTGGATTATAAAAAGACGCCTGGTTTCAGAACACCACTGCAAAAATGGCAAGCATGTAGGCTTCACAACAGGACTTCAGTAACAAATGGGTTGTGATGGCTAAGGCCATCCTTTATATACATTCTCATTTTATCATACTTGGAACCTCTTTAGCTTCATTTTCAGCATGCAGGGTAGTCTGATAAAGTCAGACTCCTCCACAAACAGACCCAAAAAGGGCTTGGACAAAAGCACTGGATTATATTGTTACATTTGATTTGCAGGATATATCATAACCAAGGGCGGATATTTACATTTTAACATATACAGGACTTTTATCTATTTTGAAGTCTTACAAATCAGAAACAATAGGCAGGCCCTATTATGGAGGGATCTATTTTATCCAAACTTTCATCTTTGTCCTTTTTGAACAAAATTATGTAGTTTTAGTGCTTAAACCTAACTACATGCTTTTATTGTCTAAAAAAACAAAACAGTTTAATGTCTAATTTAATGACTAAATCTATTTTAAAGGAGAAAAAACAACCTATAGAGTATTTTGGGTAAAAAACAAAGAAACATTGTCATTCTTATTTGAGGCCCATATAATTCCTCTGGAAGGTTTTCATTCCTCCTCAAACTGGAAGTTGCTACATGGTATTCCTGTGCATTGGAAATGTATTATTATTATTATTATTATTATTATTATTATTATTATTATTATTATTATTATTATTATTATTGATGCACGTTCGTGTGTGTAATACATTGTGACTAGTAGGTCACCATCTAAGAGCCAAGGTCGTCTGGGCTGGGATAGGAAAGATTGATTTCTTTTGTATGGCTTTATTGTTATTGCATTGTTAAGCTGCTTATAGTCATGAACATGACCTTAATACATTTGCATCACTTCCTTGAGACAACCAGGAGGATGGTTGTCCATTAGGGGTTCAAAGTGCAAACCTCATCTCAGGAAAAGCTCTATGAGAGGTTTGTCACCATGAAAGTCATTATAAAAAAAGAACATTTTATTATGTGCAAACATACAATGAATAATAGGTGTATGTCTTCCCTTGGAGACCCCTCCAACCTGGCAACATCTCCTATATACTCAAGCTGTGTACGAAAGTACAGAACAGGCAGCGGCTTGTTGACAAGGGCCCATTAAAATGTGTGGGAGCTGTGCATTCAGCATCTCTTGAGCATTTAATAATGTGTATTCATTACTGTGCACTCCATTTTCCATTACAGCGAGAAACAATAAAGGAGTCTTTCTTTGGGATGAGTAAATAAACAAGCAAATATTGCCCAAGAAGAACAAGAGATCCAGACATTAAAAAAATACATTTTTAAATGTAAATTCCTAAATGAACTGGGAATTACAGAAACTGTTGTTGATTTAATCTATGCTATTAAAAATGTCCTTGAACCTGTTGAACTGAATTACAATTGTGAAAACTATAAAGAAAAACAAATTGTGTCACAGAGAAAAAACTTATGTGTGAGTTTGTGTTGCTCCATACTAATGTTGACCAAATTTCCTCCAACAAAAGATGGTAACTGAGCAAACTGTGCACTGGTGACCAGCCAGGCCGACACTGGAGCTTGGACTGACGCGCTAATCTCGTTATTGTTTCCAAATGCAAAATAGCTTTACAAAGGCGTTTTTATCTAGCAGAGCCCAGTATCTTTCCCTGAGTCAATATAATGCTGGATTACGGTAAACAAAAAGTCTCTCGTGTCTCTGGTCTGCCAGCTAGTTTGTCAGTTGGATGCTGAAGACTTGTCAAGAGTGTTCCCCTAACAGTGGCCTTTCTGGGGGTGCTGTTCAACAACTTCATAGAGAACACTTCAGTGTAACATATTATTTTCATTACACATTTATATATGTAAAACTGTTTTTTGTGTCATGTTAGCATGAGAACAAGAACAGCTATTGGTCATGACTATCATGACTATTCTTTTTTTATAGCTGCTGGGTCTTGTGAACAACTTTGATCTAATAGCTGAGAGATCTGTGATACCGGACACTTCTCTTTTCTTTTGCAAGTAGTTTAAAGGAAAATGTTTGATGTGTGTTTGCAGTGTCAGGAAGGTGATGATTGTTATTTTTTTTTCTTTTACACTAAATTCTGGGTTATAATAGCCCATGTTCGAGTATACTCGTTTTTAAAAGGGCACTCTTTTATTGTATTATGCTGTATGATTTCTTTTCTTTTTGTCTCCAAGTGCAAAAATATCGAGGGCACTACTGTACGTATCCAACACTGAACAGGAAGGAGCAGCCTCCCACTCACTGCTCCTCAAACACACTTACATGTGCACCATTCTTAATTGCTCTGCTAATTTGTCTTTATTACCTAATTATCTTTCTCTAAGTAGTGAATTCATTTCTTGTCCTAACAATATACCGTATTTTACATTAAATGGCTTAGACACACTAGAGTAGAAAAAGGACAAGAAGAAGTACTTTTTACATAGGAAAAATCAGTGGCTTGCAGGTGTAGCATTCATTTTTACTTGTTCTTTTATTTGCTGTTGGAGACTGGTTGCAAAGAATCTGAGAATTCAACACCTTTTACAACATTTTTGATTGCAAGGCAGTTGCACACGTTGACTGGTGGGCAACGTGTTTCCATACACTCTCAGTCCATCTCAGACCGAATTCATTTACTTAGAGACAGATTGGCAAAGGCTGACAAATGTTTGCCCGCTAATTTATAAACTCAGAGAAAGTGCCAACGTGTTGCAATCAGTCTGAGTTAGTTCGAACCAATGACTGGAACACACAGGTGATGTGACTTGAATGTTGTGTCCTGTAAAAGCAAGGCACTGATGTCATTGTTTGGTTAAATTGCTATCAAGGTTTGCAGTTGGGAAGGAAGAAGTGCAGTGTAGTAAGTCATAAATATGTCAGGGAGGAAGAGGCGGTTGATATCCTGTTGTCTAGCTTTGTGAGTAAATCTCTATATTAACCATGGTTAATAACAATTAATTGTAAATTTAGTAAATAGTTGGTCATATTAACAAATGGATAAAGTTTGGTGAGTCTGCCAGTTTGTCACTAGTTTGTGAAATATAAATGAAATACTTAATGAATAATTTCTTGTCTGATGTAATACGTTGTTACTAATAAGATTATACATAATCATTTTTGATTGTTTGATTGATTATACATGATTCTGATGACATCAGGACGCAACATTTATGTATTTATTAATCCTTACCAGCTGTGGTTTTGTAATCAATGAGCTTGTCCCCGTGGATATTAAATACCACTTTTCTGTCTAAGCTGCCGCTGTGTCAGACAGACACACACACACACACACACACACACACACGCACGCACGCACACACGCACGTGTTGAATGGTATAGGTGACATGATGCACCTGTTAAAGTTTCGGTAAGTCCAGTCACACTCCCAGATGATTACATAGAAATACTTACACTGGACCCTCTTGGTGTTGGATTTTAATGCTCTTGGAGGACTGCTGTGAGCAGGGTATTGAAAGAATGTCATATCCTGCCCAAACTAGGACATTACAGTCTGGCTGCTGGCTGTGTATCATAAACTAGGGGTGTCATGGCATCAGCATTAAAGAACACATTTTGGGTATCTGTGAGACACAAGCTGCTTCACCATAGCAGCAGTTTTTGACACAGTGGGGATTTGCTGAAATATTAGTGTAATAATATTTCTGGCCAAATCCATGTCCAAATAATATTCAAAAACACAAATTCAATTAGAATACAAATACGTGTAATTCCCTTTGTTCAGCAGATATGCACTGGGCAAGATGATACACAAATTGTACATACATACACACAGCAGGAAAAAGTGGTTGCCAGCATGTAGCATCCACACATACTGTGTGTGTGGACTGAAAGGCAGCAGAGCTGCTCAAGGATCTGGAAGTGATGAATGCAAGGCTGAGAAGTGAATAAGGGGGCTTTGGGATAATGGCTCAGAGTCAAGCAATATTTGACTGTTGCAGGAGTAATCCTCTGCTCTATTCCCCCTGCCTGAAGGTGATAATGGCTTTGCACTACTGCCGAACTCCGTGTGCAACTAGGATGAGACTCTGGCACGGTGTCACCTCATAGGAAGTGCCAAAAAAGATGCCTTTGTGTGGCATTAAGCAGTATCTGTCTCACAGTAGAGAGGCCCTATGTGTGTCTGTACACATATATCTTATTTTCATTGTGTCCTAATCCACAAAGTCGTCATATATCAGGCTAAGAGGCATAAACAAAACTTAAGCTTTTGGAGTTTGCATTATGTCTGCTCACTATAATCACTATAATAACCACGATACTTACTGTACATCACAAAGGTCAAATTTCACTTAATCCAAATCTAAAGCACTGCAAAGAAACAATTCTAATATAATAACAACTGATAAAAATGATTAGGGTCAACAGATTGAGCACTTTTTTAAATTAAAATAAGGATACACTAAAGACAATTAACACAAACCTCAGAAGACTTTTAAACACTGTCCATAAATGGCATCTTCATAATTAAATATAGTTCATTTTTCTGTAATATTAAAGGACCTGTAGCACCAAAGTCATTATTCAAGGGAGCTTCAATGCGTTATATTCAGCTAGCCAAACTTTATTTCACATTATCCCAATGTATACTGTAGTGTGTATGTACAGTATATGTAGTGTAGAGTCTGTTAAATATGCTATATGCACATAAATGCTCTTTGCATTACTCTGATGTGTGAATCGAGGAATTGCTTGGGATCAAATTGAGCCATCTTTGTATAGCTATCTTCAGATTACTTTATTGACCTGATATGATGAAGAACCTAGCTAAGTTATGCCAAGCTGGCTAACAGAGTATAAGGGTAACTTTCACTTTTTTCCGCCAATGTTTCAGAAAATCAATACAATACAAAAAGTTGTTACCCTTGTACCAAGCCAACCAGCTATGTGGTGAATCATGACAATAAAAATAAAGGACCAAAAAATAAAAATATTTTTATTCATCACATAATGCACTGCAAATCCCTGATTCCACTTTTAGCCTTCTCTAATTTAATCCAATTAAGTCTTGCAGTAATGTATAATAACATCTTTTGTGTTATGTGAATGTGTAGCAAAGTATAGGCTTGTTATATAGTACTGTGCTTCATTTCTGACTGCAATTACCATCCTCACACTTTCTCAAGTTCCACTCTCACTGAGCAACCGGATATATTTAAAGTGACCCCCATTGGTGAGTTATGTTGCTGTTTCAAAAGATTGCGGGTAGAGTAGTTCTTTTCCATCACATTGCAAATAAAATCGCAATGTGACAGACAGACCATCACCCTAATCCCAATCAAGATAGGCAGCATTCATAGAATAGGGGGCAGGGATAGCTCAGTAGGTAGAGTGGTGGCCCCAATCATGATCGGAAAGTCGATGGTTTGAATCCACTGAACGGCTACCCTGAGGTACTCCTGAGCAAGGTACCGTCCCTACACACTGCTTCCCGGGCGCCCAATGGCTGCCCACTGCTTCACTGAGAGAATGGGTTAAATGCAGAGAGGAATCCCCACGGAGATCAATAAAGTATACTTTCTTTCTATAATATGAAGAAGATTGTGAATTCTCACTGTTGAACTCTTTTGTATATGTATTGTTAGCTCTATTGCTAACATAATTGCCATAGACAGTTTAAAAGATGGCCATAACTACCGTGATATCACCACTGGTTTGTAAAGTCCGATTTTAAAGCCTCAAGATGTTTTTCCCATTGCCTCTTTGATGTGTTGAAATCGGTTATGATAAGAAAGGCGTGGAGTGGACCGGGAAACAGTATGTTCATTGGCTCCCCTTCCTTACTGAAACATAATATGACCAAAATTTACAAAATTGAGATGTTTCGGTATGACCCCCCCCCCCCCCAAAAAAAAAAAAAAAACTCATCAGGAATAAGAGGTAAGAGAGCATTTTTCTATAGATTTATATTTGATCAGTATACCAGTTGGCTAGCTTACCAAATTTTCTCCCTATGATATTAATTTGCATTACAGAATTCAATGAATATCTGTACTGAAATTATGTAAATATGACCATACTAATATTAAACATATTTAGATATACCAATTACAATGCGTTTATTTATCATTCTTTCTGTTCGTTTAGGTCAACAAGAAAGCTCATATGCCTCTACTTTTTAAAACTCTACATTTTAATTATTAATTTTAAGTGTGACTCCTTGGTCAAATGGGCAGATTTCACACCAGATTGTGACTTTGCACAGAGCGAGCCCATTAGTTCCAAAGAAGAGAATCACTGCGACTCTGGCAGTGACTCAAGGCATCTCTGTTACTTAAACTTTACTTTGATCCTACCAGAAGTTGAGCAAAGAACCTCAACAATCGCACTACATATTTCCCAAAAGAGGGCTGTTATGACATGCATAGGTTCTTTCTCTTCAGCACCCTCAGCTGGTCATAATGGGAATTCTCACCTGCTTTTATTTTGGTGGGGTTTTTCTGTGTTCCTGTGGGTAGAGGAAACAGGAAGCTGGTCGCTTGTTAGCCTGCAGGATATGTTGTTGCTCTTTAAAACGTTGTGATCAATACTGAGTCGCTGTTGATTACACATACTATATAACAGTATAGTTCATATCCTAGAAGTGTGTGTAAAGAGGAAAAGACATCTTGTGACATTTACTTTGTGTTTGTTTTTAGTTTTACGGGAAGAAAAGGATGTCAATCATTGAACTACTGACGAAGTAAAAAGCCTTAAACTTACTTCCGCCTCCAATGTTCATTGAAACCGTTAGCTGTCTGTCAAGTTGGGCAAAGGGACGCACAATAACGACAGAACAAGGGCTAAAAACACAGTAAACGCTGATATATATATTTTTAGCTTAAAAAAATTGGCTGCTTTCTGGGATTTTGAATTGCTTTTCACTTTCACTCTTTGGTCTTACTCCACTGTAATTTAGAAGCTTTCTCTCATCCAAGCTATCAGTGATTACATTTCAGTTCCCTACTATTGTTATCTACCTTTTCAGAATCAGAATCAGAATCAGAATACTTTATTGATCCCTGGGGGAAATTATTTTTTGTTACAGTGCTCCATTTTAAACCAACATTAAGACAAGACAGACAATACACTAACTAAGAATAGTACAATATATACATATATATATACATACATACATACATACATACATAAGTCACTCATAAATAAATAGTTGGAAAAGAAACATGTGTAGTTGTAGCAGTAACCAGTGTGTTAAGTGGATGCGTTGTACAGGGAGATGGCCACAGGCAGGAATGATTTCCTGTGTCGTTCAGTGGTGCTTTTCGGTAATCTCAGTCTCTCACTGAACGTGCTCCTGTGACTGACCAGCATGTCATGGAGTGGGTGGGAGGTGTTATCCAACATTGTCTTTATCTTGGACAGCATCCGCCTCTCCGACACCACCTTGAGGGAGTCCAGTTCCATCCCCACAACATTGCTGGCCTTACGGATTAGTTTATGAAGTCTGTTGGCATCTGCAACCCTCAGCCTGCTCCCCCAGCATGCAACAGCATAGAGGATCGCACTGGCCACAACAGACTCATAGAAAATCCTCAGCATTTTCTGGCAGATGTTGAAGGACCTCAGTCGCCTCAAAAAATAGAGACGACTCTGGCCCTTCCTGTAAAGTGCTGTGGTGTTTTTAGCCCAGTCCAGTTTATTGTCAATGTGTACTCCAAGGTATTTATAGTCCTCCACAATGTCAACACTGACCCCCTGAATTGAAACAGGGGTCAAGTGTTTCCTGGTCTTCCTGAAGTCCACGATCAGTTCCTTGGTCTTTGCCACGTTGAGCTGCAGATGATTCTGCTCACACCACGTGACAAAGGAGTCGACCACAGCCCGGTACTCTGTCTCATCATCCCTGCTGATGCATCCAACCACCGCAGAGTCATCAGAAAACTTCTGAAGATGGCATGTCTCTGTGCAGTGGCTGAAGTCTGTGGTGTAGAGGGTGAAGAGGAAGGGGGAGAGGACAGTCCCCTGTGGTGCCCCTGTGTTGCTGATCACCTTGTCAGACACACACTGTGGGAGACGTACATATTGTGGTCTTCCTGTCAGGTAATCAACAATCCAGGACACCAGAGAAGCATCCACCTGCATCGCTGCTAACTTATCACCCAGGAGGGTCGGCCTGATGGTGTTGAAAGCACTGGAAAAGTCAAAAAACATGACCCTCACAGTGCTCGCCGGCTGGTCCAGATGGGTGTAGACACGATTGAGCAGGTAGATGATGGCGTCCTCAGTTCCGAGACGAGGCTGATAAGCGAACTGAAGGGGATCCAGGTGTGGTCTTACTATGGGTCGCAGCTGGTCCAGGATGAGCCTTTCCAGGGTCTTCATGATGTGGGAGGTCAATGCCACGGGCCTGTAATCCTGGGGGCCACTGGGACGTGGCGTCTTTGGTACAGGGACGAGGCATGATGTCTTCCACATCACCGGGACCCTCTGCAGACTCAGACTCAGCATAAACAGTTTATGAAAGACTCCACACAGCTGGGGGGCACAGGTCTTGAGGACAAGGGGACTCACTCCGTCTGGTCCAGCAGACTTGCCTGAGTGAAGTCTCCTCATTTGCATCTCAACCTGGTATTGAGTGAAGGTGATGGGTGGGGGAGGGGTGTCAGGAATCTCACAGGAGGCAACAGCGCCATGTGAAGAGAGAGGCTGGCACAGTGGTGTGGCTCTGGATTCCAGGCTGACTACAGGTGAGGTTGTGGGGGTAGGAGCAGACACTGTGGTGTCGAATCTATTGAAAAACAGATTCAACTCATTGGCTCTATTCTCACCTCCCTCAGTTCCCCTGCTGTTGGTTGGCCTGAATCCAGTGATGGTCTTCATGCCCCTCCACACCTCTCTCATGCTGTTCTGCTGGAGTTTCCACTCCAGCTTCCTCCTGTAATTGTCCTTAGCCTCTCTGATCTTGTCCTTTAGTAACACCTGGATCTTCCTCACATCCTCTTTGTTGCCCCCTCTGAAAGCCCTCTTCTTGTTGTTGAGGAGGGCTTTGATGTCCTTAGTCACCCACGGCTTGTTATTTGGGTAACAATGAATAGTCTGAGCTGGAACAATGGAGTCGGTGCAGAAAGTTATGTAGTCTGTGATACACTGCACTTTTATAGTTAAACTCTGTGTTTGATGCCATTTCACTCGACCGCCTGAGAAAGAAAAAGACATAAGGGATTAAAACTTCCTATTGTTACCTTTTTTTCTCTCTCTTTAAACAATTGCATCACTTGACCTCTGACCTTTCCTTCAAAGTCAAATAAGGTCAAACTTTCATAAAATGTATTTTACTGGCATCTAGGGATTCTAAGTATCACATTATAGCTAGCATTTAAATATAATATCAGATTTGACCTCTCATGTGCCTTTCTTTCAATTTGACCCCAAAATGCATGATGTCTTTGAGTATTGTCAACAGAAAGAGAGAGAGAGACAGAGAGCATCTTATATTTTTGCTAAGAACACTTTAGTCAAAAAAGAATCATCATTCCATCAGCAATCTATATTTGGTGTAACGGCTCTGTTGTGACACCTCGCCAGCATCTTCCATGTGCATACAATAAAAGCGGGAAGAGGAGCAGCAATATCTGACAGATTAACAGTCAGATTTACCAATGTATAGATTTTGGTATAAAGCCTTTTGTTATTTACAAAGAGAGCTCATGCGAATAAGAGGTTGGAACTTGGAGACTTTTGCAACTGACCCTATTGCATATGTATATCTGGGATTTCCTTTCTCAAGGTGCAAAATATAGGGAGGAGAAATATGCAAACAAACATTTACGACATGCAATGTACAGCTAATGGCAACAATATTTAATGGCGAAGAAATGATGTCTTATTATCTTGATATCGAAATTAATCTGCTGGATTTAGAAAACAGGACAAGTTTTTTGCATTGCACTTAAAACTAGCCACACCTATGTGGACTACTTGGGGATTGTGTGTAGATGCTATTTTGCCCCATTTAGTAAATCTGGCCTAATTACTGTAAATTGGTTGAAATGGATTTGCAAAGAAAATAACAGGGAGAAAAGTTGTTGCAAAGTGGATAGTAGAATTAACAGCAATTAGCAATTATGTGCAAGCAGAGGTGTCTTGTACACAGAAGGGAACTGACTCATCCATCAGCTGATGTGGCATTCTGAGCTTTACTTCAAGAAGTAATATTAGGCTCAATTCCAGTGGGCCAGTATGGTATCAATATTCTTGTCCCCACAAATTTTAAATTCCTGTTTTAGGATTACAACACAATTGTATTTGCACTAATTTGAATCTGAATGAGGTTAGCCATTCGATAGCCAAGATAAAGGGCCAGGGAATGCATTTACCAGTGACTGGTCCCCACAAACATAGGTGTCCAGGTGCATGTGTGTGACAGACAGAGAAAATCAGTATTTTAGGTTTTGTTGAGGGTGCTCACTGAATTCTTCCCTCTTGTGATTCCCTCTACCTCTTTATTTCTTTCAGCTTGACCCTGTTGCTGCCTTGGACAGCCATAATAGGAGCTTAGGGGTATGGGGGGGGCATAAGTTTATCTTCTTTACCTGACTGTTGCCACATATACAAACAGAGCCTCAGTCCAAGAATCACAAGAATTCCACTCATCAATAATAACCTTAATGCTTTTGGGTGCTAGAGTTGGCAAAAGTGGGCCTTGAATTATGATTCTTCTCAGACACATATACAGCTGACACAGATACACACACAGGCTGCTGCTGCTCATGATGATCATTAGTGAGTACTGGATTTCGCTTCCCCTGCACTCCCTCTCCCACTGTATGCTCTTTCATTACCCAACATGAAAACCTCTCCCTCTCCCTTTCTCACTCCCCCCTCTCCCTTTCTCCCAGTCTGAGTACTGACACATGTATATGCAGCACAGACACACATACGGGGAAGGCTGCTCTTCTCCTGCCACCATCTTCAACATGACTCCTTGTCTCCGCCTGTGGCCCCAATCCATGTGTTATTGATGGAATCCTTCCAGACGCGAACACACACACATGCTCGCGCACCGGCACACACTCGTTGCCCACTCGACCATCCAATCACACACAGTGAGACCCCAGTGACTAATACTAGCTGATCCTTGGTGACCAATAAAAAGAGCCTGGAGACTGACAGGTTGCTCTGCAGCTCTGATTTATTGAGTGGGGTCTGTAGTCTCTCTCCTTCTCCTTTGCTGTAATTACTTTCTCTTTGCTTAACCCCCCCCCCGTTTTGGATTCCCTTTCACTCTCTTTTTCTACCTTTGTCTTTTCTCCCTCTGTCCCATGTTTGTATTTTTGAAACAAAGGAGAGAAGACTGTAGTCATTTACAACCCTACAATGTCTGAGCTATTGGTTTCTATTAATACAATTAGCTGAGACATATTGCATGAGAAAGGGGGAGGGAGGTGGAAGGTTTATAAGAGGAAAGTGAACTGAGGAAAGGAGGGATATGTTGGCAAATAGAGTGAGAGAGGGATATAGATGGATGATAAGTAAGATAAGTAATCTAGGGGGGATTGTCAAGACCAAGGCAATGGATACTGCAGATCCCAGAGATCATCAGACAGGAGGAGGATTAAGTACTGAGAAACAAAATATTACTTCTACAGCACTTGTGTGTGTGTGTGTGTATGTGTGTGTGGGCATGTGTGTGTGGAAGATAAAGCTACAAACCTGGCTAATACTAGTTTTGCAAAGAGAAAGGTCTGGTTTGTTACAAAAGTGAGAAAGCCCCCCAAAAATTCTTCTCTCGGTGATGCCACCTTATTATATATTCTGCTTCACCATGTATGTTGTATCTACTGGTGGGCATATGTGAGAAATTTTACATTATACATCTGCCAAATGATCATTGAACAACTGAACTGATGAGGGCAGAGATGCCCTTTTTGCCAGGCTGCGCAAGTGTCAATGTGAAAGGTTAAATATCTATCCAGAGTAAGGTCCTTGGACTGTGTTTTACAATATAAAAAGGGTCAAAGGTGAGCCACTATGATAGATTAATTGAGACAAGAGGTCATAGTAGCTTGGCACCGAATCTATGGAACTAATAACTTTGTTAAGTGTAAATTCATCTCAAATTCTCAAGATTCTCAAGATTTTAGGCACATTATATTTTGTACAACCTTTTGATTGTACAAAATATAAAACAAGTTTATGGTAATCTTATGGCTCTTTTTTATATTTTAGTTTTTTTCTTGTTTTTAGGTAGGGGTTAGTCCTAGAGTAGTATTCCCATTCACCCTCTTACCTGAATCATAGTTCTATTATATATAGCTATGAAATTAAAAGTAGCAACATTTGACTGAAATATAAACTGATTTCAGTCAGAACCACTACATGCAAAACATGACTGACAGTTTTGCATTTAGGTGTTTCTATTTAGCAGGTATGCCCTGTTCTAAGACTGGCTATTGATTGCACACATGTGGAATGGATGGGGTGGAGATTTGAGACAGTATATTTAACAATCAGTAAGTCAAATAAATCATGAAATAAAGGAGCTGGGGTTTAGGTGTATTGCAAAGTGGCTTGCAGATATGTATCAGTTATGGACAGGTTAAAGCAAATGAAATAGCAAAAGCTACACTGTATGGAAAAAGCACTTTATCATACCTATTAATCTTTGTGTTGAGGTGTTTTCAGCTATGTGCTTTTTTTAAGCTATTTGCTTACCTAGACCAACAATAAGATCAGCCGAATTGCCATGATCACTCCTGAGATTGATTTTGTGGCCTATCTGAATGAAGTCTGCATGAATAATTATAATCATTACAAAATCAGCCTAGAGACGGATATAAAGAGTTACCAAAATACTCAAGTCTGTCTTTGTAGTAGCAGCAGGTGTCTCCAAGACCACGTTTTGCCATGACAGACAGGAAGACAGAAAATTGAACAACTGGTATAGAAAAAAAATAATGAAAGAATATAAACTATCTGCACAATGAAATTTCATTTTAAATTTTCTTTGCTGGCCCTAAATTATGTATTTAGAAATTATTAGCTGTCATGGTCCGCGGCCCGGCGTCCGGGGTGCTGTTGGGATGCCCACGCCCACGGGCGTGGCTGCTAACCCCACACCTGCATCCCATCCCAGGCGATCACCAAGTGGACTATTTAATCCTGCCCTACCTGCTGCTCCACGCCAGTCCGTAGTCGCCTCTCAGCGGTAACGTACACCTGCGGGAAAAAACCCCTTATGACAAATTGTCCATTGGAACTGACTCTGTTTTACCCTGTGTACTCAGATCACAACTCGGCGTTTTTGCGAGCCACCTGCCTGTCCACCTGTCCGCCTGAGATTCGGAAGCACTATCAGCCTCGCCGTCTCGACCCTTTTGGAGCCCCCCCCTCTGGTTCACTCAGCCCGGCTACCTCCGTAAGACGTATACTCCACCTTCCCTCGTATGCTGCCTTTTTTCCGCACCCCAGTAATCTGTTTCTCTTTTTTTGTTTTGCAGCTTCTCACAGCCCCGCTCTCGGCGTTCCCTGCGCAGTTCACCTCCCCAGTCCCTCGGTTTCTTCTGGTTCCATACGTTGTTTTTTCGGCTACCCTCACGGGACACCTTTAGTTATAATAAATTTGCTTTCTTTATTCCCTCCTACCCTGGTGTGTGTGTTCTGCTTCTGGGTCCAGCTTGCGCACGGAACTTCGGTTCATGACAATTAGCTATTTTTTGGGCATGTTTTTGTTTCTAAAGGTTGTTTTCTTAAGTAGCATCTTCCACATTTTCATGTTTGCATTGCTTAAAAATTACTCTAAGTCATAATATACAACTGCTGGTTCCATGCAGAGCCTTAACAAACTGTTGCCTACGGGTTGTAGTTGTGTACTGTTGCCAGGGTCAAAAATATATGAAACACCTGTGGAGAAAACTAAAGTCTTGACTAGGGGTGTCAAATTATCGCGTTAATTGCGATTAATTAATTACAATGCTATTTAGCGCGTTATGTTTTTTAATCTCGTTAATCTAATTTTTAATCTCTTGACGTCATTGATTTTGTATGAGAGTTGCTATGTTATAAAATCCGTTTTTATGTGCTGGGCTCCTTGTGCTTGACTTGTTGGGGGTGGAGTCACGTCGTGAGGTCAAGGTGAGAAGTGGTGATTAGCTTACAGTGTGGATATGGAGGCGCATCTGAGAGTTGTTGGCCCAATGAACGGGAAATTTGTATTTCATAAACGCCCCGACGGCACCATTGACAAAGGTAAAGTGGTCTGCCTAGAGTGTAAGAAGGAGTTTGCTTACCACCGAAGCAGCTCAAGTTTGGCCTATCACCTCAACGCAAAGCACCCAGCCGCGAGTGCAGCAACAGCTAGCAGTGAAGACGTTAGCAATATAGCAAGCCAGAGCAAAGCTTTTCGCCAAACAAAACTAGAGAATACCCCTCGTATGAGCAAGTCTGCGACCGACAGGCTGACTAATGTTATTGCCAAGTGGATAGCGATGAACTGTAGGCCGATAAATATAGTAGAGGACGAAGGATTGACAGAGGTGTTGCAAATTGCGTCCAATGACCCGTCATACAAGCCGCCGTGCAGGACTACAGTAACGACCAAAATCAGCAAAATGTACGACGGCGAAAAGAAAAACAAACTTGAGATTTTGGCGGAGGATTCTCCCAACTGTGTTGCTATAACCGGAGATCACTGGACCTCAGCTGGCAACCACAGCTATTTTGGGGTGACTGGACACTTTATTGATAGTGAGTGGAACCTCAACTCATTTGCACTGACCGTCATGAGAACAGAAACCAGGCACTTTGCTGATAAATGCGCCGAACAGTTCCTCAAGGTAGCAAATGACTGGGGTATTGAAAACAAGATATCCACCATTGGCACAGACAGCGCAGCAAACATGCTGGCTGCTATGAGAGCACTTCCATATGAGCACATCGCCTGCAATGCTCACATTCTCCAGAGGACCATCACGGTATGTCTCGATAGCAGTGGTTTTGTCGGTGTACTGGCAAAGTGCCGCAAGATTGTTGGTCATTTTAAACAAAGCCCTGCGAGTACCACAGAACTTAACCAACAACAAGTAGCACTCGGAAAGAAGAGCGATCAACTTATACAGGATGTACCCACCAGGTGGAACTCGACTCTCGCAATGGTCTCACGCCTCCTATGTAACCGAGAGGCTGTCCAGGCTACGTTGGACCAACAGAACCACAGGTTGGTCTTGCCAACCGAAGCTGAGTGGGCGAAACTGCAGAGGCTGGAGCTCCTGCTTGAACCATGCAAGTAAGTTCAAATAAACACCTTCCCATTTTAATTATATAAACTACTGTTACATGTGTAAAATCAAAATTAATGAACATAACAAGGAACTTTTAAGGACAATTAAATTGGAAATCAGTTACACTTTGATTTAAATGAATCCAGCTAGGTTTATTTAGCAAACCTCTCCACCTCTGCAGGTATGTGACAGAGCTGCTGGGTGGTGAGGCCTACGTCTCTTGCTCTGTAGTGCTGCCTGCTTTTCGCCATCTGTACCGTGTCATGGACATTACTGATGATGATCCTGCCTACGTGGTGAAGTTCAAGAATGCCTTCCAGAAGGATCTGGCAGCACGACGAGCTAATGGCAACGAGATATGGTTCGAGGTGGCCACAGCATTGGATCCACGGTTTAAGGATTTGAAATGTCTTCCAAGAGAAAAGAGGGAACAGGTAGGACAATAAGGTTAAGCTGGACTAATGAGTCCAATTCATTATCAAATCAAACTTTTATTTATTATATGGAACACAAAGTTCTTTACAAGATTAAATAAAAAAAAAAAAAGCACTTAGTTTTAATCACAATCATTCATTCATTCATTCATTCATTCAGGTGTGGACCATTCTGGAGAATATGCTCCAGGCAGCAGAGCCCAGAAGAGCAGATAGTCTCCAGCCCTCCACAGAGGATGATGGACCAGCTCAGAAGAAGAGGAGGAGCGAACTCCTTCTGGGGTCTGACTCTGACTCAGAAGATGGAATTGAGTCTGGAGAGCTGCAGCGCTACAGAGCAGAACCCAGCATCAGTATTGATGACTGTCCCCTGCAGTGGTGGTATGCTCACTCAGGAGTCTATGAAAAGCTGTCAGTCCTAGCACAAAAGTACCTGGCCTCCCCAGCTACCTCTGTACCCTGTGAGAGACTCTTTAGCCTTGCAGGCCACATAGTGCAAAAGAAAAGGGCAGCCTTGCTTCCAGAAAATGTTACCAGGCTGGTGTGTCTTAGCGACTGGCTGAGGAAGAAGAAATGAGACACATGTGGTCAGCATAGCTGCTGTGTCATTTGTAGCCTACTAGAATAGATTGCTTGATGTTCAGCACTTTTTTTTGTGATGGAAGAATACTTTGATGTGCTAACTTGCAGCACTGCAATGTCAGTTTTACTTTTCATTATCTGAAGCAGAGGAATTTCAGTGCTGTATTGCTCAGAAAAGAGCAACTCTGATGTGCTAACTTGCAGCACTTAATTTATTTGATTTTATTTGTATTTATTTTTCCACTTATTTTACAAAAGAATACAACAGTATGTAAATGGTTGCATCTGTTTAACGTTTGTTAAACAATAAATGACTTTATAAAGTCACTTTCTTTGTTATATCAGTCTTTTGGTCTGCCACAATAAGTTGAGGGCTTTCCTCAGCTATTTTTAGGTGAGATTAAAAAAGAGATTAATTAGATCAATTAATTAAAAATCATAATTAATTAATCTCTATTTTTTTTTAATCTCTTGACAGCACTAGTCTTGACATACCAAAGCTTCTTCTTCTGATAAACCAAAGCTCCATCACTAAATACCAGTGCTATTTCATCAGGGCAAGCAAGGCAAGTAGTACATGTCTTATCAAATCCAGAAATACGGATACATTAAAATGTGCCAAAGTAAAGCAATCTCTGTTGTTTCATCTTAGAAAGCACTTTCATAACTGTCTCTACTTGCCTTTATATTAGGGCTGTCAAAGGTAACACGTTAACGTGCGTTAATCCATTGTCACGATTAACACGATTAAAATTTTCAACGCAATTAACCCATCTGGAGCGCAGAATGACTCAAAATCCCTGAAATGTCACTGTCAACGTATTTCGAGCAGTTTGTACAACATTTGTCTATTCTGCGCTCCAGTTAACGCTGTAACATCGACAGCCCTGCTTTATATCTATTTACAGTGGGGAAAAAAAGTATTTAGTCAGCCACCGATTGTGCAAGTTCCCCCACTTAAAATGATGACAGAGGTCAGTAATTTGCACCAGAGGTACACTTCAACTGTGAGAGACAGAATGTGAAAAAAAAAATCCATGAATCCACATGGTAGGATTTGTAAAGAATTCATTTGTAAATCAGGGTGGAAAATAAGTATTTGGTCAATAACAAAAATACAACTCAATACTTTGTAACATAACCTTTGTTGGCAATAACAGAGGTCAAACGTTTACTATAGGTCTTTACCAGGTTTGCACACACAGTAGCTGGTATTTTGGCCCATTCCTCCATGCAGATCTTCTCGAGAGCAGTGATGTTTTGGGGCTGTCGCCGAGCAACACGGACTTTCAACTCCCGCCACAGATTTTCTATGGGGTTGAGGTCTGGAGACTGGCTAGGCCACTCCAGGACTTTCAAATGCTTCTTACGGAGCCACTCCTTTGTTGCCCGGGCGGTGTGTTTTGGATCATTGTCATGTTGGAAGACCCAGCCTCGTTTCATCTTCAAAGTTCTCACTGATGGAAGGAGGTTTTGGCTCAAAATCTCACGATACATGGCCCCATTCATTCTGTCCTTAACACGGATCAGTCGTCCTGTCCCCTTGGCAGAAAAACAGCCCCATAGCATGATGTTTCCACTCCCATGCTTCACAGTAGGTATGGTGTTCTTGGGATGCAACTCAGTATTCTTCTTCCTCCAAACACGACGAGTTGAGTTTATACCAAAAAGTTCTACTTTGGTTTCATCTGACCACATGACATTCTCCCAATCCTCTGCTGTATCATCCATGTGCTCTCTGGCAAACCTCAGACGGGCCTGGACATGCACTGGCTTCAGCAGCGGAACACGTCTGGCACTGCAGGATTTGATTCCCTGCCGTTGTAGTGTGTTACTGATGGTGACCTTTGTTACTTTGGTCCCAGCTCTCTGCAGGTCATTCACCAGGTCCCCCCGTGTGGTTCTGGGATCTTTGCTCACCGTTCTCATGATCATTTTGACCCCACGGGATGAGATCTTGCGTGGAGCCCCAGATCGAGGGAGATTATCAGTGGTCTTGTATGTCTTCCATTTTCTGATGATTGCTCCCACAGTTGATTTTTTCACACCAAGCTGCTTGCCTATTGTAGATTCACTCTTCCCAGTCTGGTGCAGGTCTACAATACTTTTCCTGGTGTCCTTCGAAAGCTCTTTGGTCTTGGCCATGGCAGAGTTTGGAGTCTGACTGTTTGAGGCTGTGGACAGGTGTCTTTTATACAGATGATGAGTTCAAACAGGTGCCATTCATACAGGTAACGAGTGGGGGACAGAAAAGCTTCTTACAGAAGACGTTACAGGTCTGTGAGAGCCAGAGATTTTCCTTGTTTGAGGTGACCAAATACTTATTTTCCACCCCAATTTACGAATAAATTCTTTACAAATCCTACCATGTGAATTCATGGATTTTTTTTCACATTCTGTCTCTCACAGTTGAAGTGTACCTCTGGTGCAAATTACTGACCTCTGTCATCATTTTAAGTTGGGGAACTTGCACAATCGGTGGCTGACTAAATACTTTTTTGCCCCACTGTACATACACACTACAGTATACATTGGGATAATGTGAAATAAAGTTTGGCTAGCTGAATATAACGCATTGAAGCTCCCTTGAATAATGACTTTGGTGCTACAGGTCCTTTAATATTACAGAAAAATGAACTATATTTAATTATGAAGATGCCATTTATGGACAGTGTTTAAAAGTCTTCTGAGGTTTGTGTTAATTGTCTTTAGTGTATCCTTATTTTAATTTAAAAAAGTGCTCAATCTGTTGACCCTAATCATTTTTATCAGTTGTTATTATATTAGAATTGTTTGTTTGCAGTGCTTTAGATTTAGATTAAGTGAAATTTGACCTTTGTGATGTACAGTAAGTATCGTGGTTATTATAGTGATTATAGTGAGCAGACATAATGCAAACTCCAAAAGCTTAAGTTTTGTTTATGCCTCTTAGCCTGATATATGACGACTTTGAAAATAAGATATATGTGTACAGACACACATACTTTTTTGCCCCACTGTATATACTGGCCAATACAGAAGGACACAAATGGAGTTGGTCACTTGAGTATATGAGGTTTTAGTAACTTGGCCCTTTTTTCAGACCTGGAGGGTCAGAACATTCAAAAATCTTGAGTAATCTGAGCCCAGCATAAATAGATATTCTTCAGAGAGGTAATAAAGTGCGGGAAAGACTAACAAAAACAGGATAATATCCATTGATGCATGTCACACTCTTCTGATTAAATTTGCTGGTGCACGTAAAAACTGGACGGGATTAAATCATATCCAATATAAACAGTTGACCTGAAATAAAAATTTCAGTGATGGATTGAAAAATGTGTGCATGTAACCCTGCAAAAGTAATCAAGAATCGCTTTTATGCCATTCATCATCGGATGGCGACCAATGCATAAGACAACAGCCTCAAATTTAAAAAAATTACAGAGACTTACGAAACTGTTTTCTTTTTAACACGTATTCTCAAAGAGCTTTGTAGAAGATATGAGCCATGAAAGCATTCCTGACAAAACATTGTCAGAATGAAGCTGAAGTTGACAAGTGATCTTACAGTTTGCCCTTTCAAATAACTACATGCTGACAGAAAGGGCTCTATCCATCAGAAGCTCTTGCACCTATCTAGGTGACAAAGGTTTGCTTAAGCATAAAGTGATGAATATGTCATCATTTGAATTTCTTCCATGATTGCACAAACAAAACAATTCATATGTCCATAGGCAGGGCAACATTTGGACGAGATGAAATATTTAAAAAATGATAACTGTCACAGCCTGGAGGATCAGCAGTGCACTGATCAGCAGTTTCTGCCTTTCTCTTTCTTGTTCTCTCTCGCTTGCCTGGGCGGAACTTATTGCGGGTTCACACCCTCCGCCCACACCCCACCGAGGAAGAAACACCTGAGCCTCATTAGTGTGGCCAGCATTAAAGCCAAGGAGCGACTGCTGTTCTTCGCTGGATCATTGTGTGTGACTCGCGTTAGTGAAGTCAAGCCTCAGAAAGTTTTCGCTCATGTCTTAGTGCTTTTGTATTAACAAGCGTTTCTCTGTGTACAGACTCCCTGGACTGTTTCCCATGTGGTGAGTGTCGGAGAGAGAGACTGGTCGCGTGTGTGGATTGTTTGAAGAGAAACAAGTGCTTTTCCCCTGGATTTCCTTGGAGCCCCGTCCTGTCACCTTTTTGCATATAGCACTGTCCCTGCACCTTTTGTATATACACCCGGTGGACTTTGTAAAAAAAAATTCTTGTGTGCATCTGAGTCCTGCGTGTGAGTCCTCCACATAAACTGTAACATCAAGTGTTACTGAATGTGTCGGTAGACTACCAATATTAAATAAAGGTAAAATCTGAGTGAAAGCAACTTCCATAGCATCTCCTCATTTAAATCGCATTAGTTGTATTGAACAAATTGCCCCATGGTGCAGAGGAGTTCTTTGATACGTTACAACAGAGAGATGTTAAGATAAATGTCCAACGTTCTCAGTGCATTTTTGAGTTGCACTTTGAAGCTGCATGTCACCACACGCAGTAGATGTTCAGACAGATTCCCCATGTCTTCAGTGCCTATGTGCAAGGACTTTGAAGCTGAGTTGCTATTGAAAGACAAAGCCTCACTCCCAACACAGCATGTCACTTTTCCGTGTTCGCACCCATTTATGTTTCAAAGGGGTTTCATGATAGAGTTACTCTCAAGTCTGTGGCAATATTCAGCCTGTTTGAAGTTTCTCCTAGCTCTTGTTGCATTTCTGTGTGTAAGTCCATCACACAGTAAGACAGGCAGAGTGAGACAAATTACTTAAGTTTTCCTTCCTTGCGGACGTCATTATAAAGAAATGTGTATATATACAAATGAGAGACCTCAAAGAGCGCACAAAAAAATAAATATGATAACGGAGCAAAGGATATTAAAATTTCTGTTTGGACAATGGGGTTTTTTTTGTTTATTTTTTAATAAATGAAAAAAACCTCTTTTTTTCTTGTTTTAATGATCTAGCATAGGCATTGTCTGTCTTCTTAACCCTAGAACACTATTGCTAAAAATAGTAACACCATCACTAACGTCGGGTGATTTTTACCCAATATAATATACCCAACAAAAAGTACTTGTCATCAAAATATATAAAATATATGACAACACATGACAAATTAGAGTGGTTTTCTTTTATTTTCAGTTGTGCCATATCTAACAAAATGGAAAAAAAAGTTTCATGGGGGGACCCTAAAAAATGCTCCAAAATTTCTGGAAAATTAGCAATTGGAGAACTAAACAAAAATATAATGATGCTGGAAACTTGGTCTTTGGTCCACCCATTCCTGGGATATTTGAGTCTTCCCTGGTGAAGGCACAGTCTCCTTGACACGCGAACAGCTGCAGGAGAGAGAAACAAAAAATGGCATTTTTTGAGTGGGTAAAAATGACCAGTTGACTAAAATATTTTTTTACCATATGAATTCCCTTGGAAATCACCACTTGTTGATATTTATTCATAACTACTGCACTAAATAAGGATAACATTCAAATTCCAGGACCACTCTTACTTACCTATTCCTTATATGCAGTCGGTACACACAGGGTAGTAATGGCGTGGACACACCCGTCGACGGCAGACATGGCACCTGTATCACGTCTTCCTGTCCAAGCCTGTGGGGCAGTCAGCACACCTCACTAAGGGACCACTGCTTTCTGCTGCCACTGGTCCTGCCTCACCTTCAAGAGTGCCAGGGGTAGGGATGTCGAGCACGCTACAGAGCAGGACTCTGAGTTGACGTGACAGATTTGAAGAAGGGAGCCTCTGCTCTGCCCATGGTTTGATGAGTGCCAATGCCAAAGCCTGCATATAAGGCCTCCTCTGCATTTGGTTGTCACCTCTCTTCATTGCATTCTCATTGTGAATGATCCATGAGTTTATCACACCAGCATTGACCATGCCATAGAACACGCAAAGGGGCCATCTCTTGGTTTTTCTTCCACAACCATAGTGAGCGCAGATCTGGTCAAAATTATCGACACCTCCCTTTGTTTTGTTGTAAAATTCAATCACTTCAGGCTTACGAGTGGGTCCTATGCTTGGTTGTGTATGCATGGATGACAGCAGCAGTGCAAACTTCTTTTTTGAAGCTTTGTCAGGGAAGGACACCAAGGTTAATTCTTTGGTAAAGAGAAATGCACTGGAGCCTGGCGGTGATTTTCTTTAACTTTCATCACTTGTGGGATCTCCCTTTTGTTTGTTTTTATTGTTCCCACTAAGGTCATGCCACATAACATAGCTTTTAGATTAAAAAAAAAGAAAAGAAAAAGAAATCTAATCAGCTAATAATTGCCAAGTTAAACAAACCTTGCCTATGTGTTACTCACTAGCTGGGATGCCAAAGACACTAAACCTGCAACAGGGTGACAGCTGTAGTTGAAGAGGGACAGTAAATATGGTGAGCCTGAATGTTGTCACCCTTGAAATGCGGCAAGATCACCTGATTTTATACACTAACATTATCACCGGGTGAAATCCACCCAAAGCCTACTTTACCCTCTATCACTTTTGCCGGGTGAAATTTACCCAAACACATGCCTGTAGGAAAAAGCGGGATTTGGGGTAGGGAAACACCCACGCCTTCAAAGACCTCAAAGACAATGCTGAAGCTACCCAGGGACCCACCACACTCAGACAAACGCAACATATTGAAAATTATGTAAATACATTTGCTCGGGTGAAAATCACCTGGCGATAGTGTTCTAGGGTTAAGGTTATTATATATATAACATTGCATATATATATGATAAATCTAGCTTCCAGGTCTCATAGTGAAACAAGTGCAGAAATCCCTTAAGCCTAAACAGTCTTTCTAACTGACCTCAGTAAACTCTCGACATATTGTTTTATGGGCTCAGTTGCTAGTCTTGGTGTTGAAGAAGCTATATTTGGAGTATAGTTTGGCGTATAAAGTTATTAGCTAATGCTGGCAAGCCATAAAATCTATATTACAGCACACAAACACAGATCCCTGCTAATTATTGCTAAACCAACAAAAGATTTGAACTTCACTCACCAAAAATGAACAAAGTAAATTTTTTTTATGTTGTAAATATCTGCATTTAAACATGGCTGACATAGCATTTTGACTTGGGCTAGCCTCAAGTGGCCCCTTATTTCTGTCAGACAGATCCATCTCTTACATCCTGTTTCAAAAGAGAAAACACTTAGTGAGGTCCCATTGTAAAGACTCATGCTAACTCAAGTGGTTACGTCCTCCTTTTTTAAAATATGCAGTCTGTTCAGTTTATCTAAGCTAACCAATGCTTACTGACCTCTGAATTTTCTATAATGCCAGTTTATGATTGGGTCCAGTGATATATATTAGTTATGATATATAGTTCTCTATTCTATCTTTTTACAGTAGCAGTTGAATACATGAGATGTTCACTCTATCAGTCTAACTTGAATGTTGACTCAGTGCTGCAGAGAATGAAGGATTCTGAAGTCCTCGCCATGTGTCAAGCTTGTCAGTTTATACGTAATAATTGCTGGAAATTGCCATTTGGATTCTAGATGCTTCAGCAGATCCATATTTGCCTATGGTATACTTATTGGTTCCCGTGGTTTTTACATTAGATGGTTATAGTTCATTTCAGTGAGAGAATGAGATTTGCTTATGCTTTTGATTGCTCTCTGCTGATAGGCTTGTCAGCGCCATGACACTTTGATGGTATTGCTGCACAAACTTTCGTGCTAACCCAATTTCAAAGGTGGTCTTTGAGTAGAAATCACATTAGTGCTAAATGTAAATCAATAAATTAAGAATGTAAACAGCTGAGCTCATGGTTAATCACTGTCTAATGGCCTGGATTCATCAGACTAAGTAGTAGGCTATGGGATTTTTTTTCTCCATTCTGTTTGAGCTGCTTTCCTCAAATTAATTATACCAATTGTGTACAACTATACATTTTCACCTGGTTAGTATAACCTAATCAAAGTCTTAAAATCTTATAAGTATACGACCCATTTTGGTCTCTAATTTGTAAGATAAAGTAAGTAGGCAGCTACAAAACAGCCAAAGCTGTTGGATGAACAGTTTAAGGTGTTCCATAGTGGCTTTATTATTCAGAAGACTACATTTTGTATTGATAATCTAACTAGCACCACAAACTGGGAGCCATTTCCAGGTTAAAAATGCAAAAACAGTTTAAATATCCAAGTCATTGAACTGACTATATTCAGACATTTCCATATGCTGCCCTTGTAGCCTTGAAAACAAACCAAAGCAAAAAATATATATAAATGAAAGTAAATAAATAAAATAAAAACATTATCATGCTTCTGTTTACTTTCCTGAAGCGGATGGACATCAATTAGCCCCATTGCAAGCTGTGAGTCGGTGACCCTTGCGTCTGTCTGTTTGCCCTGAGCCCAGGCGCACCCAGACCTGCAATATGTTGGCATAAAGACAGTCTGTGTGTTTGTGTGTATGTGAGCGACACTCCTCAGTGTGACTAGAGCCCAGTGTTTTGTCTCTTTTTTGGCATACATTTTATATGAAATTTCTTGCCAGGAATTCATACTTTCTTAATTTGTGTGTGTGTGTGTGTCTTTGTGTGTTTTTGGAGATTATCTATACCTACACACTTCTTTGGCTCCAAATATGTGGGTGCGTGGTAAAATTCAATCATTTTTCTGAAGCTAATGGCGATAAAGGAGACAGTGTTTGTTTCGAAAAAGCCATCTCTGTGTATGAGGCTCTCATCAAAAATAGAACTGCCTTTCATTCCTTGTAATTAGAAGAGGTTGGATTTGTTGAATACCCTCATCCATTAATACGGGTTAGTGTTTGCTTGACAATAATGAAAACAGTGAGGGAAGATCAAAAAGCATGGAGAAGGTCCTCAACTTGAAACAATCTCCCTTTGATGTTCCCAGATACATGAAAATCAATTGCGCTGGTAGTGAGTAAAGTGTGTAATTCCTTTGATTATTTCAAATGTCAAAAAGTTACCATCGTTGTGTTCCCTAGCTAAATTAAATGATAAATCAAATGAAAGATAATATGCCCTTTTTGCTCAGTAAATCTGACCCACTTTTTACTGTTGCGCCATGGGAACACAACACACTCTTAATCTCTCAGATTAAAAGCTCATTTTAATAATCATATGACTGACAATGCAAATTAATTAATGCATTAGTTCTCACAATTAACACTGTCCGCTTGTTAAGAGATGATGTACAGTAACTGCCTTGTTTCTGTTTAGCTGGCCTTTTTTAGTATTACTGTTCTTGTATAGCATGACTTTAAACTAATTTTGTTTAATTAAAAGTGCACAGTACAGACCATGACCCATGAGAAGAATCATACTCAGCCTAAGATTTAAGAATAATTTAATTCTGTCTCACTGCAAATGTACATATATAATAATAAGAAGAATATTTTATTTATCCCCTAATTTCTAATTTCTGTCTTACACCAGCCAAATGATATTAAAAGCGCTCTGAAAAAATCGTTTGATTAAAAAGTAAATACAAAAAAATTAAGATTAATAAAATGAATCAAGATCTTTAAAGGATACAATAAGAATATTACATCTAAAATGATTGCAAGCATTGCAGTATTAGATGATAAAGAATTCTGGTATTTGTCCTTGTACCTGTGGAACTGACAGAGATTGTGATCGGGCTCCATTAGTACCCTCTATTCACCACACCTGATGGAGGAATCCAAACAATGTCTTGATTCAAACTGTATTCAAACAGCAATAGTAAGGCCAAATTTGCTTTCTTCTTGGACACATTCCATAGTTGACCATTCAATATGCATGCCACAGAAGCTTTACTTCACATTAGCATGTACAGGATCACACAATTTTAGATTGAAAACAGTGCAACTGCTCCATATTTCTTCTTACTATTTAGATTAATGCACCTGTCTGACCAAAGCGTGTCAAATTCAGGTATGGTCAGACAATAATCCAGGAAGTATAGGTTTCGCAATGTGTCATTGGAATGCTACATGAAGCACAACACTGTGTACCTTGTGAGTTGTAATTAGTTCACTGAAATTGCCCATTATTATCCAAGCACGTTACATTATCCATGATGACTTCTGGAACACCATCAGCACTGATACGCCATTCATAGCTTTTCTGTGATTACATCTCTCACTCTGGGAAGCACAACTGTAGTACAATCAGCTGGTGAAGAGTCTACATTTCCAAGAGTATAATATTGCCAAAATCTAGTAGTAGCCTTATAAAACCCATCACTTGATCACTTGATCCACCTGTCTTAGGTAATTATAGGCCAATCTTACCCATTATCTCCAAAACTTGAGGAGCTATAAAACAGCTAACTGATCATCTGCAGAGGAATCGTTTATTTTAAGAGTTTCAGTACAGATTCCGAATTCATTAAAGTACAGAAACAATATTATTGAAGATTATAGACATATACCATATTTCCCGGACTACAAAGTGCACCTGAATATTAGCCGCATAAGCTAAAATCAGGGGAAAATCCTGTTTTGTACATACATTAGCCGCACCTGACTAAAAGCCGCAGGTGTTTCAATGTTGACTTATCATATGTAAGAGAATATGCACAAAGGGAATTGTCAGGAAAGAAATGGCTGTTTGGAGACACACCCCTTTTATTAATATTTTGAAAAACAAGTTATGGGTACATATTTGCATAACTTTTTAGGTATATGTACAAGTAGCGGTAATTACAAGTACGAAACATGTACTGTGCTTCATAAATGGGTAACAAATGTAGTACATAACAATAACCTACAGCACACCAGAAAAATAGATTCAGACTACCTTTTAGGCTCAGGTGCAGCGACACGGCTTTAACAAGAAGAAAAGTCAGTCATTCACCACCATCTTCCTGCGCACTAAAACCACCAAAGTCCTCTTCTCCAGTGTCGGAAACGAACAGGCTCAGGGTGGCTTCATCATCCACTCTCAGCTTCTTTCCATTGTTGTCACTTTCAAAACCAAACAAATCCTCGTTGTCAGTGTCAGAGTCGAACACCCTCTTAAGGGCCGTGGCGGTGTCCTCCTCTCCATCATGCAGCAGTCCAGCCCTTCGAAATCCGTTGGTGATCGTGGACGTTTTCACACTTTTCCACGCTGTCAGATTCCACCGGTGGAGTTGAGCATAACTTGCTTGTCGCAAGTTTATCGCCGCTAGTTATCCACGCCTCCTGCTGAACGCGTAGCGCTACTTTGAAGTTTGTTTTTTGCGCTACTTGTACGGCACTATGTTGCCTGGCGGATGGACATGTGACCAACATACCACTCTTGAACCCCGATACTGTGTGTCTGATCACATGCCCTTCCGCCAGGCAACGTAGTGCCGTACAACAGCGGAACAAACAAAACAAATCGTCTTACGATATGACAAAAATCATGGACAATCCATAGAAAAGCCGCACCTGACTAAAAGCCGCAGGGTTCAAAGCTTGTGCAAAAAGTAGCGGCTTATAGCCCGACAATTACGGTATATATATATCTTCTTATTACCTATGACATTGGACTCATCTCCATTTGCTCCGCTAGAAACAACTGAAATGTAAAATTCCAGCCACTAAAGGCCATCAGTCTTTAATGTGCTTGTTGGGTAAAATTGGATGATGTCACTACAGAAACAAATACAGTCTACGTGGATTTTACTGCCCTATGCATTGCCAAGAAATTGTCCTCGATCATGAACTGGAAAAATAAAAATAATCTTAATTCTAACCAATATAGAAACTGTCAGAGATTTACAGTTAACAAACAGTCAGGTGAATAAACAACACTGAGACACTTGTGTAGGTTAACGTGCTGCACGGGTGAAAAGCTCAGAGCGAATCACCACGAACTGCAGTATTTGTTTATTTTTATAGGTTACATCGTCAATATGCAAATATAATCACATTTCCTGTTACGTTGGTCCTGATGCTGTCTGTGTGTAAGCTGTGTGTGTGTGTCACAAAGTATGTGTGTTGCAAGTCAATTTCTAAGAATAATATAATGCAAGTCAACTTCTGCGGATATGTATTCCTGTACTGGTCTCTTGCGGTAAATGCCAGTGTCACAGGGTCAGCTTCCTGTTTCTACAGAAAACTGTGTCTGGTGAAATATGTATAACATAACTTTTGAAGCATAAGCAAATAAAACAATAAAAACTCCCTAACAGAAACCATCTAATAGATCACATTAGTCTCGATACAGCCTCTGCCACCACATTAGCTCAATCCCTCTGGGCTCCTTTGATCGGCTCCATCACCAAGCGGGGGTCGGGGTCGTAGTTTGGTCCTGTCTTTGCTATTGTGGTTGATGTGGAGGTAGGGATGGGCTTAGGCCATCTGGAGAGTCCCTAGGCACGTTTTCCTCTGGAGGGCTTAACCGGGGGTTGTGGTCATGACCTGGTTAGGGGCTCTAGTGGCTCTTAGATGGTGTTGGGTCTGTCTAGCACAGGCCCACCGCTGGAACGAGACAATTTAACTACACAGCAAAAGCATTGAACACCAAGTAGGCAAAGTTCTTCGGGTCACTCATACATTAGGGAGACCTGCCTGGAGCCAAGTGTCGTTCCACCACTTGACCTCCGTCAGACTCTCACCCAGGTTCCCCATAGCACTCCTTTTATTGTGGTAACATGAATATGCATAGGGTCATTAGCATATAACGTCTTACATAGGTATACATGTGAACAAAGAATACTGTGTGTGTGTGTGTGTGTGTGTGGGGGGGTGTCAGAGTGTGACCCCATAAAGACTTCCCTAAACCTGCTGGTCTGGAAGTCCAGCAGTTCATCTAAACAAAAGGCACTTAGACTAAAACAGATATAGCTGTGTTTATCCTACCATAAAACAATAAGACAAGGTACGACCTCTCTCATGCTCCCAGAGTGCTCTGGAATGCACACAAAGTTTGCAGACTATTAAGGATCAAACCTCTACCAATCTAAAACTAATTATAAAACTCCAAGCATATATAAGTAGATATTTCTAAGCATAAATGACAATCAACAATACAAAACCTAGCAGATGGTGTTTCCCTCGTGGTTGCATGCAGCAGGGTTGGGGTAGGGTCTGTGCTGGCATACGTAGGTTACTGGCCTGGTAGCCTGGCTGCCCCTGGGCGGGTCCAGGGCGGGTGTGGGGGCTTGGGGTTCTGGGGGTGCTCGCCTCCATGCTGGGGCTCTGGCTGGGCCTTGGGGGGCTTCGATCCTCGTTGGTGTGTCGCCGAGGTTGTGGGAAGGTGGTTGCATGGGGGCTCAGCCCTGGCGCAGGGGGCCTCTGGTGCATCGGCCAAACTGGAGGGCTCTTCAAATGGCATGGGGGTTGTTTCATCCTTGCAGGAGTTCACTCTGCAGGTGGGGGAGAGACATAGGAGAGGTGGAGAATGGACTTAACCTGGGTGTCTACTGTCTTGTGTAGCCTGGGAGATGATTGAATGATGGGGTGGGTACAGTTTCCTCTTCTCGCTCCAAAACACCCACCCATACTTGCAGGGCCTTGAGCTGCAGGTGTATCATCACGTCAGGTCGGGTCTCAGAGTCCACCTCTCTGGGAACATCTCAGGCCCTCCAAAGCAGGGAGGCCTATCTCCCCTCACCACACTCTCTGCCGGTGGCTGATGCCCTCAGGTGTCGGTGCGTTGGTGATTCTTGGTATCCGGGGCTGGGCGCTCAGGTATGTACTGGCCCTCTCCCGGTGGCTGCTTGGCGGGGACTGGCGCCCGTGGCTCGGTCGAGCCCCTTCCAGGGGGTGGGGGGCCCTCAGGCCTCCAGCCTCTGGGCCTGTGGCTCGGTTCACTCTGGCAAAGCTGGCTGCCGGCAGAGCCCGCGGGCACGCCACTGCAGCCCCCTCTGGCTTCTGCTCCCTGACTGCTGGGTGACCCCTCGTCTGGGGCTCTCCTCAGCTCTTCCCAGGAGGGTGGCACAGATGCCCCTCCAGTGGTGCTCCTTGGGCTCTCGTATTGTGGGGCCTCTGGATGTCTGGGGCCTGGATCTCCTTCATGCCTGCTTCATGCCCTGGGGGACGGGACTATGGTTCTCCATACCCTGTAGCAGATTGTTACATGGAGAACCCTTTTGAATACAAGCACACTGATCCACACATGTGTGCACACAAGTGTATACACAGGTGTTCACTGTTCACAGACACAAACTACATCTTTCTTGGCTGCTACCTCAAAGCTAATTGTGCGCTGTTGGTCCTGCGTACTGGACAACAACATTCAATATTTAGTATTTACTGTTATTTAGACTTAGCTAGATTAAAGGGATGGTTCTGTGTTCATTATGTTGCTCTCTTTTTTTGCTTGTGTTCTCGTTTTTTCTTTTTTTTTTCTCTCAACAAGTGACCAGGGAGATTTTCTTCTTTTTAAGTGTCCTTTCTTACTGTCCCTCTTCCCCTCTGTTTTTCTTTATCTTCATCTCTCTTTCTTTCTATCCCCCAGCCATGTCCCATATGTAACAACTGAAAACAAAATAAAATAAACAATAACAACAAAGGTCGATCAAATAGACCAATACGGCATGGCTGTGAAGATCCACATGGCAAAGTAAATCCATTGGGTATCTTTCTCGGCCTTCAGAGATCAATTCTGATGGCTAAAGAACCAAAGGGGACAGGCAAAAAAAAAAAAAAAAAAAAAAAAATATATATATATATATATATATATATATATATATCCAGAATCAAATTTACAATCTTTCCTCATATACAATGTCTTGAATAATCAGGCCCCATCTTATCTCAAAGACGCACGTGGCTATTGGACTGTTACATTCTCGGCCTAGGGGTAAATTGAACCCCCCCCACTCACACACCACCCAAGAAAGAGCCAAAATAAACAATTTCCAAAATACTATGCAGCCATTTACTGAATTCAGCAGTGAGCATTGCCAAAATAACAAACAAGAAAATTTCTAAAGGTCCCTGAACTTCCCTACCAAAAAAACAGAAAAAAGTCCAACCAAAAAGTAAGTTGCTTACCTAATGTTCTACTTTGGAAAACCGGAGAAAACTGGGTTCAACAGAAAGGGCTTCTTACTCCTACAAGGCTGCTGCAGTGGACAATATATATTCAGTGAAAGGGGTACAAATCACTACTTTACAAAGCTATTCACAATTATTTACAAAGATAATGTTCTAGCTCCAGACACACAAATCAACTTATACTTACTAATATACCAGTTGGCTAAGTTTCCAGACAGAGACACTCAAAGCAACAATCACAGGCTATTTGTTGGGTGGTGGATGCAAGGAGTGAGGAGTGAGGTGGCTGTCATCTGGTGGTTAAGAACTTGCTGCTCAATCAATTATCCAATCGTGAAACAGGAATGAATTCAATCCAACCACTCAGCAGGCACTGGTCTCCATCAAGACATGAAAATGTCCACACCTGAGAGAAAGGACAGAGAGAAAACCCCACAACCATCCTCTGGTGGGAGGAGTTACACACAAACACACATATGACCCACATGATCTTGGGTCATAACAGGACATTTAAAAGTAGACTGGGAGGACAGACAGACACCCTTTCTGATTTTAAAATTAGGATTAAACCTTTCGTTTTTAATAAAGCGTATAGATAGGGCCAGATCACATGACCCTGAACCCTCCTTTCATTACACAGCAATAGATCTAAGCTGCTGAAGGCTACCCATGATGCAAAGTGTTTCTTCTTCACTGACCTCTTTTCACTCACTCTGTGTTCATACACTGTGTTTATACCACTTTGTATTTAATCATTAGTTATTATTACATTGTGCCTCTCTTCCACAGTGGGTCTTTTGTCCTCTCTCCCAACACTGGACCTCCAATCAGTCATGGCAGATGGCTGATTCTCCCTGAGCCTGGTTCTGCCTGTTAAACGAGAGTTTTTCTTTTCGCTGTCACCAAGTGCTTGCTCATAGTTGTCTAATTGATGGGGTTTTCTCTGTATTATGGGTCTTTTGTTGCGACATAAGGTAGAATAAAATCTACTTAATAAAAATAAATCACGTAACAACAATGGGAGCAGCAGAAGGCTGCCACTCAATAAACAAAGCACCGAGGAAAAAAACCATAAATATCTATCTATCTATCTATCTATCTATCTATCTATCTATCTATCTATCTATCCGTCTATCTGTCTATATATATATATATATATATATATATATGCATAGGGACATTTGGAACCCTTGTTTGTCACAAACAGCATGACGCAGAACATGGAAAGCACAGCTTCCTTAATGTATTACAGGCATGCATCATGTTCTTAAGAGGGAATTAAATTGGTATCTGTACAGAGCCATGTTTTTTTTCCTTATAAAACACACACACAGAGCACACAACTCGACATGTGACAGCAAATAATCAAAACGAAATATGTACTAAAAAATATACAAGCTACGTCAGAACTCAAAGCTGTTTTTATCATCATGAGCTCTGGAAGAAAAACAATGCTGGGAGAGGCAGAAAAGAAACAACAAAGAACACACATGATTGAGAAGAATGGTGATGTCGGATGAGGGGCATGCGATAAAGAGATACAAGCAAAAGAATGCTGAAAGCACTGCGGTCTTCTGCCAGGCTGAGGGATTCAAATTAAGGCTGCCTCATTCATTGAGAACTCATTCCCTAGCCATCACAACCAGCACCTGTGGCTCTCATGGGAGGGGTGACTGAGTGAGGGGAGGGCAGGCAGTCTTCCTGGTAAACATCCACTGTGCGGCTTTGTTCAGCCTTGATGCTGTATTTAAAGCACAAATCTGGTGTGGTCTGTTGACTGCATGACATGTAATGATGGGCTTTGTTGTGTACTCATTTATTATCTTGGGAATATTTCCACTTGGTATTCTTCCAGGTGTTCATTTAGGTCCGAATTATATATTTTTTATTTTAAAATAATGTCAATTACAGTAAGTAAGGGTGCTTTTTCATTGTATAAGAACATTTACTTTTTGCTTGAATACATAATAGTGGTATTTAAATAGTGAAAGTGGCTAAATAAGTCTTGAATGCATTTAGGCATGCTTTTTATTTTAATGCAATGAGATGTGGTCAGTTGGCCATTGTGTTTCACATTATGCTTTTTTTCTTTTAGTTATCTATGTCTTGATATTTTGTCATTTGGCTTTGAAGTGATTTCTAAATACACTTCATTATTTCTTTTTTAATGTTATTATTTAATGGAACTATTGTACACATGTCATACCAGCCTGTATGCAACTGGAATAGAACAGACACATTTCCCACCAGGTGATGGATCACACATGATCTTAATATATCCATGGGATAGCATGTTCTCCTTCACTACATCCATGAAGCTTCTCTGTGGTCTTCCACTTCTTAGTTTTATTATCCTCCATATCCTCCATATTATCCTCCATATTCAGCTGACATTGTTAGACAATGTTTGAGGAAACATTCTGTCCACACTTTTCCTAAAATGGCACCTATCCCAACAAACAAAAAAACAAGATTAAAAATTGTATTATTCAAGTACCCAGAAGACCCTTTGTTTTTTGTTCTAAAAACATACACTGGCTCTATGCCTTGTATTGTTAGAAGACCTGAGGATATCTGGCATGATGCTTTTGTATCATGATACCTGAAGAGGTCTAACCCCTGATGCTATGTTTTTGAGAAAATAAAAAATAGTTTTTCATTTGTGTAATTTATTTATGTATTATTTCTTACTTGTTAACCCCTGCAATTTAATCCATCTGAGAATAATTGTTTCAAAAGTCAAAAGTACGTACTTTTATACTATAGAGTACAAGTCTTTGTAGTCAAGACCGCCTAATCCGAGACCAAGACAAGACCAAGACCAAGACCAAGTTGAGACGAGACCAAGACCAAGACCGAGACAAAAAAAGTCTTTAAACTGCAGCCAGATGCTGCTTCGTTTACGGGTGTCAGGCATATTTATGTGTTTTTGCTTTCGCACAGCCCTTCTCACTGCTGTCTACTGTCTCACTCACTTACTGAGAGGACAGACGGATGCTCCACTTGACTGTTGCGTCTCTCACCCTCTCTGTTTTTCACATAATGATATTATCCTATATCCTCGCACGTGATTGGCCACAATATGGAGTGATTGGAGCATAACTGAGCCACTTTGTGAGAGCTGAGCAGCAAAAGGAAATTAAGTGAGAGTAGAAATGACTGAAAGATTATTATGGTCTATTTTGAGTTTTGTTCAAAAAAGAATGACTTCATATATATATATATATATATATATATATATATATATATATATATATATATATATATATATATATATATCCATTCGCTTCCGCTTATCCTTTTCAGGGTCGCGGGGGGCGCTGGACTACAACAGTAACCAAGACAGAACCAGAATCAGAACTAGATGATAGTAGCACTAAAAATCTTCATAGACCTGCACTACACTTATTTTTTAATTCTACCAAAGTACAATATTTAGATTGAGAAAAGTTTAGATAATTATTTAGCCTTGTTGTGCAAATAAGCCTGCATAACTTAATAAATATAGAATTTGAAAAGTAACAAATGGTATCTAAAAAGAAACACTATAGGTACTAGATACATGTTCTGATGAGTTTTGGTAAACAACCATTTGACTAACATGTGTGTCTCACCTGCTCTTGTTCCATCTCTGTTCTGTCGTCATTCTCTCTTTCCCTCTTTGTGCTGACAATCAAGCCAAACACCAACATCATCAAATATACAGTTGAAACCAGAAATTTATGTACTCTTCAGATAAAAACACAAACACTTTTTTAATTGTAACATCAAATCAGACTAAATGTTTTTTTTTAGATTGATAAATATAAAAAACATATTTGTTAATTTTAAGAGTAAAGAGAGAAACTTATGGAACGCCAGGACTGCCATAATGAATTAATTAAATACACCATTAAATAATTAATTAAATGTGGCAATAATTAATTAAAATTGGAATTAATTAATTAAATAAATAGTTATGACACATGTAATTAATTAATTATTGACACATTTAATTAATTATTTATGTATTTCACATTTTAATTAATTATTGACACATGTAATTAATTAATTATTGACACATTTAATTAATTATTTATGTATTTCACATTTAATTAATTATTGACACATTTAATTAATTATTGACACATTTAATTAATTATTTAATGATATATTTATTTATTTCATTTTGGCAGTCCTGACGCCTGGCTCTCGTCATGAAATAATTTTATCTGTCAGCCTCACCCATCAAACTCAGGGGGCGGGGTTAACGCTGCCCATGCAGCTTCTCTAACATTTGATTGGTTGCCGTGCAAAGTAAGTCAAAACAGGTCGATCCTAGAAAATCGATTGCTTGTGTAGACTTGGGGCAGCCAGTTATCCCAGAATGCAGATCAAATCACAAGCAGCAATGGTGGTGGTGTAGTTTTAAAATACCCCGTTTTTCTGTCACCAGCTACACTTTTAACAGTGTTTTAGCCGCGAATGTCGCGACGTATGTCTGGTCAGGTTGTCAACATAGAACATGTTTGCAAAAGTGCTCAGATGTTTTCAGAGATTTCACTAGCTCTGCTAACAGTTAGCATGCAGAGTGCACCGAGGGGGTTACGTTAACCGGTTTGTTTACATATTCCACTCTCCGTGTTCCACATGTTGCATTCGCAGATTCTCATTTTCACCGAACGATCGTCTCTTTCCGCCTGGTCTTGTGTCTCTGTGCTTCTGTAACATAAAGAACGAGCTGACATTTTTCTCACGAAACCAGCGATCAGCTCAACAGACCCTCAGTTTACCTGCATGCATCCTCCTCCTCATCTGTCAGCTGTTTAACACCTGCTGCTAATTCAAGAAACACGCCTAGTTACCTGGTGATAGTCACAGTTTAACTGGGCAGCCGGTGCTCGATATAACGCAATGTCAGCGCATTTTTCTGCACAAGATAAGTAAATATAGTGTTTTCCCCGAGCGCAGAGCTGCTGGAGCTCGTTTCCTTACAGAGCACTTTATAGGCGAGCCAGCTTTATCAGCGGCTGATGTCCAATCACCGGCACACAGCTTTCAAACCTCAGCTGAGTTTTAGCTCTCAGTGGTTAAACGCTGGACTTCATTCACTCAGGTTCTGTCTGTCGGGTCACGTTTACTTCGCTGTTTTATTTACAACTGAGCAAATCGGTTTGGCTGAGGTTAAAGTTACGTTTCATAACTGCATAGTTTCACAGACGTTTAATGGTTCACTGGCACATGTGTTAGACTGAACTATCATCTAAATATCATCTGTTTTTTAATAGTTATTCAACTGTATTCTAAGCACCAGCTGTCTGTTAGAATGTGATTTTTTTTCTCTCTCTGTTGGCAGAGGTATAAAAATGCGCAGGAAAATCTGACATGCATGGCGAACTTCACCGACGATATTTAGGGAGGAATAAACACACATTAAACATAAATGAACCATTTGTCTGTCTCCATAATTGAGAGAATTTTCTCTTCTTATGTCAACACTCTCTCTCTTTTTTTTTTTTTTTTTTTTGCTTTTTCGGTCATGTTATGTTTACCTGTCAAAGGCTTGTTACAAACTATGAAACACATTGTGCAGACTTCTGGATGTTAGAAGAAAACTAATACTGCTCATGAATGAGACTAAAGGCAGGAAGGTGTCCTTTAAAACTAAACATGTTAATAGGACCTCCCTGTTTATATCATAGTTTATGATATAGCATGTGTATTTCAGTAATAGCCTGCTGAGGCCACTATACATGCTGGCCTCATATCAAATGTGAAGGCAGACTGAGTCTATGTTTGACGTTTTTTATATCTAATCTTCCTTTTCAAACATTTAAACAGCAGCGAGTCTGCAGCTGAGGGAATACAAATTCAAATTGTCGGAACAGGTTTGCTCGTTTCTTGGATTCATTTGGTGATTTATTAAATGTATAACTGTTATTCTAATCTGCTGCTGAGTCTCTTACACTTTTCTTTATGCTGTATATTTTCACGTCTCTGGAATAGTTGGCAGTTAGATAGTCAGCTGGGAAACTTTGTGTTAACTCATGGAGCTGAGGATATCGTGGATATGCTGACCTCGCTGCGTGGTGTACAGAGCGAGGTCAGCATGATTAATATTCACAATAAAAATATTAGCCGAACATCATGAAGTCTGTATGTGTTTCATAGTGTCGAACAACCTTTGTACAGTTAAAGCCAGCAGTTACTACATGACGGAAACACCAACGTTATCTCTTTTATGTGTTTATACACAGGTCACGCTGATTACTGAACAAAAACCCAAAGATCAGATGTTAAACAGATTTATTTGCTCTCTCTCCTCCTTAAACATGTTTTTAATGTTAGTTATAATTCAGAATTGGCGACTGAAACACGTAGGACACATAAGAACATCAGGAAATAAAACATCGATAAATATAACCTCAGTAAAAGAAGTCAGCGGGGGTTACTACAGCTGTGTACCGGGGCCTGCGCTTTGTCGGTGGGATTGCTTGCGAGGCGAGCGGGTCTATCCCACGCTTTGCCGTGAGACTGGGCAGACATCTCCGAAATCATCGAAACACTTTTGCAAAGAGGCTGTATCTTGACAAACCGACCAGACACATGAAGATTAAACCACTACATTCTCGGCTAAAAAAATATTAAAACGGTATTTGGTAACACACAAACAGGGTTTTTCAAAGCTCAGTTCTGTTAGCTTCCACATGCCGGTTGTTGTGTGCTAGAAACAATGGCCACCAGGCCAAAGCAATGGTTTTGACTCGATCAGCGTTAACCCCGCCCCCTGAGTTTGATGGGTGAGGCTGACAGATAAAATTATTTCATGATGAGAGCCAGGCGTCAGGACTGCCAAAATGAAATAAATAAATATATCATTAAATAATTAATTAAATGTGTCAATAATTAATTAAATGTGTCAATAATTAATTAAAATGTGAAATACATAAATAATTAATTAAATGTGTCAATAATTAATTAATTAAATGTGTCAATAATTAATTAAAATGTGAAATACATAAATTAATTAAATGTGTCAATAATTAATTAATTACATGTGTCATAACTATTTATTTAATTAATTAATTCCAATTTTAATTAATTATTGCCACATTTAATTAATTATTTAATGGTGTATTTAATTAATTCATTATGGCAGTCCTGGCGTTCCAAAGAAACTATCTGTATTTCTTAATTGTAAATGGCACCAAATTGTATTCAAAATTGAGCCACACTTATGGAGCTCCACAATTCTTTTCCTGGTGTTTTGGTTGACATCTCTTGATTTTCCCATGTCAAAGAAACAGGCTCTGTGTTTTGGGGGAGTCTTATATGCATCCACAGGTGTGCCACCAGTTTACTCACATGGACTCTACTAACCTATCAGAAGCTTCTTCAGCTCAGAATGGAATCGTCTGGAGTTTTCTTATTAATTAACAACAAACTTAGTGTATATGTACTCCTTAATTTGATGAAAGTGATTAAAATAGACAGCTCCCTCTTTTTATTCTGACATTTAACTAATTCAAAAGATATTTCAACATTTATTTATCTAACACAAAAGTTTACTCTAAATTGATGTTTAACAGTAAAAAAAAGTTTTTATGTTTTCTCCCTAAAGTGTATGTAAATATCTGGTTTCAACTGTGAATATACTGCTGTGTATCAAAATTCCTCTTGTTTTGCATAGAAATATACTGAACAACATACAAAGCATAATATATAAAATAACATCTACCTGAGTTTTTTCTTTGAAAGAAGCTCCTTATGTCCATTGTTGTGTTCATCAGTACACAATTGAAACCGATTTAGAGAGTTTGTTTAGCCGTGGAGGGTAACAACTGAAAATATGAAATGTAAGCTAAGACTCTCTAAAAAATCAGCATTGCTGTTCGGCTTTTTATTTATCCATTTGTTGATTCACTCGAAGAGCAAGTAACGCAACCAAGTGATCAGTTTGATATCAATCTTTTGTGATACACCGTCATATTTACATTATTAGTTCAGTACGAATGATTTGCTTTGGTACCTGGTCAAACTTAAGCTCTCCTCTGTCTGCAGCAAACTCGCAGGCAGCAGCTTCTCCCCCCTTGCTCACATGGGTGCTGTGCTCAGTCGCCTAGTGCCTGAGCTCGGATCATACCAAAATTAGGGGGAATTTACAACAGTGCGCTCTGTGCTTCGTGTGTTGTTTTTGTTTCATACAGTTGTCAGTCGGGCATCTAACAAATTACACTCCAAAAGACCCCATGCTTCTGAAAAAATGACCCGGGCTTAAGCCCAGTAAGCCACCCCCCCACTCCGCTGATGGTTGACTCCAAATCTCCCGAACACTATGTCGATTTGAGAACGCAAGACCAAAACAGCGATACCAAGACCGAGACCAAGACAAAAGTCCGTCGAGACCAAGACGAGACCAAGACCACGTAAAAGTGGTCTCGAGACCGGTCTCGAGACCAAGACCGATCTCGAGACATCCAACTCTACTATAGAGTTAGTGTTTAGGTGTAGCATAACACAGTGCAACATAGTATAGAATAGCATAGTATATTAGTTTTTAATATATTCATTTTGTTTTCTTTGCTTTTTGTAATTTAATTTACGAAGTTTGCAGTCAGGTAAGAACAAGTGCAAAGTGTAGATTGTTGTTATTTGTTCTGTTGAAACTCATTTACTCTTGACTTTTTGTGGCTTCATTCTCTTTCGCTCAACAATAATTTTTCTTTTTTAAAGATACAGTATGTGTTGAGGTCAACTTGAAATAAAGACAGATGTGAATTGTAAAAGTGAGGTCAGAGGTCAAATGTGACAAGATATTTGGATGCAAACTATAATGTGAGATTTTTAATCCCCACCAGTATCATTTCCTAAATGCTGTCAATACAAACAAAGGAAGTCGAATTTTAACCGCCTAAAACCTGGACTCTTTCATGGCATGCATTTTTAATTTCTCTGTGCCATTTGGGCTGATTGGGACCTGATAAATGTAAAAACAAAGAATTACCTGATATTCTTTTTTTTTTTTACCCGCTTTTTGTTTCTGAGAAAAATGAGATCCACATATGAGGACATTCGTTTTAAATTTTGATAGAACAGTGGCAGTATACTGTCCTCGTAAGTGGATATTAGACCTTTGTAGAGCAAAATTTTGTATTTTGGTCTAGACAACCCTAAAATGTGATGTCCATATATGTGGACGCCAGGTCCTAGGAGGTTAAAGATAAAAGACATTTAGAATCTCTATAGATCATTCCCTATATGTTGTCAACAGAAAAAATCAGAGGTTGAAACATAGTTTTAAATAGTTTCTATAGCATTATTATCAGTTTAACCTTCAGATGAGTCTATTGACCTTGACGGAGAGGTCAGAGGAAAATGTGATATCATATTTTTAGTTTTTTATATGGTACTTTCCACAGGTTGACAATACATATCACACTTGTAAGAAACACAATTTCAAGGATATAAGGCTTTTTGTCAAATTTAGACCAATAAATCAGTAAGTTGACTTTGAAGACCTCAGTGGACGTAAGCCAGATTTCAATGGATTGTAAGCGTGAGACAACATAACATCAGAATTCATTCAAAACCATTCAAACTATCGTGTTTAGAGTCAAAACATAACCTCCTTGGCGGAGGTAATGATTCCACTCGATATAGGGCCAATGTAAAAAGCAGCTTACCTTTTCATGTAGGTGCAGTGCACATATGCATATATACAGAGATATTAATGTACCTTAAAAAACAAAACAAATATAGACACATTTTTAACACCTAGTCAACAACATCTGTGCACAGATCTACTGTAGTGTGTGCAGATACTGTTCAAATAACTTTTAGGGTGACTTATCACTGAGAAGGACTTCAGATGTGAGGTAAACACAGTGATAATGAATAAAGCATGCATTGTTAAAAGGTCCTGTCAACCCATCACATCATATCATGATACTTCTTGCAATTCATCTCTTTTGACACATTTATTGGACCTTTGTTCCTATGGCAAGAGCTAAGCTTTGGCAGCATCCCTGTCACCTGCAGCTTTATTTATTTATGTTTTATCAAAACAAATAAACAACAGCTTTAATATTTAATCTTCTGTGCAGTAATGAATTTCCATGTGTCTATTGATCTGTCATATAAGACAAGTACAGTGCCCAACAGGGTGTGAAGCAAACAAAACCATCCATTATAGATGAGCAATCTCCTTGATGGTGTCACATTATTTATGCACCCTGTCTTATGCAGTAGTTTTGATATTTAAAACATTCGTATGATTAACCACATACTGTAGGCCCCATTTTCAAAGCATGTAATCGTCCTCTGCATTTGCTGGAGAAAGTCATTAGAAATGAGAGTGGAATAAGACCCCTTTTGTGTTCTTGTTCCTAGACATGCACATCTGATAAGCAAGTGCAGTATTTGCTTTAGCCAAATGAGTGTGTCTTAAACTACATGTATGTATTTCTGATGCTCATTGCTACTGGTGACCTTTCAAGGGTTTTTCCATTCTCGCCCTATGACAGCTGGGATAGACTCCAGCCCTCATATGACCTTGAACTGAATAAGTTAAGAAACTGGATGGATACGCAAATGGGTGAATGCTCATAGCTAAATAATCTGTCATGCATCACATACTGAATGTAGGAAAAAAAAAAAGCTGATGTTATAAGACCAGACTGCTCACCCACCTCCACATGATAAGCAGTATGTTCAAAGACCCCTAGTGGTGCCCACCAATAACAACCCTGACACCCCACAACAACAACATTCTGGAAATGCCTAGCAGCAAAATAATACATCCAGGACAGTCATGTTTTGATCTTGCAACATCCCACAGTTTCAATTTACCTCAAAGCTCTGGGGCCAACCATTAAACACTCACCATGTTAAACACAACCACACCACTTGCTGGTGCATCCCAAAAATAAACCCAGAATCATCCCCACTTGCTTTCAGCTCTTAAATAAATTATGTGAAGAGACCATGCATTTCACACATGCTGTATTTTAGGTTATATTCACCAGAACACAGAGCAGCAAAGCAAGGGTGAGAACCAGAATCTAACATTAAATTTGTCTTGTTGCATCTTGATGCACGCTCATTCAGTGAGTAAGAAAATCCCAGAAAGTTGATTCTGTTTATCTAGACAATAACCAATTTGTCATAAAATTGATTTAAACACATCAGTTACACATCTTGCATATCATGTATGCACACTGAAAATAAAACATCCAGATGAGCACGATCAACTTTCTGGAATTTGCTTGTAATGTTTGCAAATAAAATCAGTGGCACATTTATAAATTGATAATGAACCCTGTAAAGCGTGAACCATCAAGTAATTGCCAGAAAGTTGGAGTGTTTCCTAAACCTTCTGACAAAGTTTTTTTGTTTTTTTTTAAAGAAATTAATTATCATTTTGCATAGATGACTCTTATTTTGTAGCATTTTGCTACATCTGAAATTTTTGTACACTTAAGTCCTTGCAATTATATTGCACAATTTATTCAGGTTTTTCAGGGAAAATAATAAAACTGATGTAACAGTGTCAAAAACTCAAAACACTTACTTGTATCCCGAGATAGCAAAATATTTGCTTGTGTAGGCTATCGTCCCAAGTCAAAATGAAGAAGCTAACCATTTTCTTGTAAGTGAACAAAGCTAGCATAAGCCAATGTAACTAAATGTTACTATCTGATAGTCAAAGATTTGTTGCCTTGCTTTGTGACAAATAAGTTGTTGTTATAATGATCTCACTGGAAAATTAAACCAAGAAACATCATGTATTGCCACTATCTACTGTATATCTAAAGCTAATGAAGAACTTACAGATTTAGATAGTTAAACCACCACAGTAGCTGAAATATCTATATAACAATTTATAAAAACTGGCATTTTTGTTACAATTTTCTAAAGATTATCCTTCCACTTATCCTTTTCAGGGTCGCGAGGGCGTTGGAGCCTATCCCAGTCTGTTGCAGGGGTAACACATACAACCATTCGCCTTTACATTCACACCTATGGGCAATTTAGAGTTTCCAATTAACCTAACCTAACCTAACCCCACTATCCTAAAGGCAATATTCCAACAAATCTCAGATCAGATCTTAGGAAATATTGGATTGTTCAATTGTTTAGTTGTAGTGAAAAAAGCTCTATGTTTGCACTTTGATTCTGTGACATTGTAAATTTTCTTCGAATCTATTGATGATTGCGTTTAAAGATCAAATCAATATTGCCTGTATTTTGTGTTTGTAACTAATTAGCAAATGTAACCACTAACAGAACTAATCTGGTGATAATGGTAACATGTTAAACAGCAGCATGATAGTATTGTCACTGTGTACCCATTCACAGTTGTTACTGGGAACCTGTGTAGGACTGGGGAAAAGTTAAAATTAGTTCATTTTTATTGAACCAAAAAATTCTATAGCCAAAATGAGACTTGATTTTAAAGGTAGCATTTTGCAGATTTTTTAAATTTGCCTATTTAGGTTATGGCTAGAAGAAAACCTTAACCAAAGATTGGTTGCCGATAACCTGGTGGATGTTAAGAGCTCAAAAAGTCTAATTGCAGCTCTGCCGTGACCTGCTGAAGTAGACATGACTTGTTACATGTCTCTACTTTCACAATGGAAGAGGTATATTCATTGTAAGATGAACTGTTCCTTTATTAAGAGTTGTAATTCTGTGCCTACAGCTTTATGTTTCTCGCCCAAGGATGGAGAATGATGCCTTCAAGTAGAAAACTGCTGTGAAGGAGCCTTTGTTATGCCAAAAATATGATGTTATGAGGACAGGGTGGCCCACACCACTCACAATTTGTGAGCTATTATTAGAAAGAAGTGTCATAAGAAATCACATTTGAGGGATTTAGACATACCATTTTTATACAGTATGTGAGTACGTATACCTCTTGTAATTCTGACAGTGTTTTCCAAGAAATGCTATGAAAAGATGATCGTTTGGTTTTCATACAGTTTTTGTGTTCTATGCATCTTGGTACACAACAGTGTGACACACAGTGTGCTCGCTGTTCTGGTTATATTTTTAAAGCTCTTACCAGTGGGACTCTCTAGCATCCAACAAATGTAAAATTTATGTCCCATGAACTTGTGAAACTGAGAATTTATGTCCTCCAGATTGTTATCAGCAGAGTATGACAAGCAGGGAAACTGAGAAAATGACGAAGCAGCACGACCTGTTGTCTATGTTGAATCTTGGTGAGAAATTCTTTTTTGCTCTATGCCCACGTACACAACAGCTGTAGCCTTTTAATAAAGTAGCGGGTGGCCTTGGTTTTCTCTGAACTGAGGTTTGTCAGAGGTTTGTGTGAACTCATATGAGTGGATATGTGTGTGTCTGTAAGCACTCAGCCATGGCAGGCGACTGATTGATGGCTGAGCAAGTCCAGGATGCTCCATGGCTGCTACAGATTGGCACAGCGGAAAGCTGGCAATGGAAGTGCTGTGAAACACACACACACACACACGTACAGGACATACACGACACATACACACAGTCATCTTTTTTTTTCAGATACACCAGACCAATGACACAACATCCCAGGATGGGAAGGTTGTCGCCCACATGCCCTCCACATCTTGTCGACGGTTGAACCTGCCAAGTGTCGTTTTTAAATGCCAGAATGGAACGGTGAACATATGGAGACAGGGTTAAGATTTACAGGTTGTTTCTAGGACATACAGTATCTTAATTTTACCATTTTAAACATTTTATACTAAAATTATATCTGAAAATATTTTACTTAAGGGAAGTGAAACATACAATTTTAACAGTACACCAAAATATTTGCTCATGCAAGCTAATTTCTTTCAATATTAAACTCAGACAAAGGTGGTATATTAAAGATTTATGATCGCTTTAAGATGCATACATTTGTAGACATTTTGAAGTATTGATTTTAGCACTGTGGTCCTTGCCATGTGTTATTTTTGGACAAGATAGTGAATTGCTAAGTTATCAGCTGGCACTAATAAGGCTGGTTAGGAAACTGCATTCATAGACTACATGGGTGCACTGGACTGGAGCAGATTTTGTGGACAATCTGTACTACACTGTAGGAAATAGCATTAGTCAGGCCATTTATACTTACTTTTTTTTTTCAAGAGGTACCGACACCACAAACATTGATACAAAATATCAGGTAATGCTACTGAACTTGGTTAGCAAACTGCAACCTCAGATGAGACTGACTAAATACTGAGAAACAGGTAGAAAGCGAGAGCGAAGTATAGAGAGAGAGAGCGAGGGACACAGAGAGAGAAAGAGAGATCCATGGAGACAAGACAGAAACAAAAACTTGACATTCACAACCAGACATAACTGACTACACACAGGGGATGCTGGGGAGGACACACAGAGGCAAGACCAGGACATGAAAGGGAAAAAACTCAAAGAACTAAGGGCAGGTACCAGAGCAATCAAAACTGAACATAAGAATCACATGATTCCCTAAAGAATGAACAAGACCAAACAATGCAAAACACAGTACGAAATGAACCTCATGAACCCAAACAAACTCAAAACACTGGGTCAAAAAACCCAGGACCATGACACTGGTCTCCTCAACTCCCAGACATTTACACATTGTTGTTACAAGAAAAGGAGATGCTACACAGTGGTAAATGTGGCCCGGTCTGAACTTCAAAATGAGAAAATATTTTTCTTAAAGTGGGCAGTTTCCTCATTTGAAATATTTGATATGTTTTCTTTGTTCTGTTGGGAATAAAAGCTGGGTATATGAGATTTGCAAATCTTTGGATTCTCTTATTTATAAATGTATACCAACTTTTTTGGAATTAGGGTTTATACAATTAACCACACAGCAAGCCATGTTATTTGTCAGATAACAGCATTAAACTGTTTTATAGGGCACCGATACCACAAACACAGCTGAGAGGTCCAGTTCACTGACTCCAGTTAGCTGAGGTGATGCCTAGCAGGCAGCTAGTGCCTTAGTCAGTACCCACAGTCATATGGAAATTAGCTACAGAGACAAAAAAAATGTTTTATCATATCAGCCCATAAACATATTTTTATTTCTACTACAAAATTGGCCATTTTAATTTAGGACTCTGGGGATGGTTGCATTTTGATGCCTGATTCAATATGTTATTTGAGGAACTGAACTTCTTCTCCTTCCTTTGGAATCAGATGTCACCATTTGATTTAGAATTGAAAATGGGCCTCTAAACCAAACCAACCAAATTTCCCATTGTGTGACAATTAAAGGAATTAAAGGATTATTCTAAAGTGGCCATATGAGTGTACAAATATACATTGTTATGAGAAAAAGTAGGAGATCTTATCGTTTATATCAAGTGAAATCTAAGTATCTATTGTCCATTGTTACTGTTGACAATTACGTATAAATGTGTTCAGGCACATTTGTTCCTCCTTTACCTTCAGGTAAAGAAATCTAGCCGTTTCCAGGGAAACCATAATAGGTAAATCACTCCAATATTGTTGGCATCTTAATTTATAGGTACTTTCATCTGAAAGTATCTATAAATTAAGACAGAAAGGAAGCATAATGACTTGAGGTGTCAGAAAAGTCGAGGGTTTCAAGAGAAATGAGACACCTTCAATTTTAGTAGTTATTAAAGTATGTGGAACAAAATATCCCCAAACTGCTATTGTTGGGATAGAAATGTGCTGCTGCCTCCAGCAGATTCTGCACAGCACACATACAGGATGCATTAATACACTGAAAAAAAGCATAAAAACCTCCAGATACACTCATGCTCCAAACAAGTGTGCAAATGCAAAGAAATATTCCTGCAAATATGCAAAAAAACAGTCAGCAAGAGAGGGGAAAGTGGCTATACTGTAGAACCATGTAGTCTTTTTTGTGTTTTGTTTTTTTTCCAGTTGCACATGAGTCTTCCTTGTTATCACCTCAGGTGACAGAGTTTATTAAAGCAGTTGATAACCCAAGTTCCTTAGACATGCAATAAAACCGAGCTTCATCAGTTTGGTTTATTTGCCAACTAAAAGAGAACGTGAAGAATTAAAGGTGTAATTGAGTTGAAGTTCTATGAAATGAAAAATGTGATTCCACCTTGTATTTCTTTGACAAACTACTTCTATGCTGCAGCAGAAACCATAAATAAAACTTGCACATACTCATATCAAAAGACATCTCTTAGAGAAATTGTGTTTCACGTCTTCCAGGCTAAATATTCTCAATAACTTGTATGTGATGTGTTGTACTCTTTTATAACTAATTGGCTTTGCCACAGATATTCAGGAGGAAAGAGAATCTTTGCTTAAAGTGTTTAATTTTTTATTTAATTTTGTTGGTGTTTGCTAGACATTTTTTGTTCCTAAGGAATGGAGCCTAATGACTTTCGTCAAGCCTTGAGTTTTGTCTAGTACAGACCTAGGCATTGTAAGGCCCAAGTGCCACATTCAGTCCATTGGTTCTCCTTGACTGGCCCACGTGAGGTCTATAGTAAACCAAGATTCCAGCATAAATAAGTACATATCATGCAGTTTGTCTTATTTCAGCCACTAAACACCATGCAAAATTTAAAGGTTTTAACAAGACATGGACTTCTAAGTAATTATCAGCTGACGTTAATGGTAAAGCCATGTGCATTTGTGGTGGAGAGCAGATACGAATTGACATTTGCAATAACCATTACAAGACTAAACATGCAGAGAAATGCACTTGAACTCGTGAACTTTTCTGATGTAGAGGACACGTACCTTTGCTACCTTTGTTAGAAAAACTCCAAAAGCAACAAGTACTTTTAAGCTAACTTTACAAAACCAGTGATGGAGCAGTCAAGAACAGCTTTGTGATTTTGACAAAATTGCATTTAAGTTTTCAATTGAACTCCAGCTACCCACACTTGGTTTAGCACCACTTCAAGATTTATAGTTTTCAGTGACTGTCAACAACTGTTTCAATAAGGAGAGATTATTTGAAAATAAGGAACAGTATTTATTGATGAACTGAGATGGAATTATAAAAGTCATTGGACAACTAAACTCAGATGAAGCAAAATAGCGCAGCAGTGTCTCCAACAAAGTTAGGAAATGGGACAGGACTCTGAAGTCTAGAGTTGGTCATCACAGAAGTCATCAGGCAAGAGCAGAAAACCAAAGCAGTCTGATTTTTCAAGCCTGAACTTTTGCTTCACAGGGATTGCTTGCACAAATACTGACCTACCAAACTCAGATTGTTAATCTCAGACATACAGCTCTGACCTAGCCCCCATTCTTCTGGGTGAGTCAATTAGAAGAAAGTATGCTTAAAGACAGAGGGGAACCTAAGGCAAAAAAAAGGATCATTCTGAACTGTGAATCATGCATAGCTACTCTTTTATAGTCAAAGAATAAAAATGTGGCATTGGACATGCAGAAGTTCATTACAATTCTGACTCCAGCTGTTGCACCTCAGTTGAGAACCTTACACTGCATTGTGCATCAGACAGTGTTGCATCAAACTAAGTGTGGAGCTCAAAACTACAATGGACGGCGTTATGGCTACAATTAATTTTATTCGCTCAAAAGTCTGCTGAGCACCATGACCTGCTATTGCACAATGACGTCAGGTGGCTGTCCACAGCAAGGGCACTGGAGCATTTCTGTGATCTCACAGAGGAGATCACAACTTCCCTGTGCAACAGCAGGCAAAAAAAGCCGAAACAGCAGATGTGACCATTGTCCTTTAAAATGTGTCTGGTTCAGATTGATTTTATTTTGAAAGGGAATTATCAAAATGTTTGTTTGTTTTTATTTCAAATGTGCAAAAAAAAAGTTTAGTTATACCGGTAGCTCCCTTTTTGTAAGGATCTTTTGGTGTGCATTTGCGAGAGGTCACTAGATTTACAGGGAAAAAAAGAATAAACATTACTAGTTTTTCAATACACTTGTGTGGGCTTGAAATTTATCATGATCTGCTGCCTACTGGCTGCAAAACAAATACCGCCGGTGCGTCGAGCCACCTGGGGGGCTCTTCAACTGGTGGGGGAGGTTGTCACATCTTGCAGGAGCTCTCCTTAGGCTTTTAAAAAAACAAGCACGTCCATGCTCACAGGTGAACACACGGGTGATCACACCCACAGACTACACCCTTTTTGGCTTCTACCTCAAAGCACACTGTGTGCTGTCGATCTTACGTGCTGCACAATAATGTTTAATATTTAGTATTTACTGTCATATTCCCATAGATCATTGTGATGTTGTTTATTCTATTACTCTGGTTTTCTTCTGCTTGTTTTCTTTTTTCTTTCTCAGCAGGTGATCCAGGTGATCGATATATGCATTTTTTTTCTCTGCTTACACTGTAAACCCGGATAAGTTCAATACACTTAAATCGTTTGAGGAAACCGATTCCCTTCAAATGATTTGAGTAATCACCCCAAAACAAAAAATTAACTGATTTAGTCAAGTAAACTTAAAAGTAAAATTGTCACAATTTACTATATTGAGTCATCGCTACCTAAAGTGTTTAAGTATTCAATATTTCAAAAATAATTTGTTTAAGTACAGTTAACTTAATACTAATAGAAAAAACTAAATTGTTTAAGTGGTGCTAATATTACAAAACTCACTTTTTTGCGTAGTGTTTAATTAAAAGCGTCTTTTAATTAAATGTATTATTATTACTAAAACTTAATATGTCAAGGCAAACACACTCAAAACCAAAGACCACTAAAGTGGTTTTTTGTTTTTTGTTTTTACTTTATTTATAACAAAACAAGACTTTTGTTTTCCTTTGAACAGTATTCCAATTTTTACACATGGCGCTTCTAAGAAGACATTTCTTTCAGAAACAAACACAATATTTCAGTTGTTCCTAGCCACTTTTTGACAAGAATTTATTTGTGGTCTCTGAGGTAGTTTTTTTTGAACAGTAAGTTTTTTGTTTGCACAATTGGACTTCCAATAAAACATTTTCTTTAAAACAATCCTTTTAAACAGATAAAACTGTGTATCACAAGTAAAGAACTTTGGTGCGATACTCTGGGTAACAAGTTGTAACAGTAAAACTTATTTTCACAAATATTTTAACTTGGAAAAATAAAAACTATGGAATAAGGAATGGCCCCAGCGAGACAATGAAATTAAAGGAATAGTTCACTGATTTTACATAATAGGATATGTTCTTACCTTAGCTTTGACGAGTTGATGTGTACCAGTCTTGTCTTTGTGCGTGCCCTCAGTCATGCAAATGGAGCAAAGCCTCTCCCATATATTCCAAATACCTCCACTTTTTGCTCCTTTTAGAAGCTACCGAGCTCCCCCACGTTTTCCCTATTTATGTAAAATTACATGAAAAGTGACACTCTCCAAGTTTAGTTTAACTAAATTTAACGTGTGGATTTTCTAAGCCGATAAGAAGGGGTACTATGTTACAAGGTGTAATAACACTGTAGGAGCACTTCTTCATCCCCCCAGTAACTCAATCTATGCTCCAGAGTGCACTAGGGTTACTGCGCGCTTGTAATATAGTGCCCCTTTTTATCGGCTTAAAAAATCTATACGTTAAATTTAGTGAAACTAAACTTAGATAGTGTAACTTTTCATGTAATTTTACATAAATAGGGAAAACGTGGAGGAGCTCGGTAGCTTCTAAATGGAGCAAAAAGTGGAGGTAGTTGGAATATATGGGAGAGCCTTTCTCTCGCACAAAGACAAGACAGGTATGCATCAACTCTTCAAAGCTAAGGTAAGAACATATCTCAGTATGTAAAATCAGTGAACTACTCCTTTAAGCCCTGGTTTTGCCATCCACTAAAAACAAAAAAAGACAATTACAAACACAATAATGACTTCCTGAACTTGAGAAAAAGCTGCTCAATGAAGAGTGAACATTCAATGTATCTATGCACACATTGAAAGCTCATTTTTTAGCCTTTGGAGTTTTGGAGGAGGATCGTTTCGTCCCAGATTCAGCATAATCTGCTGGATAAACAGGAATGTATTCTTCATGCACTTTGGGTACTCCAAGTGGAGTGCATAAGTCAGTCCAAACAGGAGACACATTGCCAAAGGAAGACTGCAGATGGAATCCATTACCACATTGTCCTCTAGAAGGATCCCCAGCTGGGAGGGGTTCAGTTCTTGCTCTGGACTTCTGTTTTCACCATTGAAGATGATTCCTATTGGGATTTCAAGGTCACAGTCAGCAGCATTCTACAGGGGGGGGGGGGGGAACTGTGAGTTAACCTGTTGGTGGAGAGTAACACAAGTATAAAAGGTCAAAGTATTGTATTTCTATAAATGCTGTTTATTATTTAAGTACAAGTTAATTGTTCAAATTAAAAAAAAAAACAGGAAAATTTGAGGAATCTGTAAGGCTTATTGTCATTATACAACTGTATAATGAAGTTTGTCCTCTGCATTTGACCCATTCTTCAATGTTGATAAGGCAGCAACCCGTCAAGAGAATGGCGCTGCAGCGGCGCACATGTTAATAAAGTAAACTTTACGAGAGGCCGTACAGGTGCAGAGGAGCGGTGTTCAGCCCCTCGAGCCTCAGCGAGGGGCTGAGCGTCAGAGCTCGGCTGTGCAGAGAATAATGACAGGTTTATTTGTCCGTGTGAACGGCTGGAGGTGCCCGGCCGTGCTCTGGTCCTCCTCCTCTGACCGGGGCCGGAGTCCGGACCCGGGCTAACCCTGAACACGGTTTGGATGTGCTCACATCACACAATGGAACCGCGCGGTTTGGATGGACGAGGAAGATGCTAGAACCATTACGCATGAGCAGGGGTTAAGGCTGTGAGGGTTACAGCCTTAAAACATTTATAATAAATACTTTTCACTACTTTGCGGATTTCACTTATTGCGGGTTGTTTTTGGGACGTAACCCCCGCGGTAAACGAGGGTTCACTGTAGATTGAATTAGCGTGCACATTTGCGTAATGTAACATGCAACTATTTTTGCTTAAAGTTGAAATACAAAAATTTAACTCACCAGTTTGCGTGGAGGTTTGAGGAAAAGTACTCCCTATCGACTGTAGAGTGAAACAAACATGTCCAATCCCAGGCAAAACCACCAAAAACGACTTGTCTTAATTTTTCCTGACAAACAAGTCCAGACGTCTCTTCGGTTCCAGTGCCGGGAAAAATATGGGAGGGGCAACAAAAACTTAAAAATAGTGAAAGTGCTTTCAACTAAACATGATCAGTAAACATCAAATTTACTTTTATTATTTGAGTGTTGAGTTTAAAACTTATTCTCTTATAAAAAATTGAACTTAAACTATTTATTAGAATAAACTTAAAATAGAAAGGACCATGTTAAATGTATTCATTTTAGTGCATCACATGCAAAACAACATAGGTTAAGTGCAAAAAGCTTCCACCAATGAGTTCTGTCTGACACAGTTATATGATTTTAGTTTTACAAAGAAAATTAATTACCATCAGTGATTATAGCTAAACCATTTGAATGCAAATAACTTTTGGGATTACAGTGTATTCTGTTGGTTTTTATTTTTTGCCCTTCTCCCCCATCCCTCTTTTCAGCTGTTTTTCTTTCCCTCTTTCTTTTTCCCCTTGTTTCCCCCAGTCAAGTCTGTCCCATATTCAGCAAGTGAAAATAAAATAAACAATAAAAGGTGAATCAAATGGACCATTCCGGCAAGGCTGGGATGGTCAATTTGGTAAAGTAAATCCGTTGGGGATCTTTCTTCGCCTTTAGACAATAATTCTGATGGCAAAAGAGCCAAACGGGACAGGTAATAAGAAAAAAAAAAAAATCTGGCCCAACTAACTTTTTAGTTGAATAGCCGTGCACTAGGCTTATGATTAGACACCTGCAACATTAAAGGCATTGGCCTCAACCTCAGCTCTACCCTCTTGTCTGCTAATAAACAAAAATGTTAAGCTACCATGCTAAACTAAAATAAAGAATCATCTGTAAACTTTCCAGATCTAAGACTTCTAACCAAAATAGGGAGAACTCTAGGTAAAGCTTTCCATCCAGACCAACTCTTTCACTGGACTTTCTTGACTTTCACACCAGGGACCCAATTGTGAGCCATACCCATATGGAAAAGATATATAAAATCTTTTAAAGTTTGTATCTGTCTTAACTTAACTATTTCTTTTCCATATCGGTACAAACCTCAGATTTCCAGACTTCATTCGTGTGGTTGATGTTAGTTATGAATATATGTTGGTAGATATGTTATTTGATTAGAGTTACTATTACACTATAGACTATTTCACAAATTCGCATGAGAGTTTGTGAGTTCGTCCACTAGACATGACTAAGAGGTGGTTGGGGTGGATGGCTGGGTATACTCATTTCTAGATTTGTGCTTGAAAAGCATTAGTCTGGTTAAATTTTATATCAGTAGCAGGTGGAAAAGAAATACAATATTTACCATAACATTTATCAGTGAAATAAACCACTGTCTATATAAAGACAAGCATTATCAAGCCAAAATGACTGTTTGTTTTTGCATTAACCCACATTATTTTGAAATTGCAAAAATAGTAGAAGACAAATCTCTGTATATTCCACAGGTTTTTGGACAGGCTTTATCCTTTTTCTGTTGCCTGTAGGTAAATACATCATTACATTTTTCATCGAATTCATCATTAGCAAGGCTTAAATAACACTGCCAAACGAAGCAGAGCTGGTGTTTCCAGGACGTTTTCAAATTATGAAACAATCAAGCTGCTGCTGCAGGCTCTCCGTTAGTCAACATTTTCTGTCAAATTTCTCCAGTGCTGTGTAAGCTTGAGACAGAGATGTGGCTACACAAGATTACTCTCAAAATGCTGTTTCATAAATGAGCGATTCAGTTGCATCATGATCTCTGCCAGCAGCACATTATGGAGACATAATGGCTGAGCAGGCTGTGGAACAAAAACGGGGCTGGAAGAAAGCTGGATACCTGCAAGAGATTGTTGTGATAAGCCTTGGTAAGTTCCAACATTGATGTTTATTTATCACTCTAGAAACACCTTGAACTGGATCTTTATCTTTTTCTTCACAGATATGTTTTTTTGTGTGTGTCTGTGTGTTGGTACACTAACGCACTTGATAATTCAGGATATCAACCAATGTCCTTTTAATTCACTCATATGATTCAAAACACAGCAAGCTGTCCACTGCCTCGAGCAAAGACAGTGAGCTACTCATCATTCAGTTCAGCTCCAGTTCAGCTGATGCTGAATGCCATGAGAGAAATTGTGCTAAATCACTTGGCTAAGCACAATAACCTACAAATCCTGCACAGGCCATGCACGCTACACACTGAGCTGGAGATTTCACACTGTGATCCTCCTTCTCCTTTGGCGCTCAGGAGGTGAGGAACTCCTCCCACAGAGTCTTTGTAAGTGGGTTGATATTGACTAAGGAAGTTTAGGAGGTCTGGTCATAGGAGTGAGTGACCCTTAGTGCACCCACGCCACGCTGGTAACATCTTACTCTTGAATTTTTACATAGAGAGCCTCTTGTTCATTTGGCTATATATAGGATTCCCCCCCCCCAGACATTAGGTCTTGAATCTGCAGATGGTTACAGTAGCCTCAAGGTTTAAATTGTTTGCTTGTAACTAGAAGATGAAAACTGGAGGAATTGGACACAGTCTGGAAGTACACAGAGGAAAGAAATGTTCTTTCATAACCACAGTAAAAGTGATCTTGAGCAGCATGGCATCTATCTGATCGGCTTCTATTTGGATTTTTAAGGCCCACCCCCTTGAGGTCTACAGAACTGAATGCGAGAAGTAACCCTAATCATAATAATAGCTCTAAATTTTTGAGAAACAAGGTCTTCTAGAAAAATACCTCTTGGCATCCGCTAAATTGGGATCAACCCATTTACCAGGTAGCTACCTGCTAAACAGGCAGAAACTAGAAGATTTTACTGTTCAAATCAACTCTCTTATATGTATTTTTGTTCAAAGAGTTCTTGTAATAAGATTTCCATCTGGGCATGCAAAACAGGTGGAAATTCCATCAAAAGGGGAAGATCTAAACCTAACCCACCTGTCAAATGTGAAGAGGTTAAAAGGGAAGACATCAGAGAGTTAGCTTGTTTGTTCAGCAGTGCCTTAGTAAAGCTGGAACAAGTCTACATGTTACTCACAGCACTTTCCCCCTCCAACAGAGAAAGGCAAGAAAAACACTGTGTAGAAAGATAGGGTATGGGGCTAGAGATCACTTTGATTAAGCATCAGCAGATGTTCTCTTGGCTTTATCAGACTTGGCTCTATCTGTCTTCCCACTTCCTCACCATCCTTTTGTTCTGTTTCATCCATTTTAATTCCCGTTATCTGGTTTGAACTAATCTGCCTCATGTTACTGATAGCACACCTTTTGATAGGTATCCTTTTGATTCCTCAGAGAACAATGGAGGGTCATCTTCTTCCGAAGGCTTCTCATCACCAGTCCACAACAGCAGGTCACACACTCTGCAGAACATTGGCAGACACACAAGCACATTCATGCCTCTCTCTTCCGATAGAGTTGAGTGTAATATGATTACGGGCTGTCCCTCTGTGACCTGCGCATTTGCAATCTGACTGCATTCTGCCAAGACTGGCTGTTTGTACTAAAAACTTTAACAACTCACCCACTCTTCACTGGGCACATTTGTCAATTTATTAACCAAGCAGCTATTTGCAAAAAGCTTCAAAAGGTTCTCAGTTACAGCATTAACTTCACAATTTTATCCCAGAAGCAAACCACACAAACATTTCCAAAGCTTCCAGCTAAATTTGAGATATATTTGAGGTCATTTTACACTTCTCAAGGACTTATTCTCGCCAGGATTTTTTGGCATTCTGTGGAGGCTGTTTGAGCTGAAATCTGCTGAATTCTAGCCTTGGGGAGACCTCACCAGGCCTGTGCAGCTTGTCTCTGTGGTCTTCACGTCAAAACAGGAGCCTTGACTCAAAAAGAATTATCAAACACAAATACATGTCTTACAGAATAACTATGGAGAAACTTTAGAAACCATGGTTTTTAAAGCTTGATTTTCCTCTTTTGTGTGTGAAACTGAGAAGCCTGTGCAACATTCATCTGTCCAGATGTATAAAGCATCACAAGTTAGGGAATGAATATCTCAAGCGGCCAAATTCTGTGAAAGCCTTGAAGCAGCGTGTATGCCGCTTCGCGTTTCAGCATAATGCACTGCAGCTTTGAGCTTCAAGAGTGTCAGCATAATTCATAAACATTTTCAGAATTCCAAAGATAAGGAAACTTACTAGCACAGCTTAGTGATGCAAGTTGTTGGAAAGGGTCGAATGAGTGATTAAAATGTCGGCATATTTTACCACAAGCCAAAACAATACATGTTCGTTAAAGTCAGACTATACATGCCAGCTATAGACCTGTTATACAATATTCAGAAACTGTTTTGAAGAATGTTTTTGAAGGTTTTTTAAGCTCATATTATTAATTTTAAATTGATCTTTATTGTAATTAATTAAAATAACTTCATTTGGAAATGTGGTCCATCGATGACAGACTGTTATGGAGAATGCTGATTGTCCAAATGGAGATCTACCATGGGATATTTTGAAGTTGCCATTCACCAGTCTTGTAGTGTCTCTATTACTTGTCTTGTCTTTGGATGCATAAAGAAAGAGGAGGTTGACTGTTTGTGCATTTGAAACCTAATTTAAGAAAACTCGAAGCTAAGTAGATGATATTTATGATGATATTTATGTTTTTATTCAGTCATCATGCATTGCACAGACTGTGCAAAACAATTCATTTAAGCGCTACACATGTACTACAAACAGTGACTAAACAGGCTCAGCATAAAGCAATGCTTACATATGCCTTATTATTAAAGCTACTCTCCCTTCTGAGTAGAAAAAAAAAAACATCAACATCAAGCAATAATATTCTCACCTGCAATGCTAAAAAAAAAAAGCTCTGTACTGTAGAATACATTAATAGCAGAGCTGCCAGAGTAAGTATGTAAAAAAGCTCAAATTAACCTTAACCGTCTTTGTAATAACACAATTTAAACTGTGGATCTAAAATTGCTCAACAAAGAAAACACTATGTGTTTCCCCATCGTGTTTTCTGATGGGGGAAACACATAGGGGCAGTTATTTTCGAATTCAGTACAATAATTTTATGTCGGAGCCACTGATGGTTATCATGGAAATATGCAGTTAGAGTTGTAATGTCCTTACTAAGAGGCAGTAGGTAGGTACATCAAATATTTAATCAACATGTCAGCAGCTCAAAGGATTTAGACATACATACTGTTCTGCGCATAATAACAGTAAAGAAAAGTGAAAATGTCTTGTTGTAAGACTGCGCTGAGGTGGCTACAATAAACATCAGTAACTCAAATAACCACATTACCACCAATGTCTGCAGAAGCCTACCTCTGGACATGCAGCACACTGAATCTGAAAGCAGAAGGACTACAGCAAGAGAAGACCACATCGGGTGCTGTATGTTCCCCAAGGTAAAGACTGAAACTGATACAATATAACTGGCAAAATCCACAGCAACTGTGTGATGATGTCATGTCATTATGGACCAAAATCTCAGAGGAATCTTTCTAGCACCCTGTTGAATCTAGGCTATGAAGAATTAAGGCATTTCTGAAGGTAAAATGAGGTCCAGCCCAGTACTAGCAAGGCATACCTAATGAATTGGTTGGGAAATAACTGCTTTGACTGCATAAAACTTGCAGTCAGCCTCTGGGCATTTGGCCCTGATAAACAGACTATAAAAGCAAACCTCTTATTTGAAGATATGACTCAAATCAATCAACTGCCCATAAATGTAGACAGTTTAGACAGGACTGTACTTTAACTAACAGTGTCAGATGCTTTTTTGAGACCAGAGAACACTGCTCTCATATCATTTACACCATTCAAAAAGTACTTAATATGTTCAACAAAATAGTTGTTTGCAGTTGCTGTTTCATATGAACAATTTTATTAGTCTCTAGAAGGTGAACTAGCTGTGCTGCCACAACTTTTTAAGGACAGCACAGGACGGAAATAGGGTAAAAAATTACATATCAAATCTCACCTTAACCCTGCTTGGAAAACTGGTGCAGCTTTTGGAAAAATTTTTCCAGTCATTTAGGAATCTGCTGTTTCTGATAGATTTGTGAGATGTGTCACCAGTTTTATTAATGAAGTCTTTTGTCAATAAAGTTTTTAATGAAAGCCAAATATGTCTTTTTGCCCTAGACTAGATCATTGATTCTTGCTTTAATGAAACTTTAATTTAATTGGTTGCCTCTCTCAAACAGAAATTTTGAAGAAGTTGTTTGGTAGCATTGTATGTACTCACAGCCATATCTGTGTGCCTGAGTTGACCATAGTACGGATATTCCAAATGTATGTCATCATGAAGATGCCAAGACCAGAGAAGGCAAAAATAACAATTATACGTCTTGCAAACATACTATGCATACTAAAGGTGGGTATCCATACAATTGTTACTGAAGTCTTGTTATTCAGACTTGAGCTATGTGTAGTCACTGTTATTGTAGTAGCTGTTTTGAAACTGGTTAAAATAAGTGACGGGTGGCCCTGACTAAGAAACCAAGGAGAATGCCCCCTCACAGTATACAGACTTGGCAGTCATAAGGTAGGCTGTGCTAAAACATATCCTGCTTTAACATCCTTTTTAACTCTGGTGGCGATCATCATTTACAAAATGAGAATTCATGTTATTCAGTAACACTTCAAGCAACCAAAAACTCATCAGGAACATGACCATAGTGTGTACTGAGGTCACAGAGCAAGGGAGTGGATGTTTTTCTATAGAACTCTGTCTGGCAATTGGTCATCAGCAAGAACTTTTTTGCAGGTTTAAGGTACTCATGCACTGGCTTCACTCTTCAGACCAGGACCCAGTCTGAGGTGCAAAGCAAGTTGGACACCTAGGATATGTTTATGCCATTTGGCTTCACCTATCCGCACACTGGCATTCAGGATGAGAAGTCACATGATGGTGGTTGTCAACTCAATAACTCAGGGTTTATCGATCTAACTATGAGTGCATTCACATTCAGGAGTTGGAATGTACGCATCTGAGCAGTCACAAAAGTGGTTAGGTATACTGGCATTAGAGCAACTGAATTTAGAAAGGAAGATAAAACTGCAATATTAGACAAATATGAAGAGGATACACAAATGATACAAATGTAAAACAACAGAGCTGATGCAGGTGAGTCAGTGCTATAACAGTCTATAATAGGAAAAGCACTATGCTGCAGTTTAGTACTAAAACTACTAGATTAATTTGGCAGACTATATTAATGATTTTTGTCAGTATTTGAGGCCAGAAAGAAAATTACATAAAAATGACAATTCTGTAAGTAAATGGAATGTCAAAGCCATTTCAGTAAGCCTCAGGCAAATCTGATTGATTAGAATTGTTGTTCTGTTAATATTTCTTTAACCCTCTGGGGTCCAGGGTATAATTGGCCGTTTTTGGATTTTACCTCTATATTTCAACTTTAAAATATGTTTTTCTTGCCTTGTTTGGTATCATTATTTTCAGCACAACCTCAAATATCTGAAATTTGAGTTATTTTTTCATTTTGGTATACTATATTAGCACAGTTGATCTAAATTCAGACAAAAAAAATCAAAATCCGAGTAGAAAAAAGTTATATTTTTTACTGTAAAACCCACAAACATTTTTAACGAATCATTTTCATAACTTGAAATGCAAATAGAAATTGTACATTTCTAAAAATTATGCACAAGTTTTGCAAACAACAAAGTTATATGGTACTATTTACCTAAAAATGCAGCCAAGGCCTCAGGCGTTTTTTATATAACCATTTAAATCTATTTACAGAACAATCAGGTGTTCTGCATCAAATAAGGCGGCACACAAATTATTTGTGCCAGTCCAAAAAATGTAGTTTGTGTTCAGTATAAGACAGAAGAGAACACCACAGGCCTAAACCCTGCCGGTCTGACAACAGTAGGTGCATCAGTCCAGTTTTCCACATGGGAACAGCGTTTACACTGGAATCTGCCTTTGACGGCTTTTTTTAGAGCAAATATGAAATTCAGCAGTATAACTGACACACAATACAAAACAATAACTACACAACAAACTAACTATAGCCTCCAAACACGCTAAACGTTACTAATGTCTCACATATGAAAACTCGCTCTCTCTCTCTGTCTTTCGCTCGCCTGCTTTCTGTCGCGGGTGTCACTCCTAAAAGCTTCCCCTTCTCCCTAAACAACCAAATGTCACATGTTGCCTTATCATTTTTTGATTGGCTGACATGGTAAAATCTAACACTAATCCGGTTGTTCAGTGATGACGCGACGAATCCTACTTCCGGGTCTAAAGTAGTCTGCGTTTAATATGGCTTTTGTGTTGTTAACATGTTTAATGTTATGTATCTATTTGATCTCAAAAAGCTCCTAAAACAGTCAGTGATCCCTTTTGACCTCCCTTGGCTTTTATTACCACTAATAATTTATTTAAGCTCAGTTTTTAAAACCTTAGGATGTAACTACAGCCCAGCCCATGCAGCAGTATATGAATGACTAACCTCGTATTGTGGATGGATTATCTCAGTTGTTCTCCTGGCTGAAGTTTGGTCCTTTTACAGCATCCTGCCATGCGATTACATTTGTTTCTGACCACCGAGAACACTCACGTTAACTTTTATCGAGTGAAAAAAAAGTTAGCTTGTTTATATTATGCTAACATAGCTGTGTCGCTAGCGGTCACGTAGCACATCATTATATAGGCTACCAGCTAGCCCAACTTCAGTAACCCTACAAACGTCACTGCTGTTTAGTTTTCTGTCTTCATTTATGCTGGAAGTGATAGTAGAGCTGTACGTTTTAATTTGTTTCCAAAACCCCGCAGTCAGGACATGCTATATTGTATTTAGATAGAAGCTAGCGAGCTGACTCCCTGCTAACTTCTAACTCCGTTAAATGTCATAAATTCCGTTTTCATGGATGCCTGGATGTTAAACTCAATTGTTACACCTGGTAGAGCAGAAGGCTGATCATTTTATTAAAGATGAAAGACTTTAGACAGTTTTTCAACTCTCAGTAATGCCACAGTGATCGTTTGATATATGGACCTGCAGCGGAGTTTAGACCCAGACACGGCTAGTGACGTCAGACTGAACAACCGGATAGGGAAGAGGTGTTTTTTTTTTCTTTTTTCACTGGCAAGCGGAGAGTGTTTGCTAGCGTGGTCTGTAGAAAACGCAGTTTTTACCGTTCTTCCCGCTGTAAATGCCACTGTTTTGTTCAGAGAAAAACATCGCGTGTATTTTTTTATCATAACTCTGGTTTTACGTGGCCCATCGACACAATTCACAAACTGGTGTATAGTTTGAAGTCCGCACTTTCGACTCAAGTTGAAATGGAGACTCTGACGTGCTGCATCTTGTAGTTGTGTCGTCTTAAATCGGTCATGTGATTTTGACGCGCCGGCGCGTCCAGCGACCCCAGAGGGTTAAGACAGTTTTAGTTTTTTCACCTCCAGCGATGTTGAAAGGTATGTTCCTGGTGACTGATTTGCTAGTCATTTAAACAAGAACAAAAATTAGACTAGTCTATGATAGTGGAATAGTCTAAAAGACAGAAAACTCTCAAATCTTTTAAAACAGTGCACAACTTAAATGTATAAATTAAAACTTTGCAAAAAATAAATTTCTGTGTCTGTTTTAGAAGCTGCACAGTATGAAAGTCTTAACTAATTCCTTGTCAGTCACAATTTAAATGCAGAGGAAAAGTGTTGCACTTTGTTTAGCTCAGTTCATTTCAATTCTGTTTTATTTATATAGTTCCAAATCACAACACCACTTGCCTTGAGGCACTTTGTAGTGTGAGGTAAAGGCCATACAATAATCCAGGGAAAACCATCAACTATTAGATGGCCCACTATGAGTAAGCACTTGGCGGCAGTAGGAAGGAAAAATCCCTTTTAACAGGAAGAAACCCCTGGTAGAACTAGGCTCAGGGAGGGGCAGACATCTGATGTGACTGGTTGGGCGTAAGGGGAAGAAGACTTTGTGCCATGTATAATGTTGCAAACACACACAGTGTCACATTACTTTGGCTAATGTTAGTCATACTGGCAGTATTAGCCTTGGTTTCTTTCATGCTAACATCCACACCCCAGAGCAAAATGTGCCTGGCTTCAGTTGCCTGTTTTTAATGTTGGCCTTGCTTAACATGGACATCCACCAAAATGATAGTATGTATGTGTATATGTAACAGAAAATAAGGAAAACATAATAGGACTACTTCAAACGTCAACAACAGATGTATAAGCAATAAAGTATTTTAACTGTTTTTTTAATGTCTTTTTGTGCCATCTTAAAAACAACCCAAACACTTCTAAGCAGTATAGCAGAAAATAGTGGAAAGCAGACTATGTCACCCCAAAAAATTAAATAAAGAAAAAAGTGACATTTTTATATTTTATTTTTGTTGTATATTTTTATATTGCTTATAAAAATAACTATTTTGAAAAATCACTACACACATTACATTCCCAATTTTTGTTAAATTTAGACAATCTGTTATAGGGCTAAAGATGATTCTTGTTTGGAGGATCTAGTAGACAATGCAATGTCAGTCAAAAATGGCTGGCCTGTTAGCACAGAAAAACAGTTCACCTGAGAGACTGGCTGAAGTACAATGTTTCTCAATGATTTTCCAATTTGAGTACAAAAGCCATGAGGATTGTTACCTCACATTAGGCAGCAGGACATCTTTTGAAAATGCTGCCAGCATATTATGAATAAATCTGTGTACTCATTTATGGGATAATAGTTCAGTGGGAAACAAGAAGAATATCCAGCCCAAGCAGCTCTACTGATATGATGCATAAAAAGATAACAGTGTTTCAATGATGATTTCCAAAATTTCTTCCTCATAATGATGTTTCTCCAACTCTGTCACATCAATTGACTGTTGCACCATTGTAGTCTGAAGCTATCACTTGTGGCAGTACCCTCACTATCAATCATCTACTGTACAGACAACACTGAGATTGTCAACACAATGTGACATAGATAAACAGTTTGACAAGAATGTTTAGATAGGAACTGAATACCTCACGAACTCCAAGTGAAATTAATGAAAGACTGTAACTAGTATTTTACCTTGTTAACTGTGGCATAGAGAACAGGAATGTGAGTTGCTAAAGAATTCACTACAGTTTGCAGTAGTACTTGCTCATTAAGGGGATACAGAATCTATACTTTCTGACATCATTTAGAGGTATACTGACCCAGTTCAGAGGATATAAATTGAGATGGTGTTGTGTTGACATCACACTTCACATAAGGAATGATCAACATGTTAACCATAGCTGTTTTAAATCACAGGATGAGTACGAGCAAATTCGGAAACTGCTGTTCACGATGTTACTTTTCAAATTTCATACATTTTGGTATTACAGTTGTTTATGTTTTCTTTCTTTTCTTTTTTTCTTTGTAGGGGGGGGGGGGGGGTAATTGAAGTGGCTTTGAAGTTACAGTTCTCTTGGTGGAAATTTTTTGTTCAATGGACAAAAATTTGAACCTTGGATTCACACAACTAAGAAATTGAGCCCACAATTCTCACAGGTTCATCAAATTTGGACAATAGTAGAACAGAAAAAGAATGGCTGGTGTAATGAGTGTTTGTTCTGAGGTGCTCTGAGATTCAGATGCTCTGAACAACATGAAAGCATGGGTCCATTCTTCCTTGATTAAGTGGTCCAGGAAGGTGGTGGTAGTGTGATGCTATGGAACTGCATTTGTGTTTTTTGGCACACACTGGTGCCTTTACTACTCAGACAAAACTGTAGAAACATAAAAGTCTTCCTCACTATTGTTGCCAGCCATATCATCACTTTATGATCATGGTGTACCCATGATGGCTGATTGATGGCTGCTTTTGGCACAATAACACACCAAGTCAGAAAACTCAAAAAAAACAAAAAAAAAAAATCATCTCAAACTGGTTTCTCAAATATGACAGTGAGTTCAGTGTACTCAAACGGCCTGTGCAGTCAGGTCATAATCCTATAGTTTTAGCTGCACATCCATGATGCACATGGATGTTCATCTGAGAAAGCAGCAGCTGGATGATGCTATTATATCACTATGGACAAAAGGAATGTTACCAGCATTTTGCCTAATTAATCTCGTGAAGAATTAAGGCAATTCTGAATACAAAAGGTATGCCTAACAAATTTGTAGGTAAGTAAATAAAAATATAACACTGCTAAACAGTAGCGTAGCAAGCCGTACTTGTAAATGTGGCACTATGTTAAAGACAGAGACATGAAAATAGTAGCCCCCCATTTTATTTTATACTCAAAGACACTTTCTTTTAGTGAGGCCACTGCAATGTAAGTTTTACTGTTGTATAAGTTCCGCCAGCAGAGAGCGCTCGGTCCTGTACGCATCGGTAGCTGACGCTACACTAGAAGAAGTAGTGTCAGTGGTGAAGAGGCAGCGTACGGCCTGCGCGCCAAAGAGAACTGATTGTCTTATTTTTCTGTTTTTACAGGTAAGCTGGGTGGTTGATAATATAAACAGATGTTATAAAAGTGACAGACAGCAGTGGTGATTAATGATAAATGTCTTGTGTGTGGCGAATGTTAAGCTAAAGAGCTAATTTCCAAGTTGGTCCAGTTGTTAGCCTGTGCCGATCCAAGTGTTAGACTATACCGAAACTGTGAGCTCGGTGCAGGTGTATTTTTGGGTTAAAGCCACAAGATATATATTTTGCACAATAAGAGAAAATGTGAATTGCTTTATGTTTAGTTCATGAAGAGTGAATGCTATAGAAATATGTTAAGAAAAACATTTATTTGAAAGAGATCTAGTTTATTAAATATAGTTAAGAAGACAGGTTCATAAATAGATTAAAACAGTAGTAAAAACAAGATAAAACTGTAATGAGTTCACTATGTTGTTCATGTGTATAGTAAAATGTATTTGTGTGATTTAACCAGTTTACAAAGGTGGTGCATGTGAATGTGAAACTGTATAAGTTACTTGTATAAAGTAATGTCAGCTACACTAGAAGAAGGAGTGTCAGTGGTGAAGAGGCAGCGTACGGCCTGCGCGCCAAAGAGAACTCATTGTCTTATTTTTCTGTTTTGACAGTTTTCTGTAAAAATAAATATGTTGCACGGGAGATGAGTTGGCCCATCATTTCAGCAGTGTAACATAAACGTTAGACTATATAAAGTCTATTAATACAAATTTCTCAGCTAGTCTAAGTTGTAACACAGTACTTTCAAGATGAGCCAAAGAAGTCTCTACTAAAAATTCAAATTTCAAAAATTCTAATTCAAATTTTATTTGTCACATACACAGTCATACACAGTCATACACAGTACGATATGTAGTGAAATGCTTGGACAACTGCTCGTGACCTAAAGAAAACAAAAAAGCAAAAGGCTATGAATAAGATAGGAAATAAATATGAAAAATTAAAAAGGGTAAATTTAACTAGGAAGGAATAAAATATAAATTAAGGTTAAAAATGAAATAACTGTACAACACAAATTAGAATGAAGGGTAAATTTAACTGGGAAAGAATAAGATAAAATATATAAATTAAAGTTGAAAATAAAATAACTGTACAACAAAATACACAATATAGAACTATATAAGAATGTATGAAGAAATATAAATAAATATATACACAATAACAGCAGCTGTACAAGTATTAACTGGAAATGAAGAATATAATGTCCAGTGTTGTGCAATCCACATTATGTCTATCTCTTCCAATGAAATTTCAATGAACACTATACCTGTCACTGAAGTAAAGAAGTATGTGAGAGCTGCTTATTGCTATGACAGGTGTTTGTAAAACAGGTCTGTGTAACAGAAGCATTTTTACAATGAAATTTTAGTTGTTGTTTAACTGTTTTAGCCTTTAAATTGTGTATATATGCCTGAATACAACAGCCTTTCTTAGGAGCTTTTCACAAAAAAATCTCTTTCCACTGCTGAGGAGGTTATAGTTTTATTAGCATTTGCGAGTGTCATCCTGTCAATAAACACACAGCTCAAAAGTTTTTGAATGAATTTGGTCAGCCCTTTGGTCAGTGATAGCTGTTTTTAAAGTGCTTTATAAATTAAGTTTGCTTGACTTGAATTCGGAGTAAACTTTGTAGGGGTGTTGAGATGGGTCGTATTAACAATTCATTCAAATCTGCCTATATTATAGAAAGTAGTAGATTTAACTTATCATATCACATTTGACCTTTGACCTCTTGTTTAAGGTCAATACCTGAAGGTCAAAGAATGAACTGCCTATTTAGAAATGTACTAAATGTACTGCATAGCTGTATAATATTATATAATAAGCTATCCATGGCCCCCATTAGATGGTGAAGTCAAAAAGGAAGTTCAAATGTTAAAGTAAAACTGTGAACAGATCTATATAAATTACAAAACATAGATTCAATGCTATTTATTTATTCTTATTGTATTCTAATTTTTGCCTCATAACTTTTGCACTGTCCACTTCCTGCTGTGACAAAACAAATTTCCCACGTGTGGGACTAATAAAGGTTATCTTATCTTATCTTATCTTATTCATGAGTTCCTCTCACTTCCATCTTATACAGTGGCTGGTGATTTTAATGAGAGATTATACAATGGCTGGCACATAATTAGAAATTACATTTAAATTATTAAAGAAAATATGGTAGTGGGGAATCATTTGTTCAATGTGTGAGTTGATGACCAGCAAGCAGAACCAATTGGGAAATCAATATGGCAATACACCTAAAATTAGCAGCCATGAATACAAATGAAAAAGCTTGTCATTATGGATCTTTGACGACTTCAGATTCTGAATGTAATTGTGGTTGATGGCAGTAAAATGGAAACAATTTATTACATTTTACAGGAAGGAGCTGGAAATAAGGGGCATTTTTTTGTTGGTTTTTTTAATGTTGCTATCATTGTTGTTAGCATCGTGGCATGTTAAATGGTAATAGTCTTGTTTGGCTGGCCTTTCATGTGAGTGGTAAAACTATCTATCCACCTCCATTTTGACAGTATTTCAAAATTTGACTAAAAATCAGCATTGATAGGATTTGATCAGGGACCAGCACATCATTGTCTGTGCTGCTTCCATTTATCCTGCTCATATTCTTTTATTCCCTTGTTTTTGCTATAGTTTTGTTTTTGTTTTAATCATACCACTGTAAAGTCAAAGAAAAAGGATGAGTAGGAGTTTAAAAAAGTGAATGTGTATGAAAGACCATCAGCATTTCACATGATTGCAATCAAACAGAGAAGAAAGTACATTTTAGCTTATTAAATACTATTGCTAGTGTCCCTTTAGTATTATTCATCACAGCTCTTACCAACCAATGTTTTTGTTTATTTTTCTTTTATATTGCCAAAGATGAATCCATCAAATGTAACATTAATAAAGGATAAGGCTGGGAGATGAAAAGACCTAAACTTAGTCACTAACTCAATTCAGTTACACTTCTCTGCTGTCATTGTGGCTCCTAGTCCCACTGATTGCTTCTGAAGGTTCAAATCTAGCAGCTTTGTAATGATATGATGCTCAATGTGTAAATATTTTTTTTAAATACTGGAAAAAAAATCTATAAACCAAAGTATTAGACAAATTTTGACTCAAATGAAAAGTCAAGAGATCAACTAATTCCATGTATATCACTGTGAATAACACTGTGAACTTCAAATGTCAACCAGTTTCTGGTGTTTAAGTAAAGGTCACCCGAGTCAGTAAAAATTATCTTGATGGATAATTGAAAACTCAGACCTCAGACAGAGGTCTGAGGATGACCCCAGTCCCTTGGATGACTCTTGCTGGGTCCTTTACTTATACAAGATATTTTAATATGTATCTCAACTATAAGCTTTCATTAAAAAATGCTTAGGGCTTTAAAATATTCCAACAAAATCATATCTTTAGTTTTATTAGCTCTGAAGTGGAAGATGCAACAAGTCAAAACATTGGACACACCGTCTCATTTAATGTTTTTTCTTTATTTTACTACTTTCTCCATTGTAGATATATATTGGAGAAATCAAATATATGAAGCAAGATGTATTATTAAAGAGGTATTATAATTATGTAGCAAAGAAAAAAATGATAAACAACTAAAAATATGCCTTATATTTTAAATTCCATCTTTTGCTTTGTTGACAGCACAGTAAACCCTTGGCCTTCTCTAATTGAGTATCATGGTGTAGTCACCGGAAATGGTTTTCCCTTCACAGGTGTGCCTTGTCAGGGTTCATTTGTGGAGTTTCTTTGTTTTGTAATGGGGTTCGGACCATCAGTTGTGTTGTGCAGAAGTCAGGTTGGTACACAGCTGACCTGTTAGAATTCGTATTATGGCAAGAACCAATCAGTCAAGCAAAGAGAAAGGACAGGCCAGCATTACTTTAAGAACTGAAGGTCAGTCAATTCCAGAAAATTAGGACAATACTGGCTCACATGAGGTGGCTGTAGCTCAGGAGGAAGAGCAGGTGATCAGCAGGTTGGTGGTTCAATCTCTGGCTCCTCCAGTTCTTGGGCAAGATACTAACCGAGTTCCTCTCCAATGCATCCATCAGAGTGTGAGTATCCTTTGAGTGCTCTGGGAGAGTAGAAAAGCACTATGCTACTGAGGATGAATTTATTTGTAAATGGACTGAGTCTTCATCTATTCAGCCTCAGAAATTCCAACTTAAGAGTGCCAAGGAACTACCAAGGAAACATAACAAGCAGGAGGGATTTGTTTGGGCAAAAAAACACAAGGAATGGACATTAGACCAGTGGAAATCTTTGCTTTGGTCTGATGACACCAAATTTGAGATCACTGGTTCCATCCGCTGTGTCTTTGTGTGATGCAGATAAGGTGAATGGATGGTTTCTACATGCATGCAGGCTCCCACCATGGTGGCTGGTGACACTTACACCAGCAAAGCCACAGCATCCTGCAGCGACATACCATTCCATTTGGTTTGCGTTTAGTTGGACCATTTTTTTTCAACAGGACAATGACCACACACCTTGAGGCTGTGTAAGGGCTATTTGATCAAGAAGGAGAGTGATGGAAGGCTGCACTAGGTGGCCTGGCCTCCACAGTCACCTGACCTAAAGGCAATCAAGATGATTTGGGATAACATGAGCTGTAGAGTGAAGGCAAAAGGGCCAGCAGGTGCTCAAGTAACTACCTCATGAAGCTCATCAGGAGAATGCCAAGAGTGTGCAAAGCAGTAATCAAAGCAAAGTATGGCTATTTTGAAGAATCTAAAACATAAAATGTTTTGAGTTATTTCACAATATATGTATGTACAATGTAAACACTCATGAAAAAAAGGAAAAAACGCGAAACTGGGGTGCTCTAAAACTTTTGACCGGTAGTGTACACTACCGGTCAAAAGTTTGGACACACCTTCTCACTTAATGGTTTATGTCTCATTGCTCTCTGAAAGCATAGTGCAAATAAGCAATTGAAGTGAAAAAAGAAATCAAGGAATCAATATATAGATGAAAATGTATTCTAAACTTTTGACTAGGGATGGGTACCGGTGTCTGGCACCGGTTCTGACATAAACGGTAGTAACCAGACCGAAAAGCAGCGCACATTTCGGTGCATTATTTCGGTGCTTTTTTTTCCTGAGCTGTGATACACTTCTAGCCAATCATTTTACATTTCCGAGGATAGTAGGCGGGTCCAGGTACGTACGTTCTTTTAGAGCAGAGCTACAGATTAAAAATGCCCAAGGCGAAGTGGTCAAAAGTCTGGCTGTACTTCACAGCAAAATATGCAAACTCAGCAGCCTGCAACAAGTGCTTTAAGCTGATACTGTGATACTGTCAAAGGAGGTAACGCCTCGAATCCGATGAAACACCTGGCGACGCATAGCGGGTTTTTTTTTAAAAGCCGAGAAATGCGTCGTATTTGATAGCTTGCTGCGAGACCTCACACCGAGCACATCTACTGCGGGTGTGGTGCCTGTTATCGGACCCGGATTTAGCAACATCCCCAAAAACCCGAAGAGGAGAGTCCTGGCCCCTAGCCCTGCCAGTGTAGCAGAAATGATGACAGATGATGATGGCAGCAGCAGCCGTTCTTCTCTGCGTGAGTAGCTTAATGTTGTTCGTGTGTAATTTACGTTGAGTAGGCTAACCACGTTATTACATTAATGCATGTAAGGTGAACTAGCAAACATCATCATAGCTACATGCAGCTGTCTTCTTGTTTGATGGCAGATACTCCCTTCACCCTGGCCAAAAAGGCTAAAATGACCAAAGAAAAAGAGGGAAACAGCTGAACAGGAGAGGTTTTTGGACAAAGTTTGTGTTTTTTCCATTGTTTAAGCACTTCTTCCAGCCAAGAGTGATACCACATATGCCCCATAGCTGCAGGAAAGGCTAACATTGTTATCTTTTTACAAAAAACCAGCTGAACATGAGAGGTTTTTGGACCAATTTTGTGTTCTCCATTCTTTAAGCACCGGTTTGAGCACCGTTTGAGCACCGGCACCGTTTCAAAAGTACCGATTTGGCACCGGTATCGGATCAAACCTAAACGATACCCATCCCTACTTTTGACTCATTTAAGTAGCCCCCTTTGGCAGATATAACAGCTGAACACACCTGTGGCATTCTTTCTAAAACAGAAATCAAATATTTTTCAGAAAGGTCTTCCTATATCTGTTGCATAAGTTCCCATATATATGTGGCACTTGTATGTTTCTTTGCTTTCACTCTTTTGTGCAGTTCATCCCAAACCAGCTCGATGGCGTTTAAGTCTTGAGACTGTGCTGGCCACTCCATGTTTTCAAGCTTCCCATCTTGTTCTTTTTTAATGAGGTAGTTCTGGCATAGCTCGAACTTATGTTTTGGGTCATTATCTTGCTGTAGGATGAACCCCTGACCAACTAGGCACATACCAAAGGATATTGGCTGCAGAATGCTGTGGTAGGTGTTTTGGTTCAGGGTGCCTCTGTACAAGTCACCAACCCTGGATCCCCACACATCACACTTCCTCTTCCATGTTTGATAGTTGATGCCACAAACTGTAATCTTTTTGCTTACTCAATGGCATGCAAAGATCCTGCGTGATGAACTGAAGATTTCAAATTTTCCATAATAACTTCTTCCAGTCTTCAGTATAGTCCAATTGTGGTGTTTCATGGCCCAGTCAAGCATCTTTGTCTTATTCTAATGTCTTTGCAATGACATCCATGTTGCAACTCCTTCTGTCCAACCTGCAGCTCAAAGTCTCTTCACAGTTGACTTGCTTACTACGACCACTATTAAGCTGTGCTTGAAGCTGTTGTCCTGTGAGCCACATATCACGCAAGCTGTTAACTCTCAGAAACATATCCTCTGATTCGGCTCTGCCAGACAAACCAGAGGGTCTTCAGCAGCCAAGGCTCACTGATGTATGTAGGGAATCAAGGCTGGCCCAGGTCGTCTGACAAGCTATTGTAGCTTAGCTTGACGGAAAATGTAATGCTGGTTCTGATAGAAAGCTATCAAAATACATGCCTGCAAGTCCATCACACTTTCTTGTGTACGGGACTGCACAGCTGCAGAACAGTCAGAGTGGCCATGCTAACCCCTGGCAATCACTGAAAGCACCAACAATCGCCAGGTTAGTATCACAACTATGGAAAGACAATAAGCCAGCAGAGGCAGTGTGATGCTCTACTGGGACACCTCCTATGTAGTGGATGTTACTTTGACACATACCACCTAACCAAGCATTCAGCCACTTCTTCCCAGGAGTGGACGTCCCAGCAAGATATTTCTAGAATTAAGTTCTACTTATCATCTTATACTTTCCTTTCCAAATGTCTGCTTCTAAGATAAACACACACACACACACACACACACACACACACACACACACACACACACACACACACACACACACAAAGACAAATAAGAGTACTGCAGTAAAAGAAATCTACCTTAACAGATCTATGAAAGAAAATACATTCTTTTGTTGAAACAATCAAAAATATAAAGCCTACGTTTTTATGTAACACTGTTACTGATGTGAACATAATATACATATGTCAGGTAACAGCAATTTTGATGCAACACTAGCAAGAGAAAGATTCTTTTTAGTTGAAAGCAGCGACAAGAAGCATGTGCATTGTCACACAAATCGGATTTCCAGATATGACAGTGACAAAGCCTAAAACAACTGGCCATTGCAGAAGAATTTTACAGTGTCTGAAAAGGTATTTTTGAATAAACTGAAAAGAAACGACAGTGCCTGTACTTATGGCATTGTTCGAAAGTGACACCCAGTCCAACAATGTGGCTCACTGATGTGTTTTTAATAGTCTGGACCTGATGGAAGAGAGTAATAGGCTGCACCAGGCTTTGGATATACAAACAATATTTGATAGCAGGATAAATTTAATTCATTATTGATTTTGGGCTTTTCATTCATTCACTAAATTTGATGAAAATATGAAAAGTATATGATATAGAAAACTATATTGCCTGAATTATCCTTTGGACATCATTTGCAATCAGTGGGTGTATCCTGAGATTCTCTCCAATATTCTCACCATTGATTCTGAATGTTTGCAGGCAGGTGGGTTAAATTTGATTTACTTCGACTGGCAGTACAGGACTCTGGTAGTTATAGCTTATTGCTTTTTTCTATTTTCTTTTCTTTCTCATCAACCAACCTGTTTGTGTTCTCACCACTGTTATTGCCTTCTAGTAGCTATTTCATGTGTGTATGTTCGTGTATTTGGTTAGAACAATATGAAGGTTCTTTGAAGCCAGTTTCATTATGCTCATGGAGTGACCTGATGCCTTGCATTAACCCTTTGGCTGTACCAAGTGCACAAGGGTGATTTGTTAGAAGTTTTAAGACTGAAAGGCAAAAAAAATGCATTGTTATTATACCATGACAGTGTTTGACACTTAGAAACCAGACAGCATTATTTATTCATTTCTCCATTTTCTCTTGAGCTGGAAGCTTTGATTCTTGGCCGACTTGAGCTATAACATGTGACTCTGATATGAACAACTATACTGTGAAAATAGCACTGCTTTCTTTTTGCAGTTCTTTTATATCAAGACAGTTTTATGAACAATGACTCATCCAAGCATTCAGTAAAGAACATAAAGAACTCTCCATCTAGCTGTCTCTCTTTTGTGTCCCCCTTTGTGTCATCTGTTCCTTGTACTTTATTCTCTATCACTTCCATCAGCCCTTTGTTATCACTTAAAAAAAAAAAAAACAGGAGCTGTTCTCTCATACTCAGTGAGCAAGTATGGTATTTATAAAATCATAGGTTACTCTGAATACCAATTTCCTTGCCATTCACTCTAAACCTATTTTCACAGAGATAAAAAAAAATTAAAATAAAAAATGAATCCCTTATTAATTTATTTGTTTCCTTCGCCATTAATTTCTTAGCTTGGAACAATAAGTTGTATTCCTCTGCTGTCACCTGTGCTTATAATTGTTTGCCGAGATTCACAAATGAATGGAAGACACCATGGTCATAGCTGAAAACTGGATTTGTAATGCATATGAATGTACAATGATTCTAGTAAATCTGAACTAATGCAAAACTTAATTTTTTGGTACACTGTTGTAATGAGATGAAATTAGATACACCTGGAGGTTTGAGGGTTTTGCACAGTATCTTAGTTCTTCCTGCGACTGCACTCTTCTGGACCAAGACCTTTGATGTTATTCCTGGAATCCTGTTATTACTGGGACTTTGTACTTCACCATGTTTTTTTGCATTTTTCTCATGCTTTTTCTTCCTGATGCTGACCAATGGGATTCATTTATCTATTACATTAGCAATATTCCACTACTATGTCTGGTTGGTTTATATACAGTTAGGTCTGTATATATTTGGATATATTTAACCTGCTCACTGAAATAGTTTATGGACATAATATGTAGACTCCCAGCTGTCATTTGAGGGTATCCATATTCAAATTGGATGGAAGGTTTAAGAGTTTCAGCTCCTTAACATGTGCGACCCTCTTTTTATAAATGGACCAAACATAATTGAACAATGGGCTCCAAGGCTATTTTATGGGCAGGTGTGGGTAATTCCTTCATTATGTCATTATCAATTAAGCAGATAAAAGGCCTGGAGTTGATTTGAGGTGTGGTGCTTGCATTTGGAAGATTTTGCTGTGAACAATGTGCGGTCAAAGAGCTCTCCATGCAGGTGAAACAAGCCATCCTTAAGCTGCAAAAACAGAAGAAAAAAAAACATCTGAGAAACTGCTACAATATTAGGAGTGGCAAAATCTACAGTTTGGTACATTCTCAGAAAGAAAGAAAGCACTGGTGAACTCAGCAAAGCAAAAAGACCTGGACATCCACAGAAGACAACAGAGGGTTCACTGCAAGGCGCAAGCCACTGATAAGCCTCAAGAATAGAAAGGCTAGATTGGCTAAAAAAACATCTAATGAAGCAAACACAGTTTATAACAGTGTTTCATAATACAGATGGACAATGACACAAGACATACAGCCAAAGCAACCCAGGAGTTTATTACAACAACAACAACAACAAACTTTATTAATATAGCACATTTAAAAACCAGTGGTGTACCAAAGTGCTTAACATGCAAGAGGGTATAAGTTGAAGTAACAGGGAGGGATGAGGGCTATGGCAAGGTACAATAACGTGCTAGCAGGTTGAATGGCATTAAAACACACGAAGGCAAAATAATTGCATATAAAAGCATAAAAGAAGGCTAAGTGTAGAGGATAAAACAGTCAAAAAAAAAATTAAAAATGAATTAAAAGCCAAAGATAAGAATAAGCTTTAAGCTAACTATCAAGCAAGTGTTAACTGGTAGAAAAGGCGAGGCTAAATAAGTGGGTTTTTAACCGTGATTTGAAGGAATGGATGGAATCAGACTCGCGTATAGCGATGGGGAGGTTATTCCATAAATCGGGTGCAGCCAAGGCAAATGCGCGGTCACCTCTAGTCTTCAGCCGAGATCTCAGCAGGACCAAGAGTGACTGGGAAGATGATCTTAATGCTCTAGTAGGGGTGTATGATCTAAGTAGCTCAATGAGGTAGCTTGGCGCTATATTGTTAATAATTCGGAAGGTAAGCAGCAGGATTTTGAATTGAATGCGGTACTAAATGGGAAGCCAATACAGATCAGCAAGGACAGGGGTAATAGAGACACGCCGCCCACTACCAGTAAGGAGACGAGCAGCTGCGTTCTGAACAATTTGGAGTCTATGGAGGAGAGTAGAGTTAAGACCGAAGTAAAGTGAGTTGCAATAATCCAACCTAGATGTCACAAAGGCGTGGATAAGCTTTCCAAAGTCCCTATGTGGAACATAATGTCTGGCCTTGCTAATAAGATGCAATTGATGGAAACAAGATTTAACAACAGAGGACACTTGTTTATCGAACTTAAAAGAACTATCCAAAAATACACCCAGGTCACTAACAGTGTCAGTGAGGAAACTGTTAAAGGAACCGAGGGCATCACAGAGTTGGCTACGGGGGACTCTACTGTCAAACACAATAATTTCAGTTTTCCTGTCGTTTAGAATAAGAGAGTTACCTGCGAGCCAATTTTTGACCTCACGCATGCACTCGCGAAAGCCGTACATAGAGGGATCATCAGTTAGCTTGAAATACATCTGTATGTCGTCGGCATAGCAATGATGTGCGATGTTATACTTCTCAAAGATTGCGCCTAAGGGGAACATATACAGTGAGAAGAGCAGGGGGCCAAGGACAGATCCTTGAGGCACGCCGCAGGAGACAGGTGCAGCAGAGGAGAAATAAGGGCCAAAATTGATCAAGAAGGACCTATTAGAGAGGTATGATTTAAATCAATCTAGGACGACACCTCCGATGCCAACTGTGTGTTCAAGCCTCGCTAATAGGATGATCTACCATCCTACCATTATGATCTACCATATCAAAGGCCGAGGATAGATTTAGTAGGACCAAGACTGAAGAGCGTCCGGAGTCAGCAATCAGAAGGAGATCATTGAGATCATCTGAGCAAGGCCGTTTCAGTACTATAACAGGGTTTGTAAGCAGACTGAAATTTATCATAAATGGCATTCGCGTCCAAATATGGCTGGAGTTGTGAAAGAACGATCCTCTCCAGTATTTTGGACAGGAATGGAAGCTTAGAGATCAGCCTATAGTTTCCAAGATCGTTATGATCAAGGTTCCTTTTTTAAAGAATGGGCTGGACAACAGCGTGTTTGAAGGCTGAAGGAACAGAGCCTGCAAGTAGAGATATATTCATTAGAGATAGGATGCTGGGTCCAATTACGCTGACGCAATCCTTAACTAAACGAGATGGAAGGATATCATAAGCAGGAGAGATGTTCTTTGATTGGTCAATAAGTCACTTGAGAGTATGGAGTGACACCGGCTCAAACTGTTGAAGTGATGATGAACAACCAGGGGTGGGAATAAAATTTGACACTGAGGGGAGCGAGGACTTAAGATGTAAAACTTCACGAATAAAATGAGTTCAAAAATGTTCACAGAGAGCAAGAGAGCACGCCAGTGGCATTTCAGGACAGGGGTTAACGAATGAATTGAAAACATTAAAGAGGGATCGGGGTTGTGACCATGAGTAAGAATAATTTTAGATAGGAAGGCAGCTTTGGTCATTTTAGCAGCAAGTTGAAATTGCAACCGGCTGGCACGCAAGATATCATAAGAAACCTGGAGTCTATCTTTCTTCCATCTTCTCTCATCCCGGCGGCACACACGTCGCAAGGCATGTGTAGAATCGTTTAGCCAGCATCGGGAAAAGGATCTAGGGTGCTTCATTTTAACAGGGGCAACAGTATTGAGGATGGAGGAGCATGTGGAAAAAAAATTGCTAGCAAAGTCATCAATCGTGGAAGCCAGGGAACAGTCAGGAATGGAAAAATTCTCCACAGTTGCAGAATTAATTATATGTGTAGGGCATAGGAGAGCATCAGGGTGAAGTTCAGAAGTACATAAGTTAACATCAACGATAACAGGAAAGTGATCAGAAATCCCAACATTGCTTATATCCTTAATGCTAATGTCCAAGCCATATGAAAAAACCAGATCGAGGGTGTGGCCCCTAGCGTGGGTTGGTTGGTTAACCCACTGGGCAAGATTAAAAGAGTCCGTTAATGCAAGGAAGTCTTTGGCTAACGGATCGTCGTTACAGCAGATATGAATGTTAAAATCACCCATAATAAGCACACAGTCATATTTAAAAATAACTGAACCAAGAAGGTCAGCAAATTCGTGAATAAAAGTCTTATTAGGTGGCCGGTAAACCAAAACAATCAGAGAAGTTTGCGAGGCGGTCATCTCCAGAAGTTGAGCCTCGTAACTGATGTAGGAAGAACAGGGTAGCTGTCGGACTTTGTATTTACAGTTAAAGACCGAGGCTAAGCCACCACCTCTACCGGTAAGCCTCGGAGAACTAAAATAGACACAGTCCGGGAGGAGAAGCTCAGAAAAAGGAAGCGACTCACCAGGCCGAATCCAGGTCTCCGTCATTAAAGCAAAAAAGAGGCATATTCTTGAATGGCCAATACAGAAACCTGATCTTAACCCAATTTAGCATGTTTTTCAATTGTTGAAGTCTAAACTTTGGATAAAAAGGCCCTAAAAGAAACAGCAACTGAAAACTGCAGCAGTAAAGGCTTGGCAGAGCATTTAACAGGAGGAAAGCCAGGATCTGGTGATGTCCATAAGTTCAAGACCTAAGGCTGTCATTGCCAGCAAATGGTTTTCAACCAAGTTTTAGAAATGAACATTTTATTTTCATTTTTCAGTAATTTTTCTAATTACTTTTGAACCCCTGAAATGAAGGAATCATTTAAAAAAAACAAAAGCTTTGGATTGCAAAGCAAAAAATAATTTCAAAAAATGCTTTGCAATATTTTTGTTCAACTACTGAATTAATGCTGAAAATCTGCACTTCAGCTGTATCTGAGTTGTTTCGTTTAAAATTCATTTATCATTTAAAATTCATTGTGATGGTAATGTACAGAACTAACATTAGAAAAAGCTGTCTTTGTTCATCTATCCATTTTCCTCCACTTATCTGGGCTGTGTCAGCAGCCTAAGGGGAGACACCCAGATTTCACTCTCCCCAGCCACCTGGGGAACATTGAGGCATTCCCAAGCCAGCTAAGAGATAGAAAGGAACCAATTGAGGTGTTGAAGAGTTTCTATGTGGAGGAGTAGAAGCTGTACTCTGAGCCCCTCCAGAATGACTGAATTCCTCAGCCTATCTCTAAGGGAGAACCTTTGGAGAAAGCTAATTTCGGCTGCTGGTATCTGCAGTAGGTAAGGGCAGGGACATAGATGGACTGGTAAATTGACAGCTTTGCTCTTATGCTGAGCTCTCTCTTCAACATGATGAACAAGTACAGCATCCGCATCACTGTAGATGTGGCACTAATAAATCTGACAGTCTCCCAAGCTCCTTGTCCCTTAATCGTGTATATATATACACATACACATATATATATATATATATATATATATATATATATATATATATATATATATATATATACATATACATACGTACGTATATATACATACATATACATATATATATATATATATATATATATATATATATATATATATATATATATATATTAGTGCTGTCAAAATTATCGCGTTAATTGTTAAGATCAACGCGAAATGTTTAATGCATTAAAAAAATTTAACGCTGATTTTGTTTTTTTATTAATTTCCTGTAATCTAAGACCTTTAAATTCATGAGCACCTCTGGAGGAGGGGGCAACAGTGTGCTATGCTGGCGTTTGGCCTGACAGAAATGATTAGAAGAAGAAGAAGAAGTGACACCATGCTACTATCTAGCTAACACTAGCTAACACACGCAAGCATGGACGAGGGCGGACTTTTGGGTGGAAAGTTTCTCTTTAAGAAGTTGCCTGATGGCTTGTTGGACAAAACGAGAGTAAGATGCACAATTTGCAACGCTGAATTCAAGTACCACAGAAGCAGTTCATCACTGGCGTATCACCTGAGAGCAAAACACCCAACTGAATCCACCTCTACGGGACCTCGCCAGTCTACGCTTCAGGAGTATGGTGCTTGTGGACGAATAACAAAAAATGTGAGAGAAAAGGTAACCAATTCCTTGGTTGTTTGGATAGCTAAAAACTGCCGACCAGTTAGCATAGTAGAAGATGATGGACTGAGAGAAGTCATTCGTGCTGCATCAGGAGATGAGTGTTACAATCTGCCCTCGAGAGGAACCATTGTGTCGAGACTGCACACTTTGTATGGGGACCAGAGGGCTCAGCAGTCCAGCAAGCTTGTGCAAGTAAGGAATGTCGCTCTCACCGGAGACCACTGGACTTCGGTGAACAACGATAATTACTTAAAATATAAAGAATAAAAAAATGTAATTGGAGCCAGGCTATTAATAAAGTAATTGAGATTAATCGCAATTAATAACAGAAAATTGTGAGATTAGTTAGTTAATTTTTTTTAATCTATTGACAGCACTAATATATATATGTATATGTATATATATATATACCGTATTTCCCGGACTACAAAGCGCACCTGAATATTAGCCGCACAAGCTAAAATCAGGGGAAAATCCTGTTTTGTACATACATTAGCCGCACCTGACTAAAAGCCGCAGGTGTTTCAATGTTGACTTATCATATTTAAGAGAATATGCACAAAGGGAATTGTCAGGAAAGAGATGGCTGTTTGGAGACACACCCCTTTTATTAATATTTTGAAAAACAAGTTATGGGTACATATTTGCACATGTAGTACATAACAGTAACCTATAGCACACCAGAAAAATAGATTCGGACTACCTTTTAGGCTCAGGTGCAGTGACACAGCTTTAACAAGAAGAAAAGTCAGTCATTCACCACCATCTTTCTCTTCTTCCTGTGCACTAAAACCACCAAAGTCCTCTTCTCCAGTGTCGGAAACGAACAGGCTCAGGATGGCTTCGTCATCCACTCTCCGCTTCTCTCCTTCGTTGTCACTTTCAAAACCAAAGAAATCCTCGTTGTCAGTGTCAGAGTCGAACACCCTCAGAACGGCCGTGGCGGTGTCCTCCTCTCCATCATGCAGCAGTCCAGCCCTTCAAAATCCGTTGGTGATCGTGGATGTTTTCACACTTTTCCACGCTGTCAGAATCCACCGGTGGAGTTGGGCATAACTTGCTTTTCGCAAGTTTATCGCCGCTCATCATCCACGCCTCCCGCTGAACGCGTAGCGCTACTTTGAAGTTTGTTTTTCGCGCTACTTCGTACGGCACTACATTGCCTGGCGGACGGACATGTGACTAACATACCACTCTTGAACCCCGATCCTTCCGCCAGGCAACGTAGTGCCATACAACAGCGGAACAAACAAAACAAATCGTCTTACGATATGACAAAAATCATGGACAATCCATAGAAAAGCCGCACCTGACTAAAAGCTGCAGGGTTCAAAGCTTGTGCAAAAAGTAGCGGCTTATAGCCCGACAATTACGGTATATATATCATAATATTCTGACAATACTATAATATTGGCCATATTGGCTGTGGAGGAGCTTCGCACGTGTTTGGAGTCTGCAGACTGGGACACAATGAAGGCTGCTTCTAACAGCTTGGACGAGTTTACGGACACTGTCACCTCCTATATCCACTTCTGTGAGGACAGCATTGTGCCATCACGCACCAGGGTGAGTTATAACAATGACAAACCCTGGTTTACTTTTAAACTCAAAAAGCTGTGGCTGGAAAAGAGAAAGGCGTTCAGAAGCGGAGACAGGGACTGCTACAGAGAGGCCAAGTACAGGTTCACTAAAGAAGTGGACGTTGCTAAACATCAGCACTCTGAGAAGATGCAGCAGCAGATCTCAGAGAATGACTCGGCCTCTGTGTGGAAAGGTTTTAGGAATATCACCAACTACAAGCCTAAAACCCCCCACTCCACTGATGACTTGCTCTTGGCCAACACCCTCAACGACTTTTACTGCCGTTTTGACGAGCCATCAGGCAGCCTTCACACCTCCAACGGCCCCAACAATAGAGACACTTTGGACACTCATTCCCCCACCTCTCCCCCCTCCATAGAGCCATCACCACCTTCAAACACTTCACCTACAACACCCCCCTCCTCACCCCACACAAAAGAGGATTTCGCACCACCTCCTCCCACCACACCTCTTCATATTCATGAAGAAGGTGTGAGGAAGCAGTTTAAGAGTCTGAATGCTCGAAAAGCTCCCGGCCCAGACGGTGTGTCTCCTGCCACCCTCAGACACTGTGCAAACGAGCTGGCCCCAGTGTTTTCTGGCATTTTCAACTCCTCACTGCAGGCATGTCATGTGCCTGCCTGCTTCAAGTCCTCTACCATAATCCCTGTCCCCAAGAAACCTAGGATCACTGGACTAAATGACTACAGACCCGTGGCTCTGACATCTGTGGTCATGAAGTCTTTTGAGCGCCTGGTTCTCTCCTATCTCAAGACCCTCACGGCCCCCCTCCTGGACCCCCTGCAGTTTGCATACAGAGCCAACAGGTCTGTAGATGACGCAATCAACAGGGCCCTACACTTCATCCTGCAGCATCTGGACTCCCCAGGAACCTACGCCAGGATCCTGTTTGTGTACTTCAGCTCTGCCTTCAATACCATCCTTCCAGACCATCTCCGAGGCAAGCTTTCCCAGATGAATGTGCCTGATCCCATCTGCCGGTGGATCACTGACTTCCTGACGGACAGGAAACAGCATGTGAGGCTGGGAAAGAATGTCTCGGACTCCCGGACCATCAGCACCGGCTCCCCTCAGGGCTGTGTTCTTTCTCCCCTGCTCTTCTCCCTGTATACTAACTGCTGCACCTCCACCCACCAGTTTGTCAAGCTAATCAAGTTTGCAGATGACACCACCGTTGTTGGACTCATCTCGGACGGGGATGAGTCTGCCTACAGGAGGGAGGTTGAACGTTTGGTGTCCTGGTGCAGCCACAACAACCTGGTGCTGAATGCCCAGAAGACAGTGGAGATTATTGTGGACTTCAGGAAGCACACAGCTCCACTCCCCCCCATCATCCTGACTGACACCCCCATCACCTCTGTGGATTCATTCCGCTTCCTGGGTACCACCATCACCCAGGACCTGAAGTGGGAGCCCACCATCACCTCCGTCATTAAGAAAGCCCAGCAGAGAATGTACTTCCTGAGGCAGCTGAAGAAATTCAACCTGCCAACACGGACGATGATGCAATTCTACACTGCAATCATCGAGTCCATCCTCACCTCCTCCATCACCGTGTGGTACGCTGGAGCCACTATCAGGGACAAACAGAGACTGCAGCGTGTTGTGCGCTCTGCTGAGAAGGTGATTGGCTGCAGACTCCCATCTCTGCAGGACCTGTACACCTCCAGGACACTGGGGCGTGCAGCTCGGATCTCAGCTGACCCTTCTCACCCTGGACACAGTCTGTTTGACCTGCTCTCCTCAGACAGGAGGCTCCGGTCCATTCGCACCAGAACCTCTCGCCATAAGAACAGTTTCTTCCCCTCTGCTGTTGAACACATGAACAATAACCGTATGACTGTTCCCACCACTAACACATGACCCTACGCTGTGTTCACTGCATCATTCCATGTTTGGCACTGATCACCACCTGCACTGATGTATATATCATCTATCTATCTATCTATCTATCTATCTATCTATCTATCTATCTATCTATCTATCTATCTATCTATCTATCTATCTATCTACTTAGCACTTTTAATTCTTATTCTCATTTTTATTTTCATGTCTATTTAAGCTTAATTTATAACAGTATTTATAACAGTATGTTTGCACTGAAGCACCGCAGCAATTTCCTAATGTTGTAAACCCGCTCAACATTTGCCAATAAAACCCTTTCTGATTCTGATTCTGATTATATTTACATTGCCACAGTGAGATGACTTTAGTCTCATGAACAACATTAACTAATTGTTATTTACTAACTAATCTTAAATGACTGTTCAGCACAGAAATGAAGCCCAACAATCATTTTTTACAGTCCCGTGGTCTCAGCCTCAGATACTCAGCTAATCAAAGTGATGTCATGACAAAAATGAATGACCAACAAAACATTTTTCTCCTTCATTTCTGTCAAACAAAGCTGTATGTAACGTGTCTCGCGGTTAGTATCATGGTTGCTAGGCAACCTGAACAGCGCAACGAAGCGTATACCGTCCCATTTCACAAGCCTCTCACTTCCGCACTTCTCGTACTTATAGTACGCACCGTACATAGTACGCGTAGTGCGCGTACTTCAAGCGTGCAGTCTCTTAATTGGGACACAGCCTAATTGTGCGGACGTATTTTACCTCCACAAACAGCTGAGACATGGTTTGCGATACATGTGGCAAAAAAGTGGTCCAAGAGTGAGGTGTTGTGGCTATACTTTGCCAACCTTGAGACCTCAGAATTAGGGAGACAATCAAAAGGGCACATTTTACAGGGTTTATTTATCGGATAAAATACGTTAAATGTCACCGAAACAGCAGGGGTGTCCAAATTCAGAGACTGCTTCCACCTGAGGACCCGCCCTTCGCGGTCTAAAGAAAGCCGGGTAGTACGTCATGAGTTCCCTCGGTGGAGTGAAACTCAGCCGTCTGCTCCTTGCTATCTAAAGTATAACCGGGCGCTGGCGTAAACTCATGACCGTCTCACACTTTCTTTAATTGTTTTCTGTTTGATGTTTGAAAACAGCTGTGTGAAAACCCCGGAGGAACCCACCTGAGGGATTAATAAAGTTTAATTTAATTTAATCTAATCTAATAACTTTAATCTCAGCCAAACCGATTTACTCACGAACAAACAAAACACTGAAAAAGCCAAACAAAAACATTTTTAAGTTATCAAAGTGACTTATATATCATGTTTAACCCGAGTAGTGAAAGCCTGCGGGGGTTTGAAGACGATGTGTCGATCGGCTCAGATATTTGAAGTTTACACAGCTACATTCTCACCTGAAAACATGTTAAAAGTTGGGTTTTTTTTGCGACCCAGAAAGAGAAATAAGAGTAATATTAAAACTAAGTAGCTGCCGCCATTGTTGGAAACTGGAATTGGCTTGGCCGCGCTATGAATTCTGCAATATGGTTTTTCAATTTTGGTGTCCAGGTGGAAATTCGGGAGAATGGTGGCTCCGGGATTCTCCCGGAAAAATCGGGAGGGTTGGCATGTTTGGTTGTGGCAACATCACTAACCTTGTCAAACACCTCAGAGTAAATCATATCACAGAGTATGAGGCGCGTATGTTGAGACGAACTGAAGAGGAGGAGAGGGACAGGTGCTGCTAGGGCGAGACACACGTCTCTCACAGAGTCCTTTAGTGCTGCAGGCAGGCAACGTGTTCAAATAGCGCACAACTTCAGTTTTTTTTATTTCTATATGATGAACTCTGCATTATTAAGTGATAAGAACAAGTAATCTGATGTCCTGTAATCATTATGACGCTATAATTTGAGATAAATAAATAAAAAACGTTTTTTTGTATAAAGTATCGGTATCGGATCAGTATCGTCGATACCACCCTGAAAAGTACTTGGTATCGGATCGGAAAGGAAATCAGTGGTATCGCACATCACTACTGCTCACCTAATGCGGAGTTTTTAATGGTCAAATGCAGACCTTATTATCTCCCCAGAGAACTCACCTCTATCATACTCACTGCCGTGTATATACCCCCCGACGCTAATGCTAGGTTGGCCATGAAAGAACTTTCTGCAGCCATTAACAAACACCAGAATAAACACCCCGAGGCTGCTTTTATTGTTGCTGGCGACTTCAACCACACCAACTTAAAGACAGTCCTCCCCAGATTCCACCAACATGTCTCCTGCCACACCAGAGGAGACAAGACTTTAGACCATGTGTATTCCAACCTGGCTGGAGCCTACAAAGCCACACCCCTCGCCCACATTGGACAATTGGACCATCTCTCCCTGTTCCTCACACCTAGGTATTCACCACTCATCCAACGTGTGAAACCTGCTGCGAGGACAATTAAAGTGTGGCCAGAGGGGACAGACGCAGTGCTCCAGGACAGATTTAAAAACACAGACTGGAATATGTTCACCCACACAGACCTGGACCAGTACACCTCATCTGTACTGGATTACATCTCCGAAACCACAGACAGTGTCACCACCCAGAAACGGATCACCATGTACCCCAACCAGAAGCCTTGGATGAACCGGGATGTTCGTCTCCTCCTGAAGGCCTGCCTTTAGGTCAGGAGATGCACACGCTTTCAGCACAGCCAGGGCTAATCTAAAGAAGGGCATCAAAAAAGCCAAACACCATTACAAAAAGAAGGTAGAAGAACACTTCTCCAACTCCAACCCCCGACGCATGTGGCAAGGTCTCCAGACCATTGCAGACTACAGGACAACCAAACCCTCCCCCGCATCCTCTGTCGTCTCCTTCCTCAACGAGCTCAACAACTTTTATGCTCGTTTTGAGCGAGGGAACCCCACAACCACAACCAAAGCAGACGTGACGCCAGACCACCAACCTCTGACTCTCTCCCCTACCGATGTAGGAGCGGTGCTGAGCAGGATCAATGTCCACAAGGCTGCAGGTCCTGATGGCATCCCCGGGCGTGTTCTCAGAGCGTGTTCTGGGGAGCTTGCAGGAGTGCTCACAGACATATTCAATCTGTCCTTGGCCCACGCTGTGGTACCGGCCTGCTTCAAATCCACCTCCATCGTCCCGATACCCAAAAACTCCAACCCATCTTGCCTCAATGACTACCGCCCAGTAGCACTCACCCCCATCATCACTAAGTGCTTAGAGCAGCTGGTCCTAGCACACTTCAAATCCTGTCTCCCCCCCCACCCTGGACCCCCACCAATTCGCATACCGCCAGAACAGGAGCACAGAGGATGCAGTCTCCATCGCACTGCACTCTGTCCTCTCACACCTGGACAACAACAACACCTACGCCAGAATGCTGTTTATAGACTTCAGTTCAGCATTCAATACAATCCACCCCTCACAACTCATCAGGAAACTGACAGACCTGGGCATCAGTTCCCTCATCTGCAAATGGTTACTGGACTTCCTGACCAACTGCCCCCAACATGTCTGGCTGGATAACCACTGTTCATCTACAATCACGATGAACCACAAGGCTGTGTGATGAGCCCTTTCCTCTACTCCCTCTTCACCCACGACTGCAGACCTGCTGATGGTTCCAACACCATCATTAAGTTTGCAGATGACACCACGGTGATTGGCCTCATCAGTGACAACGATGAGGCCGCCTACAGGGAGGAGGTGGATCGTCTGGCTGAGTGGTGCGACACAAACAACCTGCTGCTTAACACCGAGAAGACCAAGGAGCTCATCGTGGACTACAGGAGGAATGCTGACCCACATCCACCCATCCACATTAAGGGGACGGCTGTGGAGCGTGTGAGCAGCTTCAAGTTCCTGGGAGTCCACATCTCCGAGGATCTCATCTGGACGACCAACTGCTCCAAGCTGGTTAAGAAGGCTCACCAGCGCCTCTTCTTCTTGAGGACTCTGAGGAAGAACCACCTGTCCTCAGACATCCTGGTGAACTTCTTCTATCGTTGCACCATCGAGAGCATCCTGACCAACTGTATAACAGTCTGGTACGGGAACTGCTCTGCCTCAGACCGGAAGGCGTTGCAGGGGGTCGTGAAAACTGCCCAGCGCATCGCTGGAGCACCACTTCCTGCCATAAAAGACATCTACAGGAAGCGGTGTCTGAAAAGGGCTGGGAAAATCATCAAAGACCCCAGTCACCCATCACATGGACTCTTCACCCTCCTGCCCTCTGGGAGGCGCTACAGGAGCCTCCGGACTAAGACCACCAGGTACCGGAACAGCTTCTTCCCCACAGCTGTCAGACTCCTGAACTCTGCCTCCTGACATCTGACCCACGTTAACACATGGACTGAACATACACACACCCACAATGGAAAACTGTACCCTCAAACACCCAATAATAACTTGGACTGAACCACCACTCACAACCACTAGCACTTTATATAGCCTCTGTAGAAACTATCTACACCCTCTCTTATCTTAACTGCACTACTGTATAGCTCTGTGTAAATAATCATTCTGTACATTCGATAATCTTTAATCCTACAACTGTTTACAACTTGCATAGTTCCCATTTCTGTATAGCTGTATATCTCAGATTTCTGTAAAGTTATTTATTTCATATTCTGTATAGTTTTTCATATTTATATCCTGTTCATAGCCTGTACATAGCTTGTACTCACTACAGCCTGTACATACTTATAGTTATAGAATATTCACAGCATACTTCATACCGTGTACATTATAACATACCATAATAGACCCATTTCTGTAATATACTTACATATCTATACTATTGCTAATATATATTGTAATATATCTATATCACTAAAGCACTTCTGGATGGATGCAAACTGCATTTCGTTGCCCTGTACCTGTGCATGTGCAATGACAATAAAGTTGAATTCTATTCTATTCTATTCTATTCTATTCTATTCTATATATACACATATATATACATATATATATACATATATATATATTAGGGGTGCAACGATATTCGTTTCGATATTGAACCGTTCGATACAGTGCTTTCGGTTCGGTACGCATATGTATCGAACAATACAAAATTTGTAATTTATTTTATCAACTTTCCTTCTGACGATGCTGTCTGTGTTGAGCGCTCAGTGAATCTGCGTTCGACTACTCCGCCTAGGCTGCACTGTCGAGCGCAGATCCACTGAGCGTTCAACACAGACAGCATTGCCAGAAGGAAGAGTGCAGGGCAAGCTAGCGAGACAGAAGTTAAGCTCTCCTTGCAACATGGCAAATTGAACCTCCCCCACCCTCATTCAGATCTGGCGTTTGGAATTATTTTGGTTTTCATGTGACATATGACCCTGAAGGTAAGCGCGTCATGGACTAAAGTAAAACAGTATGTTGGATGTGCCACGCAATGCTCAATTACATGGGTGGGAACTAGTGTGTTAGCGCAGTTAGCTCGTTAACGTGTTGGCCATCTAGCCCCACGCACGGGGCGATCAGGGGTAGCTCGTTAACGGAGATTTGCCGTGTTGTGGCGCTAACGTCATTTCAACGAGATTAACGCTGACAGGACTAGTGGGAACACAACGAATATGACTGCACATTTACGCCGACATCATCCTAGTGCAAAGAAAAGTGGAAGCAGACAAAAACAACAAGCATGCATGCTACAAACTTTACCCGAGTCATTTAGACAGCCGTTAGCACATGATTCTCCTTATGGAGACCTGATATGTTTAATATTGTGGCGAGCTCAGACAAGGAGGAGACGGAGGTGTCGTTTGGTCTTGCTTCCCGTGAGCTAGCCAGGGAGCAAAGCCGTTTATTGACATCTGCAGAAGAACACTGCCGCTAACTAACTGCTCAGCGCGGAAACCGCACAGCAACAACAACAGCAACACACAGGGCGCCCTCTGACCCCGGAAGGACACACTGTCGCAGCGAGAGGGCGTCACCCGTCACTATGGCAACATAAACAAAACATAACTGTACAAACAGAACCCCGAACAGCCCTGACCCGCTACAATATGCTGCTGAGAATATAGCCCAGAAGAAGTGTATAGTATTGCTTTTATTTTGGGAAGAGCCATTTCTCTGTAATAAACTCTCTTTTCCAAAGATGAGTGATTCCTCAATCAGATATATTTATTTTTTTAATTACTTTTGTTTCAGCAACATTAAATTTAAAAACTGTACTTTTGAGTTAAAATATATATTTATAAGTTTAATAAATGACAAATTAAAAAGACATGAACATTTTTTTGTATCGAAAAAATATCGAACCGTGACACCAAAGTATCGAACCGAACCGAACCGTGAATTTTGTGTATCGTTGCACCCCTAATATATATATATATATATATATATATATATATATATATATACATATATGTATATATATATATATATATATATATACAAAACGCTGAGTTTAAACGACAAAACACACACACACACACATATATATATATAAAGTGTATATATATATATATATATATATATATATATATATAAAGTGTATATATATATATATATAAAGTGTATATATATATATATATATATATATAAAGTGTATATATATATATATATATATATATATATATATATATATATAAAGTGTATATATATATATATATATATATAAAGTGTATATATATATATATATATATATAAAGTGTATATATATATATATATATATATATATATATATAAAGTGTATATATATATATATAAAGTGTATATATATATATATATATATATATAAAGTGTATATATATATATATATATATAAAGTGTATATATATATATATATATAAAGTGTGTATATACGTGTGTGTGTGTGTGTGTTGTCGTTTAAACTCAGCGTTTTGTTTCACTAATATAAAAACTAAGTGTGATATAATTTGATATAATAAAGTACACTGGGGAAAATAATTATTTGATCCCCTGCTGAATTTGTAAGTTTGCTCACTTCAGTCAGGAGAACAACTAAGAAAATGCAACACAAGGTTATTCATTAATATACTGCTTCATGGGCTGGGCTGTAGTTACATCGTAAGGTTTTAAAAAATAAGCTTTAAAATGTGCTGCCGATGAATAGTGGTAATAATAACCGAGAGATGCTGACAGTGATCACTGCCTTTTTTAGCGGCTTCTTCAGATTAAATAGAACAAAATACAAAAACAACAACAACAACAACAACAACAACAACAACAGCATCAATAAACATAGAGTAGTTTGGATCTGGAAGCAGGGTTCATATCACTTAACAACCAGACAGGACTGAGGTCTGGAGACTTTTTAGTCTACTCTATGACCTTATTGTGCTTCTTCTTTATCACTTCTTGGTTGCCTTTGTGGTATATTTTGAGTCATTGTCATGCTGGGAGAGTCATCCATCATCAGTGTTTTTGCCACTATACTTGACTGTGGGGATGCTATTCTTTAGGTCGTACTCAGCCTTTGTTTTCATCCAAACATGGCAGGTTGAGGATTTGGTGGATTGGCCAAATAACTTGCTGTTGGTTTCACCTGACCACAGCACTTTCACCCAAGCCTTCTCTAAATGGTTTATATATTTACTTGCAAACTTAAGATGGGCCTGTACAAGTTCCTTCTAGAGTTGGGTGACCTTACAACTGCTGCAAGATTTCAATCCATTAAGGTGTGATCCACAACCTGTCTCATGATCAATCTCACCCTATGAGGCAAGATCTTACATGGAGTTCCAGACTAACAGTCTTTTTATATTCCTTCCATTTCTGAATAATCACACCAAAAGTTGTCACCTTCTCAACAAACTTTATGCTGTTACTCTTAAAGCCCATTCCAGCCTCATGCAGATCTACAATCTTGTCTATAATGTCCTGTGACAGCTCTTTGTTTTTTCCCATTGTGGTAGTGTCACGGCCTGCGTCGGCAGGCCGCTGGACCGACACAAGAAAAAACAGGAACTCCCCAACAGTCCAAGCATCAAATGTTCACAAAGACACCTGAGCTCGAAAAAAAACAGAGTCCAAAACATAGTTCATGGAGTCGACCTGGATGGCGACGGCACAACGGTCCATCACCAAATAGGTCTGGAGGCCGCCTGAGTAGAAGGCACGGCAGCGTGGACAAGGCAAATCCGGAGACCAACCACGCGGAAAGCAGTGGTGGCATAAAAACAGTCCAGGAGGCCGACCGCTATGCCCGTGGTGGCAACGGAGCAGCTCAGGAGGCCAACCCGCGTGCCCAATCAATCCCAGCCAAACAGTTCAGAACAGAGCCTAGCTCTCAGGGCCGTTATTATTTGTCTTATTCCTTTAATGTCCAAAAAACTGACAGTGAAGGTAGTAGATGACAAGAAATGGTCAAAAAATACTACCTCTTGAAAGCTCTTGTAGGGATCTGCAGCGTGGATTATACCCCGGCAGTAATCCCACAGCTGCGCGAGAGACTCTTCCTCCAAGGTGAAAACAGAGTTCGCTGGATCCATGATGGTTGGATCGTTCTGTCACGGCCTGCGTCAGCAGACCGTGGGGAGGTGGGGAAACAGGACCCAAACGCCGGACTCTTCAGTGCAAACAGTGTTTATTTACAAGGTGGTGAAGTAAACAACAATATATCCCCTAGTGTCCCAGACTTCCATTCCGTGTCCTCATCCAGTGTCAGTGCTCTGTGTCTCCACTCCTTAGTGTTAGTGTATGGTCCGTCTTTGCTGCCTCTTATCCCGCAATTCTCCTGGGAAAGTAACAGAAGCAGCCGTAAATACACCACTCAGTAACCAAACTCTAATTCACTGACTTCTAACTGGGAAACTAACGAAAGTCTTCCGAAACAATCCAGCGTCGGAGAGAGCTGCACCACACCCATACACAGACCCATACACATACCTGCAAGCAGGGAAACCAGGGACAGCCACACAATACATCAAAAGTACATATAACAAGTACTATAAATCCAAAACTGCTTATGGGCCCTGGGTCCCTCAGACCCAGGTCCCTGACAGGTAGACAGGTTGGAATGGAAGAAAATGAATCTGTGGACAGAACAACTTCCAGTCAGGAGTATCTGTATTTGATTCTAATATCTGTGCCATATGGGCACCCAGCCAGTCTGTGGAAGGGAGAATCCGGGCTTGGTTGTAAATAATCAAATATTAATTTCACTCAATTTCACTCAAATCAATTTAGAACTTTTCGAATTGTGTTTTCCCTGGGTGATCTGGGTCTCTCTTTTTGGGGTCTAACGACACTATACATACATACGTATATATATATATATATATATATATATATTAGGGGTGCAACGATACTCGTATCCATATTGAACCGTTCGATACAGTGCTTTGGGTTCGGTACGCATATGTATCGAACAATACAAAATTTTTAATTTACTTTATCAACTTTTCCTCTGACGATGCTGTCTGTGTTGAGAGCTCAGTGGATCTGCGTTTGACTACTCCGCCTAGACTGCACTGTTGAGCGCAGATCCACTGAGCGCAGAGCAAGCTAGCAAGACAGAAGCTAAGCTCGTTGCAACATGGCAAATTTAACCTCCCCCACCCTCATTCAGATCTGGCCTTTGGAACTATTTTGGTCTTCATGTGAAGTATGACCCTGAAGGTAAGCGCGTCATGGACAAAAGTAAAACAGCATGTCGGATGTGCCACGCAATGCTTAATTACATGGGTGGGAACTACTGCGTTAGTGCAGTTTGCTCGTTAACGTGTTGACGCCGTCCAGCCCCATGCACGGGGTGATCCGCAGTAGCTCGTTAACGGAGATTTGCCGTGTTGTGGCATTAACGTCATTTCAGATTAACGCTGACAGCACTAGTGGGAACAAAATGAATATGACATTTATGCCGACATCATCCTAGTGCAAAGACAAGTGGAAGCAGACAAAAACAACAAGCACGCATGCTACAAACTTTACCCGAGTCATTTAGACAGCCGTTAGCACATGATTCTCCTAATGGGGACCTGATATGTTTAATATGCTGCTGAGAGTATACCCCAGAAGAAGCGTATACACTCAGAAAAATTATGGTTCTTAAATGGTTCTACAGATGTCTTCATGGTTCTTTAAAGAACCATCATACGTCAAAGAACCTTTTTATTTTGTGGATGGTTCTTCAGCTATTACAAATGGTTCTTTAAAGAACAAAAGGTTCTTCATCCTTAGCAATCTAAGTTTGATGGTGTAAATGGCATAAATATTTATTCACTATAACGAGGCTGTGAATTATACTGTGTGTTTTCTTTGTGTGCACGTGTGTGCGAAGGGGGAGGGCGGGTTACCCGGCAATTACCCTTTAAGAGAAGATGGTAGGAAGCTGAATATTCAAATAAAAGTTAGAAATATTTGCTTAGGGGCAGGGGTGAGGGGTGAAAGCTTAAAGACCCTAACCCCCCCACACACACACACACACACACACACACCCCTAACCCCGCAAACCCATTATGAATATGGTGAGTTAATAAACAGTAGACACAATACACACATTCAAATACTGTACTTTAGTTTTAAATTTTAATAAAGCATTACTATTTTCTACTCCATGGCATTACTTTTGAGATTATTATATAGTTTTGAAAATATAGCATAATGATAATACTAGTTATTGTAAACTTTACAAAGCACCCAGCAGCAATTTAGTATCCGGTATACAGAAACTGTTTTCGTAACAAAACCACTGTTATAATTAAGTGAAGGTGCTCCCAGCTAATTTGACCCTTTGACTTCTAAAATATGTGGTTCAATTGCGTGCTGCGTACATAACCTAATGTCAGCTAGACCGAAATTAAAATTTTATATATTGTTAAAGTCACTAAAATGGCGCCTGAAGCCTATTGTGATGTGAGCTCTGTGTCTGCTCTAGAAACTCTGAAATTCTGTAGATCTGAGCCGTACATTAAATACTCACATGAACCTGTACTTTGAATTCTGTATGAGCTGTATAAAATACAGCTATGCATAAGTGTTTTGAATGAATAATTAGATTAGATAACTCTTTATTGTCTAATCTAATTATATAGAAATGTGAATAGAAATGTGACATGAGAAGGTGTGTCTTTGACTGTTCCTGTATAACTTATTTTCGGACTAGTTGACAAGTTATGCTCCGGTCATTTGATGTTTCCAAGATAGATGTTCTTTTGTAATATAGTTAATTTTTTTTTGTATATTTCATTTATCCACCATCATACATCATACATACAAGCTAAGAATAGGCCGTTATACTAACAAGAGGTATCAACGCTGGGCCAAAGTTCAGCACATGGTTAAAGTTTGTAATCCAGCCAGGGTGTAAATATCACTCAGCAGCCAGAGCTGAAGCAGGTAGCATCAACACATAAATCTACTCTACCCGGCTTAAATCACAAGAGCACCTCTGACCAAAAAGCTGTAGATTTTTCTTGTTTGCACAAATTAATCCAGATTCACATTAATTGTGTTCACAGCTCCAACAAAATGAGGAAGAGGAGGGGGAGAAACACAATTAGGTTGAATTACAATTGGATGGAAGGCGAGGACAAGGAGAAGGAAGCTTAGGATGAGGAGGAAGAGAAGCAGCAGGAGCATCTTTAGGGATCCCTATGATGACATTGAGGTTTGTTTCATTAATATGGTCCTCTCACAAAGAAAGATGACTTGTTATAGTTCACCTACTTCCTGTATCAAATAGTGATGTGCAAAATGTTGTGAAAAACCATGGAGCAGGCACGTATAGGGCATCTGCAGGTAAAAGACCATCAAATCTCTAAGACAGACTGAAATCTGTATATTTATCACCCTTATGATAAAACCCATATCAGCCATTGACATGGGTCAATGGCTGTATTTTGAGGCTTGTATTTTGAAGCCTCAACATTTGCATTATTGCTGTTGCTATGTTGGGACCATATTAGGATGAGGGATCAGAATCTGGAGTCATGCACACTATTGTTTCATTTAGTGTGTATCCATAAGATTCGTACAGCAGATCTAAGTTGTGCCTTGAAAACAGGAAAGTCGTCTGCATAGAGGAGAACTTTAATAGCAGGCTTGTACAAAGTGAGGCTTTGTGCTCACATTTGCTGCAAACACTCGTCACCCTGTTTTGATGCAGAATTCACTTGAAATCAGCCAAGAACTGGACTTATTTTTTATAATGTGTTCTTGTGAATTGATTGTGTATCGCATATGTTTGATTTGACTTTCTGCAAGACAACAGTCTTCTACTGGCCAAAAAAGTTTTCCAAATACCTCCACGTGATCTAGCCTGGATTTAGAAAAGATTAGCAAAAAAATCTGCACCTCCTGCTTCAGATGCAATTTGTGTTTCTGTGTTCAGAGGCAGCCGCGAGAGGGGAGACCTCGGATCATCCAGCTGGACAGCCTGACCAGGAGGAGTCGAAATAGAATTACATGAACCAGGAGGAGTCGAACATTAACTCAGGTCTTCCAGGGCACCCGGCAGACTCGGCTGTTGGCATCGGCGAGGGATGACGTGAACGCCAAACTGGAGTCCATCACAGGTCAACTGCAGGTATGCGAGTCAAAACCTTCTGAGGAGGGTTTCACTTTTCACTTTTGGGGCGATCGTGGCTCAAGAGTTGGCAGGTTGCCTTGTAATCGGAAGGTTGCCGGTTCAAGCCCCGGCTTGGACAGTCTCGGTCGTTGTGTCCTTGGGCAAGACACTTCACCCGTTGCCTACTGGTGGTGGTCAGAGGGCCCGGTGGTGCCAGTGTCCGGCAGCCTCGACCTCTGTCAGTGCGCCCCAGGGTGGCTGTGGCTACAATGTAGCTTGCCATCACCAGTGTGTGAATGTGTGTATGACTGGATATGTAAAGCGCTTTGGGGTCCTTAGGGACTAGTAAAGCGCTATATAAATACAGGCCATTTACCATTTTCTCTCCTTTATAATTGACTCTTTTCTCTCTCTTTCAGCTCCTTGTCTCAGAGTGGGAGGGATTTGAAGCACAAAGGGAGGAACTTGTCGTTTGGTTGGCTGATATGGATGTCCACCTGAGTGAGGTTGACCAGCTGACAGGAAACACCAGTGAAAAACTGAAACAACTGCAGGTGTGGGCTTGTTTTGATATGAAATATATTTGATATGATAAATACGTCAGAGACATTATCCTAAACTGGACTAACAAAGGACCATGAGTACAACATGAAACGTTCATTACATAGCATAAGGCTGAAGTTCATTGATCATTTTAATCATAAACTTGTTGAAATATTTTTACTGAACATGCAAACATCTGCTGATGAAAATGTGTTGATTTATTGGTCTGTTATGAAGCTATTGCTATTTCTAATGTGTTTTATCACTTTCTGATGTTTTATTAATTAAACAATACATGTATTAATTGTTGTGTTATCTGTAGATATTGTATTTATATATATATATATTTATAGTATAGCAAATATATTTAATTATTACTGTTTAAAACACTAATATGTGACATGTATTAGTAGTGATGTTGTGCTGAGGGTTAAAATGCCTTTTTGTCTTTTGGTAACTACAAAATGACAATAAACCATTAATATATGTCTATGCTGTGCTCGTATTTATTTTACCCTACTCAAATTCAATTTATGATGCATTTTATTTTGAAAGATTTAAAATGGTTTTTTAAAGAACCACTTAAAAAAGGTTCTTTAAAAAACCTTTTAAAAGGTTCCTCTACCAGAGGCCTGGGAGCTTGAGGGTCCTGCGCAGTATCTTAGCTGTTCCTAGGACTGTGTTCTTCTGGACAGAGATATCTGATGTTGTTCCTGGGATCTGCTGGAGCCACTCGCATAGTTTGGGAGTCACCGCACCTAGTGCTCCGATTACCACTGGGACCACCGTCACCTTCACCCTCCACATCTTCTTGAGCTCTTCTCTGAGCCCTTGGTATTTCTCGAGCTTCTCGTGTTCCTTCTTCCTGATGTTGCTATCATTCGGAACCGCTACATCCATCACTACGGCCGTCTTCTTCTGTTTGTCTACCACCACTATGTCCGGTTGGTTAGCCACCACCATTTTGTCCGTCTGTATCTGGAAGTCCCACAGGATCTTAGCTTGGTCATTCTCCATCACCCTTGGGGTATCTCCCATTTTGACCTTGGGACTTCCAGGTTATACTCGGCACAGACGTTCCTGTACACTATGGCGGCCACTTGGTTATGGCGTTCCATGTATGCCTTGCCTGCTAGCATCTTGCACCCTGCTGTTATCTCTGGAGCATCTTTACACAGCCTGCACCTGGGGTCTTGCCTGGTGTGATAGACCCCAGCCTCAATGGATCTTGTGCTTAGTGCTTGTTCCTGTGCTGCCATGATTAGTGCTTCCGTGCTGTCTTTCAGTCCAGCTTTGTCCAGCCACTGGTAGGATTTCTGAATATCAGCCACCTCCTCTATCTGCCGGTGCTACATACCGTGCAGGGGCCTGTCCTTCCATGATGGTTCCTCGCCTTACTCCACTTTCTTGGGTTTCTGCTGCCTGAGGTATTCACTGAGCACTCGGTCAGTTGGGGCCATCTTTGTGATGTATTCTTGGATGTTCCTTGTCTCATCCTGGACTGTGGTGCTGACACTCACCAGTCCCTGGCCCCCTTCCTTCCGCTTAGCGTACAGCCTCAGGGTGCTGGACTTGGAGTGAAACCCTCCATGCATGGTAAGGAACTTTCTTGTCTTGATGTCAGTGGCTTCTATCTCCTCCTTTGGCCAGCCTATTACGCCAGCAGGGTACCTGATCACGGGCAGGGCGTAGGTGTTGATAGCCCGGATCTTGTTCTTACCGTTCAGCTGACTCCTGAGGACTTGCCTGACCCTCTGCAGGTACTTGGTGGTTGCAGCTTTCCTAGCAGCCTCTTCATGGTTCCCATTCACCTGCGGGATCCCCAGGTACTTGTAACTGTCCTCTATGCCTGCAATGTTGCCTTGCAGGCATATATATATATATATATATATATATATATATATATATATATATATACATATATGACTTTTTCATCAAAGTTATTGGATCATATATCTTGTTATATCTTATTAGTGTACCATAAAAAGGTGAAACCAAAATGAGCTTTTCCAAAATGAATGATTAACAAATGTCCAATGCATGTAGAAGGTTAAAAAGAGGCTGCCAACACCTGTAATTTAGATTTTCCACACTTTTCATCAACATGCCCCATCTGCCCCCTTTTCTGTCAGTTATTTGCCAGAAGAAATATTTGGCTTCTTCCCTGGCGGCTTGCATAAAAAAAATAATGTAGAACAAAGCCAAAAATATGCAATTGAATGTCAACTTTGTGGGCGATTTGTGAATGACAACAAAAAGGAGTACCATACTTCATCTAAAAAACAACCCTGGACCCAGATACATAGAGATAACAGGGTGCTGCATTGAAGCTTCTTACTCCTTCTCTTCGTCACTTGACGTCACCACCCTCATTTATTGTTTCTGTCTGTTTCTGGAGAGGCAAATGCTGATGGAGACCTTTGAATGCTGCGCACAGTGGGAAAGATATTGACATCAATCCATTTAAGTTTATTCACCTGCTTCATTAGGCAGTTGTGTCAAAACAAACTTTGATATCTCATTCTACTGGTGTATGCCTGACAGCCTGCTCTGTTAAGCTTTTGTTCAATCAATATTTGAAATGATAGAAAAAAAATACCTTCTTCTTGCCTGTAAGCATATTATCAGGCATGTATTTATGCATCCATGTGGCTACAGTTTCAAATGAGCACATTTTTGTCTGTGGTTGTGTTTCCAGAGCGGAGCTGAGGTGAGCAACAGCTTGCTGCAGTGCTGTCACCATGCCAGCATTAGTGTGCATTATTTATCCGCCTGCAGACTGAGCCAGAGAAAGACATAACCATAGCAACCAGAGAGATGCACACATACACACGCATAGACCCTGTGAGGAGAAACATTGGTTGTAGTGGCATGGTGACTGGTGTTTACTTAATCTTGGATTTCATGTTTTGGTGAATCTGCCACATTTCGGATCTCAAACACAGAGAAATGATGAGCTTTCAGAGCAGCATCAGTCCTGAATTTTCAAATGTAAAATACATCCTTCCACCTCTCTAAATCCAAATAAGCAGCAAACAGATGTTTTTAAAGGTTTGGATGTCACAAAAGTCAGTATTTGATACATCTATTGAAACTTCAATGACCTTCAAAGATACAGCACCTGTCTTGTACACTTCATCCTCATATTATGTTCTTATTTGCAAGAAAAGGACTTGTGAAGGTCGACCAGTTGATGGAGGCCAATTACTATTGTTTTTGCTCTGCTCTTGGCTCAGAATTGGCCTAAACAAAGTGTAGCATCAACCGTGATTCAGTAAAGATGTGATCCCACTCCCAACAACTGAGAAAGCCACAGCTATGCTTCTGGGGGAATTCAGAGGAACATGGGAAGTCCAGGTTATGAGATTTTTTTGGTTCCGCTTTGGTCACTCTTGGGGATGTGCTAGTGATGTTGAGAAAGTTGGCCACAATTGTCAGTACCAGCCAGCCAGCCACTCTTAGAGGATGAAGTGTTTCCTTTAAGCTTTGATTCCGAGGCCAGTCCTGGAGGGCTTCTCTGTTCTGCACACATGCAGCCTTACCTCTCTGCTTTCCAGTGCACCTCAGTAAACTGAGAGTAAAGCTGGTTTGTGGGACACCTTATAAGGAGCTGCCAGTACGTGCTGCACATTTCCAGTGTGTTGATCCATCTGGCAGTTAATCACTGATCCATACATGCATGTGGTACATAAACAGATTTTGAGAATCTGTTGTGTTTTCTGATCCTTTTTAAATGCTGTAATTTTTGCAATTACCGTATTTCCCGGACTACAAAGCGCACCTGAATATTAGCCGCACAAGCTAAAATCAGGGGAAAATCCTGTTTTGTACATACATTAGCCGCACCTGACTAAAAGCCGCAGGTGTTTCAATGTTGACTTATCATATGTAAGAGAATATGCACAAAGGGAATTGTCAGGAAAGAGATGGCTGTTTGGAGACACACCCCTTTTATTAATATTTTGAAAAACAAGTTATGGGTACATATTTGCACATGTAGTACATAACAGTAACCTATAGCACACCAGAAAAATAGATTCGGACTACCTTTTAGGCTCAGGTGCAGTGACACAGCTTTAACAAGAAGAAAAGTCAGTCATTCACCACCATCTTTCTCTTCTTCCTGCGCACTAAAACCACCAAAGTCCTCTCCTCCAGTGTCGGAAACGAACAGGCTCAGGATGGCTTCGTCATCCACTCTCAGCTTCTTTCCTTCGTTGTCACTTTCAAAACCAAAGAAATCCTCGTTGTCAGTGTCAGAGTCGAACACCCTCTTAAGGGCCGTGGCGGTGTCTTCCTCTCCATCATGCAGCAGTCCAGCCCTTCGAAATCCGTTGGTGATCGTGGATGTTTTCACACTTTTCCACGCTGTCAGAATCCACCGGTGGAGTTGAGCATAACTTGCTTGTCGCAAGTTTATTGCCGCTTGTCATCCACGCCTCCGGCTGAACGTGTAGCGCTACTTTGAAGTTTGTTTTTCGCGCTACTTGTACGGCACTATGTTGCCTGGCGGACGGACATGTGACCAACATACCACTCTTGAACCCCAATACTGTGAGTCTGATCACATGCCCTTCCGCCAGGCAACGTAGTGCCGTACAACAGTGGAACAAACAAAACAAATCGTCTTACGATATGACAAAAATCATGGACAATCCATAGAAAAGCTGCACCTGACTAAAAGCCGCAGGGTTCAAAGCTTGTGCAAAAAGTAGCGGCTTATAGCCCGACAATTACGGTATATACTTATAACAAAAAAAAATTTACGAGGAAATGTAAATCCAGCTTCCTTGGGTCTCACATAAGGAAGATGTTTCTTCTGAAGTGACTGGGTGGAATAACCTAAGGCTGAAAAATGAGGCCCACATTGAAATCCTGAAACTGTAGTTCACTGAATGACCACTTGAGACTCCCAAAAGTGAGTAAATTCGCCCATGTCGAAGTGACCAGCTTTCAGCTGATATAAGCCTGAATACAGTCAGGTATTTAAAAAAAAAATCACCTTTGATGTTTTTAGCTAATTCATTCCTTTGTAACAACTAAGCAACTGAAGTTTTTTTGTACCATAAAGTTTGAGGGCAGCTCACCTCTGCTAATTCATGTCACTGAATGGAACTTCTCTGCCATTTGTGTTTTGGTCACTCTCCTCTTTGACTTCTGCTCCCACAACCGAGACCCAGACAAATTCTAGAAAATGAAAGAATGGAATGAAAGACATTTGTCATCTGACTATTGCAAGAACCAACACCCAAGGACAACTTGCTTGTAGATTTGACACATAGGTCTTTGATGCCCCAAGAAGGAGAACAGCCTTACATATTTAACATCAGTATTGGGAACATCTGGCCTCTTATTTTGTGACCCATGTTACCAAGATTCTTTCTAGCCATAGGATGCTATCATTTAACCAAGAATCTGTTAAGATGAATGTACTCCACTAATCACTAATCTGGAGTTAGGAGTAGGATTAGGGTTGGGTTTTGCCATTGTCGTCAGCCACACATACCTAGACTGGTTCGTGACCATCAGGCAACATATATAACACTATATAAAGCTTAACTCTAACCCTAACCAAGAGAATATTGGCTAACTGTTACTAGGTATAAGTCAAAATAACCCCAAAAATATTCTGAACAATATAAATGGCTTGTATTTATATAGCGCTTTATTAGTCCCTAAGGACCCCAAAGCGCTTTACATATCCAGTCATCCACCCATTCACACACTGGTGATGGCAAGCTACATTGTAGCCACAGCCACCCTGGGGCGCACTGACAGAGGCGAGGCTGCCGGACACTGGCGCCACTGGGCCCTCTGACTACCACCAGTAGGCAACGGGTGAAGTGTCTTGCCCAAGGACACAACGACCGAGACTGTCCAAGCTGGGGCTCGAACCGGCAACCTTCCGATTACAAGGCGAACTCCGAACTCTTGAGCCACAATCACCCATATGAAAAAGAGTGGCAGTGAATGATGCTAGCGGAGTTTACAGACTTTCAGACTAAGCATGTCCCCCGCCCCATCCTGCCCTCAGTGTCCTTCGAAGTCATTCTCCCTCTATGAGAAAAGCCATCCCCTCTTGGGCACCTGTATATGTATGTCTCCCATCTGTTTTGTAAAGACAGCTCCCTGCTTCCATATTCCATATTTTGTCATAAAATAAATAGTACCTTTGAATCTGCTTTTCTTTTAAACATGTTTTTTTTTTTTTTTGCGTGACTTTAGCTTACTGCAAAGACATAAAACAGAGTATATTGAGGTTATGGTGACTGACAGCTTGCATTTTATCTGCCATTGAGCTCCCCCAGCAGCACAAGTGGAAGCCCCGATATGCACAGTAGCTCCTCAACAGAGACAGTCTTTATAGATTGCTTGCCTCTCACTAGCTGCTGTCAAAATTCCTATATTTTTTATACCTATGCAAGTACAATTTTAGTTCATATTTATTGTGTGAAGACAGTGCATATGCTCCTTAACACACCCAAACATCAGCACTTACAAATATCTTATTTCAATTCTATCACCAATTGAAAGTTAAAACAGCTGAATGTGGAGCAGCAGTGATAAAAAAAAAAGTGAAACTTGAACAAAATAAAAACAAATGAAGTAAACAAACTGGGAGCAATGACACCCTCAGAGAAGCAGATAAGAGGTATGGAAAAAATCCAAATGAAAGATAGTGAGTGTCCTACATTGGCATCTTTGTGCTTTGGCTAGGAAAACAACGTTTCTACTCTGAGCAATGTAACATTTGAAAGCTATTATCTTTGTTGTATAATGATGGTAGATAAAAGAGTGAACCTCTCATAGACTTATCTTTATCTCTTTTCAGTTTGTTTAGACACAGTTTCAGATAAAACTAATTTAGACACAATGTTGTTAGTGATTAGCTGTTTTAGTTGTCTTAATTAGGAACAGCAAAGTTGATGCATTAGTGAAATCCTTGCTGCAGCTTATATGTTTCCTCTTTCAACAATGTGACAGCTTCTGTACCTTTTACACAAGCAATGGCCATGAGAGAAAGTAGGGGGAAAAAGCACTTGATGCCTGTACTGCTATAGATCTGCTAACATTAATGTCTTTTTTAATTACACAAGAGGTAATAAGAAATCTTCCATCTCTATTTCCATGTATGTGGTAATATTCCTTAGAAAAACCAAAAGCACATTACTCCACCTCTATATAAGTAAGTCAAATGTCTTTCTTAAGGGAGGCAGTCTGAACCGATAGGGATATTTATATTCTCTCTGTTGGTGAAATAAAAGGCTAGAAGTAAATACAACTGGAGTTCCAAACACTTCACTCACCCAAATGCCCTCTATTCAAGAGGTTTTGGGGTGGGTTAGAGAGAGGGTGGAGCTCCTGGCTCCCACCTCTGTCCTTGGTGCGTCCATTGATAGCTAGTTATTTTGTTCCCCACTCATCACAAGAGAGCCATGATCACTGTGATTTACTCTTGGCAGGAGACGGAAACTGGCAAACAAAGAAAAACAAAGACATATCAAAGATGTGCAATCATGGTACAGATGCAGCTGGGCATTAGTCAAAACAATAAATTAATAATGGGATTCATAATTAGGAAATTAGACACCACCAAAGCTTTGCCAAATTAGCTAGTTCTGCCATATAAGCTAAAGATAAACTAATGCAGCTATTAGTAAATAATATCTAATGTATGCAGAATTGAAGTATTGTGTTGTGTATGTCAGGGATGTAAACAGTAGAAACATAATCTAAAATGTGGCAGAAACTTAATACAAATGCCAAGCCTTTTATTTTCAGACATTACTCAAATACAGGGAAAATATTTACGGTGAAAGAAAGATATTTGATGTCCACATCAGTTTATTAAAACAAGGTTGATCTCTTTAACTTCAGTCCTTCAAGACCCCTTCACTGTCAATAATCCAAGTGTTGCCAGAAAGGTTATTAGGCAAGCCATATAGCACTTTATACTTGTTTTTTTAAGTAAATATTAAAAAAAGCAATATACTTAGAACATTTTGTGAAAGTACAATATAATTGTAATATGATTTGATTTTTTATGGCTTCAGCCTGACAGGGCTACAGACCAGGTGGCAACACCCTGGAAACTTCTGTTCATGAGGCAAAAATAAACATTCAATGTCCAGTTGTCAAGTGGTTGCTGGGTGCTGAAGCTGTCCTCCACTAAAAGCATTGTAATTCCTTTAGTTGCTAGCAGATTAGGGGGAGTTGTCAAGTTGTCTGCAAACACTTGCTAACTGGTTGTGAAACTTGAAAACATATATACAAATGGGAAATTGAGACTATTGAGTCTAAGTAAAAGTTGCATCTTACTTGCTTTCTTCAGTTTCACTATCAATCAGTTAGTGCTTTAAAATAAGTGATCATCTTCCATGTAAACTAATGGCAGCTGCGGCAACCTGTTAGTAACCAAAACAATTCGACTTGGATTATGACACTAAAAAAGTACGTATACAAACTTTCTATAGCAGTGACATTGAGTTTCACATAGAACATAATCACAAGAAGTGTCATAAATCTGCCATGCGTAGGACATAAATCTTTAACCAAAGAACACCTAATGTTTCTCTAAATGCCCTTTAAATGGATCTTACTCTGCAAATAGTCCTCTCGGGGCATTTTAGTGCTGTTGAAAAATTCTAATGAAATCAAGCTCCCTGTTTCGGACAAACATTAGTCCACAGCAACTAATATTGCTTCATTTATCATGCTGTACCTTTGCAAAGTGTATTTCCTCAAAGTGGTTTCTGCTCCAGTGTTTCATTCAGATGGAGAAAGTGACCAGCTGGGTTACTGGCAGTTTAATGTTGCATGAATTCAGGGGTTCAGTAATGAATGCTTGGCTGAAATGGTCCTGGACAGAAAAAAATTATTGTGACAAATAGACCTTTCCCCATCGTCTGCTGTGACACAGTGACCACTGCAGAGAACAGACTTTTGCCTTTTTTTAATATTATGTTTCCTCTTGGGCATTGGGGGGTGGTGTCACTGTCTCAGGGGGACACACTTCATAGAATCCCAGTGACACGCAAAAGAACTTTTATCTATTTTTGACATTTCTCTTTGTTTCAGTCCTTCAGCATGCCTTTTCTTCCTTTTTCTCTTTCTGTCACTTGCTGTTTATTTCCCGTGTTTTTTCTTTCCGTCTATCCTAGTGTCATCCTGAAATGACTCAGCCACTCAGAGGACCTATCCTTTGTCATTGTTTTCCAGTGTGCCATTTTACTATAGATGTCTGCTTTGAATACGCACTGGCACTGTCAGTAAAAGCTGACAAGCATTCAGTGGTAGCTACGTTACATCGGGGAGACAGCTGTCTGCTGTACAGAATGTATTTCTGTGGATTATTTGCACTTTAAAGTCTTTGGTAGACACGCTTACATATCCTCAGTGGCCTTCCAAGTCGATGGCCCATCCATCAAATATTCTCTTTCACCTTAACGCTACGGGACACTGATAAATGCTAAAAGAAAGGGAAAATGTTAACGTATGATAGCAATGCTTATTCTTTTTATAGATAACAATTCACTTGATGTGGCCAGACCCAGTTGAAATATAAGATTTACATAACATGTAATCATGTGTAAATACAAATACTAGGAATTTAAAGGCTTTTGGTGGTGTTAATAGGAAGGGAGGTGGGTAAGGTAGGTAGTTCAACTGAAATCCCTTAATTACTGGATGGAATGCCATATTCTTGGTTTCTAGAAGGCAAATTCATGTCACTGAGGGTGTCCTAAAATCACCTAACTATGTAACGTAGATAGGTTAGTATGCACATAAGAGATTTAAAAAAAAAAAAGAGAATTTTAAAAGCAATCCTAAAATGTACAGGTAGCCAGTGGAGTGAAATTAAAATGGGTGTAATGCGCTCAGACTTTTTTGTTCCAGTTAAAAGGGGTGCTCCAGCATTTTGCACAACCTGCAGATGCCTAATGGATGCATCACTAACCCCACAATAAAATGCGTTGTAATAATCCAGCCTAGATGTAACAAAGGCATGGATTACTGTCTCAAAAAGCTGTTTTGATAAGATGGGCTTTATTTTGGCTAATTGCCTCAAATGAAAAACGCTAGATCTTACAACAGCTCTCACCTGGCTTTCAAGTTTAAGATCTGCCTCCATTTTAACTCCCAGATAAGTGATGATTGGTTCAACATACTGTGCCAGTCAACCAAGATCCATAGTAGTGGTCTCAGAAGTGCCACCAAAAACCATCACTTCCGTTTTCTGCTCATTAAAATGTAAAAAGTTCAAAGCCACCCAGGCCCTTATTTCAACAAGGCATCTGAGCAGAGGATCTACTGAGAAGTCATTTATCTTTTTAAGTGGGAAATAAATCTGGGAGTCATCAGCATAACAGTGGAAAGAAATCCCATGTTTCCTGAAAATAGAGCCAAGGGGTAGGAGATATAGGGAGAGAAGAAGAGGGCCTAAAACTGAACCCTGTGGGACCCCACATTGAAGAGAAGCAGCAGAGGATATGTCTGTGAAGGTTCTCAGTCATCCAGGTCATCGTAGTCAAAGGAGCTTGCAAAGAAAAGCGTCTGGACTTCTTTAAGTTACTTGAAGACGTTTCACCTCTCATCCGAGAAGCTTCTTCAGTTCTAAGGTCAAATGGTGGAGAGTCCCAGATATAAACCTAGTGGGAGTAACTCCCCACAGAGGGACAAAAGGACCCCCTGATGATCCTCTAATCGCCTGAGCCAAGGTGTGAAACTGGGTGTGGGTCCCAATCAGCCAGAGTTTCGGGTGAGTTCATTGTGAAACCTGGCCCCACCTTATCATGCGAATTCCTGAGGTCAGATGGCCCAGGATGTGAGTGGGCGTTAAGGCGTCTGGGAAGGGATCTCAAAACTGGATTATAGATGGCAGAGAGTTGGTGTCGTAAACCCCCGCCTCTGTTCAAAGATGGTCACTCACAGTGGACATAGATGGCTTCTTTCACTCCTCTTTCAAACCATCTGTCCTCTCTGTCCAAAATGTGAACATTGGCATCCTCGAAAGAGTGTCCTTTATCCTTAAGATGCAGATGGACTGCTGAGTCTTGTCCTGTGGAGGTGGCTCTTCTGTGTTGTGCTATGCACTTGTGAAGTGGCTGTTTGGTCTCTCCAATGTAGAGGTCTGGGCATTCCTCGCTGCACTGTACAGCATACACCACATTGTTAAGTCTGTGTTTTGGCGTTTTGTCTTTCGGGTGAACCAGAAGGACAGACGCAACAACATTGTCATCCCCTATGTAACCGGTGTATCAGAAAAAGTCAGGAGAGTTTTCTCCAAGCATGACATCCCGGTGCATTTCAGACCCAGCAACATGCTCAGACAAAAACTGGTTCACCCGAAAGACAAAACGCCAAAACACAGACTTAACAATGTGGTGTATGCTGTACAGTGCAGCGAGGAATGCCCAGACCTCTACATTGGAGAGACCAAACAGCCACTTCACAAGCGCATGGCACAACACAGAAGCGCCACCTCCACAGGACAAGACTCAGCAGTCCATCTGCATAAAGGACACTCTTTCGAGGATGCCAATGTTCACATTTTGGACAGAGAGGACAGATGGTTTGAAAGAGGAGTGAAAGAAGCCATCTATGTCCACTGTGAGTGACCATCTTTGAACAGAGGCGGGGGTTTACGACACCAACTCTCTGCCATCTATAATCCAGTTTTGAGATCCCTTCCCAGACGCCTTAACGCCCACTCACATCCTGGGCCATCTGACCTCAGGAATTCGCATGATAAGGTGGGGCCAGGTTTCACAATGAACTCACCCGAAACTCTGGCTGATTGGGACCCACACCCAGTTTCACACCTTGGCTCAGGCGATTAGAGGATCATCAGGGGGTCCTTTTGTCCCTCTGTGGGGGGTTACTCCCACTAGGTTTATATCTGGGATTCTCCACCATTTGACCTTAGAACTGAAGAAGCTTCTCGGATGAGAGGTGAAACGTCTTCAAGTAACTTAAAGAAGTACAGACGCTTTTCTTTGCAAGCTCCTTTGACCAGCAGAGGATACAAACTCACCAAATCAAATCACTTTTTTTATTGTCACATCACATGTGCAGGTACATTGGTACAGCACATGTGAGTGAAATTCTTGTGTGCGAGCTTCACAAGCAACAGAGTTGTGCAAAATACAATAATGTAAACAAGCAAAATACAAGAATGGCTACATCTGAAACTAATAAATATATGTACAATATATAATAGTATATGCATTTCTGGATGTGTATACTAAATATTTTTCTACACGTACACATATTTTACAAATTAAATAGAGTAAACAATAAATAAAATATATAAAAATATACAGAGTTGAGACATGTGCAAAACAGTGGCATTGCTGTACAGTATGGAGTGCATAATGTTAAAGTTCCAGTAGTGAAGGTGAGGTGTCTATGACGTGTTCAGCAGTCTGATGGCCTGGTGGAAGAAGCTGTCTCTCAGTCTGCTGGTACGGGACCGGATGCTGCAGAACCTCCTTCCTGATGGAAGCAGTCTGAACAGTTTATGGCTGGGGTGACTGGAGTCCTTGATGATCCTCCCCGCTTTCCTCAGGCACCGCTTCCTGTAGATGTCTTGGAGGGAGGGAAGCTCACCTCCAATTATCCGTTCAGAGCACCGCACTACTCGCTGGAGAGCTTTGCAGTTGTAGGCGGTGCTGTTGCCATACCAGGTGGTGATGCATCCAGTGAGGATGCTCTCAATGGCACAGTGATAGAAGGTCCTGAGGATGCGAGGGCTCATGCCGAATCTTTTCAGTCTCCTGAGAAAGAACAGGCGCTGCTGCGCCTTCTTCACTGTTTTGTTTGTGTGTACTGACCACGTAAGATCCTCAGCCAGATGTACACCAAGGAACCGGAAGCTGCTCACTCTCTCCACAGCAGCGCCGCTGATGGTGATGGGGGTGTGTACTTCTCTGCACCTCCGGAAGTCCACTATCAACTCCTTTGTCTTTGCGACGTTGAGGGTGAGATGGTTGTCTTGACACCAGTGGGTCAGGGCGCTGACCTCCTCCCTGTAAGCCGTCTCATCACCGTTGGTGATAAGACCCACCACTGTAGTGTCGTCTGCAAACTTCACAATGATGTTGGAGCTGTTAGTGGCTGTGCAGTCGTAGGTGTAGAGTGAGTACAGGAGAGGGCTCAGTACACACCCCTGTGGAGCACCAGTGTTCAGTGTGATGGGGGATGAGGTGATGCTGCCCAGTCTGACCACTTGGCGTCTGTCAGACAGGAAGCTAAGGATCCAGCTGCAGAGGGAGCTGCTCAGTCCTAGATCCTGCAGTTTCCTATCCAGCTTCGAGGGAACGATGGTATTGAATGCTGAGCTGTAATCTACAAACAGCATTCTCACATACATGTCTCTCTTCTCCAGGTGTGACAGGGCAGTGTGTAGTGTCAGGGCTATGGCATCATCAGTGGACCTGTTGTGGCGGTATGCGAACTGTAGAGGGTCCAGTGAGTCGGGTAGTGCAGAGCAGATGAAGTCCCTGACCAGCTTCTCGAAGCATTTGCTTACGATGGGGGTCAGGGCTACAGGTCGCCAGTCGTTCAATGAGGAGATGGTGGAGGATTTGGGTACAGGGACGATGGTGGCCATTTTGAAGCAGGCTGGGACTACAGACAGAGAGAGGGAAAGGTTGAAGATGTGCGTGAACACTCCAGCCAGCTGAGCTGCGCATGACTTGAGGACGCGGCCGGGAATCCCGTCCGGACCAGTAGCTTTGCGTGCGTTCACCTTCCTGAAGCACCTCCCCACATCCTCCTCAGACACAGTGTGCGCACTGACGTCATCCGCGGTGCGCACACTGTCCGGTCTCATGGTGTTCGCTGTGTCGAATCTAGCGTAGAATACGTTTAGATCCTCACACAGAGAAGCCGTGGTCTGCGGTGTGCTGGTTTTCCCTCTAAAGTTTGCGATCGTGTTTAGTCCCTGCCACATACTCCGAGGGTTGTCAAACTGTTGCTCCACCCTGTCCCTGTACTCACGTTTGGCTGCTTTGATCGTCTTCCGGAGTTGGTAATGTGCGTGTTTGTAGTCCGATGTGTTCGCGGAGGCAAAGGCGGTGTTTCACAGAGAAAGTTCGCTCTGCCAAATAGGATCTAAACCACTGCAGTGTGGTACTCCTAACATCCACCAACTGCTCTAAATGGGAAATTAAAATGTTATGATCCACTGTATCATAACAGTGGATCATAACTGTTATGATATGGCAGCAGTTAAATCTAAAAGCACGATAATAACAGTCACCTGAGTCAGTTGCTAAAAACACATCATTGAAAACTCTTAAAAGGGCAGATTCAGTACTATATAAAGCTTTAAAACCAGATTGGAAAACTTCTAAAATACCATGTTCTTCTAAAAGGACATTAATTGTTTGTAAACTACCTTTTCAAGAATTTTTGAGATCCTGCCATCAGGCATAGATTCTAGGTGGCATCTTTGCTTTGATCTGTTTTTATGCTTTCTTTTTAAGTGCACATCAATAACACACATCCATCTTTGTAACATTAATTGCCTCCATCCATCTCTTTCACCTAACAGTATTGCCATCGTTGTTCACACCTTGGTTACGATACCTTGATTATTTTAACTCTCTTCTTTTTCGTCTTTCTTTCAAGTCCATGCACTTCAACTGGTCCAGAACTCTGGTGCTCGTATCATCACCAGAACGCTTTCCGTTAGTCACAAGTGTCATTCAGCAGCTCCATCGTCTTCTGGTTAAATATCATATTGATTTCAAGATTCTGTTCTTCACCGTTAAGGCAATCCATAACCTTGCTGCAGTACCGCTCTAAAATTTCTGCATGTCAGCACACCCATTGATACTGTCAGGTCTTCTTCTTCCGCCCTCCAGCTTACAGTATGTCCGTTCCCTAATTTCAAGACCACGGGGTCTAGAGCCATCAGTTGCTCTACTCCTCGCCTTTGGAATTCCCATGCACATCCGTAACACTAACTCTTGTCTTGCCAGGTATTTTTATTTATTCTTATTATTTTTAACTGTTCTGTACAAAGTGACCTTGAGTGTTTTGAAAGGTGCCTGAAAATACAGTCTGTTGACAATTAGCATTTGAGTTTCAGTGAACTGCTATCACGATTCCACTTTACTTACAGTGTTGCTTTACAGAAAATGGTTTTCTCAAGCATTAGCAAGACCTTTTGTAAAACCTTTAAAAAAATCATAAAATTAACTGACTTTGTAAGTGTCCGACATGCCTCCAAAATTACCCTAAACGCTGCTGTTAGTTGCTCTTACTGTGGTATTTAATCAGTCCATATAGTTCCCAGACAATTAAACTTACCCGTATAATTGTCTTTATAGCCCCGTTCTCTGAATGTCAGAAAATTGCCCCCCTCAAGCGTGCAGACTTCCATTAAATTAAACTAAACAATGTCCGGAAATGAATCAATCTGCATATAATATGAATCGTTACTGTGTCATCGTTGATGCTTGACTATTGATCTCACTGTAATTACATTCCCCTCCAACTCCCCTCAGGAGTGAAGACGCACAATTAGAGAGGACAGGTGACAGTGTGAAGCCGTGTAGCTCAATAAAAGACTCCTTCCGCTGGGTAATTAAAAATCATAGCATGCCCAAAATGGGCAAAATCAAGGTCTTTTCTTCTCTTTTCACTTCTTCATCCATAACCCCTGGAGGAAGCAGATAAATGTTTGACTTTATTTGGAGCTAATTGAACAATTTCAGTCGGATAAAAGTGTTGTTTTCCCACCTGCTGTGAAATTGGAATTGTCCTCACAAGTGGTTCTCGTCAGGGTTGGACATTAGCTGCCAACTCACCAAAAGTAACAGAAAGGACCCTGGAGTTTGAGATAAGAGAGATGGGGGAAACAGGAGAGAAGACAACTTGCCTGTAGCACAATTCCACAATGCAAATCTGCAAAATTCAAACCAGTGCGCTGATTAAAGCTTATAAAAGTAACGAGCAAATGGACAGTGGGATAACCCATTTGTGATATGTGTGATTGTTTAATAGTTTGGAATGTTATTCATTGATTTTAGGGTTAACCATTACAGTTCATCAAGCTGTATGATTGACACCAAGCACCGATTTTGTTTAGATAGACCAAATTATGCTAATAGAATTTGCATCGCATCATCACTCCCAATGCACACACCAATTTGCATGATGATCTTTTCAATATTGACTTTTATAATTACTGTGTTACATCCAAGGCTGTGATTGCATGACAGCACGACAAAGGCTGCAAGGAGAAAATGTCAGCGCATTCTCGGTAAACAGAGCAAAGCTTCTGAATTAATGCAGCAACGGATGGAAGGAGAAATCCTTGTCCAAATCTCCCCACTTTTATTCAGTCGTTGTACAGAGTACATCTTCTCCCCACAGTTGGTCCCTTATCTCCCGCGCTCTCTCTCGTTCTTTTTCTTGTCCATCTCTGACATTCGAAGTGAACCAAATAAGCCCCCCTCCGATGTCATGAAAGCAGGAGCAGTAATTTGTGAGGCACCCTCCTTTCTCTTTGCCTTCCTCCCCCTCTTTCAGTCTCTCACTTTCTCTTCGTGTGGCTGGACGTGTGCACTGCATTGTTATTTCATGATGACACCAAGGGCAGTCAGATAAGGTGTGCAACAGCAGCAATATTCCTTGTTAAGGAGTAGCTAAACAGTAAAACTTTACTGTATTAGCTCTCTCTCTCTCTCTCTCTCTCTCTCTCTCTCTCTCTCTCTCTCTCTCTCTCTCTCTCACACACACACACACACACACACACACACACACACACACACACACACACACACACACACACAAAAACAGAAAACAAAAAAAGACTCTGAATGCATGAAAAGGATGAATACAAAATTCCAACACCAATCTGCTTTCCGGGCAGACAAGTTTGTCCCGCATAAAAGATTTAACCTTGGTGGGTCTAAAGATGTACACAGGAAAAGAAGTGGCATGGTATTCTAGAGAATTCTCTGTTCTGTGTTGTTGATTCAGCTCTTTCTATGGTGTTTGGCAACCACAGACATAAATTTGATTATATAGAAGTCAAAAGAAAAAAACAAGCCTCTGTCTTACTAAATCTATGACATTTACACGTATGGCCTCAGTCAACAGTTTTAAATGTTATTCACTGGAACATGACATGTCCATTTTGTGAATTATGGTCCTAGGGTAAGTGGCAAGGAAGGTCTTACCTTGTGATTGGCATGTTGAAGCAGTGTTCCTTTATTGGTCAGTCAGAGCCACTCTACTTGCATCCCTTTCCTGAAAACCTACATGTGAACAGAAAATCGCTCAGCTTACTGCTTCACAATCGGACTCCTCTGTCTTTGCTTTAGATACGGTGTTGTCAAAAACTGTTTTTGCCCCCGTTCTGTCACACTTAACCACACCTAATGACCAGTTGGACCACCCTTAACAGCAACAAATGCAATCAAGCATTTGCGATAACTGGCAATGAGTCTTCTACAGCGCTATGGAGGAATTTTGGCCCGCTCTTCTTTGTAGAATTGTTGTAATTTAGCCACATTGGAGGGTTTTCGGCCATGAACTGTGTTTTTAAGGTCATGCCGCAGCATCTCAATCGGATTCTGGTTAGGACTTTGACTAGTCTCAAAGGTAAACTTGCTGGTGTGCTTTGGATCATTGTCCTGCCCAACTTCACTACAGCTTGAGGTCACGAACAGGTAGCTGGACATTCTCCTTCGGGATGTTTTGGTTGACTGATGAATATATGGTTCCATTTACCAAAGCAAGTCATCCAGGTCATGACACCGCAAACACCCCCAGACAGTCACACTACGACTACCATATTGTACTGTTGGTATGATGTTTCTTTTCCGAAATGCTGTGTTAGTTTTATGCCAGATTTAATGCGACACAAACCTTTCAAAAAGTTCTGCTTTTGTCTCATCAGTCCACAGACTATTTTTTCCAAAAGTCTTGGGGGATCATCAAGATGTTTTAGGGCAAATGTGAGATGAGCCTTTGTGCTCTTTTTGGTTAGCACTGTTTTTCTACTTGAATGCTCCCATAGATGTTATTTTTGCCCAGTCTCTTCCCAGTCTGAATCATGAACCCTGACCTTAACTGAGACATGTGAAGCCTGGTTTTGTGACCTCCTGGATGAGTCATCCATGTGCTCTTGGAGTAATTTTGGTCAGTTCGCCATGTGTGGGTAATGGCTCTAATGTGTTGCTTTTAGCCTGCTTCACTTTGTCAGACAGGTTCTATTTAAACGATTTCTTGATTCAATAGGTCTGTCAGTATTCAGACTGTTTTTAGTGAAACTGAGCTCAGCGTTCCAAATTTCCTAATGCTCCAGGTGGAAGACACAAATCAAAGAGAAATACAGAAAGTGCAGTTTGATGTAAATCTCCAGAGCAGTGTTTTTAGCTTTAGTTTGCTGGGTACAGGCATGTTGGAAAAGCTTTAACAGTGGGTACTGGCTGTGCATGCGCTGTATGAGCTGTCTATAAAACCCTTTATATTGACAGCTGAATACAGTGAAAGGACATCAGTTGCTACTCCAATGTTACATCAGGCAGCATGGAGGATCGTATGTGCCAGCCTGACAAACCCTTATTGACTGCACTTTCCACTTCAATGCTTTCAGATGTGCTCTAGTTGAAAGTCTGAAGCTATTGCCAGGAAATAAATTGTGTGAGAGCGTCACAGTGTTGACGACCTGAGGGTTTGTCTTTGCCATTGTCTATATGTGCATTGTGGTTCCTTTTTACTGTTCTCAATATTTACACTGCAGCGTATGCAAGTAAGGGTCATTTCACTTATCCCCCTTTTCTAAGTTTTTAGCTATAGTATTAACAGGGTTTTAGAAGGTAATCAGTTGGGCTACCACACTGAAATATTTGTAACTGATTGCTGAAGTGTTTTGTAGAGACTCTTGTTTTCCTGCAGAGTTTCTATGCTGAAAAGGAAACATTTAAAAGCTCTAGAATGTGTACTGCTAATTACTCACTGTCAGCATGCTAGCATGGCAAATGATGGTTGAAATGCTAATCATTATCAGAATCAGAATCGCATTTATTGGCCATGTATATGCACAGACACATACAAGGAATTTGGTTCCGGTAGATGGTGACTCTCAAGCACAGCAATGTATATCTCAACAATGTAAGCAACACAATCCCCCCCCCACACACACACACACACAAACATATTATGTCTGCAGTATATCAGGATAATGTCAATCATGTTTTTTATACAGTGCTATTGTCATTGTATAAAAGGTAGGCTAATGTTAGCAGAAAGCAGTATCTAAACAAACTGCAGTCACACAGAGTAACCAGCATGGTTGTCATCTTGTTTGTTTTTAAAATGTCAACTTAAAAAGCTGTAGTGCTCTGTGATATTTGCTTTCCGAGCTAATATGTTTTGTTTACTAGTTGTCAGTTTTAACCTGTGAAAGAGTCTCAGTCAAGTGAATCACTGAGTGTTTCTTTCTCCAAACCGATGGCATATCACGGACATGCAAATGACATTAACCATCTCTGATGTGACCAGCAATCAATCATCTTCTCTCTTATTTATGTATTTATTTGGCAATTTTTCATGGAGACGGGCCTAATTAACATCCACCACCACCACAGGAAGGGAAAACAGCTTGTGGCTCTCCTTAGAATTTACATGCAGGGATGCAAAATCTCTCTGCTAGCAAAAACTGAAGCATGCCTCAAGGGTGTCAAGGCCCTTAAGGCAGTGTGGCATAATATCAAGACAAGACAAAGAACCCAGAACCAAACATTCAAAAGACCCAAGCCTTTTAGGAGAAAAAAGTGGATCTCGCCAGCACTGAGGCATCGCGAAGAATGGGAAAACTGTGGAATCATAACACTTAGTTAGCCTACACATGCAGCAAGACTTGGTTCACTCATTTGGTTCAAATCAAATTAGCTTTAATGTCTCAAATTTCTGCAAAGTACCTAAATCATTTGGTAATATTACAAATTGTAATGTACTAGAATAATAAATAACAGTGTGTTTGTAATTGCCTTAGCAAACTAAACTATCTTCCTAATCTATTGCTAAGATTATCTTTTTAACAGTTAGCTACACAAAGTGTGCTTTATCAGAGGATTAGTATATATTTTTGCGTCAGGAACCAAACATATGGTGTAGAGACTGCTTGCAAATGCCAGTTGCTAGGGAAAATGTGTATTCTATTGCAGCCAGTTAGAGAATAGTCACTAGCTGAAATCAGTCACCAAGAGGTTGGTGCACCAAAACCGTCATTGTGAGTTCTTCGGTTTTGCTAGTATTGCGATCCAAGAGTGGTTAGAAAACGGACATTTCATGAATCTGTGGAAAATCTGTAAGGAGTATACTGATTTAATTGTGTTTTATTTTTGGATACATTTTCAGTGAATTGTTTTAGTTTTACTATTTCTGGGAGGTTAGAGCTCAGACTGGCTCATGATGTCATCAGTAAGCACAAAAAAGAAAAAAGAAAAAACAACAACAAAACAGTGCGAGACAAGAGAGCATCGGTTGTTGATTATATGCTATGCTGCATGTAAACTTTGCCTTCAAAGTAAAGGTTGTGTCTGACTGATGAAACCGACACAATTCAAAAATTCCAAATTCTAATTTGAAGGCAAACCTTTTCCTTTTCTGATTTGCACTTCTCAAAGTGCTTTACAAGTAGTTAGCATATTTAGCAAAAGTTTGCAACTGTGGCAATCTGCTACCAATGCAGTCACAAGGTTTTTTGGTGCAGGACCGTATACCACTTTACAGCCACCTAGCGACTGCCAGCAATCTGCACCAGCCAGCTGTTAATACAGGTTTTTCCCTAGTGACTGATGGTTGTAAGGCAATCGCTTAATGGCCTCTAGGTCTCTTTGTTTGAACTGTTTAAAAGCTAACCAACTCTTACTAACTCCATCAATATGAGGATCTAAAATAGCTAGTCATTTTGTCAGTGTTTCAGCCCTCAGTTGTATATTGTGGGTATACTGCTTTTTAGAGTACAGGGAGTGCAGAATTATTAGGCAAATTAGTATTTTGTCCACATCATCCTCTTCATGCATGTTGTCTTACTCCAAGCTATATAGGCTCGAAAGCCTACTACCAATTAAGCATATTAGGTGATGTGCATCTCTGTAATGAGAAGGGGTGTGGTCTAATGACATCAACACCCTATATCAGGTGTGCATAATTATTAGGCAACGTCCTCTCCTTTGGCAAAATGGGTAAAAAGAAGGACTTGACAGGCTCAGAAAAGTCAAAAATAGTGAGATATCTTGCAGAGGGATGCAGCAGTCTGAAAATTGCAAAGCTTCTGAAGCGTGATCATCGAACAATCAAGCGTTTCATTCAAAATAGTCAACAGGGTCGCAAGAAGCGTGTGGAAAAACCAAGGCGCAAAATAACTGCCCATGAACTGAGAAAAGTCAAGCGTGCAGCTGCCAAGATGCCACTTGCCACCAGTTTGGCCATATTTCAGAGCTGCAACATCACTGGAGTGCCCAAAAGCACAAGGTGTGCAATACTCAGAGACATGGCCAAGGTAAGAAAGGCTGAAAGACGACCACCACTGAACAAGACACACAAGCTGAAACGTCAAGACTGGGTCAAGAAATATCTCAAGACTGATTTTTCTAAGGTTTTATGGAGTCTTGATTAGTGAGTCTTGATGGGCCAGATGGATGGGCCCGTGGCTGGATTGGTAAAGGGCAGAGAGCTCCAGTCCGATTCAGACGCCAGCAAGGTGGAGGTGGAGTACTGGTTTGGGCTGGTATCATCAAAGATGAGCTTGTGGGCCCTTTTCGGGTTGAGGATGGAGTCAAGCTCAACTCCCAGTCCTACTGCCAGTTTCTGGAAGACACCTTCTTCAAGCAGTGGTACAGGAAGAAGTCTGCATCCTTCAAGAAAAACATGATTTTCATGCAGGACAATGCTCCATCACACGCGTCCAAGTACTCCACAGCGTGGCTGGCAAGAAAGGGTATAAAAGAAGAAAAACTAATGACATGGCCTCCTTGTTCACCTGATCTGAACCCCATTGAGAACCTGTGGTCCATCATCAAATGTGAGATTTACAAGGAGGGAAAACAGTACACCTCTCTGAACAGTGTCTGGGAGGCTGTGGTTGCTGCTGCACGCAATGTTGATGGTGAACAGATCAAAACACTGACAGAATCCATGGATGGCAGGCTTTTGAGTGTCCTTGCAAAGAAAGGTGGCTATATTGGTCGCTGATTTGTTTTTGTTTTGTTTTTGAATGTCAGAAATGTATATTTGTGAATGTGGAGATGTTATATTGGTTTCACTGGTAAAAATAAATAATTGAAATGGGTATATATTTGTTTTTTGTTAAGTTGCCTAATAATTATGCACAGTAATAGTCACCTGCACACACAGATATCCCCCTAAAATAGCTAAAACTAAAAACAAACTAAAAACTACTTCCAAAAACATTCAGCTTTGATGTTAATGAGTTTTTTGGGTTCATTGAGAACATGGTTGTTGTTCAATAATAAAATTATTCCTCAAAAATACAACTTGCCTAATAATTCTGCACTCCCTGTATGTTACAATAAACATTTTCTAGTTTCTCGCAAATCATCACATATCTATCATATGAGCACCGATATAGAACCCAAGATAAAACATAATTCATAAGTCAACTTAATGAATCCATGCAATAAACGACTATGAGCTCCAATCTAGAGATTAAAAATATAATAGCTGGATTATTTAGTAATTGTTTCCATGGGGACTCTATCAGTCCCTGTGACAGCCTAATGGATTCACAAATATTACACTGTGGATGACCTCTGAAAGTTTCCATTTGTGTAGGTGATCCTGCATTTAAATACAAAGCTCAGATACGTGCACAAATATAGACGCATGCATCAGACTGTTATAAAACTGAATAAATGCGTCTCTCAGGTCATTAAAGATGCATTTGAGTGATCGTTAAGTGAATACAGAAAGGCACTAGTGGGCAGACAGTGTCCTGTTCTTGAAATTATCCTGTCAAAATACACATGCAATTAAAATACTAAGAAGCCTGCGCCCCAGGACTTGCCATTGTACGACTGCATATCTGTCTGTATGTGGAGTGCAAGTGTGTCTGTTTTTATCTCTATTACTGCACATGTGGTTAGGTCCATGGTGCTGAATCACTGTAAGTGATAACACTACCAACCATGTAATTTCATTTTCCTTTTCCATGTCTCTGCATGCGTCTTGGTGCATTTCTTTATCTGAGAGCCCATTATGTGCATGAATGCAGCTGTTCTTGTTTCTGCACCTTGGCATACCCTTGGTTTTTAAGTGTGCTTTATAAATAAAGTTTATTATTATTATTATTACTGATGTGTGTGTGTGTGTGTGTGAATGTGTGCTAAATGAGAGCATTTTAATGTGTATATATACACATGTGTGCTTGTGTGTGTGTGTGTTAAATGCATAAATAGGGCATAATGCCAGCAGTGCACCACAGTGGAAGTGGCCATGGCTGTAGCCGTTTCCCCTAGCTGCCTTCCTGTCGCTAGTAATTAGGCTGATGGTCTGTGTGTCTGAGTGTGTGTGTGTGTGTGTGTGTGTTTCTCCGTGTGCATGAGTGCATGTGCACAAATGTGCCCATATCATGTGCCTCTCTGTATAACCGCCTTACTCCTTATCTTATCATCCCTTTCGCCGGTCTTCTGTATCTTTTTTTTTCTTTTCAACCAACATGGAGGGAAAAAAAAGACCACTGTAAATAAACAAACAATAGCTCTGAGAGCTCCGTCTGCTCTGAAAGACACGGAGTGAAAATCGATGATGTGACATCACAGCAGCGCCTGCCTAGAATTATAAGTCTCATGCTAAATACAGATTTAGCTTATTCGTGACTCAAGGCTTTTGAAAGAGATTAGCTTTGGTGTTTTCTTCACAGTTTGACTTACTAAATTACTAGCTTGAAACCTTGTGGGTTATATTTTGCTGAAACCCAGTAGTGGTTTTGTTTTTGTTGTAGATATGTCTCAGCATATTACAAAAACAAGAAAATGATGATGTTGCATGTCCCCATGCCTATGAGGAGCTTCGTCTTGGATGTTTGAAGAAAGACAAAAGTGCATGTCTGTTGAAGTTCCAGTTGGACAAATATCATCAATAATCCTTTGTTGTTTTACACATGCAGGTTCAAATTTCTTGATGCTTCTGCAATAAATCCTGACAAGAGTCAGTCAGAAACAATTAGGATTTCTTTTAGGTGGTGTTATTTGTCTCTACTCTAGGAGACTGTGTTGGAAATGAAACTGACTAGAGGGTTAGAGTTGAGATCCTCTGAGGATAAGGCTGGCTGTTTTCTATGTTCTCCGTACTTATTCGCAGAGACCAAAACAACGAAGTGATGCTACTAACAAGTATTGTGTAAGAATCTAAACCCTGATATAGATTGGCTGTGGCTTAAAAGGTAGAAGTGGTTAGTTTGATCCTTGCTTCTCCAGTTTTCGTGTCAAAGGGTGCTTGGCAAAGAGATTGAGTCACAAAATTCTCCCAGTGCATCAATTATTTGATGCGTGATAAATGCACTGGGGGAAAAAGAATAAAGAAAATGTATGTCTTCAGTGTATTTGTAGTAGCATTAGCATTGATTTGAATGCTAATGCTAAAAAGGATACCTAGGAAAACAGAAATTGCAAGCTCAGATCAGCAACACTGCTGGCCCGTTGAAGAGGAGAATGATGCCAGGGCTAAATCTCCAAAACAGCAAACCTTTAGTTTAACTAAAGCTGGACTCCAAAAGAAGTTCATGAGCTTGCTTGCTATATGCCGAAGTCACTATGACATCAATACAGGTTGATCCAAATATCAATAGTATACCACCGCTGGTATTTGTATCATATGGATGCTAGTGCAATAGGAACAATACTTTGATTTTGTCCCCTAAGTTTAGTATGTAGCTGAATTGTGTTAAAGTTTTACTTTATTATTGTTTTTTCTAAAGAGAAACATACCTAAGACAAGTGTAACCCACTCCTGGGTAAGTACACCTCACTCTAGGTTCGGGGAGGAGCTGGACATGAGTGCGAATAATCATAACACACAGAAATTTCAGTTAACTGTGACTTTAGTTTCAACAGTAACAGTTTCACAACATTTTCATAGAAAAACAACTAGAAAATAAAATTAAAATAGAAATAGAAATAAAATGCATTGTCCTTAATTATTGAAATTGACCCTTTGAAAGTATTTGTTAGGTTGCAACCTTATAGTTCGGTTTGTTCCTCAGAGTTTGTAGAGTAGAGGGTCAGTCAAGTCAAAACACACATCGAATGAGGGAATGATCTGCAATGATCTGTCAGTCAGAAAAAAAAAGGGGTCCAGTGAAGTTTCACACTTAGTGTTTTTATAGTCTAGAGTGCACTCTTTCTATCTGTTCACTGTTGCCAGTTGGAGTGACTGGTGGAATCCTACCAGAAACCAGATAAACCATTGGCCGTCTGATTGGTTGTGCAGATCTGGGTCCTGGAAATCACACTGGGAGGCTCGCCATCAATTGGAATCACTGGTCTTTTCTCGTCGAGCTCAAAGCTCACTAAAAGACCTAACCTGTATTTTAAAAACAGGTTTATAGTCTCTGATCTATCACTTATTTCAACATTCAACTTAATCATAAACTCAACAACAATAACTGAAATTTGCAATTACTTACATCCTGAAAAATTGTGGTACTCTTCAGTTAACAGATTAAATTGTAACTCATGTTAGAACTTCTGTCTAACCAACATAGTTGCAATAGACACACACTTAACACAATTATTAGACAAATGAAATACAAATGTTAACGCTTAAATTTCTTCAGAACATATGTTACACTAAATTTGGCACAAAAGCTATCAAATTGTATTTGTTCCCTCATAACACAAACACTCATCATTGACATGACACAGTAGAGAAATATGCATTAACTACTATGATTAGCATCATTGTCATGATCATTGAACATAGAAGGTAAATCAGTTAGCTTACTGAGACACGTGGAACGCTATTAACGTAGCCACCACCTCTGCTGATTTCGACAGCTCTGTCTAACATTCAACTCACTATTGAAATGTTAGCCGAAAACCTCTGAACACTTTTTAACAACTTTTACGAAACTTTGCTTCCGTAACCAAGACAGTTTCTGCTGCTAATCAAGATAGCGTCTGATTTTTTCTTTTTCCTGGAGTGGCCGGTAACAATACGCCATGTAAAAACACAAAACTTCCTGTTAACCTTCAAAATAAAAGTTCCTGCTCGGCACAGCAGGAAGTGTGGAAATAAACACATTTTTTCACATTATCACCTCTTGCGACAATAAAATAAAAAACAAATAAAAGAACGATTCTGCAACTAAACAAATACATTATAAAGCTTATCTTATTTTTACCCGTTTCTCCAGCTGGGTTACACAAGCACTATGAAATATATCTGAACTTTTTTGTGTTTACTCATGTCTATCTTATTTCTAGCCTGTAGAACTCTCTAAGTTCAGAATTTGTCATTAATCACGATGCACTGCTGTGTAAATGAACTCTGACAATACACTTTTCCTAGTAGGTAAAACTCTAATATAAGAAATTACTTATAGTTCAAAAGGCCTATCTTTTTATGCATGAGGTTTCCTGTTGGTGGCAGTGCCTTGACGTACCACTTGTGTCAATATCGGCTGCCAAGAGAGAACTGTCCCATTTTCAGAGGCCTTCACAGTCTTCATTAGGATGTTGGAGTGGAATCATAGTGGAATAACTTTGCCAGCCAAGGGTCCTATTGGGACCTTTATATTTATGTTATGTTTCTTGCTGGTTTGTTTCATTTTCACTTGCTGTTCTGAGTTTAGGCACTACAAATTGCTTGGTTAGGTTTAGGGATAAGGAATCTGTTTTGGGATCAAATACGCCTCTTCACAATAGTAATCCTTATATTAAACATGAGTTGAGAGAAACAGACCTGTCTCGCTAATGTCATAACCCAGGATGTCAATCTCCACCACCTTCTGTGTAAAGAAAACCGTTTGAATGCCTTTGCAAAACTGCAATGAGTGACACCCCCAAATAAAATGGGCTTTACAGTGTTTCATTCCCTAGTTTCACAGAGCTGTCAGCATGAACATCAATGACAATAATACAATACTGACAATAATAAAGGAAAATGCGTTCATTTATTTCTTTTATTATTATTAATCATTATTATTATTAATGATGATCCTATGATTTCTTTTAGGACAGTAAATCTGGGCAATTATCAGGATAAAATAGTGGCCTAGAGGCATCAGAGGGCTGCCAAAGAGAGACAGACAACCATTTACACTCACTTGCACACCTATGTCCAACCTTGATAAACCAATTAACCTAACTGATTCATGCATTTAGACTGTGGGAGGAAGTCAGAGAACAGGGGAGAACAGACATATAGAAAGGCCCCAGGTGGCCAGTGGCTATGAATCCATGACATTCTGGATGCTAACTACCAATCGGTTTTATTATAGTTGACTTGTGGACTACTTTCTCGTTAGTTTTGCTTGTGCTTAAAAATGCTAAAACCAAGCAGGTTTGGCAGACTCAGGCATATTCAGGGAAAACAAATAGCTCCAGACCATCCATCATCTAACTCCGCCATTGGCGGTCCCAAGCTCGGATGAAAAAGGAGAAGGGTCGAGTGTGGGGTTACCACTACAGAAAAGCTAAACAGAAAAACAGAGACTAACTTTCTGGAAGATGGAGGACCCCCAGCCGCTCAGGAACAAATGATGCTAGGTGGTGAAAGGCGAAAGGAAGCCACTGAACCAATTCTACTTTTGACCAGGAAAACCTATAGAAGCAAAAAAGTTGGGCTACACCTGGACCCATCTGGAAAGAATGGCCCAGGACAGAAATCTCTTGAGATCTACCTTGGGCGGCCCATACCCTGGGAGGGTTAATGGGCAGTAGTTGTATTAGCATCCATCAACTGTGACGAAACTGAAAGCTCAGGGAAAGTCCAGTTTTACAGGCGTTACCATTCCAAAATAGTTCTTCCAACATGGATGTAAACACCCTTAAATTGCAACTGACAGTCAGCACTTTAACCTTGCAGTCTTAGTTTTATTTTAAAGCCAGCAATGATGGAACACAGAGCTATTACATATCTCACCCATTTCAGCCTCACCCTCAATCTACTAATGGTGCCATTGTAGCTGCTGGCTTTCAGCATAAATACACTGATGGGGCTTTTAGTTCATAATGCCCATTTAATTCTGATAAATCCTTCTTTTTTGGGCATTATGAAATGTGCCTACCTTTATTTTTTAAGGGTGACTCATTCAGTTTTTTTTTCTTCACCCCAATCAAGATCTATTGAGTATCTCTGAATGACTTCATTTTATTTCTCAATGCTAATTGACATGCAGCCTCATCCTTGCTGCCGTGAGACGGTTTTTGGATGGTAGACAGTCTGTCATCTGTGTTCAGCAGGTACTTGTCTGACTGTGGAGGGAGAGCTGAGCAACACAGAGAAGTTCAGTTCTAGAACTGTCAGATCAGTCTTTTTTTTTTTTTTTGAACAGGGGTGGGGGTCGGGTGTGGGTTTTCAACAATGCGAGTAGTACATAACAAAGAATTCTGAAGGCTGCAACTTACGTCATTAAAAAGCTTTAACTAACTGCAGGGTTTGATTACTTGCTAGGATATTTCTCTATTATATGAACATATTAATATTAATATATTCATTTTAATATTAATATTCTAATATTAATATTAATATTTTTGGTTTAGTTCTATCCACCAGTTTCGTCTTTAAGATCACATTACCATACCAGTGAAAATGCACAGCAATTTATTCTTTTTAAAGCTATTTTTAAGCCTCGAATGTCACTTGAAAAACTTCCAAGCCTGACACCGCATGCAAGTTTGACACACAAATGTTTCTTAGTGTTAGTGCCAGAACTGCAAGAGAAATGAGCTGCACACAAATGTGACAGTACCCTGGTGTGTTGTGTAATATGCCCAGAGAGTTTTATCCCTTTCTTTCCCCCCACCAAACACAGCAATTTCTGCTGTGTTAGGGCCTCTTTCACGATTCAGACCTTTTCATTTGGCAATTCTGCCACTGCACAGTACACTAATTCAAAGTGCTTAAAGCTTGTTTATATTTCTCTTACTCTTTTTTTGCAGTACATGAGGAAGACAGCTTTTTGGAAGCAGTCATCATTACTCGTGGAAGACACCGAGTTAGTGTTACCCAATTAAACTACTCGGTTAGATTAAGAGCTTGGCTTGGATTGAAATGCAATGGTTGCGTCTTTGTCTTGGTTGCTCCTGAAAATGTACGCAATTGCAGTTATGAAAGATTCGTCCAATTTTAATCTTTAGCCTCAAAATCATACTGACTGGCTCATTTACACAAATAGACATTTTCTTGACTTTCATATTTTTCCCATGAGACTGCGCTGGTAGAGATGAGGCTGTCTGATGGCTTAACGACTCCATGTAAAAGAACTGGAAATCTGCAAATACTTACCACACTTTTAACAAGGACTTGAAATATATTGAAGTTTTACGACTGTGTTGCGTGTGTGTGTGTGTCTTAGCGCCCAGGTCCTCCTTGAACCACTTGAACTGTCCACTCGGCTTGAGAGTATAGGGTTGGGAAAGACATCAAGCTGGAGGACTTAATTGGTCCATAGAGGGCTTTGCTAAGAACGGAGGGAGAGCGAGAGACAGAGGAGAGAAGAATGCATCTGACAGAGTGGAGGCGAGTGCGTGTGTTGGGATGGAAGTAGAGAAAGGAGCAGACAAAATATGCCAATAAGAGAGGGGAAGTCTGGGGAGGGAGCAGTCGTGGAGAAAAAAAACAAAGAACAGAAGGTTAAAAGAAAAGGGAAGAAAGATGACAGACAGGTGGAGGAAGTGAGACAGGGCTTGTTGGAGAGCTGGTGAAAATGGTGTCGAATAGCAGTTGGGGAAGATTGAGAGATTGGGATGAAATGAAAGCAGCTGTAAAGGGAACTGAGGGGGAAATGAAAATGGATTGAATGGGGACACGAGGGGAGAAACAAAAGAGAAAAGATGAGCGATGGTAATCGAGAGGATGCATACAAGCCTCCAACTGATGAGAACAGAGAAGAGGGAAGTAAAGGGCTTTCATGTCTCTCGCCGTGCAGCGATTCAAGAATGAATTATAGTCTAGGCAGAGAGCAGGAGAATATTAACCTGACACTCATCCTGAATTCAGATTTCGCTCCTCGCCATCATTCACTCGCAAACTGCCATTCGCATGCTAGCTTTCAAACAAACCACAGTATTTTTGAAACTCGTCTTGTCTAGTTCATCTTAATCTTTAAGAACAAGGCCTTTCAGAAATGTGTGGGCTTTCAGAACCCTGGCTGTGCAGCTGAGAGACCACAGTGGGAAATTTCTTTCAGGCATTCGCTCGATGAGGAAGCGGTACATCCATCCGAGTCGAACACTTAGATAAAGGAAACCTCAAGATTCTGAGCATTTGACCAGATTTGAAAAAAACAAACATATTTTTTTGGATACAAACTCAACACTTTACCTAGAAATCTGATTATGTTTGCCTTTTTAAATTACCTGTAAGGCATGTTGCTTTTTTTAGTATTTACTACTGTTCTATCGCGCCTTATTTTCAGCGATTTCCGCTCTGTGTTTGACAGCTTACTCCATTTCTCCCAGGTCATGTATAATAACTGCTCATTCATGAATAAGGCTCTTACAGTATACAGACACCCACCACTTTGTTTTCATATAATACATCTGGCAGTGAAATGTATGACTGTATAATACACATCACAGTCTTTCCACCTTCGTGTGAGTCACTTTGTAAGACCCCTTGATCATTTCGGGCCCTCGGCTAGAGGCTTTGTTTAGACACACAGTTTCAATTAAATTTTCATCTGGGCTTTCTTACATTGTTTTGATGAACCAGAAAACACAGAAAGTAAGGGCAGAAGAGACAGTTACCCATTACCATTGACAGCACTTTCACCTACCCCTAAGAGATGCAGGACTAAGTGGTTCACCCAGGAAAAGTTTTAGTCAATGAATGATACAACTCTTTATTTCTGCTCCGTGTTCCTGTAGTTCGTATTTGCCCTCATTGCAATGTATTCTGTTGCTCTGAGTTTACCGAGGCTTCTGTTCTTCTAGAAGCATATTTTCCCAGATAGTTTTCCTGTGGATTATTTTAAATATGTTTTGAACAATCGCACAAAAAAGACTTGACTTTTGTTTTTATCCCAAGTCCTGAGTTTTGAATTTGGATTAGTAAACCTGCTTGCTACATGGCATAACATAATACTGCTAATATCTAGTTAAATGTCTCTTAGCAAGTTACACCTTGACCAGACAACTTTGGTAGCTATTGACAAGCTTCTGGCATAATTCTGGCTGGATATTTGACCACTTTTCTTGGACAGAGTGTTGGGTTTCCTGGCACAGACCTAGTTTTTAAGCATAGTCTACAAATTTTCGATTGGGTTAAGAAACTTCCAGAAGCCCTAAAGGAGGACCTAAACAGTTCAGCTTCCTTATTTACAAGCTTTCTCTCTGGCTCTCAATGCTCTGGTGACAGGGGATCCACAGACCCACATATGTGGCTTTCTTTGTCTCCACAGTGTCCACACCAGCGCTGTCTCTCTCTGCATCAACCTGCTAACCATATACCCAAGCATAAGGTGGCAACAGATCGCAATGGCATCAAACTGCCAGCAGAGGAGTTTCCACCTGCTCTCTAGCCTGAAACAGATTATGACCAACAGACAACATGTCTATCATTTATCATTTTACAACCCTGTGACCCCTAAAGCCCCGTATTCTTTTCCCAGAGTTAGCCACAAACGTCAATTAAGCAGCAACGGCCCGCCTGGTCCTCACCACTGACTCAGAGATGGCCTTGCCCACAATCATGTCACGGCAGGGAAAGAATAACATCTGGCTCTATAAGTCTCCAGTTCCCCCACAAATCATTTGGGAGCTCCTGGATGGTATCCCTTGATGAGCTGTTTCAACTGTGTTTCCATAGCAGCACAGCACATCTTTTGAAGCACTTTGGAAAGTTGGGAAGATAAGCAGGATCGATCTTGTAAAGTCACGTCTCAGACTCCAAAACAATAAAATGCTAATCTTAAGAGGAAGCCACTTATAACAACTGTTGCTGTTGTATTTCCACATACACCTGTTCCTACTTCCTCCACATCATCCCTCACTGCTTGAACTTTCTCTCGAGGCTGGAGCCTAATAAGCTCCACGACTTGTGACAAGAGCCAGAGGCCAGCATTCTCTTGGCCCAACCAGCCCCTGGCGTCAGCTTACAGGTTGCTACTGTTAGGGTGGTGAACAATATCACAGCTCTTCCTGCTCTGGTCTCAGAAGCACATATTCTTTGTCAGAGCTGTATAAGTTAAACATATAGCCTTACAGTGTACATTTTGTACATTTTATGGTTTCAAATTTACACACAGCATAACACTGTATAGGAAGTGGAAGCCACCTTTTAATGGCCATGGCCTAGAGGGCTCTTTTTCATGTGCTTCACCCAATTTCAGTTTTCTTGTCTTTTTTCCTGCATACAGGTTTTCAGTTACTGTGTTCAGTTACACACTTTACAATTATTGTGTTGGACATGGATTCTTTGTATACCAAAATTATTCTAGAGTCAAATGTGAGGCAATGTGTCTGTCAACTAAAGCTTGACTAAAACTGAGTCATGCGATAGGACAATGATCCCAAGCACGGCAGGAAATCAACAAAAGAATAACTGAAAAAGAAAAAAATCAAATTGTTGCAATGGTCAAATGGTCAAAAACTGGACCTCAGGCTAACTACAATGCTGTGGAAGCTGTGCATGAAACCTCATTTGAACTGAGGCAATGCTGTACAGAAAAAGTGTAACAATGTGATAGACTGATAAAGTCATACAAAAAATAATTAGTTTGAGTTATTATAAGTCCTGAAACATAAAACCTTAAAACTGAGTGAGGGTGTACTTCATTTTTTACAGGACTATTTTTTAATACAGTCTGTACAAAACTTACCCTAGCCTGTCCTTACATGTAGTTATTGACATTAACTTTGTATATCTATATCCATATCTGCCTAGTGTCTAGGTGTTTCTGGTAGTGTTGTGTGATACTGCAAATTTTAGTATTGATCCACTAACAAGTAAATAATGGGCCAGTATTGCTGATACTAATACCGATACTTTTAACTTATAAAGGCATCTTATGTAGGGGAGAGCATTGAGTCATGACATGAATTTAATTTTTGAAACTCGGCATTTGGTAGATCTGGAGTGTACATGTTATTTAAGTATACTATGGACTATAAATAAAATAGACATGACAGTCAAATGTATATGTTTTAATTTCCAAAGAAATAATTAATTTAAGACAATTCACAACTTTGGTACTGGTATTGGATCAATACTTTGTTTCTATTCTCAAAGTTTGTATCTATATTATCAATATTTGGACCAATCCACCACCACTAGTTTGTCAGCTCACATGTGGATAGTCTAGCCTAGATTACAATGTCCACTTTATATGTTGGTGTGAAGGAAATATTAGCTGCCGTTGTTATATAGTACATGTAATGAACCGATATTCCGTGCGCAAGCTGGACCCAGAAGCAGAACACACACACCAGGGTAGGAGGGAATAAAGAAAGCAAATTTATTATAACTAAAGGGTAGCCGAAAAAACAACTTATGGAACCAGAAGAAACCGAGGGACTGGGGAGGTGAACTGCGCAGGGAACGCCGAGAGCGGGGCTGTGAGAAGCTGCAAAACAAAAAAAGAGAAACAGATTACTGGGGTGCGGAAAAAAGGCAGCATACGAGGGAAGGTGGAGTATACGTCTTACGGAGGTAGCCGGGCTGAGTGAACCAGAGGGGGGGGCTCCAAAAGGGTCGAGACGGCGAGGCTGATAGTGCTTCCGAATCTCAGGCGGACAGGTGGACAGGCAGGTGGCTCGCAAAAACGCCGAGTTGTGATCTGAGTACACAGGGTTAAACAGAGTCAGTTCCAATGGACAATTTGTCATAAGGGTTTTTTTTTTTCTCCCGCAGGTGTACGTTACCGCTGAGAGGCGACTACGGACTGGCGTGGAGCAGCAGGTAGGGCAGGATTAAATAGTCCACCTGGTGATCGCTTGGGATGGGATGCAGGTGTGGGGTTAGCAGCCACGCCCGTGGGCGTGGGCATCCCAACAGCACCCCGGACGCCGGGCCGCGGACCATGACAGTACAGGCTATATAGAATTCTAAATTCTGTCTTTTACACAAACTGCCTTGCACATCTGCATCCTCTAGACTTTATAACTATATGATGTAATCCTTTTTCATCTTAAACTCTTCATACAGTGCAGTTATGTCTCATAGAAGACTGTGCTACATAGCCATCGGAATGATCCTGCCTTTTTTGTAGTACAAATAACATTTATCTTTAAAAAAGCCTCTCTATGGAAAATTTCAAGGTGCACATGCTACATGAATCGGCTGACATTGATTGTAACATCATAAAACCAGCTGCACATATCTGAAAAGGAAAAAAAGAGAATGAGAGACTGGAATGTTAGAGAAGGAAAAACATTTTATATAGAACACACACACTCTGTACTCCCAGCCAGTCAGCGAGCCAACCAACAAGCTAGCTAGCTAACAAAGCAAAGGAGAGCGTGGGTTGTCATCCCTGTGTTTCTGTAGCTCCACAACCATAAATTAAGCCCCTGGGAGCAACCAACAACCAGATAGGGAGGGATAAAGAGTGGGTGAGAGAGAACAAGGAAAAAGGCTGAGAGAGGAAAAGCAACAGAGCGAGTAAGGGAGTCAGAAATGAAGACAGGAAGATGGGAGCAAAGACATGAAGCCTAGAGACCCAGTGGAGGCCCCAAAGACTGAACAAGAGAAGGAGTGGGAGGCAGAAACCCGCTCTCCCTTCCCCTCCATCCCCCTTCTGCCAACTGTGCAAGCGCTTAAGGCTTTCATCATCTCTGATTTTTGTGGGGTGATTTTCTGATTTGAGATGCATCGCGTCAGTGACTGTGGATATTGTAGAGATCACAAAGCCTGAGACACATAATTTGTAAGGTTTGTGGCGTGTAGAGCAAAAAGAGGGAGCACAGTCAAAAAAAAACTAGTTCTTTAACCTTCAGTACATCTTTACTCAGAACAGTCCAAAATGGTTGACCTTCAATCTCAGTGTCATATCAAACATGTGAGGGCTGAATGTCAGCTGTCAGGTAATGTGCAAAAAAAGGTGCTAATTGTCTCCCCCTACACACAGAGAGACATATAGTTCCTACCTTGCCCCTGTGTAAAAGGCCTCCCACACAGGGAGTGCTTTAGCATTGTTAGAGAGGATGCAGTCATCCATCATCCAGCCATCAAGGGAGAGACAGTGACAGGTTATAGATTGGCTTGCTCTCTCTCTTCTCCCTCTCTCTTTTTTTTCCTTCAGAGAAGGGACATGGGACAAAAGATGTGCTCCACATAATCAATACCCAGCCTTCTGTCCATCTTGGGGAATACAGTGGTACAGTGAACACTGAGTCACACCTGCAGGCTTTTTCCAAGGCTTTTTTTTCTTCCCTGTGACCAGTGTTAGTTGTAGCACATTATAAAGTACTGCACAAGAGTAGTCAGATCACTTTTTTATTATAACCAGTAAAGAGAAGATTTCATTGCACACTGTGTCCCTCTGACTCATTACTGTACAGTTAAATGTAACCAGTCCCATGGTGCATTGTTGCACATGTAAAGATTAGCTATTAAGACGCAGAGAGGATGTGTAAGCATTTGTAGTATTTTACACTAGGCTAACCCTAACTGTCTATCAACTGCGAAGAGCTTTGTTTCACCTTTTAAAGAAGCATTTGTAACCTAAAGTATGGTATTTGTAACCTAAAGTATGGTACCATAGCACTCATGTTGAAAGCCTACTAAGAATTGCACCAGTGCTACAGCTCCCAAATCACAAGAGCTAGCTTTTAGCTAAAGCTGTCACTCTGATGCAAATTAACAAGCTTGTGAGGAAATGCTATGCAATGAGGTAAAGTCAACAGAGTCGGGGATACACATTTTTCCCAAGTGACTGATGGCTACCAGATGGTGGCCAACTGGTCTCAGCTCCTGTGTGACTGGAGCATAAAGTGGACTATATACATCAAGTCATATATACGCAAGCTAATAGCTGAAGGGAATTTATTTTTTGTGAAGCTAAAGCACTCTAATGAGTTACTTTTTAGTATCCTAATGAATAACCTTTCAGTGACAGCAATCATGTATTGTGGCATGGTCGTTTTATGTGAAATTACAGGGCCATAATCTATTTATTATTGTTATTATTGTCTACTATGTTTTACTTTTTTGTGATGGGCACAGGAAACATGCCAGTTTAAAATTAATTGTACTTGTATAACAACTATTCTATTCTAGTCTCTCCTTTCTGGACAGAGGCCTGGCACACGGTCTGACTGAAGCAATCAATATGAAAAAAACAATTATACTAAAACTCTGAGAAGCTGTGTAAAGTGTAAATAAAGTCAGAATGTAATGATTTGCAAAGTTCATTGACCAACAGTTTACTCACAATAGAAAAAAGAACACTTATCAAATGTTTAAACTGAGGCATTTTACTATTTCATGAAAAATATCAGCTAATTTAGAATTTGATGCCAACAACATGCCTCAAAACAGTTGGGTCTTGGGTAACAAAAGTAACAAAAGGCTGGAAAAATAAGTAGTACTGTAAAGAAACAGCTGGACAAACATTTAGCAAATAAGTAAGTTAACTAGCAGCAGGTAAGTAGCATGACAAGATAAAAAAAAGTTCTTAAAAGTAAAAACGGACAGAGGTTTTACCAATCTGAAAAAACAAACTGCTTCTAAAAATTGTGGAACAATTCCAGAATAATGTTCATCAACATAAGATTGTGAAAACTTCGACTAGCTCAGTATGTATATGTATCTACAGTACATAAAGTCATCAAAAGATTCTGAAAATGTGGAGAAATCTCTGCACGAGGAACAAAGCTGAAAATCAGAAGTGGATGCCCGTGATCTTTGTGACGTGACACAGCACTTCAATGAAACAGGCATGATTCTATCATGGTCATTGCATGGCCACAGGAACACTTTCAGAAATCATTACCTGTGAACACATCTGTGCCGCTCACAAATGCAGGTTAACACTCTATTGTGTAGATAAGTAGCTATATTTGAACATGATCCAACAATGCTGCTGTCTCCTCTGTGTCAAAGCCCATTTAAAATGCACTCAAAGTGGAAAACTGCTCTGTGGTAAGACAAATTGAAATTCTTTTTAAAAGCATGGACAACGCTTCATCTGGACTAAAGAGGAGCGGTACAATCAAGCTTGTTATCAGCGCTCAGTTCACAAGCCTGCATCTTTAATGTTATGGGGGTAAATTAGTGCCCACCAGACCAAAATCACTGTCTTTATTAGGCAATACTAAACTATGTTCTGCAGCTATTGCTACAGCATTGCTCCACAGTAGAGGAGCCCAGGTGCTGACCTGGCCTGCCTGCAGTCCACACCTTTCAACACTTATAAAACAATTTGGCACATCATGAAATGAAAACTACAACAAAAAAGAGCCAGGACTGTTGAGCAAGTAAAATCCTATATCAGACAAAAATGGGACAAGAGTCCTCTCTCAGGAGATCAGGAACTTGTCTCCAGATGTTTTCAGACTGCTGTTAAAAGAAGAGGGGATGCAACATGGTGGCAAATATGGCCTTTTCCCAACTTTTTTTTAGATATTTTGTTGCCATCAAATTGAAAATGAGGTATTTTTTTTCTTAAAATGATGCATTTTTTAAGTTTAAACATTTGATATGTTTTCTATGATGTATTGCGAATACAATATGGATTTAAGAGAATGCTTTTCCTATTTTTGTTACCCTATCACTTTGGTTTTCTTTCTTTTTTCTATCTTTCCCTTGCAAATGCTTCATCACACTCACAAAGTTCATCCTCATATCAACTATACATTTCAGTGACTTGTATTTACACCCCTTCTTCTGTTTGTACCATCTGTTTCATTGTCCATGCCTTGCTCTCTTGTGCCTTGTACTACTTTTGAAAACAAAGCTATTTCAGGGTAGGTGTAACGGTACTCCTGCCAGCACTGGGGGAATTGAATTATAGACATATGTCTGTTAATGTGTTTCAGCATTATTGCTGCTGTTATTGTCCTTTAGGGGAGCAGAACTGGACACTAGAGCAAGGGCTGTTGGAAAAAAAACATTATTACTATGTGACTGTAAAGCCCCGTGAGGAAAATTTGGGAGTTGTGATATTGGCTACATAATTACAGTACAGTGACCTGACTGAACTTACAAACACCAAACTTTAAATTGCTGTTGATTCACGGCTAGAGTTTGTATCCAGTCCAAAGTAACCTGAGAGTATATACAATATTCCACTCTTGTACAGTCTAACAACACAAATCTATAGCAGTTTAAATCATAGACTGGCCTATTTGGTTTGCTTCCATATAAAGATCACTTCCTGTGAAAATAATGTGACTCCTGCAGAGATTTTCCTCTATAGCAAAGGTAATTTTCCAGTGTCAACAGATTCATTAAAAAAGGAAAAAGGAAAAAAAAAAAACTGGCCTATTTCCTTGAGATAAGAAGATAATTATACAGAGCCTGGCATCCATGACAACAATCTTGTCGTCTAATGGTTATCATTTATGAATAAAATGTGACATGTAAGACTTTATTCTAAGAGAGACGTTATCTAAGATAGATACAGCCACTGTGATGTTTACTAAACAATATCAGTGATATCAATGTGAGTATTTTCACTACCACCGTCTTGGTGCTTCAAAGTAAATGCACACATAAGGTGCCAAGTGGTCAGTCACAAGGTATATTGACCAAGATGGGGACCATAACTTACAAAATAAAAATCATGCTGTATTCAGTAAAACTTAAAACCATCAAATGAGACAATAAACTTGTGAAAAAAGTCTTAAGGTCAGAGAAATAACAAATGTATTTATTTTTTCCTCTCTGACTCTTTTACAGTCTGTACAGTCTGCCTTTTTTCATTCAGATGAATTGCCCCCTGCTGGTCATTTCAATAATTTCTACATTTGCTTCATAGTTCAGAATCCTAAGCTCCATCCATCTTTTGTATGCAATCTGTGGGCGACTAGCTGCTACAGCGGGACTTGTTTTTAAATGAGTGGGGCTGATCTGAATGTTATCTCAAACAGAAAGATAGTGCAATGTCAGCCTGTGTCAAACTGGGACTGAGGCACAATCTATTGTGCTGATCTGACATTTTAAGCTTAAATCAGTCACTACACTGCTGATAAGATGTTGGGTGCTCACCTTCATTTTTTTACTTTAATGTGGTCATAATTCTGAGATACTACATGCTTGATTTGGCTGTCAATGTTCCTACTAATATGAAGAAAACAGATGAAATAGCTGTTGCTGCTTGTTGTGAGTCTTTCTCTATGGAGACATGGAGAGTGACGAGGGGCGAGAGGCTTTTTATTTCAGTAGCAACAGTAATGTGCTTTATTACTGGGAAAGAGAGAGTGGCCGTTTTACTAATCCACCCTTCCATGTTATAATGAGTGTTGTGCTTCATACATTACTCGACTATTTTATTTTCAATTCTGCAAAGGCTTGGAAAGAATGAAAGCATGCCTGTACCCTTATGAATGCATCATACATCAATAAAACTGTCATTTATGAAGGATCTATGATGATGAAGACTCTGAAAAAAGAAATGAATGGCAAAAGTAGCATACTAATATTTTTTGACACCCCCCCAACCCTGAAGTTTTTTTAAATTGCATTAAAGTGTGTTTCTTAGGAGTGTTCAAGGTTTTATAAGAAGCGCCAGTCTTCCCTCGTACTTCAGTCCCATCTAGCATAATACTCTGGTCAGATCAGAGTATGTGCAACTATCTTTTAGGTCAGTCCTGGTCCTTTGGTTTGGTTCTCTAAAATGATGTGTCATCACTTTCACTTAATGTTCTAGCATCCACCAAGTCTTTGGCAACTAATCTAAGGCTGGGGTATGGTTTGGAACCGCTTAATATAAAATACCAAAATGTGTTCAGAGTTTGTTTGAAATGTATCTTCTGATTTCTAGACATTAGCCTACTTAGCATGTAGCTAAACCACAACCCAACTCAAACCCTAACTCTGGGGAGGTTGCCAGTGTAAATTCACTCTCCAAAGCTCCTAGGATGTGGCATTTGCTAATCATACCGTTAAAATGTGAGTCCAATGAATTTAAAGTTTTGAATTTACAGTTATACAAAAACCTCATTTCATCCTTGTTAGTAGCTTCTCTGTAGCAATTAGTCCAAATAACCTGGGGGAATGACAACAAGCAGAGGTAGGTTTGCACATGACACAGGTACTTACTGTTTTACTGTTTTTTCTGTAGCATAAACCTTACATGTATATACTTGGAGCAAATCCTAAGCTAGCGCTAAGTCATAAGTCAATGCATATTCTTGCTAATTAACAGCTGAGTAATGAGGTAAAACAATCCCATCCCCCCACTGTGAAGCAACCACACTACAGTGCGAACTCATGATTTACAATAACAAATTTGTGTGTTAATTAAGCCACCTTATCAGTAACTTTTTTGAAGATGTATGGTAACAGCAGCTTGCCATCACATGTGGATTTATTAAAGTATTTGTTTTGTTTCATAGAGTGAATTGGGTATGAAAAATTAAATACAATATAGGCTTGCAAAATCTAAAGATCTGTTTGTTTCATGAATGAACCATAACTAAAATTTCCATTTCAAAACAATTGCACTGTAAGTTCACGTAACAGATCTTCCACCGTTCTATACATACCTCACGCAGAGATAAACGTAATTCAGTCTCACATTCATTCTGACTCACAGTGCGGAAGAGAAGCGTCTTTTGCCTCTTATACATACGATATGGTTTCCATTTCCTGCCACTGCAGTTTTCAAATAAGAAATATAGGTGGGGGAGCTGGCGAGGTGAGGCACTAGAGTAATATACATTATGAAGTGTTTTCAAACTGAAGTCTAGATTGCTCTGTTTCAACCTAACCTCGCTTTTTCTCTCTATCATTTGCTATCTGTGCATTCCTCCTTATCCCCCATCAGTGAATCCAATCAATGCTTCTTCCAACAACACTCCCCTACCCCCACTCCTACCTCTCCAGGTTTTCCTTGTGTCTCAGAACTGGCGACAGCTATTCCCACAGGTCTTCTCCTATTGCTTGTATTTGTTAAACACTGATGCGGGCTGGCTCGACTCACCAGACCAGCTAACCACACTGGCTGTCAGACAAACATCGCTTTCTGTCAGAACTTTGGAAACAATTTACAAGTTGGACAGCCAAAGCATTGTAATTACTGCAAATATTTTAAATCTCCTAAACCCACAATTTATACATACAGATTATCATATGTAAATGCTGTTAAAACGTTCTGTGTAGATTTCTTGATGTAGATGACTAATTTATAATAAGTTACATAATTTCATGAATATATATAGTTTGTGTTGAAATGTCTTTATTTGAAATGTACATGTGTAAAGTGTAAGAGCTAGTGTCTCATGAGAATATACCAGACATGTGCGCTAAATGTGGAATCATTATTTTTGAGCTCAAAGTGTCATCCCAGTAAACATTTCAACAGCTGTAGTCTTTTCACAGTCATGGTTGAGAAACACTTCGAAACTGAAACTTGAAACAGAGTTGTGGATGTTGCCACAACATTGGTTCGAGCTGTCTTCACAGTCACCTAGATGTTGCTGGATTTATTAGAAAAAAAACTGTGCTCAAGAATTTTGTTTTAGTATATCCTTATTAATTGGCATAAAGTGAAATGAAGAAAATTTGAACGATCCTCAACCTCTTTCTTTTAAATCCCTGACTTAACTTACTGAGCCAATCTGCTTGTTGACTAATCCAGTAAAATAAAATTTAAATGTTAAAAACTTTAAGTACCTTAAAAGTGTTGTTTTTTTAAGCAGGCACTGGCAATTCTAGTATGTGCATATTAACAAGACATTATGTAGATGTCTACTTACAAATGTGTTAACCATATTAGTTGTCATTCTTTTAAAGAATCGAAGACAAATTGGTTTAATTCCTTTGTTTTCTCATTTTGTAAGAGAATGGCCCTTACAGAATGGATAACACAAATTGTGTCAAAAAGTATCAGTCAGCATTTTCTTTTTTCTTTACATGAATTTGTTAATTTTCCTTTCTGCCAAGTATGTAAAATAACAAAAAGAAACACATTTTTGAAGTTTTTGCTAACAGCATCCGTGATCCAGTTCTGATGCTCACGTGTCCATTGTCGGTGTTTTCGGCAGTGGACAGGAGTCCGCACTGGCACCCTGTCTGGTCTGCAGCCCCATATAGAACTAATTGATGTGCACTGTCTGTTCTGACACCTTTCTATCCGAACCAGCTTGAACTTTTTTGGCAATTTGAGCTACAATAACTGGACCTTATTCACCCATGACCCTTCACCAGTGTGCCTTCCTTGGACACTTTGATAGATACTGAACACTGCAATGTAGGAACACCCCACAAGATCTGCAATTTTGGAAATGCTCACCTAGCCATGTAGCCATCACAATTTGGCCCTTGGATGTGGATGGTGCATGTGGGGTGCTTACCTGGGGAACACAATTTACAGGACTTAAAGGACCTGTCGCTAAGCTAACATGTTGGCGCGGATACCACAGCAAACCTTCAGGTTGCTGTGCATTGATGGGTCAGGGATGCTTTGGCAACAAAAGTGGAACCAACATAATATTAAGCTGGTGGTCAAATGTTAGGCCTTTGAAAACAGCCACACACACACATATATCTTCTCCATTCTCTAATTTCATAAATTTCATCTCCATTGCAAGAGTGTCACAAGCTATGTCTCTCAGCAACATGATTCTACTGTAGACCTGTTACATTTTGCAATTACAGAATTGGTTTTGTACGATGTAATGCACCTCCCCCACCTCAGCCCACCAACTCTGACCTGCTACCCTTTTGCTTGCTGCAATTCGAGCGCTGCAAACACAAAGCAAGATAAAACCTCATAATCTGCTTGTAGACTGCTGTCACTACAGCTCAAAATGTGCGGGCATGTGGTTACGCATGTGTGCACATGTTTGTGTGTGTGGGTGTGTGTGTGTTTGTTTCCATAGATGAAGGGACAGCTCCAGCGTTCTTTGTATGAGAGCAGGCTAGAAGGCCCAGGGCATCTGTTGACCCAGCTGGCATTTGCTGAGCGGTTGTAGTACGCCAGGTTAAGGACAACATTTATCCAGCATGCATTTGTATCTGTGTGTGTGTGTGTGTGTGTGTGTGTGTGTGTGTGTGTGTGTGTGTGTGTGTGTGTGTGTGTGTGTGTGTGTGAGAAAGAGTGTGAAATTGTGTGTTCGTGCACTGCCGGGTTATGTCAAGGGTAGGATTTCTACTGTTTCTCAATTCTGGTGAGGAACAATTTAAAAAAAAGAAAAATCTGTAAACGTTATTTAACTGCTAGGGCCAAAAGAAAAAAAAAAGCGGTTGGCAGCAATAACCAGAATTCCTGTGCGCCAAACGATGGATTAATCGCCAGTAACATTTTCTGAAACAGTTGCCCAGTTTCTAGTCACATGGTTTTTGTGCAGCAAACCTTTATTCCCTCATCCCTTGTGCATGAGTACTATAACAGCGCGCCGTCGCCCGAGGTGCTAAGCAACAACTCAACATTCTGTCTAAACCTAAATATGAGAGAGACTGCAAGAGAGAAAGAATATGCTCTTGAGTTGGAAAAAAAGTCCTTTAGGCAGTGAGAAGATTGGAAAGCAGAACTTTTCTTGGAAAGCAGTCGCAAAGCAAAGATGCAAGTCTTTGCCACACATTGTTCTCTTTTTCAAGCACACGCACAAAGATGCAAAAATGCAGCTTTAACCTATGACAGCAAAGAGGAATGGCGGCGCATCTGGACAACTGGTCTCATATATTGTTTTATAGAGAGGAATGCTTGATAGCTGATGTCCGCAGCCTGTTGTTTGTCTTTTTTTCATGTCTGTTGTTGTTAATGGGGATGATGATGTGTTTGTTGCGAGCTGCCATGGACTGTCAGGCTAAATAGAGTGGGTGTAAAGAAAGTCAATTTCTTCCCTAACCCTGTCTTTAAGAGCATATCGATTTGCCAGTCATCAAAGAATGACAAATCAAAACACTGCCACCTGAGCTCACTCAGAAAGAGGAGCAAACTGTGGAGCAAAGGTGAAAAAAAAAGAAATGCAGATGATTTTTACTGTAACCCTTCTGCACCATTCAGCTTGTGTTTCCAAAAACCCAAACAGATTTGATTCATCAACCTGTTTCTCAAGGAGGCTCTGTCATGTAACATTGGTCAAGGTAGTTTATTCTTTCATGACTCACATGCAGTGTAGTTGCCATTTATGTCATCTATGCCTGCACCGTGCTGTATCATTTTTTTGGCAGGGAATATGAATTGCAGCCATCTGTTTGGCTGCAGACCGTGTATGACTTAATCTGCGACACTGATCAACATATTTTGCAGGATCTGGAAAAAAATTAAATAGTACTATATTTGACTGAAGGGGTAAATTGAAGGATGGCCTCAGCACTAGGTTGATAACACAACCGGGGAGGAGTCACTGCCCCAAGTGGAGGGGTTTTAGCGAATTTATTGACAGCTTTGAGAGTGTCTCATGAACGAGACACTTGAAAAGCTTTTGACATATTTCCGTACTCTCACCTGTGGCCACAAACTTTGCTTAGTGACAAAAAGAACAAGATCGCAGATTCAAGTGTTGGAAATGGGATTTCTCTTACTGGCTGACTGGGTTCCCCTTAGAGATAGGGTGATGAGCTTAGTCATGCTGGAGGGGTTCAAAGCAGAGCTGCCACTCCTCCACACTGAAAGAGGCCAGCTGAGGTGGTTCAGGCATCTAACTAGGAGGTGGTCATAGGCAAATCCAACACATGCTGGAGAGATTATGGACCTCCAGGATGTACAGTGTGGTTGGATGGATGGATGGAAAATAACAGCAAAATCTAATGCCTAGGTAATGAAGATGTTTGCTTATCATTAATTAAAGCTGTATTATATAAAGACAGCGACATTAGGGTTTCATTAACAAACACATAACATGGTATATAAAATGTTAATGTTTGCTATCAGAATGGATCTTATCACCTTTTTTTTACAATACATAAGGGAAATAAAATAATATCACAAATTACAAAAACAAATTATTAAACATTATTAATAAGGCGTAAGCATTAATAATCATTTCAGTATCAACATTAGAATAAGTAACTACAAAAGTTTAATTATCCATTTAGATTTTATTAGACATAATAAAGTGTTATGGGCAGTTCTTTCTGAAGTACGAATTATGAGTTTACACAACCACAAAACCTTTTATGGTATTAGTCAGTGTCCTGACAACACAGTAACACACAAATTCACACGCACACTTGTAGTATTGTCATCTCAGTCAGCAACAGCTTGTGCACAAAGGTAGGCTGGAATAACCAGTCCAGTTTAGAAATGTCGTGTGCTAGATTTCAGTCTGCACTTCAGATGGCTCTTCTGATTTTCAAGCTGCTTCATTAAGAAAGTCAAGTTAAGCATAATTCATCCCGCTGCACAGATATTTCTGATTTGGTCCACCTGAATGTACACTGAGTTTTACAACACACCTGAGCTATTACAGTCACTGTGGTTTATGCAAATAAAAAGAAATAGTGATGTTAAAAGGTTACATAAGCATATTTAAGCAGGTTACTTTCCCAAACGAAAAAGACACAAAAAGCATTGGACGAATAATATTAGACCAAAAGTGGAGACTGATTATTTGGAGGCAAAAGAAAGGGCTGGATCGCTTCTGTTTCATTATATGTTGAGCTGTTACCTGGTGAACGAGTGTTCTGTTTTCCTTTGTTTATATTGATATACTAAAAGCACAAATTAGAGCATAAAAATTCACCGTAATGCAGGCGTCCCCCTAGCTCACCTCCCACACTCCACACTTCCTCACATCCCTTTCAGTGCAAACCTAAAACAAACCTACATCCATGGTGGTCAGTAGCCCACTGCTGACACCGACATATCAAATTCTGCCATGTGCCTATCTAATGGTAGCAAAGCCCCATCTGTGCTTCTCTCTGCAGTGATGCAGCTTTGTTTCATCTTTTATCTTTTCACTCTGCTTTGGGCTAATGTCTCACTAAAGTGGAGTTCAAAGTTACCTACTAGTAGCTGGAGCCACTGAGCATGCTAATGTGGCTGAATGCAGTTTGAGAGGGAAAAAAAGTGAACTGTACAGTATGTTGTTTTGCAAATGGTGCATTTAAAAGCGTGTTGAGATTAATTAGGCTTTCTGTAATTAACATGTCTGAAAGGTTATTCAAAAAACACTTCATTATATTCCCTTTGGAAAACAAATGAGTCGTTTAACAAAGGCAAAGCAACCTTGAAATGACGCCGCTTTGGTAACAAAGGATCCTATGTGTCTGTCAAGTGTAATTGCGCTACTTTGCAATTCATGAAACTTTGAATATGTTCACACAAAAAATTGTGCACTTGTGTGACGCTAACCTGAAGCAGCATTTGGAAATTACAGATAACGCAGCCGAGCTTCATTTCCATTTTTTAAATGTGTTCCTGTTGTTTGGAAAATGCTGAAGGAAAGAAAACCTCTAGAACCGAACTCACCAAAATCCCCATTTTATAAGGACAGACATCATAAGAACACCCTCTATATTGTTTTTGAAAAATGTTGAGAAAAGTTAAAAAATAAATAAATAAATAAATGCAGGGCCACAATTTACAAATAACAATTAAAGAAATACAATTAAAAATGATGTGTTCATCTAACGACATTATATTAAGTTTACTACTTATATTTTCTTTGAATTTAATCAATGACAAAGTACAATCATCATAAGTAAGTTAAGTTAATACTGTTGTATTAACTTCGATGCCTCATGGTTTGAAGTGTTATACAAGGAAGAATTTCTGCAGCATTTTAACTCTAATGTTGTGCATGCTGCAGATTTTATGCTAATAAGCTAACATTTCAGTAAAGAAACAGTTTAGTAAAGAATCAATTAAACATTTATCAGAATTTTTTCTCATTTGCAAGTCTGAGTCCATATTTCTAAGTTCCTAAAATCAAAATTTTCTAATACAGCTTGTATTGGCTTTCTAATGCAGCTTACAGCTAATATGAATGCTAGAAGTTGCTTACTTTAAAAACTATATGTTGCTTGTAAAACCACAAATGGAAAAAAGCTGATATACTGTGTAAAAATGTAAGTAAGAACAGAATGCAGTAATTGCAAATTTCAACATAGAAAACTGATCTGTGGTCAGATTAATCAAAATTTGAATTGGTTTTGGAAAGTTTGGATTCCATGCCCGCTGAACTAAAGAGGAGAGGTTTGTTATTAACAGCCCAAAACTCTGATGGTATGATGGTGCATCAATGCTAGTGGAGCTAGTAACGTTAAGTATGCCAGCAGTCCAGACATTATACCAATTCAAGCTATTTGGCACAACATGAAATGAAAGATATGATTTAAAAAAAACGATGACTGTTGAGTCAGACAAAAATTGGAAAATAAGCTGTTGGGTCTGCGTTTCAGCAGCCCCGCTGGTTCAGAGTCTTATTCCCGTTAACAAAGCAAGACGAACAGCTCAAACGTTTTTTCACATGATCACCCCGGGACTTCAGTCGAGATCTGGGTTGGGTCAGAAGTAGTTGAGTGGCAGATCTGAGTGTTCTAGCAGGAGTATGTGGTTTGAGTTGTTCACTAAGATAACTTGGCACTAATTTATTAATAGTTTTGAAAGTAAGGAGTAATATTTTAAATTGAATGGGCAGCCAATGCAAGCTAGCTAGAACAGGAGTAATATGGCAAAATTTCCTGGTACCAGTCACTGTGTGTGTATGTGTATGTGTATGTGTATGCATGTGCATGTGAGTGTGTGTGCAAGTGGGTGTTAGTGTTTGGGGGTGTGTTTATGTGACCTCCTGCTCACCAAAAGGGTCATAAAGGCAGAAAGTTTACTAAACAAGAAAACAGAACCTTCACATAGGATGTGCCTATAATAAAACACTACAGCCTCCCCCACCATTCAACAGGATGGGGAGGGCACTAGAAACAGGAGAATGTCTTTGATCATATAGTTTGAACCAAGACTTACAAATTTAAGCAACACAATGACAACATTTAACAATTTCAAGCTAACATAAGCCTCTTTCTAATGTCAAGAAATTTTTCACTTCAGGTCCCAGACATTTACAGACAGTTGTTAAGAGAAGAGGTGATGTGTTGCTGCCATCAAATTCAAAATTAGCTAATAGCATTTTTCTCCTAAAATGGTACATTGTCTCAGTTTAGATTTTTTTTTGTGTTCTATTGAGAACAAAATATGCGTTTGTTGGATTTGAAAATCATTGCATTCAGTTTTTAGCTACATTTTACACAATATTGCAACTTTTTCCAAGTTGTAGTGGTAAAAATTGCTTATACACAAATGACTTATCAGGTTGTTCTTTGCAGGATGACATTCTCTTCACTTAATACTCCAAGAATGAGATTTGGAGTGATCTCTCATCATTTTGAAGTAATGTACATCAAGTCTCATTCTTTCACTTTAAATGCTTACATTTTAAGTTTATAAGGCAACAAAGTTGCAGTTAGTTATGTCAAAACTGTATGCAGTGTCTGCATTTCTACAGCATACTTGCAGTGTACTTTACTAGGAATGAAAATGTTATGTAACTGAATTAATGTTGTGTTTAGAGTCTTGGAGACCTTTACTGGACATTGTTTTATCACCTTGATATTTCATAGAATATTCTTATATTATGAAAATTGCTTGTTAATGTATTTTTTCTTCCCCTGTGATATGTTATCTCAACAGAAAATTGCCTCTCAAATTACTTCTGCTCAGGGTGTCTAGGAATTGGGATTGATGAATACAGTGCATTTTACACACTTATATCAGCAATTGGTGTTGTAGTACTTTTCACACGGAACTACCCACTCAAATGCCAAATAAATCTATTTGGATTTGTGATATTGAATTCAACACTTACCCCTATGGAGACTAATTGACCATTTTCTTCTTGTCAGTTTGTGATTATCAGAGATGCAGACCAGCAATGTGGAAAGAATAATCCTTACTGGCAGTTCTCTGAAGGACTTCCACATCACTGCATGTCAGCTGCCAGTCACATCAGTAGGACCTCCATGTGTAACGTTTAGTGGTGATTTCAAATCCTTTAGGTCTTTCTCAACACACATGAATGTCAAATCAATACATTACCTCCCTATAATTTCTCAGATGAAGGTGATATATTATATATATTTGTTCTTCTATATGTTACAGCAGATGGCTGGCCCTCCCTGGTTATGCCAGAGGTTTCTTCTTGATATAAAGAAGAGCTTTTCCTTACCGCTGTCACCAAGCGCTTGCTCACAGGGAGTCATTTGATTTTGGGGGTTTTCTCTGTATTATTTAGGGTCTTTACCTTACAATATAAAGTGCCTGGGGCAACTGTTGTTGTGATTTAGTACAAATGTGATATGATATGATGTGACATATAAATTGAATTTAAATTAAATTAATCAATTAATCACCTATGTGCTGTTCTAAAAATGTCATAGTGTTACTTCAGGGGACTACAACGTCATGCCTTGCTACAATCCCAACAATCTCAGTACCCATCCACATCACTTGATGTTTCAGCTTCCATGCATCCAGCTTGCAAATGTCATATAGGAGAAGGTATTTCTTTATCCTGCCCACAGTTGTTGTGCATCTGCAAGCCGCTTTGCAGCCAACCTTCACTCTAGTGCCTCCTTCCATGCTGTTTTGACTTAAACGATATTATGACTGTTATCACTGATGCCTGTGGCTGTCCATTCAAGCATGAAAGAGCTCCAAAACACAACCAAAAAAATTTATTATTTCAGTCAGTCCCACAACAGCACAGATGAGGTTAGATATAGAGAAAAGTATATGTTATTAAATTTACGGCAGTGGCGTTACAGAGAGCAGTGGCCACAAAACATTAAGGCTAAGTCGGTTTTTCAACCTTTATCATGTTGTGTCCTTGGTTATTTTGTTCTCCCAATGTCTCCGAGCTCACAAAGCTTTTGTAGACAAAGATGTCCTGGTCTTTGTGTGTACTGTATCATACTTTTGCTTTTGTTATTCTTGAAAGCTCCAGTAATTACTGCAGAATCAAACTGCCATAACTTGAAACAGCCTCTGAGTTTTTCTCAAAATGAGCTGGATTTTCTTTTACTCTGTGTTCGTATGTTTAGAAGTGGGAAGGAAAGCCTTGTCCATGGTTTTTGTCTTTTCGTTAAAAGGTTGCATTTTCTGGTTGTAGAAAGAGAATCCCTGGAAGAAGGCGCATAGAGCATTGCATTGCATATCATCAACAGCACCTTAACGGACAGCTATGCAGAAATAGCAACATAAAACAAATAGCTTTGCTGCATTTCTGGACTTCAAGAGGCACTTAAAGTGTGCTCAATAGGCCAAACTCCCTTTGGCCCAGCTACAAGCTGTTCTCTGACCGGCTGGATGATTTTAAAAAGTGACGAGGGCAGATTTCCTTGAGTTCAGACCAAAATAGCTTCAGGAAATTAAAATTCCTTTGAGCCTTCGAGGTGGAGTGCGTGCATGTGTGTGTGAACCTACATCCTTTTGCTTATATGTGCAGCACGAGGTGTGCTAAAATAATGCAGAGATAGCAGAGACATTTTGGCCTAATCTGTCCTTCTTTTCGCACTTTAGGGCATTGGCAAGAGACAGACAAGGCCCAAAACTCATGAGCCAGACTTTACATGTATTACAGCATGTGTTGTGAGGGCTGTAACATTTGGTCTCCCAAATATTCACAAAAAAGCACCTCACATTAGCTGGATCTGCATCTGACTTGAAACAACCAGGCTCAACATTGTCAGGACCAAGATGTGCCAAAGCAAAAGTTAACTGCAATGCAATAAGGTTAGAAAGTCTAATCCAGGGGTCTCCAACTCCAGGCCTCGAGGGCCGGTGTCCTGCAGGTTTTAGATGTGTCCTTGATCCAGCACAGCTGATTCAAATGGCTAATTTACCTCCTCAGCTTGTGTTGAAGTTCTCCAGAGGCTGGTAATGAACTAATCATTTGATTCAGGTGTGTTGACCCAGGGTTATATCTAAAACCTGCAGGACACCGGCCCTAGAGGCCTGGAGTAGAAGACCCCTGGTCTAATCCATCCTTAAAGGCCTCCTTTGAGACTGGACATCCTAACTTTATGATTGCAAACAAACCCTTATTCCATATTATGCTTGTAGCTCCCAAATGAGCAGCGTAATCAGATCAGGTACAGCCACATAATGCTTGAAATGCCAGTGAGGGATGGGTGCGCGTGTGGCTCCTAAATCAAATCAATGAGATAATCAATAAGTGGAGGCTGCAAGAAGAGGATTACTTAGAGCTGGAGGACACACTCGGTAGGCCATTCACTCATCTTGATTAAAGGTCCCACTTGGTGGTTTGACGCGGGCCAGTTTGCAGTGGGTTGACACCAGATCTGGGTCAATTATGAGTAGACATCCTTTTAATTACTTAGGATGTTTGCACCATAATCTGTCTGTCAGATGTGGGAATGTGAGTAAGGCTTGAAATATTTGAACCGCTTATGGTTTGATTGACTTATCTGCCCACATTTGAACGTATAGCGCATATCACTCCTTCAAAAGCATGCCGAGTTATTACTTGCTTTGCTGCTATTTGGTATAGCCAAACTTTGATGCACCACTCCACACTGCTTCAGCTCCAGTTTAGGTGTCACAACAGCAAATACACGATGGTAAAAGACTGATTAGCCATTTTGAAAATAAGTACATTGACCCAGGCAACAGGCAAAACAAATTTTTACCCTCTAAAGATTTTGCTTTGCTAGTGTAATTAAACTTGAGATGTGTTTTTAGGATGTGTTTGCATGCTGAAAAGTATATTAACAAGCTCAATGATTATAGGGGCTAATTCCTACATGTCCCACAGCTGTGTTTCCATTCATGTAAAACACTTGCACTCTAGTGTATTCAAGCTAATACTAAACTCAATCACTGGTGCAAGCACAACATTAAAGAATGGCCATTATTCTATAACTACTGTGGCTCACAAAGAACGGCTAATAAAAACCAGCCACTGAGACTTATAAGCTAAGTGCTCTGCAGCGGATGGACTAATAATAATATCTGGGAGTAACACCAAGAAATCCCTGCGGATAATGCCAGATAATCACTGCTACACACCCCTATGGGATAGCAGGAAGGGTTGCAATGGCTGCAGAGTTTGGAAGTGCAAAGCTCCTGGCACCTCTTCAGAGCAACACATGGGAGTTCCATCAAAGCCAGCTTCAAAAGCTAATACCCGAGCTTAAAATCTTTTTTTTTTTTTTTTTGGGGGGGGGGGCTAAAAACCTAAGCGAGTGCTGACACATTGGATTTGACCATTGGGAGTCACATAAAAACTAAGGCAAAAACACTATAACTCAAATTGAAAGGGTAGGCTGGCACTTAGTTTTTTTGATTGGAATTTTGTTTTTTTAAATCCACAACCTGTCATTTGTGATTTTGCTTAAATCTGAGGCGAACAAAGTGACAAATATGCCAAATGACAGACAGTTTTGTTTCCAGCTGGGATCTTGTGGTCACAAATTAAAGTTGCTACCAATGAGGTAATCACTTATTTTGTAACACAATCACCATACAAAAACAGAACAAAAAAACCCAGCAGATGTGCTTGAATTGGCACCAAAAACAGATAATGTTAGAAGTGGGTGTTGAAGCCTTAATGGGATTTTCAGCTGATGAGTAACCAGCCAAACCAGCCACATTTTAGTTACCTAGGAAATGTAACAGTAAATTTAAAACAGCACATCTTCCAAATACCAACCACATGCAGTATGTTCTCAATACCGAGAGGATTAAATAGCCCCAACTTAAACCAAAGCGAGACCATTGAGACTTCCACCAAAGGCTGAGTGTTATGAGGTGCACAGATGATGTTATCCCTGCTGAAAGTGTTGCATCAACTGCCAGCTCCTCGGGGGGAATATCACACGAACTACGGCAGGCCTGCTGGGCCACAACAGTGTTGGAGTGCTGTGTGCCCAGCGTGTAAAAGAGGCTACAACACTCCGCTGTGTTTCCAACAGCTATCATCCATTGCATTAATGAATGGGTCCCAGTGTTGTTCACTGAGTCACACGGGACTGCGGCACAGGATCACCTAACAGTCTCTAAAGTATTCACACAGATGGAGTGTAATGTTTTGAAGACGTTAGCTAGGATTACACACAGTATAGCGCTCTGCATGAGGTACTGCATTCACACCATCCATTAAATGTAAAATTTGTATTTATACCATAGATAACATTAGCTGAAACAAATTTAAAGGAGTCAAAAGACAATTGTAACTGAGAATACTCATATTTATAAACTGTGTCATTATCTATATGTTATTATACAGTTTTTTCATATAAATTGCATCATAATTATGCAAATTAAAACAATTGCTGTAAATGTCCACTTTATATTTTTCAGTACAAAAACTAAAATTTTCAAAATTTCCAATTTAGTGCAAGATGTCAGATTCCATGGTGATTTTTTTATATCAGCAATTGCCAAATTAACGAGTATGCTAATGTTAAATTGATGTAAGGTTAAAGGTGATAGGGGCGATCGTGGCTCAAGAGTTGTGAGTTTGCCTTGTAATTGGAAGGTTGCTGGTTCGAGCCCTGGCTCCGACAGTCTCGGTTGTTGTGTCTTTGGGCAAGACACTTCACCCGTTGCCTACTGGTGGTGGTCAGAGGGCCCGGTGGCGCCAGTGTCCGGCAGCCTCGCCTCTGTCAGTGCGCCCCAGGGTGGCTGTGGCTACAATGTAGCTTGCCATCACGAGTGTGTGTTTTACCAAAGGTTAAAACATCTACACAGCAGAAAAGACAAAATAATACATCATAAAAATAACTTCCACAAAACGTTTTCCTTTTTGTTTGTTGGTTTGTTCAGTACTTCTACCAAGCTTTCCTCTGAGATGCCTATACTGAGCATGTGCATACCATGTTTATAGTAGTAGTTTGTACAGTAGGAATGAGTCCTAAAATCAGGAGATTAATTGGCCCTTTGTACTTCTGGTTACTTCTCTGGAAGTCCAAGATTGTTTGTTTTTGAAAGCCTGAAATAAGGTCAACACAAGCTTTAAGTGTTTTTATGGAGATTTTTTTCGTTTGCCACAACATAAAGCACATAAATAATACCCCACTTATAGATTTTGAAGCTAGTACATTTTCCAGAGAAGGTGTTTGCTAACACGTTGTTAAATGGGACTACAGACGTTGTTGAGGACATTCATTGTCAGCACACCAAACACAGGAGCATAGTGGTTAAAGTCATGCAACTGTGACGTCATTTCTTTATAGGTCAGCTTTAGCTACTTCTTGCTATTAGATTTACTCTTCCAAAATCATAAGGCTTAGAAAGAAATGTGTTACTTACAAATAGAAGTATCATAAGCTTCCCCATAGAGCATGTTTTCTCACCAAAACAAAAAAAACATTTGAAAAAGAAAAAAAAAAACATATAATCAAAATCTCAACCTTGCAACTACAACTGCTCTGGTCTACCTTATTCAGGTATCAGTCATCTTCAAATTTTCCTTTTACTACCCAAATAAATCATGAACCTAAATTGTTGCTTTGTTTGATATTGTGTGATATTAGAGCTGTAAGTTCAAAAGCACATGAAAATGTGTGATTGTCTTTCTAGGGATTCTAAAATGTAAAAAATATAGGGTGAATTAAGGGCAGTTTTGGAAAATATTTGAATTTATGGCTTTAAAATAATTAATTTTTACATAACACTGATGATGAATCTGAGGTGGAATGGCTGTTATGTCGTTTTTCAAGGAGAAGTACACCATTTCATCTAAAATAATCCCCAAACCATTTTTGTAACATTCAAGTGATTATTTTGTATCAAACATTTGAGCACTGCCCCACTGTTCAGCACATTAAAAGCCTAATTCCAAAATACAAAATATAAAATTTATTTTTTTGTTTGTTTTTTGTGTGTCGTGTTTTTTTTTCCCATCATATCGATGTTCCCATCAACGGTGTCTGTTACTTAAACTTGTGTGGTGTATGACATTTAGTGTTAACTTCCTGTACAGTGCTTGACTGCATAACTGGCCTATACCATGACACTGATGCAGGCACACTGTTTTAATTATGTGGGTTGAAAGGTAGAGCTTAGCAAAGAAAAAAAAAGTAGCTTTCATTCTTACTCATGAGTGGAAGAACCCTTAACTCACCCTGATAAGAACAATGATTATTATAACAATTTTTACAGTAATTAAGAAGAAACCCAGAAGCTGGTGCGCCTCAACATGCTAAGTATGTGGAAATCCTGCAGCATGTAAATTATGCAAAACTACAACAGATGATAAATCAACCTTGTCAATAAACCAGCTCCAATAAATAAAAACCTAAAACCAAATACTTTGTTTTTTTTACTCAACCTCAACCACACTTTATTTAACAAAATAGAAGCAGGTCAAATATCGCAAAGCATATAAATGTAACTTTGAAACACAGCGTTTGAAAGTTATGACAAATCATCAGTGGACTGTGGCACAGTAAATACTCCACAGAATAGACACATAGTTACCCCCAATATATCCCCTCCCTGTGATTGGACAGGAAAACCGAGGAAAGGGAAGCTGGTGGAGGTGGTGGCGTGTTTCGGGGGGGGGGGCAAGGACGAAAATGGTGATGAGGGTGGTGACTGGTTTGTCACAGATCTGCTGAGATGTTAGTCTCCAAGGTCAAGCTGCGTATGATTATGTGGTTTGGGGTAAAGAGGGGAGGGAAAGTAAGGGCGGCTACACGTACATGCAAATGGTCACGCAGCTGCTCTCTCGCGCGCGCTCTCTCTGATTTGTCTTCACACATGCGGGCTGCATGACCGTGCACGCGCGGTCCTGCACGCACGCACAAAGGGGGCCGACAGACAAAAGAAAAAAAAGCAGGAAAAATGATTCAGCACCATGAACAGCGCTAGCTTGAATTGTAGGCCTACTTGTGGGGGGAAGAAGAGGCAAGGTGAGGGGCAGTATGGGGGATGTAAGCCCGTCTAAACATCGTCTCTGTACACTCTCATCGTGGCCATGGTAAGTTTTGACCGAATTAGCCTGAACTCGTGTCGAAATTAAGCATATTGGAGTGGGTTTTGTAAAAGAAAATCAGTTGGCAAAGTGAAAACCAGTGCTAGGGTTTTACATAACAAACATTAAGTCAAAAGACAAAAATGCTAATTGCACATTCCTCGCTTCTGTTTGAGCTACTGCAGAGTTAAAGAATTGACTTTCTTTTTTTCAAACAAGCCCCAGCTATTTTAATGCTTGTTTGTTGTTGTTTTTGTGTTGTTGTCATTGGGTTTTGTTTCGTTTTTGTTTTTTTGTTTGTTTGTTTGTTTGGGGTTTTTTTTTTTTGGGGGGGGGGGGGGGTCATCCTTCTTCTTTGTTTTAAATTCAGGTAAAGCAATATAGGCTATAAGCAGCATATCCCATGACAATAGCTGAGCTCTGGGAAGAGAAAATAGCAATAAAACAGGTATTCAGTCATGGCATTGTTGTCATGAGCTCACAAAAACCATGCGGCCCCTTCAAGAAGAGTAGCTCAAGTTCAAAAGTGAATAATTTGAAAGCAAAAAAAAAGACATCTTGCTTTATGTAGTTACCTCTGCGTTATGTTTGTATGTAGGTACCTTTGTTTGATTTCTTTCTTGCTGTAAAATGCTCCAGCTTGCCTCACTTCTCTCCCAGCCACAAAAAACAAAAACAAAAAACCCCGCCTCTTTCAAGCACGTTTTGTCCTAAATACAGTGACTTCTCCTATTTGGACAAGATTAGATGGCTTTACAAAAGCTCACAATAATAATGAAAGTGAATCATAGCCATAAGCTTTTATGTGGAGGAATACATTTTTTTTCCTGACATTAAAAAACAGCGTTCTATCTATGTCAGTCTACCTTCGCTGTTTACATCGAATTGCATTAGCTCAATTGAAAACACTTCTTTGCTTTTGAAAAAATATGACAGTATAAACCCCCCACCCCCATACCCCCAACTTTTTAACTTGTTGCAATGTTTTTTTGTTTATTTATTTGTTTTGTTTTCTTCCTCTCACCCAAAGCAGGCTATATTCATTGACACATAAATAAAAAGAAGAAGAAGAAGAAAAAAATAAGGTTAAAAAAAACACACTGTTATTTTTAGCTACATTAACTTTGCAGCATAAGCATCTGAGTGACGTTAATTGGTCATGCTCATCTGCATGTCGGAATATCTGAACAATTGGCACACCATAAAATAACACAGTTTTACATTCATAAAGGAGATGATGAGTGCGCAGACGTGGGTTTCTTTTTCTTTTTTTTCTCTCTTTTTGTTCAAAATCTGCGCCACTTAAGTATAAATAACCCCAAATATTCATCGACAATCAAAAAAAAATGATAACAAACAGAAAAAAAGAACATGCACTGACAGCTTCACTTCCATCACACTCCTCTTCATCCCTCCTTTTATGTTTTTGTTTCTCCAAACAAGTTCAAAACAACAAATACAAATCCTAACTGCAGGTTCACAAAAAAATAGAGAAATGGCACTTTGTAATAGTCATATATAACTCTTAATATCTATATATAGTCGTCATATTGATATAACATGAGAAGGGGTCGAGTTGGCTCCTTTTTACGCTTGTTTGTGGTGGTTATGGTTTCCCCTCTCCGTCGCGCGCCCGTCTCTCTGGCTGTGTGTGTGTGTAGGTGTGTGTGTGTGTGTGTGTGTGTGTGTGTGTGTTGAAACCATGCGAAATATCTTCATGCAGATTATGATACATCGGGTCCGAGTATTTACATTTACATTCATGCGCTCGTGCACCATTCCCTCGGGGACGGGTCCTCGGTCCTTGAATCCACACACACGCGCTCGCTCTTTGAATTATTATTATTATTATTATTATTAATAATAATAATAATAATATTACTGTTGTTATTCTCTCTCTCTCCCCTCTTTTCTGTCTTGCAGAGATCTGTGGTCCGATTGCGGCAAAAACAAAATAAAAAAATCCGACTACTGGGAGGGAGAGAGAAAAGGGGAGGGATGGGTTGTAGCCTTTTCTTTGGGGGGGGCCTTGGCATATACATATATTACAGAGTGGGGTGAGGAGGGGCAGGGGGGCTGTGCAAGCAGCAGCAGCAGACTTGGTTCAAATGGATAAAATATAAAGTTCGTATGTGTATCTGTCTCTTTGTGTGTGTGTTTGTAATCCAGGGAAGGGAGGGGGGCATCTTTCCTTTTTACGCATCGTTTGTCGTGGAGAGATGCGTGCTGCAGTCGAAGCCCCGGTGCGCGCCCCCGTCCGCGTGATAAGACCCGCTGTGCCAGTACGAAGAGTCGCACACAGTCTGCAGGGAATTGATCTCGGACGCGGAGGAGTTTCCGTCCCTCCGCTTCGACCTCTTTCGGTTCCGCAAAATAAACACGAGCATCCCCACCACGGTGAACGCGGACGTGACGAACACCAGCAGCAGACCGGGCACGAGCACCGAGATGGAGACCCTGTTGGGCTCCAGGTAGGAGTTCGAGCGCGTCCCCGAGTCCTGCGCGAAAGTGCTGTTTTTGGACAGCGACGTCGGGGAGACGTAGAGCTTGGGGCACAGCAGGTCGTTCCGCACGTAGCGGAAGTCTCGCTTCCAGAACTCCTCCGGCGACTCGCACTTGAGGTCGCTCACGATCACGTCGGCCCCCAGCTTCTCCGTCCACTGCTTGAAGGGCACGATTTTGCACGAGCAATCCCACGGGTTCCCGTGCAAATCGATCTGGATGATCGAGTTGAGCTGGTCCAGCACGCCTGCCACGGGGAGATAGGGGAAGTAGTTGTTGTGCAGGCTGATCTTAGATAAAGAAATCCCAAGGAAAGCATCCGCGGGTAACGATTTGAGCAAGTTGTTGTTGAGGAAGAGAACCCTCAGGTTCGGCATGGGGCTAAACGCGCCCGCAACTACGAGCTGGATGTCGTTGTATTCCAAACTGAGATATTCCAAATTCACGAGGCCCACGAACATCTCCGTCACCAGCGCGTCCAGGTAGTTCTTATCCAAGTACAGCCACCTGAGCTCGCTCTGGTTTTGAAACGTGCCGTTGTCGATCACCTTGATGTTGTTCGCGCCCAGGTCGAGCAAGTTGAGGCTCGCGTAGCCGAGCAGCTGGTTTTTCTTCACCGCGTGGATGTTGTTTTCTCTCATGTTGAGCTCGTGAGCGGCCAGGGGTTTGGGTTTGAGGTTGGACAGGTTCTCGATCTTCTTGCCCTCGCAGTTGACCCCCAGCCCCTGCCTGGAGCCCACCAGCTTGCACTTGCACGGCTCGGGGCACGTCACGTTGCGCAGCTGCTGTTGCTCCCTGTCCACACCTGCCGCCACTGGAGTGGGTTTCGTTTTCAGCTGCCAGTTCTCACGAGATTTAGAGTGGTTCTTGTTGGACCCGTGGCCTCCTGGCGTCGGGGGCCTGCTGGCATTTCCGCTGGGCTTGTAAGGCGTCGGGTGCGTGTCGCGGGCCATGGAGGTCTCCTCTTGGGTGGGAGGGGCCACCAGGCTGCTGTCCACGCCGGCGCTCTGCGAGGGGCACAGATCCGCCTCTGACGTCTCGTTCAGGTCGCTGCCCTGCAGCCTGGTGGGAGCCTCGCATATCACCCTCCCAATGAGCGCGTTCCGCGGTATGTTCTCCAGCCACTCCTTGAGCGAAACCAGGTCGCAGTTACAGTCCCACGGGTTGTCCTCCAACAAAACCTCCGCAATGCCCGGGATCTGCTCCAGGATCCCTTCATAAGGCAACGTTTTGATTCGGTTTCCGCGCAGGTCGAGATGCGTAATGGGCACATGTTGAAACACGTTCACGGGCAACGCGCTGATGAGGTTGTCGTTAAGTATCAACACTTCAAGTTTATTTAGGTCCCTGAAAACGGCGGGGTCAATATCCCTCAGTAGATTAAAATCAGCTTGGAGATATTCCAAGTCGTCCAAGCCCAAAAACGTGCTCTTCCTGAACGATCTGATCTTATTGTTATTGATGTGCAGCCGCTTAACCAGCTGAAGTCCCAGGAAGGCGCCGGGCACGATGTCGTGCAAGCCGTTGTTTTCCAAATGCAGACTCACGGCGTTGTAAAAGTTGGCGAACTCGTTGGGAAAGAGCCTAGAGAGAGAATTCCCGTGTAGCAGCAAGTGATAAAACTGCGAGCTGGGGCCGGTGAGCTGCTGCAGAGTGGTGAAGCTCCTCTTTTCGCAGTCTATGTGTAGGTCTCCCTCCACCTCGTTGCAGGAGCATATCTGCTCCTTGCAAACGTCCCTTGTAACGTTTCCACTGGCGAGACAAAGAGCGGCTTTCAGCAGGACGATCCAAAGCAGCATTTTTTCAACGTGGACGACTCATTCCCGGATTCAAGACGCGGCGCGAGCTGGGGGTCTGGTCTGCATCAGCGGGAAGGAGGGAAGCAAAAAAAAAAAAGGGGGGGGGGGGGAGAAAAGAGGGAGAGAGAGAAATACAGATATTTACGGAAGGGGGGAGAGAGATAAGGCAGTCTTTTTATCACACATCCACGCTGCGTCTAACCTGCTCTCGTGTCCACTCTTCCAGTTTTGTTTCCTCTCTGTTCCCCCCACGAATCCAAAAACACAAACATAAACGTCTCTTTCAAGTCGACCGAGTCCTCACAGCCTCGCAGGGTTCGGGGATATAATCGGAAGAAAAGCGGAAAGAAAAGAGCGCCAGCGGAGTCCGGCTCATCTTTTCGTTTTTTTCTTTGCTTTTTCAGGTCGTTTAACACTGACCTTGGCAGTGATGGAGAGAGGGGGGAAGGTGGTGGTGGTGGGGGGGTAAAAACGAACAAATCCGTGGCTTTTTCCTCCCACCGGTTGTGTTACTGAGCGCTGCGGCGGCGGTGGCGGCTTCGTCGGGAGCTGTCCGCTCTCCCCCCGGTGCTGAATTCACTCCCAGCGCTGGGGCTTCACAGGCGGTCCCACCACTGCAAAACACCGGCATCCCCCCCTCACATCCCTCGGCGTCTCGCCTGGCTCGTTTGCGCCGATTTTTTTTCCTTCTTCTTCTTCTCCTCAACACCAGTACCAACTACAACCTCTCTCTCTCTCACTCCCTCTCCTTTTCTCCCCCCTCTTCTTCTTCTTCTTTTTTGTGGCAAATTCAGGAATCACAAAAAGAGGAACGCGGAGACTGCGTTCATCCTAGCGCGGTGCTCTAAGAAAGATCTGACACCCTCTACTGAGCTGTAATGGAAAAAAAAAATCCGTCGACTGACTGAGGGAATGCTGAGGAGAGAGAGAAAGGAGGGGGGTCGCTTTTCGAACCCCCTTGGAAGAAGAAGAAAACTCACTTTTGTTTCTTTCTTTTGCTTTTAGGGCTTTCGGTGTTTTCGAATTTTCCATCCAGCGGCACAAAAATCAAACACGCACAATAAGATGCTTCTTCCACGAGAATTCTCACAGCTCGCAGCTACACGGTGAAAGTGTCCAACCCGGCATCGTCAGAAAAATACACGGGTGAGATCTTCACAGTAAGGATCGTGATAGCTCAGCCTTCTTTCTCAGAAAGAAGAAGGAGGCATTAGTTTGTCCCTGCAGAGCCTCCACTGTCACAGTCCGGACTTTCGACCCGTTGCTTCTGAGAAACACTGTTGAATGCAGTAAAAACAATTATCCGGTACAGGCATGGCTCAGCCCGCGCAGGGAGGGAAAAGAAAGCAAAAAAAAAAAAAAAAAAATCAGCAGAGAAACAGTTGACTATACAACAAACGATGCGTCAGTGTGGAACCCTATATGCGCATGTGTGCGTGACGTTCTGTATCACCCCCCCCCCCCCCCCCCCCCACACACACACACACACACACACACACACACACACACACCCACAGAAATTCCTTTACAAAAAAAGTAGAAAGGAATAGCAACAAAAACACAAAGCCAGGAGTGTTTTCAGCATTTTCTCATCTACCATCGAGTTATATTACACTCCACTGTTTAAGATTATTACATCAGCTGTAGGAGGGCTTGGGGGGAGGGGGCGATGTTGGGGAGGGGTGTGGGGAGCACAGGACAGTTGAGGTAGTTATCCCTCCACTCCACCACCACACACACACACACCCTCCACCCCATCCCCCTCCCCCTCCTCCATCTGCAGTGCTCAGTTGGAATTGAGAGCGTGACAGAAAATGGGCATGCTAAGTTACACCTCCTCTGTGTGTGTGTCTTTCTCTCTCTGTCTCGCATTCTCTGACACCATTTTTTTTTGTGCAGAGAGGAAACAATGCAGACGCACACACACGTGCAATGAGACACCAGCCCAGGAGTCAGGAGACTCCAGCAAGCCTCACAAATAATCAGCACATCATTAGGGCCACCTACATGTGGCTGGAAAGTGTTCCCATTATGGCCAGTTGACTGCTTATGGTTCCTCCCTGCCCACCTGTCTATCTGTCTGCCTGTGTTTTGCGTTGTTTCTTTTTTTTGTTTTTCCTGGCGTTACTTGGTCTGCATACGTGTTGGTTTGCCCATCTCCTTCATTTCCTGTCTTTTTGTTTCTTCCTGTCTGTCTGAACTTGCTGGTATGTCTCTCTCTCTCAGATCTCTTTATCGGTGGCTTGAGGAGAGAATTTGCTTTACTCAATACCCACTGTTACAAAGTGCTGCCACATATGTGACTTCCTTCAGTATTTGGACTCGTGATATTTGAAGTGATTCAAACTGCTGACCCAGAAGTTCATTTTTGTCCTCTGTGGGGGACATGACTCTGAGACTTGTAGGTCAAGCACCTTTTATGCAGTTTGGTTGATTTCTTCAATCCTGTCAAGAGGACAGTGTGGCATTACCAGAGCTTTCTGGTAATGCCACACTTGTGGCGGTGTAGCTAACACAGCATATTAGCTTTCTTTTCAAAATGGCAGACATTGCAGTTTCCACATTTTTTAACAGATGCTACGTTTCTGATGCTAAACCCAAATTCTTTCTTCCGCATCAGAGTCTTAAAATAATTGCAAGTTTCCAAAATCTTACTAAAACAAATTTAACCCTCTCAAAGCGAGACTTTTATTTAGTGTCCCTTGCAGTGGACAACAGGATTCACTACCTCTCATTCTCAACCTGTGCCCATGATTCAGGAAAGGAAGGGTTGAATGAGGCACAAATTACTTTATTCAGAATTGTGGAAGGGTAATCAGACTTTGAGCTTTCAGAGATGAGGTGGAGGAGGACCAGACATAAGAGCAGGTAGGTGGCAGCTTGGAGGAGGTGCCCACTGTATAAGCTGTGCCTCTGAAGTTGTGGCATTGGGTTTCCCTGACACAAACTGCTATGAAATCTCATACCTTCAGAGTTGCAGCTTATACCTTACTTCTAATCCATAATGGACTTCAGAGATCATCATTTTGCTCCTTCCTACAAGCTCTTCAAGTGTTGGTATGTCCTATTCTGAGGTTTGATACCAGAAATCCAGATGAAAACATTACATCACATCCTATCATTCAGTGATCAAGCAAGACCCCATGTCCACTGCAAAAACAGAGGATAAAAAGTGAAAAAAAAAACAATTTTGAAAAAAAAAATACTGTAGCATGTTTCTTTCAACCATATTAATAAAGAAAATTCAAAATATGAAACTTTTTTTTCTTCTGGATCTCAGGAGGATAATTCTCCTGTATCTCTTCCTCTCCCCAGCTACATTAACCCCTCTAGCAGCAACCACAACCTCAAATATGATCAGGCAATATTTACTGAAGGAGAACGACACACGGAACGAACAAGATCCAGGCAGCTTGGGGAAGTCTTTGGTGAGGATGGGTGTCCCAGTACTGACAAGAGGAGGTGAGACACCAAGAAGGGGAAAGGGAAATGACAGCTCAAGAAATTCAGATAAATTATCTCCAGTTTTTTGAAAAAAAAAGTGCACTTTTTGCTCCAACATATCATTGCTGCAGTGCAGAATCAGATATTTGAGACAGATCATGTCCATCAGTGAAGTTCCTCACTAAAGCAGCACACCCTTTTACGTAAGTTTGCTAAAGATTTGAGTCTTTCCTGTGCTGTGGAGTAAGCAGAGCTTTGCGTTTCTATCCGTCCTCGCCTTCATCCCAGACTCTCCTTCACTCTTAGGGCACGTCTGTTGTGTTTAATGAATGTTTTGTTTGCCATCTTTCGAATAGGCGCAGAGTCCTGCTGTGGGGCCGATCAAACCATGCGAGCGATGTGTTCAATCCAAACTAAGTAACTGATTGTCAGCTCGGGTCCCTGGCATGCAAAAAGCAAACAGGCTGAGGGCGGACGGTCAGGCGGCCAAGGCAAGGACACATCACTCATTCACACTAATTAATTGGATATATGTGTGTGTGTGTGTGTGTGTGTGTGGAGGGGGTGTGCATGTGGGTGGTGTGGGGGTGTTAATGTGTAGGAGGGTGTTGGAGAGAAAATTCCTACTGATTTGTTTTGGTGCACATGAAGTGCGCTTCCTGAAAGCGTAAAAAAAAAGAAAAGAAAAAAGATCACCTCCTGCGTGCATGCATCATATGTAGCGAATGCCTCCTCTTATTTACAGCAGGTGGGTGGACTAGTACAAACATAGCTTAGTTACGCTCGAGCGTCTCGTTTCCACTAAAGAAAACAAAGAGATAAACAATTCTGACTTTACTTTAGCTTGACTCAGTCCTTGTAGGGCAGACATTTAGACTCTGATATAATCCCCCAAACAGGATAAATCATATTTGTATCAGGAAAAAAAAAGCCCTCATCTTGAAGTCAAAACTAATTGGATTATGAATATGAATGTATCCCAAGGAATAATTGCATGGGGGTTTCAGCATTATGATGTGATGCAGATACTGTCGGGTTGCATTAGTGTGATGCGGGAACAGATGAGCTCATACGTCACTTGCATACACAGTCGCCGGGGCTGCAGTGCAAGTCGGGCTCAGCATCGCATGCAAGAAAGGTGAGGACGTGCTTGTGTTTATTTACTATGACTAGGGTCAACCGTGGGGATAGGCCACATTAAAACCTAATGGGCTAATCCCAGTTGTTTTGCCATAAACAGCCATGAACCACCATGGCTCCCTTGGCTCCTGTGCATTTGCTCTGGTCCATCCCATGGCTGCTCGATTTTAAATTGTTATGTCTCTTGCACCATTCCACAGCTGTTTAGGGATTGTTGCTGTGCACTGATCTGTTTGGAGAGGCCACTGTCATCAGGGAGCACCAGTGCAATGTTCCATTCAAAACACTTTTTTATTAATTTGTATCATACTTTTAAAATTGCAGAGTTGCAGAGTTAAAGATACCTAGAGTTTCACTGGTAGTGACGAGGAGGGATTGGATTTGTACTTTTAGCTGTGCCTTTAGGTGAATATTCCCTTTGTCTGCTCCTGGTGCTGGGTGTTTTGGTACTGCTGACTCTACTACGGTGGCCCTGAAGAATCAAACACACTGCAACTTAAGAAAACACGAGAAAAGAGAAAAATGCTGCAAAAACAAAAACAAAAAAAATTAAGTGTTTTTGAGGAGACAGGAATGTGATAGAAGTGACAAGAGAACGATAAACAATTAATAGCAAACTTGTATCTACAGTATTATATGACTCATGCAATTAAAACACACATTACCTGGCATATTTTTCTCCCGATGAACAACAATGAATCCTGCACTTTTTACGAATGTCCCAGTCCCATGTTTTGTTTTTTGGGAACAGCTTTTCCCAAAAACAATTGCTCCCAATTTCTTTTTATCTACTTCCTTTATGTTTTATACAAGTTTCTTTGTATTTATTTCTATTTCCACTTTGCTTTATTCAATTCCCTTTATGTTTGAGTTTTGTGCGCTTATTTTTTCTGTTTTCTGGTGTTTTCTTAAGGTGCTATGAATTGGAACTGTCAGGACCACCATACTTTACAGACAACACACACTATGTGAGATTAGAACTTCAGAATTGGATGACCTGTTCCCCTGTCATATTTGATACCATTTACCTGCAAATCATTATTCCTGCTTAAGGGCAAGTTTTGTCTCATCCTCGAAAGTCAAACTTCCACCATATCATGCTTTGAAACAGTCCTGAAACCTGTCAGTATGCTGGCCTATTCTCAAAAGGCACCAAGGCAGACATCACTGGAACCGCAGTGATGAAATGGAGGTAAATGTCATTTAACAGCTGTTAGTAAATATGAGTAAAATGTGCAAAGAACTCTGCCAAGTGGCCTTTAGTGGCTCCAGAGGGATTTGCATGAAGTCTGATATACGGCTGTAAGTGAGGTCACCCTCTCCCGACATCCTTGCATGCTTGAGGTTAGCATCTTGGGCATCACATTAGCAGCTGCTAGCAAAACACATCCAAACTTGAGTGTGTGCATGTGTGTCAAGAGGAATTTTATAGTTTAATAGGTCAGATTTACTTTAACTACTCTCCATTCTTTTGACAAGGTCTGGTTTTCCTGATGAGTGTTCTGAGATACCTTTCATACTATTATTGACATACAGGGATAACTGTTATAGAATTTGCCTTCTAGATAATTATAGAGCTTCATGAAATCCCATAGTTCAGAAAGCGTATTAGCTATTGCTTTTCAAATGCTTCATGTAATTGTTGTATACATGGCGCAATTCCCACAGAGAAAAACCAACAGTGAAGCCAATCAATAGCTTTCAGTCAGGCAGTGATGCTGTGCTACAAGATTGCTTGCAATTTCCCACTCCCATTCTGAAACTCATATCTGATGAGTATTTCTAACTGGCCATAATTGGCAATCACCTACGATTTGTCGTGCAACGTGCAGTGTCATACTTTGAAGTGTTTTATGGTTCCCTGAGTAAATGTATTTATCAAAAAGACGTCTTTTTAAATAAACTTTGATGCATTTTTCATACCTGCTTAACAGAGACCTTTCTGAGTTTAATCCTTCCCCAAGAGATACTGCGTATTTAAAGAATCCAGGGATTTTATCAGGCTGAGACAGTATTTTATTTATTTTTTTGGAAAGTCCACCTGACCTTCCCTCGGGCTTGTATTTCAAGAGATTTTTTTTTTAAAATCTCAGCTGATGAAGACATTTGTGGGGTGTATGAGCTGGCCTGGTGCAAAATCAACAAAACCTTGCTGTTTTATCTAAACTTCTCCCTTTAGCGGTTTCCAGCAAATCATCTTGTCAAACAGCAATTACGATCTTTGCTTTTAGCGTCCAAATCGGAAGCTGAGATTTTTCTTTTTAATTTTTTATCACTTTATTCTCTAGACTAAACATGTGCCGCATCAGCACTGCCCCCAATGTCCTCCAGATGTGCATCCACCAGGACATGCACTTTCTCCCGAGGCTTCAGAGGCAGGAGGCTTTGAGAGACTGAAATACTCTTCAGGTAATTACAGAAAGGTCAGCAACCATGTTAAGCTTGTTTTCACATCAGCATGTCGAGCTCAGTGTGTGTGGACAGCATTCAAAATAAGCCATGGCTGTTTAGGGTTTGTGGTGATTCATGCGTAGGGAGTAAATATCTTTTCATCACAGAGTAGATTAGTTGAACAGGAGGAGGACGGCGCTAATACAAAATTAAGTGCCATCTAATATTATACCAAACCTTAGATTAAAATTTTTTTTCTTAATGCAGTGCCCTTCTCATAGAGTGTAACCCATATTTTTGTTTTTACACTTTATAGACATGCTCTAAACATATCTATCTTACTAACTATATAACAAGTGAAGGTACCACTTTACAATAAGGCTCCCCTTATAGATGCTAATAAATAGTTTATAGCTATATTATTAATTAATTTGTAAATGCTTTATAAACCATTATTAATGGTTTATTATGCATTAGTTAAGGGTGAGAAAGAGGAAAAAAACTGACCGGTTTCTTGCCAAATAGTGAGCCAAATGTGTTCACCTATATATTTCATCTAGAGTTGCTATATTAAACATTTCAGACTAAGTTACTATCCTGTAAGCACAATCAGCATTTGTAAACATATTTTTTATCATATAAAATTGTACTTCAGAAATGCATTATAAATATCCACAACTATCAATCGGAGCTTTGTTGTAAAGTGTAAAGCATAAAACCATTTATTAATGAATAATAAATATTTATAAATGCCAAATGGGAGCCTTATTGTAAAGTGTAAAGCATAAAACCATTTATTAATGAATAATAAATATTTATAAATGCCAAATGGGAGCCTTATTGTAAAGTGTAAAGCATGACACCATTTATTTATGACTAATAAACATTTATAAATGCCAAATGGGAGCCTTATTGTAAAGTGTAAAGCATAACACCATTTATTAATGACTACTAAACATTTATAAATGACAAAAGATAGCTTTGTCGTAAAGTTTAAAACATGTCAACATTTATTAAGGACTAATAAACATTTATAAATGCCAAATGGGAGCCTTATTGTAAAGTGTAAAGCATAACACCATTTATTAATCACTAATAAACATTTATAAATGACAAAAGATAGCTTTGTCATAAAGTTTAAAACATGTCAACATTTATTAATCACTAATAAACATTTATAATTGCCAAAAGTGAGTCTTAAATGTATAATGTCACCATTTATAACACTTAGACCTAAATTACAATCAGTGCTTGAAATAACATTTAACTACTGTCAAAAATGGCAATGTATTGTAAGAGTAACACATGTAACATTAAATGTGTTTTTTAAAACACCAAACAGTCACCCACTCCAAAAAAAGTTCATGCCAGACTGGTTCAAACTGGAAATATTTTTTTAAATGTCCTTAAATAAGCGTCCCAGTGGTCCATCAGGGTGTCGCGCTCCAGTTCCTCCTTAAGAAAAGTCAGTTTCTCTCGCTCCTTGTTAAGAAGGGCAGTTGCAGTAGGGGCAGGATTAGAAGAAGAATCTAAAGAACAAACAATTATTAAATTACAATACTAAAATAATTTATAATCTAAACTTGGGAAACTCAAATAAAATATTGATTAAAAACGGTTACAACTTGAATTTATAAAAAGCCACTTTGTAAAAATTATGTTATATACACATGTGGTGGTTCAGACATTTCTAAAACAAGGCAAATAATTCTTATGTGTACTGCCTTACCAGGGTGTTTAATATAAATTTAATGATGCACATAAACAAAACTAAAAATATACAACTAAGTGATATCAATCGTTTGGAATAACCAATAGTAATAGAGCTATTCACATGTTATGTGATGTTAGTTAGCCACTGTAGCTAGCAGCCAAATGGCTCGGTAGCTAGCTAGCTAGCATTATACTCACCTTCATGTCTAACTGCTGACGTCGTTGGCTTAGTGCAATCTAGATCATCCAGTCTCTGCTTTTTGTATCTCTTCGAACGTGTGCTAACTGTGTAAGTCGCAGACGCACACAAATTTTTATCTTCTGCTCCATCCATGGCGCAGCAACTTGAACGAGCGCCTTCAGTGTGTCTGTTCGTGCCCCTTTGGCTTGACCTTCCAGAGCGCTCCACTGCCTGTCGCGCTCTGAGAGGAGGGGCTTTCCTTAATAAAGTTAACTGTGATTGGATGGTTGTATAAGCTCCTCTGCGTTTAAATTAAATTTGTTTTCCCTCCCTTTGGCAGCAGAACATATTTTTTTAGCATGAATCCAGCGGGTTAGATCTACATAACAAAGTCGGAGATACATTATAACAGGTGAGACAATCCTCTTTTTTGCGTGGGACTATTTTTGATTATAGGGCTTGTTTTATATAGCATGTGAAGTTCTTTAACTCTGAACCGATTTGCACTAGACTCCCATAGAGTATTTTACGGTGTTTCGAGGTGATAATAAAATAAATTACTCATTTTTTTCCACCAGAATGTCTTTGGGAATGAGATTGCGCGCCAGAATAGAAGGAAAACAAACGAAATATAAGGCACTAAGGCTCATTAAATGGCTGCAGAAGAAACACCTGCTAAAAAAGAAGCTTAGATGTCCTGTTTGTCACCATAAGATGAAAATGATTTCCGTGGTGAAGAAAGACCAATATATGTGGTATGTATAATGCATGATAATGTAGTGCATGTAGTAAATATAACAAAATATTTCGGTTATCAATGCAAGAGGGAGCATTAACCTCTTTTCATTATTATTTTCTTCATACTTAATTTTGTGATTATCTTTTCAATTAATGCTCTTGTTTAAGGGTCCATTTCTTTACTTAACTCATTGATATGTTCTCAGGTGCTGCAAAAGAGCAAGTCATAGGAAAGTTTCCAGAACAATTAGAACTGGCTCCCTCTTTGAGAAATCAAAAACATCTCTTTTCAGTTGGATGAAGTTCATTTACAGGTATATGTAGATGTAGACATTAATAGCAATGCACCTTTCATAATTGAACACCAATACGAGACTTGTGAAATAAAATTAGGGCCTCAGTAAGTAATAATTGCCTCAATTTCTATCACAGATTTTCACAAGGGCTCAGGCTCAGACAAATAGATTTGATCGATGATGAAGTGGCTGGCAGCTCCAGAACACTAAGTAGCATGGCAAGACACATTCGACATGTTTGTATACGTGCAATTAAAAGACACAGAATAAACAATGGACACCGTCTTGGTGGTGACAGAGAATTTGTGGTTATAGATGAAAGCTGTCTCCATCATCAGCGAAAGGTTGGTAAACTCTCAGACAGGTTTGTTAGAATCAATGCAGATCTGACTGTGTCCTTTAAACATGGAAACCTTTACCATAAGTAAAAAAAAATAGTAGAAGCAACCATCTTTTTGAATGTTTCTTTGTAGATATTTAATTTCATTCTTTTTCATTTTAATTCTGTTTAATTTTATTCTTTTTGTTTTCAGTATGCACGTGGACGCTTTGGAAATGCATGGAAAAGGAAGAAATGGGTATTTGGAATGATGGGAATTAAAGACAAAAGGCGAAGGCTCGTGTTAAAACTTGTTGAAAAACGATCAAGGCGCCACCTTGTTCCTCTGATCAGACAGCATGTTAAGTTGGGTAGTGCCATTATCAGTGATGAGTGGAGAGCCTACAAGAATGTTTTGACAAACATAGGGTACAGACATTACACTGTAAATCACAGCAGGTGGTTTGTAGATCCTCAATCTGGCAGTCATACACAGCATATCGAAAGGGCTTGGATGACCATCAAAGGACATGTCCGTAGACTAAGAGGAAATCGCACTGAGAAGTTGCTGGAGGAACACCTGATGGTTCTTGAGTGGTCATCTTGGCTTGGTTCGCGACACCCTGATGGACCACTGGGACGCTTATTTAAGGACACACAAAAAATATTTCCAGTTTGAACCAGTCTGGCATGAACTTTTTTTGGAGTGGGTGACTGTTTGGTGTTTTAAAAAACACATTTAATGTTACATGTGTTACTCTTACAATACATTGCCATTTTTGACAGTAGTTAAATGTTATTTCAAGCACTGATTGTAATTTAGGTCTAAGTGTTATAAATGGTGACATTATACATTTAAGACTCACTTTTGGCAATTATAAATGTTTATTAGTGATTAATAAATGTTGACATGTTTTAAACTTTACGACAAAGCTATCTTTTGTCATTTATAAATGTTTATTAGTGATTAATAAATGGTGTTATGCTTTACACTTTACAATAAGGCTCCCATTTGGCATTTATAAATGTTTATTAGTCCTTAATAAATGTTGACATGTTTTAAACTTTACAACAAAACTCTCTTTTGTCATTTATGTTTAGTAGTCATTAATAAATGGTGTTATGCTTTACACTTTACAATAAGGCTCCCATTTGGCATTTATAAATGTTTATTAGTCATAAATAAATGGTGTCATGCTTTACACTTTACAATAAGGCTCCCATTTGGCATTTATAAATATTTATTATTCATTAATAAATGGTTTTATGCTTTACACTTTACAACAAAGCTCTGATTGATAGTTGTGGATATTTATAATGCATTTCTGAAGTACAATTTTATATGATAAAAAATATGTTTACAAATGCTGATTGTGCTTACAGGATAGTAACTTAGTCTGAAATGTTTACTATAGCAACTCTAGATGAAATATATAGGTGAACACATTTGGCTCACTATTTGGCAAGAAACCGGTCAGTTTTTTTCCTCTTTCTCACCCTTAACTAATGCATAATAAACCATTAATAATGGTTTATAAAGCATTTACAGATTAATTAATAATATAGCTATAAACTATTTATTAGCATCTATAAGGGGAGCCTTATTGTAAAGTGGTACCCAAGTGAAACATATATACTTGTTAGGTTTAGGTTAATTTAAGGGTTTAGCACTTAGTTGTATTGTTTTAAATGTAGGGGTAAGAATCCTGGGAGTACATTCATCTGATTGCAGTTAGAAAGTTTAACAAAGCGATTGTGTTTATATGTTGCCCCTCCCCCCTTCACAGGGGGTGGAGCAGGCTAACTGCTAACAGAAAAACTTTTCGCTAAAACCTGAGAATGATTCATTAAAATGAAGTCAAACATAATACTGCACCTTACTGTCACTGGCACAAGTCAAAAGCAAAGATCACGTTGAGATGGGTAATGAACAGGTAGACAGGCATGGAGAACAAAAAAGACCAATGACATCTGTTCCACAGCATTTAATGAACAACTTCAAAGATAATTTACATCGATGAAGGCTGCATACACTCAAATCAAGTAAGTTTTCCTTTCTTTTTTCTGAGGCTCCAGGGCAGATAGGTTTCCAAAAAAGAGGCCGTGAGAGAGTGGATCCAGCAGGTTCACAAGTAAGGACTTCAGCAAGCACATCAGCAGGACTTTCTACTGAAGAAGAGTAGAAGACAAGCAGGTAAGTATAGGTAAAGTTTGCAAAATGGTTTGGAGCTTAGCTACCATGCAGAGTAGGATAACAACCCGGTGACAAGTGGAGAGGAGAGTTGGATTTAAGTGCTGCCAATGACTGGCGATAGAAAATGGGTGCACCTGCCAAGTCCTACAGAATCTAAATCAAGTAATTTGTCACTGTCCTCACAAAGATAGCCAAAACATACATGCATGTTTGCATATTTGTGCCCCTCCCCCTACACACAGAGTGGAGCAGCCAGCAGTCAAAACATTTTGCCAAAATAAGCTGGCACTGTACTTACTCAAGTCCCCATAATATACTTCCCAAATTTAAAGTAGTTCAGCTAAACAGTTATCATAATAGAAATTGAACAGATGGACACACAGAGATTTCTCACAAGTAAGATTTTAAAAAAGGACAATTGGAGGCCAAATTACTACACAAGGCAAGCGAGGTCTAAGTTAAGCCATAAACAACATAGCTATGATAATCAGGTCTAAAATATTAGTTTTACTGAATATAAGCTAGTATTATTCTTTACTAAAGACCGAAGGTGTTTCTATTCCTGAAGATTCACATTGTAGTGACTTCTTCTGAATCTCTTTGTACACCTCCTCTTTGTAATTATGCAGCAAAGGTCTTGCAGATGTGTCATGTAGAGAAAAAGATTGGTCAAGTGCAGACTGGAAGTCGATACAGCTATTGGCAGGGGCGGCAGCAGGAGCAGCTCTCCCGATGCATTGATCAGTGATGCCATATGTAGGAATCAGCAGAATGTTTGACTTGAAATCCATACACATCTATCCACAAATTCCAACCACCAACACAACACAAGTCACAGCTGACCTGCTGAAAGTCTAGCAATCTAAGACTAAGAAAGCATGTATGTTTGTGAATCAGGAGAAGAAAAAAGCTTTCAGTTATCATCTGCTTCATTGAAAAGCTTTATTAAGGATTTTTTACCATATGACAAAATTGGTCTATATATATATATATATATATATATATATATATATATATATATATATATATGTGTGTGTGTGTGTGTGTGTGTGTGTGTGTGTGTGTATATATATATATTAGGGATGCACCGATACCACTTTTTCGGAAACAAGTATGAGTACTTGCATTTCAGTACTCGCCGATACCGATACCGAGTACTTAATAAAAACATGATTTAAATTTGCAGGTAACAGCTTTAGTCCTATAATTTAACAAAAAACAAACAAACAAGGGACTAGTTTGGAATTAAGAACATTTATTTAAAATGAAAAGCATGCTGTATGCAACATATTACAGAATAAATAATTATAAAAAAACAAAATTTAATTTTAAATTTGTTCGTCTGTTTCTCTGTTTAGAAGTCTCACTAGCACAGTCACAGCTGGGATGACATCAGAGGCTAGTGCGTCGTAGCTGCTCACTTTTTTAGTTAGTTCCTCAAAGGGGGCGAGGATGGCAACAGTCGTCTCCATAAGAGCCCATTGGTAAGCGGTGAGATAGTCAGGGAGTTCATGCTCCGACACATACACGCCCAGCACTCGTTTTTGCTCAATGAGGGACTGGAGCATGTAATACGTGCTGTTCCAGCGCGTCTGTACGTCCTGCTGCAGTCTCTTTATTGGCTGGTTGAGCTGTCCCTGAATGTCCTCGAGGCGGGAGTAGGCTAAGGCGGAATGTTTAAAATGCCCAACTATTTTCCGTCCCACTGCTATAGCATCAGCTATGCTCCTCTGTGCTAATAAGCATGGGTAAATAAGCGTGGGCAAACTCTTTGTACTCGTTGCTGTGTTGGGATTTTAGGTGCTTGATTAAATTGCTTGTGTTAAATGCACTACCTTTCGAGCCTCCTCTGGACAATTTCGCTGAGCACAATTTGCAGTCCACCTTTGTTTTCACGCCTTCGTTCACTTTGAAATAGCTCCACACAGCTGATATGTCTCGCCTCGCTTTCTCCCCGCTCTGAGCTGCAGCCGGGGCCTGGGGGTGGGCACTCGGGGCCTGGGGGCAGGCACTCGGCACCTGTGATTAACCCTTACATAGACAGGTCTCAGACCGTGGTATCGGTCCTCGGTATCGGGGGACTTTTAACGAGTACGAGTACTTTAGAAAATGTGGTATCGAGGCCGATACCCGATACCGGTATCGGTGCATCCCTAATATATATATATATATATATATATATATATATATATATATATATATATATATAATATATATATATATGTATGTATATATATATATATATATATATATATATAATATATATATATATGTATGTATATATATATATATGTGTGTGTGTGTGTGTGTGTGTGTGTGTGTGTGTGTGTGTGTGTGTGTGTGTTTATTTATTTATTTATATTTGTAAAATGAGACAAACATAGCATATACTCCGTACTGTTAATGTATTCTTCAGAAATATGAGTATTACAATATACACATCCTTTTGGAGGAAGATGCATGTAAACACTGTTTTTTGACACAAGCACTAAAACAGGCCCAAACCATGATAGTACCACCACCATGTCATGGAATAAGGTTCTTTCACTAGAACGCTTTTGAATGTTTTCTCATTTAAAACCAAGGTTTCTATTTTTGTCACATCCGCCCACAAGCAAACTGCCTTCTGGCTCATCTTTAGCAGCATGGAGCATTGGCTTTCTCCTTGCAGTCAGGCCATGCATTGTTGTTCATCAGATGTTCACCCGTGCCAGATTTTCATCCCAGTGACTGAAAACACAGAGTTCTAATTTCACCATCAAATTACCTACTAAGGAACACAAATAATCAACTTTGTATAATGCTTGAATCCTTGAATTTCTTTAATATCCTTCAATGAGTTTTTAAAGTTACATCAATATCATAATTTCATTCATAATTATACTAGAAATATTTAATCAAGAAGATCTTGTGCATTTCTTGTTGTTACAAATTGAAGGGCAACAATTAGTGATGCATAACTCTCAGTAATTACAGAAAAAGTTGCATTGTCATCTGCAAGTCTTCCATTGAATGCAATGTTGCATTATAAGTGGCAGAAAGTTGATTCATTTTAATAATCTTATAATGAAAGCATCAGCACTTAATAGGAACTTAATAGGAAAACTGATTACCTACATAAGGGATCCATTGCTTACACAAGGATTAGAAATCTAGGAACATGATCCGCTGCAAAGATTTTTTGGGATTCACAAAAAAGAAAGAAAGAAAATCTATTGGTTAGATAAACCAATAAAAAGACGACACAAGCTAATTATTATTAATTAATGAAATCTATGGCCAAACATCTTAAAAACAAAAATATTACCCCTACATACATCTCCTATTTTGTTGTCGCATTGCATATTGTCTGTGAGACACCAGTGTGATCTAATATTTGTATGTTATATTCTATGTTAGATTGTTTGTTGTTTTGTTTTATTCACCTCAGTCTCCTCCTCCCAGTGTAAAAGTTGTGGTTCTACAGAAAATACTAAAGATTTTATTTTTCAAGTAGACAATTTTTCATGTTATTTTCTTTCTTTTTTTAAGGAAGTGAAAAAATCCCACAAAAAATGTGTAATTACAGTGTTACACTGGAAAATAATATTTCTTTCAACCTCTCAGCCATACTGCTGTATCATGCGTCACATCAAGTACGAAACTGTAGGGAAGTGGAGAATGTTTAGAGAATGAATACATTACCATGTCAGGAAATTCTGATTTACTACCCTTTATTGCTTTTTTTCTCAGTCACCCTGAGTGATAGCTGCTTCTCAGTTTTTTGTCTTTTATATATCTGCCTACATAAACATTTACGATCAAAACCACAGCCTTAATCTTATTTTTTGCTTTCTGTTATTTAGAAAGTGATGCGCCTGCTTCTGTGGCCTTTTAAATGTCTGGCAGTGAAGTCAGACCAGCCTATGTATTTCTACCCGCTTGCCCCTCTCTTTCTCTCCCTCTCCCTCTCTCTTCAAAATACATTTTTTACCAATTAAACTTTAAACACATTACCCTATAAGGTTAAAATAAGCCATCAAAAATCCATTCATTTGGTGACAAGGTGAAACAAGCGACAGTTCTTCTAAGTGACAGAGCCCCAGTTCTATGTTTTAAGATGCCACAATTAATGCCACCGTGGCTTGTTACCATGGTAGCCAGTTCATCTCTGCTGAATCAGTGTCTCTTTTTTTCCTCTCCCCCTCTTGGAACAGAAATTCAGTAAGAGTCAGTGAGCAGCCCTGATCTCTTGGTAATTGGCAGGAAATCATATGAAAAGAAGTGCTCCTTAGTTCCATAAGCCATTCATGATAAATTGGTGCCTAAGAGCCAGTTATAACCGGATAGGACAAGTGTTTAGTAGATGTTTGTCTGAATTAGCTGGCTGGTGACAGAAAATGTCCACAATGCACCAAAAGATAGCAGATTCATCATGGGGGTGATTTTGCAGCCTAAGATTCAAGTATAAATTTTTAACTATAGGCATAAAATGATTGTCAAAGATCAAAAGGATTTTTTTTTCTCTGCCTAAAGGATTTTTGTTTTCAAGTAATGTTACGGAGAACCCCTACTCAATAGATAAGGGATCAAAATAAGCGCTAAAGTTTGTTTTATGTCTTCATCAGTAAATTGTTTATCATGTCAGCAATTAGATCAGTTCTGACTTGGATTCACTTTGACCCGAAAGTCAAATGTGAACAAGCACCGAGCCGCAGCTTCATAGAGACGATTTGTGATCCCTGACAAAATCCCGTCCAACAGGATATTTGTTTCCCATCTGAGGTTTTGATGATCCTGACAGCCTCAGTGCCCCAGTCGGACATTTGCTGAAGAATTGCAAAAATGTGATCACATCTCAGACACTGACACATGAATTATGAATGCCTGACCTCAGGGTTGTAGCACTTTTCTATTTTTATTCGTTTAGCCAACTGTTTTTAGATGGAAGTAAGGAGACAGAAAAAGATTCTGAAACAGATGAATGAGACACATTATCAAGCGACTCACTCCTTTCCAGAGCTAATTGGTGGAGTGACCTTTAAAAGCAGCTCTCAAGTGATTACATGTTAAATCACATGTATGATTGTAGGGAGAATAGCCAATCAGAGACAAGGACATGTCCTTTATTTGTCTCTTTAGTCATTTTCAAAACTCAGTGATATAATTTTGACAAAAAAAAACAATATAATTAAAAAGTTTTAAAAGATTCTTAATAACTTCACTTAAATACTTAGAAAAACTTGTTTTTACTCAGATTAATGATTTTCTAAATGATAGACAGATCCTGGAGATATTCCAGTCTGGATTTAGGGTGAACCACAGCACAGAGACGGCTCTCCTAAAGGTTTTAAATGATCTTAGATGTAACTGGGACGCCCAAAAGCTCTCAGTCCTGGTGCTACTGGATCTAAGCGCAGCCTTTGATACAGTAGACCACGCTATTCTTTTAAACAGACTGAAACACATGGTGGGCCTCTCTGGTGCTGTACACAACTGGTTCACTTCCTATCTCTCTGACAGAACTTTTATGGTGAGTATGGATACATGCTCCTCTAAGATCCATAAAATGACATGTGGTGTGCCTCAAGGGTCGGTTCTAGGCCCTGTACTTTTTAATTTGTATATGCTCCCTCTCGGCGGTGTCATCAGGAGGCATGGAGTGAACTTTCACAGTTACGCTGATGACACTCAGCTGTACATCTCTGTGTCTCCTGATAACACCAGACCAATGGATGCCCTTTTTAACTGTATTTTAGATATAAGATCTTGGATGGCAGAAAACTTTTTACAGCCTAACCAGGACAAAACTGAAGTTTTAATCGTCGGTCCCGAGGCTCAGAGAGAGAAACTCTTGTCTAAATTAGAGGCATTTTCACTATGTCCTTCGCTACAAGTGAAAAACCTGGGTGTTATTTTTGACTCTGAGCTTGGTTTTATCCCACATATTAAACATGTAACCAAAATTGGATTTTATCATCTAAAAAATATAGCCAGAGTCCGCCCTATTCTCTCTCGGGCCAACACAGAGATGCTGATGCATGCTTTTATTACCAGTCGCATTGATTACTGTAATGCCCTGCTCTCTGGTCTTCCTAAGAAGAATATTTCAACTTTACAACTTTTGCAAAACTCGGCAGCTCGTGTGCTGACGAAGACCAGAGGGCGGGCCCACATTACACTGGTTTTAGAATCGCTGCATTGGCTCCCCGTGTGTTTCAGGATCGATTTTAAAGTTCTTTTATTGGTTTTTAAATGTCTTAATGGTCTTGGGCCTTCTTATCTCTCAGATCTGCTTTTACCATATGAACCCTCGTGGACCCTGAGGTCCTCTGGTACTGGCCTTTTGATTGTCCCTAAAGTCAGGACACATACTCACGGAGAGGCAGCTTTTCAGTGGTATGGTCCTCGTCTGTGGAACAGCCTGCCGGAGGAGCTCAGGGCCGCAGAGAACGTACATGTTCCACCTTTTTAATTTAGCTTTTACTTAGCGTTTATTTATTTTATGCTTATTTATTCTATCCTGTTATTTTATTATTAATTTAGGCTTTACCTAATATTTATTGATTTTATTCTTATTCATTTTTTAATCTCCTTACTCTATTTATATTTATATTTATATTGTATCCCGTTCTTATTTATTTTATCATTTTACCCTGTATATAGCCTATTGTGTCATATCTCCAGTGTTTCCTCGGAGGGGGCTCTCTGCACCGGGGCTGTGATCGACCGTGGCTGCTGGGGCTCTGGGGTCCTCTCAGCCTGGCTGGGGGGCTCCTTTACCTCCCTCCTGCTGTGTGCCCAGCCTGGAGGCTGCGGTCTGTGACCGGCTCCCGGTGCAGATGGCTCCCTGTTATAGTGTTTCCTCACTTGGCTCATGTGAATCCAGCCCAATTCTTACTCTTTAAGTGTGCGTGTGTGTGTGTGTGTGTGTGTGTGTGGGGGGGGGGGGGGGGGGGGGGGGGGGGATATGTGTGTATTCACATCATTTATGTTAATGAGAGTGTGGGGAGTGAGTTGAAGGGTGGGGTGGGCTGCTTTTAACTATGTAAAGCACTTTGTGCTACATTTTCTGTATGAAAAGTGCTTTATAAATAAAGATTGATTGATTGATTGATTGATTGATTGATTGATTGATTGATTGATTGATTGATTGATTGATAAAACTGAACAGGAATCTGGAACATGAAAGGGGATGTTTTTCCGTATTTCCTTTGGGGTGTGTGTATGTGGGGTGTGTGTATGTGTGTGTGTGTGTGTGCGTGCGTGTGTGTGCGTGCGTGCGTGTGTGTGTGTGTGTGAAAGAGACATACAGCATTCAACATAACTACCAGTACTCCCCATGTGCCAAATGCTCCATGTTCGATTCAGTTCTGTTCAAGTCAGTGTTAGTCAGTTTTCAGTGTTACTTAAATAGCGCCAGTTCACAGACACCTCAAAGTCCTTTATATTGTAAGGTAAAGACCCTACAATAATAGAGAGAAAACCCCAACAATCAGGTTACACTCTATAAGTAAGCACTTGATGGCAGTGGGAAGGAAAAACTCATTTTTAACAGGAAGAAACCTCCAGCAGAGGCCTGAGAGCTGAGAGCTCTGCCTCCTATTCGTGAAAACTCTAGAAACCACATGTAGGCTGCAGTACTATGAGATCTTTAAGATATAATGGGACCCATTATTTGGGATTTTGTGTATGAGAAGAAGAAAAACAGGGACCAATGAAGAGAAGCTAAAATGGCAGACACCAAGAAAGATTCCCAATTCCGTATAATTTTGTAAACACTAGTTTTCACAGTTTTCTTTTTTGGCATCTGTGTTATTTCAAAAAGAGATGATATTTGTAATATATTTAACTCAGACACACTCTGACCACTGAAGCCCCACCCACTTGCTGCTCGGACCTTCTGTGACAGGCAGCCAATCAGAAAAAAGCTTAAAGGAAAGGCAAAGGATGATAAAAATGCTTGTTTCAGACAGATCGTGAATTGAGAGGCTGTATAAAGATTCATTGTAAGATAAATATGGATTATATTATTAATTAAACACAGAACTAGAAAGAGGAATTTAGTTACATCTGAAATATATCATGAAGCATTGAGTTGATTTTTGGCTCAAATTTTCCTTAACTTAGTTCAAGGTCTTTGACTCGACGTGTTACCTTGACTACAGCCCTGCACATACCTCAAGCTTGTTCAGGTGATTGTAAAGTCAAAAAAGACATACTTCCTGTTTTTTGGGGTCCTGTGTCATTTACTGACAACTCTGTTCACCCGTCTTCCTTCTTCCCTCCATGATCAGAGCCCTCGTTTTGATTAGCTTGACAGATCTGGGCTCCAATGTAGCGATCAGAGCTCTTTGATCATGCTTTGGAGTCTTAAAATGTACTTTGTTACACCCTCAAAATATTGTCTTTGCTGTGGTAGTGGCATACAGTAAGCCCACCTACTATTTTTCATTGATGATTTCTGTAAGTGGCAATAGACTTTATTTTTCTGGCCACACCTGAAAGGAAGGACAGTCTTTGAAATGTCATGTGCAAGCCTGATGCAATGTCAGAGTTTAAGGTAGAGTAAGATAAGTTTTAAAGCTGCAACTTTCCCATAAGAGTTCTTGGAGGGTTTGTTTGTCTGTTTTTCACCTTAAAATGTAGTGTATAGTGTAGCACTGCAACCAATTGCTTTAACAGTACTATACTGTAATGCTACAGTACCGGTTTATACAGTAATTTACTGTAATTGGCAAAGAACTGTGGGAAAGCATTGGCTAGCCATAAGGTTCTAGGTTTGAACCCCCTAGTTGGTGTGGACCTTTCTATGTCGAGTTTGTATGTTCTTTCACAGGTCAATGACAGGTATGCTTGCTTTGCATCCACTAAAAAAGTGTCAATTCCATTTTGGCGGACAGTTGCAGTTACTAGAAGTCCTGCTTCTCACTAGAATTTTATTTATAGCTATTATTTCTTCATTTATTCTCATAACTATTAGTAATCCATGCAGGATGCCTAATTGAATCTCAAGTGTATGAGCATTCAGTTAGACTTCTGTTTTCATCAGACAGCATCATCATTCTGTAAAATCAATACACACTAAACAAGTCAGGTTGAATGTAAGTACTAAATTGCAATAACAAAAAACCTGCGAGCAAACACTGTTAGCTCAAAGGATTTTATTGATTTATGATACACATAACACTCCCCTACAAAGATATGTATAAACGCTGTGGATTACTGTGACAGCTTGACGGTCTCTCTCCCTCTCTCATGTTGACATTTATTTGACCAGTTAAGACGAGTAATCACTGGGTCAGAGAAATGGCAGCCACACATGTATCTGTCATAACCGGTGACCCCTTCTATATTCCAGGCCTCTTTCTAGTGTATTGCATGTTTGGAAAGACAAAATTATTTTCTCTATTCATTCTCCACAAGGGAAGATTGCTTTTGGAATATTGATTAAACGTGTTTGTTTGAATGTAGAGATTTTTTTAAAGATGGAAATGTTTCTGCAAAATAAAAAGCTCATTTATGTATTTTTTTCTTCACATGTGAAGACTATTCAAAACAAATGAGGTCCACTGGCAATCCATAAATGCCAAAAACTGCAGTTCCTCAAATAACCACTTGAGGCTGCTTCCTCCCCATACACTCCTATTTCAAAATGCACATCTTTACAGCAAAAAAAGTTGATTTCTAATTAAAATAAGGATTCACGTTGAAGCTTCTGTGTGTGTGTTATGGAATTAATGTTAAAAGTACATTTTGGATAATGGGCAGTATCAGTTACAGAAAAATGAAGAAGGTATAAACTTTCACCCTCACTCTCATCTGCCTTCCACCTTCCTCTGCCTCAGTCTGCAGCCCTCCACAGTGCTGATGTTCAGGCCTGAAACACATCTAATTGGCTGGTCTGTTCTGGATTTCACTCGTTATTTGCTCGGATTAGTTCTCCACATTCTGGACTTTCTGCTCTGTTCAGCTAAGGTTCCCCTGCTGCTCTGCACAGGTAGCAACTGCCCCTGTTCTCTGTGTGTTGCACCATTTACTTCCCCGCTCTGACTTGGTCTGTCTCAACTCAGCATCCCATCTGTGAGCCATTCAGCCCTGCAGTAATTACTCCTCTTTCATATGCATACAATTCCCGAGATATGTATTCATCAATCACATCTAGCTAGCTCTGGCTTGCTAGATATGCCTCGTGTTGTGTTTCATATCAAAATTTGTGTAAACAATAAGTATTGCTGGGTAACCAGGCATGTTGAGCACAGTGTTTTTCATTTCTATGACATCAAAATGACATCCTTGGTGGTTCTAGTTAAAAGCTATCATATCTTCCCCCCTCTGATCCCACACATCCCAAAATTCCCTAGTTTATGAATAAACATATATATATATATATATATATATATATATATATATATATATATATATATATATATATATATATATATATATATATATATATATATATATATATAAATGTAATAGGGTAATAGGCTGGCCAAAGGAGGAGATAGAAGCCACTGACATAAAGACAAGAAAGCTCCTTACCATGCATGGAGGGTTTCACCCCAAGTCCAGCACCCTGAGGCTGTACGCTAAGCGGAAGGAAGGGGGCCGGGGACTGGTGAGTGTCAGCACCACAGTCCAGGATGAGACAAGGAACATCCAAGAATACATTGGGAAGATGGCCCCAACTGACCGAGTGCTCAGTGAATACCTCAGGCAGCAGAAACCCAAGAAAGAGGAGGGAGACGAGGAACCATCATGGAAGGACAGGCCCCTGCACGGTATGTACCACCGGCAGATAGAGGAGGTGGCTGATATCCAGAAATCCTACCAGTGGCTGGACAAAGCTGGACTGAAAGACAGCACAGAGGCACTAATCATGGCAGCACAAGAACAAGCTCTGAGCACAAGATCCATAGAGGCTGGGGTCTATCACACCAGGCAAGACCCCAGGTGCAGGCTGTGTAAAGATGCCCCAGAGACAATCCAGCACATAACAGCAGGGTGCAAGATGCTAGCAGGCAAGGCATACATGGAACGCCATAACCAAGTGGCCGGCATAGTGTACAGGAACATCTGTGCGGAGTATAACCTGGAAGTCCCGAGGTCAAAATGGGAGATGCCCCCAAGGGTGGTGGAGAATGACCGAGCTAAGATCCTGTGGGACTTCCAGATACAGACGGACAAAATGGTGGTGGCTAACCAACCGGACATAGTGGTGGTAGACAAACAGAAGAAGACGGCCGTAGTGATCGATGTAGCGGTTCCGAATGACAGCAATATCAGGAAGAAGGAACACGAGAAGCTGGAGAAATACCAAGGGCTCAGAGAAGAGCTCGAGAGGATGTGGAGGGTGAAGGTAACGGTGGTCCCCGTGGTAATCGGAGCACTAGGTGCGGTGACTCCCAAGATAGGCGAGTGGCTCCAGCAGATCCCGGGAACAACATCGGAGATCTCTGTCCAGAAGAGCGCAGTCCTGGGAACAGCTAAGATACTGCGCAGGACCCTCAAGCTCCCAGGCCTCTGGTAGAGGACCCGAGCTTGAAGGATAAACCGCCCGCAGGGGCGTGCTGGGTGTTTTTTTTTAAATGTATATATGACCGAGCTAAGATCCTGTGGGACTTCCAGATACAGACGGACAAAGTGGTGGTGGCTAACCAACCGGACATAGTGGTGGTAGACAAACAGAAGAAGACGGCCGTAGTGATCGATGTAGCAGTTCCGAATGACAGCAACATCAGAAAGAAGGAACACAAGAAGCTGGAGAAGAGAAGTACCAAGGGCTCAGAGAAGAGCTCGAGAGGATGTGGAGGGTGAAGGTAACAGTGGTCCCCGTGGTAATCGGAGCACTAGGTGCGGTGACTCCCAATCTAGGCGAGTGGCTCCAGCAGATCCCGGGAACAACATCGGAGATCTCTGTCCAGAAGAGCGCAGTCCTAATAACAGCTAAGATACTGCGCAGGACCCTCAAGCTCCCCTGGTAGGGGACCCGAGCTTGATGGATAAACTGCCCGCATGGGGCATGCTGGGTGTGTATATATATATATATATATATATATATATATATATATATATATATATATATATATATATATATATATATATGTGTGTGTGTGTGTGTGTGTGTGTGTGTGTGTGTATATTGTCGCTTTAATTTGTGCTCCACAACACCAACAAATACATCACTGTTGCATGCACTGCTTTCCATTTTTCCATTTATATCCCAAACTATGCCACTAATGCAGCATTATTAAAGTGGTAAATCTCAATCAGAGCGTTTTGTGTTTAGTAAGCCCCCAGGTATGCAATAGAAAAGGCTCGATCTCTTTTGGGTTTCAGCAATCTCATAAAATTAGCTGCTTTACACGGAAAAGACATTCAGTTAATTTCCTATTGGTCATCTAGTATATGACAGTAGAAAAGCAGGTTGTTTCTCGTTTGAACGGTTTCTGGGCTTATATCCAAGGTTTTTAATCCTCATTTCATTGTGCACTCAGTCTACCAAAACTAATGCAGGCGTGCTGTTCTGTGGCCAGTCTTTTGGGTTTCATGTGAACTCTGTTGTATAGCTGGTTAGGTACCTGAAGGGCTGCTCTAGGCACCATATATCTCCTACTGTTGTATGTAAACTGTAGATTATTTTTATCTTAAAAAAAGGCACATTTTATGCAATTTTTAACATTTTTTAAGAATTCTACTTTACTCAAGCAGTGTCAGTGATCAGATACAAGTAATTTATTGATAATATAGGAATTAAGCTAAGGTTTAAATTAAACTGTGTTAGCACTGAAAGAAACGCAGAATAAGAGAAGGAAAATTAGAAAAAGAAAAGACAACAAAGCGCTACTCAGCATTTTCTGCCACAGAATAGAAAATAATAATAATGCAGAATCTACCAGCAACACAAGTCCCAAAAGAGGTCAATGCAACACCAGATTACACAGGCCTCTAACCACAAGTGAAGAGACAGAAATAGGAGAAAAACTGATGGAGCAAATAAGTGAACAAGAAAAAGACAAAAAAAAGGGTGGGGTGTGGGGGGAATTGATAGAGAGTTTGGTGTTTATGTCTTAATAAGTTACAGTATGATTTCAACCAAAGGTAATGAAATTAGGAGATCTGATAACATGTTAAAATATTCTGTCTTATCTTGTCCATGGAAGTTTGTAATGACCTCAGTTTTATTGATATTTAATGAATAAGGTTAAGGAGAAGTTACAGGGTCGAGACAAAAATACTGACATTCCAGACGCCCCCATGGCTACAACACAATAATTGGAAGAATAAATGAATATGTCTAAATAATCAAGGAAAGGTTATTCTTACGACACGGTCGACTCCACATGCTGCCGAATACTACAGTACCATCATAAATATGATCATCCAGGACCACTATACTCAAAAAACGATTGTTATCTCTATCTGCAGCAATTTATATTTGGGGATGAAGCTGTCCCGAAACCTGTCCACCCTTCCATGAACAAGCACGTGGAGAACTGGAAGCAGGGAGTGCAGTATCAAAGCGCACAATTCAAGTCTTATGCCAGAAGCTATTTTGAAGCCCCTGCCTAAACAAGTGGGTAAAGATTCTTGGACATTTAGGGTTGCAAAGCAGGTTGCAGGTCTGCTGCAACTATAGTTTAGGTTAAAGCAGTTTAAATAACACCCTTTATTTGGTATATGCCAGTTGGATGTGTATGTGTATAAGCTGATCCTCCAGGATTGTGGCTGAGCTTGACTCTGTGGCCAACCTGACCTAATGCTATGCTTGATAACAGAGATGGGCAGTAACGCGTTACTTGTAACGAGTAAAGTAAGGGATTACTATTGCAAAAACGGCAATTAGATTACCGTTACTTTCCCGTAGGAACGCTGCGTTACTGCGTTACTAAAACCATGATTTTTTTTTTGCAAGAACGTCTCATGTGACAGTGACTTAAGTGAGTGCGACGTTCGTGACAACAGCTGTGTGCAGATCAACTTGATAATATATCGAGTGCGGGAGAGAGTGTGAGCATGCAGCGTTTAAAGCGTGGAAGTACTGATCTTACTTTGAGTTTGATTCCATAAAAAGTGACAAAAACATTAGTGTCCGTTGTGCGTGCGAAGAAAACTTGCTGGTCATAGCTGCTAGCTCACTGGGTAAGGCTGTCATGGGTCTGTAGCTCTGTCCACCGTTTTAGGGAACATATTTAGTTTTAAAGTAAGTTACAGAGCTTTTCCTGCCTGTCTGGAGGGATTATATTTCACTAAAAAACGATCTAATATGCATGTCCACATAATTATGCATTATTATAATATTTTTAAAAACACATGCTGTATTTTAAAGAACATACATTAAGAAGCAGATTATATTAGATTTGTATTTTAAATAAGACAAAATTTGGATTTTACAGCAGTAAAATTATTGTATCTCTACAGTTTAAAAATGTAATAAGCTTTGCCCCTGCACAGAGTGGATAGTGAAACAAATGGAATCATCATAATGACATTATTTCATATTTATTACTTCCCCCTCCTCATTGCTTTATTATTGTAGCTCTAGTAATAAATAATAATGTAAGGATTCTGAATCAGCACAGTGATGCCCATAGTATATACAGTATTCTGAAGAAGGCCTAAAATGTCACTGTGTGTGCGTGCATGTGTTTGTTTTATGTATATGGATTATTTTAAATTATTACTCATGATATAGCATTGTCCACACATGCCTGGTAAGGACATGAGGAGGAAACAGTAGGAGCTGTGTGAGGCTACTAAAGGCAGGGCTATAACATTTTTTTGTCATCATTTTATTATAGATTAAGTGCAAGAGTTGTTAGGTGTGGATGATTAGATTATAGTTTATTGCAATAGCAAGTTGTGCCTTGTTCTCAGATAGACAGCAAGTGGAGAGTGATATATGAAATGATGGGATGGAAGGAAGAAGAGAAGCAAAGAGTGATTCACAGGCAGAGCCTACATTATTTCTCACAGTTTTTTGTTGCCTTATGGTTCCAAGCGCTGTCACCAATCTTTGCATTTTGTTATTATCTCATGACACTTGTTTAACCAGCTACCATCTCTCCTATGGACTTTCTAATGTCTACAGTCTCAGATCACCACAGCCCTGCCCTCCAGCACTATCAGCAGCAGGAGCAGCAGAAACCCCTCAACAGCAACATTGTACCCATCAGGTAAAACATAGGCTACGTTTGCTTTGCCTTGTTGCCACCTCACAACAGTGATATAGTATGATGTGATTCCATATTAGATTCTTGATGAATGTGTGTTGTTGTTATTCAGCCTGGTTCAATGTGCCCCTTTTTAACTTTGAGCACCCGCCCCTTTAAACGTCTCTGCACGGCCCTGGCTGTGTTTTACTTGCATCTATTTGAAAGAGTGAGTGTAAACACAAAAAAAATAATAATAATTATGTGCTGGAATGTGCAGAAAATAGGTTTAAATGTTAAACAAATTTCTTCCAGTCAGAGAATGTTGCATATAATTAAATATTTGCTTGATGCATAAAGTTAAAAGGTTAAAACTAATAAAACAAGTTTTAAAAAGAGACTTTTCCATTTGATTACATTTTGTATGATGGATTATGTAGAAAAAGTAGAATTGGGCTGAAAGATCTATCGCTTTATCACCTATTCAGGTTGTAAATCGTGTTTTTAAAAAGTAACTAAGTAATTAATTACTTTTGAAAATAAGTAATCAGTAAAGTAACGGGATTACTTTTTTGGGGGAAGTAATCAGTCATTAGTTACTGATTACTTTTTTCAAGTAACTTGACCAACACTTCTTGATAAATACTTAATTACAGTTTGGACTAATTACAACTCTTATACTTTTCATTAGTTAGTATTAATCTCTAGTTCTTCCACAATGTGTCTTTTGTTCCCCTCCCTCATCTCCAACATCCTGGTCATGGCTGATGGCTGCCCCTCCTACATGGAGATTTCTTCCTGTTAAAAGGTAATTTTTCCTAGTGCTTGCTCATAGGGGTTTGTTTGGGTTTCTTCTGTATTGGTGTAGCATCTTTACCTTACGATACAAAGCACATTTTTTGTGATTTGGTGCTACATAAATGAAATGAATTGAACTGAATTATACTTTGTACTTTTTTTAGCTTGAACACAAGTGAACAAGTCATAACAAAAAAAATAATAATATTAACAACTTTTCTGTCAAAGGTTTTACGTTATATAGCATTCACCTAGGATGATGCAAGATTCAAGACTCATGTAGCTGCCTAAGGTTTAAGAGTTCCTTTATCAGACTCATGGACAATGACACACAGTCCTTTTTTTTTATCCACAAGTACTAAGTGTGTCTGACCCAGTTCTGACCCAAGGATTTGTGTCACTGTCTAAGGTGAAGTAGCGACTAAAGCAATGTAATTCAGGGCGAAGCAAGGCCAACACAGCAAACAAAAGAATCTATCTCCTCGGAAAGTGCTGACTAACATTATGTGACACAAAGTAAAAGGGAAAAAACATAAAAGTGTATAAAAATGATAGCTTAAGTCTACTAGCTTACTATTTAGAAAATCACTTTTATTCTTTATATGAAATATAAACAATTTATGTTTAGACACTGCAGAGTGAGGCCTTAAAGCATCTCACAGCTCACAAAACATCAGGAGAGAGATTTGGGGCAAATGGCCAAAACTGAGATGGTGCTGCGAGACTGGGCTGACTGATTCTAAAAGTCAAATGGACCAATCAGCAGCAGGCACCCTGTTAAACCAAGCCATTCAGAATAGGCTCATTAGCAAATGCTGACTAGCGCTGATGTCATGAAAAAGCCACAGCTATGTTTGGAGACCTCGGGGTTTGATGCTCCAGTTGAACTCACAGTTGATTGGAAATTACCTTTAGTGGATGTGGACATCAGTGTGTTTCTGCTTGGTCCCTTTCAAATTAACTGGGAACTAATATCTACAAAAAAGTCAAATTAACCACATGGAGCTAAGAGACTTTTTTCTTGTCTGTTTTGGACAGAAAAAGAAAGATTTCTTTTTTTACTTTTGTCTTGCACCTTGAAAAATTATACTATTAACAGAGTAAGTCATCAGTAGGGCAATCGTGGCTCAAGAGTTGGCAGTTCGTCTTGTAATCGGAAGGTTGCCAGTTCGAGCCCCGGCTCCGACAGTCTCGGTCGTTGTGTCCTTGGGTAAGACACTTCAGCGGTTGCCTACTGGTGGTGGTCAGAGGGCCCGTTGGCGCCAGTGTCCGACAGCCTCGCCTCTGTCAGTGCGCCCTAGGGCAGCTGTGGCTACAATGTAGCTTGCCATCGCCAGTGTGTGAATGTGTGGATGACTGAATGTAGTGTAAAGTGCTTTGGGGTCCTTAGGGACTAGTAAAGCGCTATACAAATACAGGCCATTTACCATCAGAGTTCATTCAGAATCAACGACAGTAACACACTTCCTTTGTTTCACAACCATCTTTGAAAAAGCTGCTTTCTTTATTCAGCAGCTTTGTGAGTCCATGCAAAACATTTTTTGTGACAATCTGTTATTCAGTATGAATGACAACCAACAACTATGTCAACCGCAGACAGTGATTGAAAACATACTGACTGCTTCTTTGATTCAGCACCAAGTAACCCTTTTATCAGACCGGGGCATAGTGACACATATCTTTGATGGAGCACCGTGGCAAAATGAAAAATCATGCAGAACAATAGGAAGTGACACACAATAGAGATACAGATAGACAATATTTTGAAATCGAAAGCACAGACAGTTACACACAATCCTGGCCCTGCAACAATGTATTGTCTTCGATGCAGAGCCGGGCACAGTGACACGGTGGCCAGTTTGGGGTGAATGGGACATAGCTGTGTGGATTACAGACATGGTGCCCCAGGAAATGTCACTGTTTCTTCAGAATTTCTTCAGCAGAATTAGACAATTTCTTCAGGGAAGGGAAAATATTTAATGTTGCAGTGAGTGGTGTAGCTCAGGTCATTTATTGTGTTACAGTTAAAGTGGCAAAAGTACTTTGGAAGTTGCACTTTAGATAAAACCCTGCAGACAGTGCAGAAAATCATTATGCAGACTTGTGACCAGCGATAAAATAACATGTCACGCTCCATTTTGAACTATGGAGAGATTTTTTAATCAGGACCATGGACAGCGCAACACATCTCCAGATTCAGGACCACGGTCAATGGATAGTGAAGCCCTATTGCAGATCCAGCCCCATGGACAGTGACCAAAGACACTTTATTCAGCACTACAGGGAGTGACTCAGTTCCAGATTCTATGTCATGAACAGTTATACAATGTCTTTATTCATAATAAAAGTTTGGTTCAGAATTCAGTATTAATTGTGAAGTAGTCATTAAAAAAAGTTTATCCAATTATCCATCCATCCATCCATCCTCTTTTGCCTATCTAATTCAGGATGCTGGAGCATATCACGGCTACCATAGAGCGAGAGGCAGGGCATTCCCTGGACAAGTGTCAGCCTGTCGCAGAGCTACCCAAGATCCTACATTTAACACTAGGAACAGTGATCCTCAAATCTCTCATTACCACGGACAATGACATAATTCCAGAGTCTATGTTATGAACAGAGACACAGCGTCTTCATTCATAATAAAAATTTGATTCTCAATTCATTGTCATGGGTGATTACTGTTGGAGTCAAATTATTAAATGTTGTCATTGTGTTGCTTAAATTTGTAAGTCTTAGTTCAAGCTGTACAATCAAAGACCTTCTTTTGTCTCTGACCACCTCTCCAGCCAGTTTGTTGGTGGGGGAGGCTGTAGTGTTTTATTGTAGGGACATCTATGTGAGGGATCTGTTTGTTGTTTAGTAAACTTCCTGCTTTTATGATCCCTTTGGTGAGCAGGCGATCACACAAACGCACCCCAAAACACAAATACACACACTCACATGCATACACACACACACACACGCACACATTCTCGCACACACACACACATAGTGCCTTATCTTTTGTAACCATAGAGGGGGGTTTACAACGGGAGGTGCTTGTGTGTACTGTAACTGTTTTCAATAAAAGGCGGCAAGGAAGGCTGTTTATTGGATGCTGGCTAGGAGACAGGTGAGGAGCGTTCAGGTCCAAGAGCCTGGTTCTGACAAGCCTTCTCTTGCTAGCAAGTAAAACTTGGTTCCGTCGTTGTCTTGCTTTCTTCATGAGTGATGAGTCTCTGAACTAGCGAGTCTGCTAAAGTGCAGAACAATGACACAAATTTCATGATATAGACAGGTAAATGCAAATCTTTATTTAACGCATTGAAAATAGGGGCTGGGTCCTTGCTACCGTACGGTGAGAGGTAGGATACAGCCCAGAGAGATTGCCAGCCTGTCATAGGACTACCCAAGATCCTTCATTCAACACGAGAGACAGTGACCCACAAATCTTTGTTTCAGCACCATGGACAGTGAGTCATCTCTAGATTCCCTCTCAGGAACAGTGATGACGAAATCCTGATGAAAGACAGGAGACACAATTGTTTGAATTTTAAAATTCAGATTCTAGATTTAACAGCACCAACAATAAATGTGTTCTATTTTTATGTGTAATATCTTTCATTAGTTGTGTATAAAATCAACCACACACCATCTGTAAGAACAGATAACATCCTAAGGAGGGCACAGAGAACCCTGATACCAATAAGGGCATTCAGATGGGATTTGTTCACAAGCTGGGCAAGTTCAACTACTGAGACAAAGCCTCCTTTGAAATATTGAAAGACTGTAATTGAAATTTCCCCTTGTTCTTTTTGTTTACCCTCTATTTAAGCACACAAGTAATACTAGAGCTAAGATTGGGAGAACTTTCTCATTAACTGAGACACCTAGGGAGTAGCTGTAGTACCTCCTAATTGAGACAGCCTAAGAGTGGGGAGAATATATTGAGCGGGCCTGGTGGGCTTTGATTTCAGGCAAGCAGAAGCACATCTGGGTAGCAAGTTTCCTAACTACAATATTACAGTTCTTGAGGGTCGGAAAACATGCTAAAGAGATCTCATGAAATGAAAGCGCTGTTTGTAAAAATTCTAATCAAAACGAGACTAAGGGGAGTTTTGATATATAAACATGTACTAAGATAAATTTCCAGGTCTTCCAGCCCTGTTTCTGCAGAGACTAATACAAACTAACATGTTTAAAAGGACAAGCAGAGAGAGCAAAGGGAGCAATTCCTATCCTCTACAGTGACCTTGTCGCACGAGGTGGGATTTACAACATTCAAAAGCAAGCTTTCCATTGTGTTGTGCATTCACTTGACTAGGCCCCACGCTGTGCAAAGCCTGTCCTTCGGCTACAGATAGCAAAGCGCAGCAGGATAACTCAGAGACTGAGGAGAAATCCAGATGATAATTGATTTATGAATTTATTATACACCACAGGTTGAATTAGAGTTTCATTACAGTTGGGCCAGATGAACAGTTTGAGATAAAATATCCCTTAAACTCTGCTTTGTTTCCTCTTTATTCCATGGTATACAACAATTGCCATCTTTTCCCCCGCCTAGCCTAAATAATGAATCCAGCAGAGCATTGTTTTGTATTTTTCAAAGCTGAAACAAGAATTAAAAACACAGAAGGCTTTTTTTAAGCTTTTTTTTTCTTGCAATACACATAAAGCCAGTAGCATCAATGAAATTTTCTGCTAACGATTTCCAGTCAGAGTTCAATACGAGCATTCAAGCATGGCAACAGTTATCACTAGTCTGGGAGCCTTTAATTACACCTACCCTGTGAATCCCAGCGTCATCTATTAACTTTCAAATGACAGATCTCAAAGATCCGCAGAGAAAGTGGGTCTTGAAATCCCTCTGTTGGGTGCTGCGCTGACCTTGGGATTCAGTTGTGGTAATTAAATTTCAAATCAAATTGAGGCATCACTCTAGGCGGGTACTCGTGCATTTCCTTATGCCCTCCGAGTGTCCCCGAGTGTGTGAATAATGTAAGTTATTCAGTAAATCTTTTTGTTCTCTCTGAGTGATCCACTTCCAAACCCTAAAATTTCAAATATAGGGTAAGAAAACCCGAAATCTGACGCAAATCTTTTACTGGAACAGCAGAGTTATTCATCTTTAACTGTTAGGAGAAAATCTGAGAAAAAAAAAAAAACCTAATATACTACAGAACTTTTTTTTAATTTTTATATATTATTATTATTTTTTTTTTTTAAAGAACTTTTTCTCATGTTCCATTTTATATAAAGATGCTGAATTCTCGGTGGCATAGGATTAGACATGCCTCCCTTGCACCATCCATGCAAATCGTAACAGAAGACCATAGATCAGAGCACAAGCAATACAAATAATTAATACTCAGGGGCACTGGAGCTCTGGCGCTGAAGGAATGCTGAGCTAAAAAATAAATAAATAATTATTTTTTTAAAAAGACGAGAGCAAAGGTGAAGGGAGGAGGCAGACTAAAGCTGGGTTTGACACCTGTCAAATTATTGACTTTGCTTGTGTTTGATCCACACAACTCTCTTTGTGTGTACGAGTGTGCATGGAGCTTTGCATGAATGCCCCCCGTGCAGCTCAGGTATAAATCGAAGCGATGGACCATAGAGTTCACCTTGAAGCCAGCACAGAGTATGTAGCCTTCCACCTCAGGTGTCATGTGTACAGGAAACCTTTTAAACTGGAACAGCGTACTTCACAGGCCTCGCTCGTTTGTCTCCACGCAGTAAAAAAATAATAAATAAATCCTCCCATGTTTGTCATGTCTTTGTTGCCATCTCTTTGTGGCTCAGCTCTCTTCTTTATTGTTGTGATTGCACAGTGTTGCCTTATGTTGTGCTGCTGAGACAGTCACACTGCAGGCATCTTTGTTGGTGTGTCACCCTGTGATGACCTTATGTGGGCTGTGTGAGAGCTCACAGTTTCACATAGTGTGCAGCTACAAAACTCGGGACATTTAGTGTTGTTTTGCAGTCTTCCGTTTGGGAGTTTTCCATTTCGCTATTGCACAGCCGAGCTATTATATTGTAAAGCATTATACTAGGCAGCCACCTTCTTTGGTTTACTTAATGTAATATGCTTGTTAAGTCTGATGTAAGAAGCCAAATGTCCTTTAAGTTTCCAAAAGCATCATGGTGAGATAAAAAAAAATCCACGTTCTTTAAACTTCAAGTAAAGTGATCAGTGTAGCGGTTCTCACAGGTGTTGCAACCAAGCAAAGCATCTGAGAATCCATGAAGAAGATTTATGAGGTTAAATAGAATTAGACATTAGCTAACTTAAAAGTTAGCAGCAAGCTAGCTGGCTAGCTAACATCAAAATATCTTGGCTGAAATATTTCTAAAAATAAATACAAAAAAAGATCATGTACATATCCCCTATAAATTTAATAAAAGATTAAAGGTCAAAAACATCAAGGTGTGATGCAAGGGGTTGGGGAGGGTAAGTGAAGTTAGGTTAGTTGACATATAATGATCTCTCATCCTCTGCCTAGCTAGAATCATTAGGCTAATGTAAATACAGTAGCATGGGAATTTCCCTTTGAAAGAAATACAGTATCAGTTAAATTGTTCTTAATAAAAGAACATGCCGCTACCTGTGGGTGTGCAACCGTAAGAGCCAAGTGCTTTCATATTGCAGGAAGCAATGCATTTCTGCTAACAGTTCACACAACAAATCAATCAATTTATTTATAAAAAACAAAAGTAGCAAATTTGCAAAGGTCACAGAATATTAGAGAACTTGAATAATTAACCTATGCTTAGTGCTCTGCAATTTGTTGACCAGCTGTCACGTGCTATAATTCAGTTGATCACTAATCCATCAGCTAGGTGATCGAGTTTTGCTATCCTCCACTGCTCTCTGTTTCACCATGTGTTTCTCCTCTGCTTATATGACTGTTACATGAAGCACAAGACAAGTGAATGTGGTGAAAAAGAGAGCAGAACGATATAAATGAAGATAATATGAATGTGAATGTTTGAATTTTTTGTCAAATGCACTGAACTCTACCCAGCTTCCTTGTTTTTACTCTCAGTCAGAGAAAGCGAAGCTCAGATTACAACGAGTGTGACTTCATTTTGTCTGTTGTCAGTACTTCCCTCTGTTTATGAGGTAAGCAGTTGTTTGCTGTATATTTAAATCTATTATAACAATTACAAAGATTGGCAGTAATTTCGGTCTCCCATAGGCTTTTAATTTCTTTCTCTATTCGAGGAGTATTCTCACAAGTCTTCTTCTGTTGTTTCACTGCGTTAACTAAAGAGCAAACCTGTTAAACTGAGAAAATGTGAAAAGGGAAGCATATCTGTCTTTACTAATTGTTCCTGTGACTAAACAGTTGATTCGCCTATCTAAATGTTCGTTAAACTTAACTGTGCTATGTTTCCTATGGTTATAATTAGAATATATCTACAACTGTACACCAGGGAAGGGAGAGGTGATTCATTATACCTCTACTATTTCCAGTGGTTCTGGAATGCAGCTCACACTTCCCTTTAGCCTGACATTCATGAATGACTGTGTGTGATTAATAATAAATCAATAATCACTAGATTTAGCTATCATCATACAGACAGCTGTTATTTTCATTTATTGTAATTTCTATTGAGTACACACAGAACAGCGAGTGAGAGCCACCTTACTTAAAGATGACTTATGTTGCATTGGCAGTAATTTACGTTACTGCTCTGTTCGGGGATATGTCTGCCCTTCAGTGTGCATACATGGACAGCCTCTGGCATGGAGAGCAGCAGCAAAGACAGAGGACAGAGGAGGCTTCAGTGACAGCAGACATGACATTGATTAGGGTAAACTGCATTAAAAGGGAGGTGGGATGGAGGTAGGTTTTGGGATAAAGCAGCTTTAACAGCATACAACACTGAACAACAATGATCATACTTTTTTTTCATTTCACATCTGCATCTATGTCATGCATTTGGAGGTGGCTAGGGTAGGACCCTGACTTCCAGAACCAATTTTTCCCCCTGCTTTTGACTTCATAGGCGAGAATTTGACTATTTTAAAGCTCATACGATAAATGTTATTTCATGAACTTGACTGCGTCACATCTTTAAGTCAAAGGTGAAGCATAGATTTTTAAGAAATATCTTCAGATGATGCATACACACAAAGTAAAAGTGGAAATAAAGTAGTGAGGAAGCACATAAACCCAGTTGGTTGTTAATAGTATATGGCAGGTGAGACTGAGATTACATACTGTATTTTACATTGGTATGCATATAAGGAAACTAGGCTTATTATTTGAGATAGGGTTACATTTTTAGAAAATCATTTAAAAAAGTATCATTACATGGGTAAAACTCGGGTGTACCGTTTCATAAACTTCAAAGACTCACAAGGAAGTAAGTAAGTAAGAATAGTCAAAACTAAACCAAGATATCGTTCAGCTTTAGCCTCTAAATGAATCAAGGTTTCAGAAATGCCGGATCCAGTGCAATTGTTTATTGGATCTTACCAACCTGTGAAAGTGCCCCATTGTTACAATAAGATAAGATAAGATGACCTTTATTAGTCCCACAGGTGGGAAATTTGTTTTAGAATCTGTAATTTCACACCCAGTCTATTACAACTTAGTCTCCAGGGTCACTTTGTAGTAAATCTTTGGGTAGCATTTAAATGCTTCATCTCCTAAAGTTGATTTAACTGAACTACGTAAAGTGGTGAATAGTCAGTTAAAATAATAGAATTTAGGGAAGCAATAATCTGAATCTCAAAGGCAAATGATGTTTAATCTTTGAAAAAGAATCCCTGTAGACTATATCATTGAAATTCAAATGTGAGTCACTGGTGTTTTGATTTAAGTGATGTTCTTCATTTGGTCTCCATCACCTCAGGTATTACATTTTTTTTCCAAAAAGAAAAAAAAAATCATAATTGTACATATTAGTTTGCTTCCCTCCAGAATCTGGTCGTTATGGCCATTGTGTGCGTGCGCTGTAAATTTTAAGATGTAAAGATGTAGCATCTTCGAACATCAGAAGCTCTCCCAGGAATCTGTTATTGTAATGAAAGGCGTATTTATTTAGTTATTTATTTTTTAAATAATATAATAATAATAATAATAATAATAATAATAATAATAATAATAATAATAAATAATCGCACAGAAGATTGGATTAGTGGAAATTTTTATGTCATGAGCAAAATCAATGCAGCACAAACACACCACTGCAGAACGCAGACGCAGACGCAGACACGCAGATATATCATGTTACCCAGCGCTGCTCAGTCAGTCGTACATAGCCACCCATCCCTCTCATCTGTCTTCGCTGCCGTTCAGTAACAACTGGTAGGTTGCCATGGTGATTAATCGTCACATTGGCAGCCTACCAATCGCTGGAAAAATGTCAGCCTAAATGGCATTTCACCTTTGACCTCCAATGTGGCCACATGAATGAAGATGGATTGCTGGGTGATGTTATGGTCAGGTAGCAGCAAATTAATTTAAATGTGAAACAATCTATAAAGGATAAACCCAAGCTGGGGGTATGAGAAATAAAAATATGTTTATTTTAAAATATTTAAAACTGACAGGTGATTATATCTTGAACAGTGTTGTAAAATTGTGAATGCAAATTCTTTCCCGAATGGAAAAGTTTAATAAGTGCCCACAGAGCTATAATGTGTTATCGCAGTTTTGGTTACACGGAGTTGTGTTTCTGGAGAAAATGATAATTGGAATGAATGTGAGACACCAATTTTATAACGAAAACTCAGGAGAGGAAAGCGATTCAATTTAGCATCAGTATATTCTTTATAGATCTATAAAGTGAAGTAATGACACTTTGGGGCTCAGCTGGAATAATCCAACGGCATTGATTTCAGTGCTTCATACTTCTGGCAGTTTTTCAGTGCGACAGCACTAATTGTTCGAGAGTAAAAGATTTATTTTGAAATGAGCCGCACCAGAATTAAATATAACAGATGATGGATGGGGGGAAAAAATTGATTTCAGTGCAGAGGAGTGGTTGGGTGACGACACAAAGAGCTTGTTAAAAAATAAATAAAAAATATGGGTGGAGGGTTGAGGTGTCTTTAAAACACTGCACAAACAGTCAATTGATGTCGACACTCATACTCGCACACGGGTGTACGTTCATAATCGTGATTTATTCATGGGCTTTTTTACAGTGAGTGAAACGCTCCCATTTTCTAATACATCTATTATTTAAAGATCAGACCCTGTAGACATAGCTCAACAGATTGCGATGTAAAAAATGAATGCAAACCCAAACTGGAAGTGTGCATATGAATACACGTACGTCTCTCCTGTTTTTATGTGTGTGTATGTCCCACTACAAGTTTCCTCTATTCTGGAACAGTGCTTGCAAACTTTGGGCTTTTTGGCTTCTCTATAATAGATGACAATCAAAACAGTTGGCTCCAAACACACCTGTTCCTCTGAGATAGTGTTACTGTAGAGCTCCTCTATTACAGAGGAAAATGTGTTTCGGAGGAAACTTTCTCACAACACAATTTCTGCTCACTTCAAGATCGCTTGGAGATTGGAGACCATATACAGATTGTAAACACAATTTTGTACACATAGCTAACAATATATAAAGGCGGGGAGGTGGACTGCTTCTGTAGCTCTGGGAGAAACTAGGGGAGAACTAATGTATTCCATATTATACACACATGAAATTCAGGACATTCTGTATGCTTACATGGTGGAAGGTATGGTAGCCTGTATTTCGTAAGTAGGACTGCACTCCATGAGTGTCTGGCAGCACATGAACCAGCTGCTAGTTGACGAGAGACACCCAGAATGGCTAACCAAATGCCGGACAGTCCTGATCCTCAAGGACCCCCAGATGGGACTAGTCCGATCCAACTACCAGCCTATAACCTGCCTCAGTGGAATGAAAGTGTGGAAGCTCCTGTCAGGTATTATAGTGACTAAGATGAGCATGCACATGGGTCAATACATGAGTGGGGCATAGAAAGGGATTGGCAAGAATACCAGAGGTGCTAAACGTCAGCTACTGGTAGACCAAGCAGTCGCCTGAGACTGCAAGACTAGACTGACCAACCTGTGTACTGCCTGGATTGATTAAAAAAAGGCCTATGACTCAATGCCCCACACCTGAATCCTGGAATACCTAGACCTATACAAGATCAACTGGACCCTAAGAGCCTTCATTAGGAACTCAATGGGGATGTGGCAGACAACACTAGAGACCAACTTCAAGCCCATAGCACAAGTCACAATAAAGTGCAAGATCTACTACTTTTCTGCATAGGTCTGAACCCCCTCAATGAGCTCATTGACAAGACTGGCTACGGATTCGGACTACAGAATGGAGCAGCTACCTCCTGTACATGGATGACATCAAGCTGTATGCCAAGAGCAGTGTTGGGTAAGTTACTTTAAATTAGTAACTTAGTTACATTACTAGTTACTTCCATCAAAAGTAACTCAGTTACTTCAAGTTACTCGTTACTTTCAAAGTAACTAGTTACTAGGGAAAGTAACTTTGGTTTTACTCAGACTTCTCTTGTTAATGTGTTGCTAACTGGATATCCAGCAAGAGTGCCAGTCTTCTAGCTGCACTGTGCCACCTACCAAAGAAAAAAATAATGTGCATATTTCCACGAGAGAAATCCCACGCCTGGACCGTCGTTGACCACCGCCATGATTCTAGCCTATGTTACAGCGTCATGTGCGCTTTTTACATCCAACACAAAAACTGCAGTCGTGGGGCTTTCGATTGTACTCAGAACTCAGAAATTCTGCCTTCCGAATAGGAAGATGTAGGCAACACCAGACTGCAGATGAGCTGCATACAGGGCTGGACTGGGACAAAAAATCAGCCCGAGCATTTTGACTATAGACCGGCCCACCATTATAGGAAAAATCATAAAGCCTTTGAATGAAAACAAACACTGTTGTGACAGTGATGTACACTGTCTTGATGGTATATATATGTATCAATCTATCAAGCGTTTATTGTAAGACTCAGATAATTATTTATTAAAAGCTAGACATTTTAAATGAGAATAAGAAAGTGTTTCTTTGTGCCCCCCTTTCCCTGTTAATGCCCTATCTGGCCCCCTGGCAAAACTTTGCTAGATCCGCCCCTGCACAGTTACCAGCTGTCCGCTACATAGAAAAGGATCCTGGTGTTATTTGTCTCTCAGAAACAGTTCATAACTTCCCTTCAACTCATTCATGTGACCTAAAAGGTAAACCTGTTTCTCCATCACCTGTTCAGCTCTGATGATTCAGTAAGGACATCTCCTGGTTTCATCCTCATGCTTCCTTCTCACCAGATAACCAAACCGATATCATGACCAGCAGCTTTTACGGCTGTGGCTCCAGCAAACCTCAGCTGATACTAGAAAGTAATATTAAATAAATTCTAACAACAGCTGATCAAATGTGCTGCTGTTGTTTAACGTGACATCCGGTGGTTTCCTCTTTCTGGCGCAAAGCAGACGATAAATAAACAAGAGGGAAAAGCCGATCATCTGATCATTGATCAGTTTCATGATTAAAGTAGAAACAGGGGAGGAAGGAGAGAATGAGAGAAGAAGAGGCAGCTGTGCAGCAAAGACACAAAATAACTCCAGCTTTGTGTCTTTTTCATCGTAGCAGAAGTCCGGGACAAACTGTTCCTTTTCACCTAAATACGAAACGCGTAATAATTTCTCTGAATACGAGACGATTCTGTTTTTTAGGGAACGGTTGGCAACTCTAATAATTAACCTTATGAATAAAATAAAGTTCAACATCAGTAACATAGCACCACCCAGCTGTATAGAAACCCCGTCATGCTAGCTAGCACGCAGTACGAAAAAGTCAGCACAACGAAAATAAACTCCACCTAAACTTGGTTTATATCTGACCCAGATAGACTGCAGGTCATAACTTCTTACCTGAAGTTCAGTTCACCTGACACTCTCGGACGAGCAGCCGCTTCGGGTCTCTCCTCCTGTCTCCCCTTTCTCTCATCCACCTGCTGGCCTCCACCACTTGCTAATGTTACTGAATCTGTGGAAGCTCCGCGATAGCCACCACACGAAGTAACGAATAACGACCCTATCTAAATCCCAGTAACGAGTAACGCGTTCCTGATTTTGGCATAATAACTAGTTACCGTGCTCGTTACCACAATAATAACGTAGTTACTGTAACGCATTACTTAATAACGCGTTAGTCCCAACACTGGCCAAGAGTGAGCAAGACATCGATTCACTGATCCACACCACCAGGATATGCAGCAATGACATTGGAATGTTGTTCGGACTGGAGAAGTGTAGTCAGATGATAACAAAGAGAGGGAAGGTAATCAGAACTGAGGGGATCGAACTACCAGAAGGCAACATGGCAGACATTGAGGACAGTTACAAGTACCTGGGGGTCTCACAGGCAAATGGGAACCATGAAAAGGTTGCTAGGAAAGCTGCAACCACCAAGTACCTGCAGAGGGTCAGGCAAGTCCTCAGGAGTCAGCTGAACGGTAAGAACAAGATCCAGGCTATCACCTACACCCTGCCTGTGATCAGGTATCCCTTAGGGATAAAAAGCTGGCCAAAGGAGGAGATAGAAGCCACTGACATCAAGACAAGGAAGCTCCTTACCATGCATGGAGGGTTTCACCCCAAGTCCAGCACCCTTAGTCTGTATGCTAAGTGGAAGGAAGGAGGCCGGCAACTAATGAGTGTCAGCACCACAGTCCAGGATGAGACAACAAACATCCACAAATACATCAGAGAGATGGCCCCAACTGACCGTGTGCTCAGTGAATACCTCAGGCAGCAGAAACCAAAGAAAGAGGAGGAAGAGGAGGAACCATCATGGAAGGACAGGCCCCTGCACGGTATGTACCACCGGCAGATAGAGGAGGTGGCTCACATCCAGAAATCCTACCAGTGGCTGGACAAAGCTGGACTGAAACAGAGCACATATGCGCTGATCATGGAAGCACAGGAACAAGCTCTGAGCACAAGATCCATAGAGGCTGGGGTCTATCACACCAGTCAAGACCCCAGGTACAGGCTGTGTAAAGATGCCCCTGAGACAATCCAGCACATAACAGCAGGGTGCAAGGTGGTAGCAGGCAGGGCATACATGGAACACCATAACCAAGTGGCCGGCATAGTATACAAACATCTGTGCTGAATATGGCCTTGGAAGTCCCAAGGTCAAAGTGGGACACGCCCCCAAGGGTGGTGGAGAATAACCGAGCTAAGATCCTGTGGGACTTCCAGATACAGACGAACAAAATGGTGGTGGCTAACCAACCAGACATAGACAAATAGAAGAAGAAGGCCGTAGTGATAGATGTAGCGGTTCCAAATAGAAGAAGAATAGAATAGAATAATCCTTTAATTGTCCCACAAGGGGAAATTTGGGTGTAATAGCAGCAAGAAAGACACATACACAGACAAACTGTCACGATCCTGGGTCTTATGACCCAGTGTTTTGAGTTTTAGTTCTTTTGATGTTTATAGTGTATGTTTAAGCTTATTAGGTTTCCTATGTTCATTTGCTTATTAGCTCCCCCTTGTGTTTTCAACCCCTGTGAAGTCTCCCTTGCCCTTCGTGTGTTTCATGTCTGTTGTCTTGTCATGTCTGCCTCTCATGTTTCCTGTTTTATTTTGAAGAGATCTCGTGTTTTTATATTATGGATTATGTTTTGAGTCCTTTGTTGTACTGTTTCTTGTTTCTCTAGATTTCAGTTATGGTTATCATAGGTTTAGTTCTTTGGCTTTGTAATATGGCTTCCCTGTGTTCAATGTTGTGTCTACTGTGACCTCTTTGTACCATGTTTCTGGTCCCTATAGTCTGTCTTCTCAGTTGCTGTTAAGTTTGCATGTTTAGAGTTCAGTCAGTGTGTTTCCTGTTTTACTTTGAAGGTCCATGTCTCATGTGAGTGTTTCTAGTTTTGCTTCCCTTGTCTCGTCCAGCCTGATTACTCCCAGCTATGCTCTCCTTCTGTGTCTCATTCCCTCGTTATCCCTCTGTGTATTTAAGCCCTGTGTTTCTCTTTGTCAGTGTCGTAGTCTCCCTCATGCTGTGTGTGATTCTCCCTGTGTCTTCTGGTATGCATTTTAATTAGCTTTTCCCAGTTTAGTTTTGTATTGCTTGTGTTCTATTTTCTAGCAATAAAGCTGTGCTTTTGAGTTCAAGTTCTGTCCCCGTGAGTTTGCATTTGGGTCCAATCCCTGCCTGCCACACAGCCGAAACATGACACAAACAGTACACAAGACACAGAACAGAAACATAGACAATTTTTACATATTTACATAAAGGACAATGGTTACCAAAAAAAGAAGTACTGTACCATTATTAAATTAAATAAAATTAACTACAGATAAGAGGCAAACCCTGGTTGTAGTGCGAATCGGATGATAAAATAGTGCAAGTTACAGTGCTGATGTAAACCTCTATGTTTGTTGGGAGTAGTTTTGATTGTACAGTCTGACAGCTGCAGGGAGGAAGGACCTGTGGAAACGCTCCTTCATGCATCAAGGATGCAGCAGTCTGTCACTGAAGGAGCTCTGCAGTTCAACAACATTTACATACATGGGGTGGGAGACTCTGTCCATCAGAGATGTTATTTTGGCCAGAGTCCTTCTGTCTCCCACCACCTGCACTGCATCCCAAAACAGAGCTGGCCTTCCTAATGAGTTTATCCAACCTCTTCCTCTCAGCTGCCGATAAACTGCTGCTCCAACATACAACACTGTAAAAAATGACAGATGCCACCACAGAGTCATAGAAGGTCTTTAAAAGCGCTCCCTGGACTCCAAATGGCCTCCGCCGCCTCAGCAGGTAGAGTCTCCTGTGACCCTTCCTGTAAAGCGCATCAGTGTTGTGGCTCCAGTCTAATTTATTATTCAGGTGAACACCCAGATACCTATACGAGTCCACTATCTCAATGTCCACTCCCTGGATGTTCACCGGTGTCAGTGTGGTAGGTCTGCATCTCTGGAAGTCCACCACCAACTCCTTGGTTTTCCTGGCATTGATCAGCAGGTGGTTCTGCTGGCACCAGTCCACAAAGTCCAGAGTCAACTGTCTGTACTCTGAGTTGTCCTCACCTGAGATGAGGTCAGCTATAGCAGAGTCGTCAGAGAACTTCTGTAGGTGGCAGCAAGGGGGGTTGATGGAGAAGTCTGCAGTGTAGAGGGTGAAGAGGAACAGTGCCAGCACGGTTCCCTGTGGGGCCCCTGTACTGCAGACCAGTGTATCAGAGACACAGCCCTGTGACCTCACATGCTGTGAGCGTTCTGTGAGGTTTCCAGAATCCACTGGGACATGTGGTGGTCCACTCCCAATAGTTCCAGCTTGTCCCTCAGAGGTCTGGCTGAATGGTGTTGAAAGCACTGGAGAAATCAAAGAACATGATCCTCACAGTGCTTCCAGGCTTCTCCAGGTGAGTCAGAGCTCGGTGCTGGAGGTAGATGATGGCGTCCTCCACCCCGATGCCAGGCTGGTAAGCAAACTGCAACGGATTCAATGAAGACTTCACCAGAGGGTGCAGATGGTTTAGAACCAACCTCTTGAGGGTCTTCATCAGATGTGATGCCAGGGCTACCGGCCTGTAGCTCCTGAGGTCCTTGGGATGGGAGGTCTTTGGTACCAGTACCATGCAGGAGGTCTTCCACAGCTGTGGAACTTTCCCCAGCGACAGGCTCAGGTTGAACAGATATCCTAGGATGCCACACAGTTCATCTGCACAGCACCTCAGGAGCCTGGAGCTGATGCCATCTGGACCTGCAGCCTTCCGCACCTTGATCTTGCGAAGCTCATTCCTCACTTGAAGTGCTGAGATGGAGAGAGGGGATGTACATTGGAGTTCACAGAAGCCGGGAGTGGGTGTGATGGCTGGGAGCTGAGAGGTGTGAAGTCCTGAGATGAAAGACAAGCAGTCCCTGAAGATGAGGGTGATTGCAGCAGGGGGGACGATGCTGGGGGAGAGGTGGGTGGTTGATCAAACCTATTAAAATATTTATTTAGGTCACCCACCCCAAGTCTCCTGCAGCCTGGGGGAGTTGGTTTTTGTCCTGAGATTGTCTTCAGGCTGTTCCAAACCCCTCTGATGTTGTCCTGTTGCAGCTGCTCTTCCATCTTCCTCCTGTAGTTTTCCTTTCCTTGCCTTATCTTCCACTTCAGCTTCTTCTGGACAGCTCACAGCTCCTGTTTGTCTCCAGATATAAAGACTCTCTTCTTCTCCTTGAGGAGAGCCTTAATTTCAGGATTTATCCATGGCTTGTTGTTAGAAAAATACCGTACCTTTATGCTGGGTACGGTGTTGTCCACACAGAAGTTCATATAATCCGTAATGCAGTCTGTGATGCTGTTTAGGTCATCCTTCAAAGGGCTGCAGAGGTTATCCCACACAGTAGAAAGGAAATGGTCGGTAGAGACTGAAGAGGCCCTGAGGGACTATTTCCAAACTGTGCGTTTCACAACTGATTCTCTGTGTGCTAGAGTTTTATACACAGGCTGGAGATGAACCAGGTTGTGATCTGAGCCCCCCAGGGGATGGAGAGGTGATGAGCTGTATGCCTCCTTGGTGTTAGCATACAATAAGTCCAATGTTTTATTTTCTCTGGTGTGGCAGGTGACATACTGGGTGAAGGTGGGGAGAATGGAGGACAGGGAGATGTGATTAAAGTCTCCAGAGATCAGGAAAAGGGCCTGAGGGTGCTGTGTTTGGTGTCTGCTGGTTACAGTGTGCAGGACCTCACAGGTTGCTGCAGCGTTAGCAGAGGGCAGGACATACACAGCTATCATGATGATGTGTGTAACCTCTTGCGGTAAATAGTACAGTCTCATGCTAACCGCTAGCAGCTCAATGTCCTTACAGCATAGCGTCTCTTTGATAGATAAATGCCAAGAGTTACACCATCTATCGTTCACAAACACAGCCAAACCCCCTCCTCTCTTCTTACATCTCTCCGTTGTTCTGTCTGCCTGGATCAGATGGAAACCGTCTATGTTTATGTGTGAGTCCGGAGTTAGCGCGGTTAGCCACAACTCTGTAAAGCACATTACGCTGCATTCCCTGTAGCTCCTCTGATGTCGGGTTAGAGGCGCCAGTTCTTCAACTTTTTTAGGGAGCGATCTCACGTTCCCCATAGAATCGCTGGCCCGATACCTACTAACCTTACTGCGATGCCCGATCCTGGCCCGAGTGCCGCGTCTCTTCCTCCTCACTTCGCGGGGGATGTTGGCTCACTCGGCGGTAGGCAGAACAGCGGAGGCCCCGAGGGCTAACAGCTGATCCCTGCTGTAAACAATGGGCGGTCGAACTTCCACGCGCTCTCCGGGCACAGATGCTGTAAAAAATGTGATAAAAAGCACGATTGTCCATAAAATTCTGAGCTCCATTGTGGAGTAGTACAGTCCACAATAAAAAAAACACAAGAACAAGAAACACAACAACAACAAAAAAAAGAGAAAAAATAACTCGATCAGGTTTGAGCTGCTGATACTGGCTGCCAGCTCGGAGCAGCGCCGGAAGTGATTGTAATGACAGCAACATCAGGAAGAAGGAACATGAGAACCTTGAAAAATACCAAGGGCTCAGAGAAGAGCTTGAGAAGATGTGGAGGGTGAAGGTAACAGTGGTCCCCGTGGTAATCGGAGCACTAGGTGCGGTGACTCCAAAGCTAGACAAGTGGTTCCAGCAGATCCCGGGAACAACATTGGAGATCTCTGTCCAGAAGAGTGCAGTCCTAGGAAAAGCTAAGATACTGCACAGGACCCTCAAGCTCCCAGGCCTCTGGTAGAGGAACTGGGCCGGAAGGATAGACCGCCTGTAGGAGTGAGAGGGGAATTTATTATTGAAATTTATAATCATTCAGTCTTTTATACAGTACATTTGTGTGTGTGTGTGAAGATACAGACACGTGTGACTCTGAATGTCATGCATTAGACATAGTGGGGAAACATGGTATTGCATCTCCACATGTCCACAGAAGGTCAGGCCATGTTGGCTTTCCCTAACAAAAAAGAACTGATTGACTGAACACTAAAATTATGCCACAGTTATAACTCAGCGAACCACCATGTTTACCAACGAGTGTGCTAATGGAAGCCAGCTTGGTTTTGCTTTCACAGCAGTTTCACCATAGCATGCTATCCATATCAATAAGTTAAAACAACATTAGCAAATCAAAAAGGGTTGGTGAAGTTTAGAAAAAAGTAAAGCAAAAGCAATTTAAGCAGCAGCAAGTCTAAGTTAATGAGATCACTGGCCAATGTAAGAAAGTCAAGCTTCAAATGAAGATATAAAAAAATGAGGACTTTAAATGTGAACAATATTGTATGCTAGGCACAACAGCTAGCTAACTTCAGCAGCTCTTTTTCTGGTAATGACTTTTGGACAGGTTATTTGAGCTCACTAAGCCACTGCAGCCACTGAATAAAACAGCCGAAATGTGTACTTTGGAGGACTTCCGCAACATGTCTATTAAAAACTTTATCACCTTAAAAGAGAGGAAAAATCTTTCAAAAAATCTGCTTCAAACGGGTTGAGGAAAATAAACAACCCCCTTGTCAAAGGAGCTTGCCAAGAAAAGCGTCTGGACTTCTTTAAGTTGCTTGAAGACGTTTCACCTCTTATCCGAGAAGCTTCTTCAGTTCTAAGGTCAAATGGTGGGGAGTCCCAGATTTAAACCTAGTGGGAGTATCCCCCCAAAGAGAGACAAAAGGACCCCTGATGATTCTCTAATCGCCTGAGCCAAGGTGTGAAAATGGGTGTGGGTCCCAATCAGCCAGGGTTTCGGGTGAGCTCATTGTGAAACCTGGCCCCACCTTATCGTGCGAATTCCTGAGGTCAGATGGCCCAGGATGTGAGTGGGCGTTAAGGCGTCTGGGGAGGGAACTCAAAACTGGATCAAAATGAGCAATGTGGACAGAAGTAGTAGGCACAGGTGTCCGCTTATAGCTCTGCAGGCCTGGTGCTGCAGAGCTATAGGGTTTTTTTTATGTTGAGCAATGAACATTTGGTTGAATTATAAACCATAAGGAAGGGTGCACAGTATTTGTATATCAAGGATATACAGTAGAGTTTATTGCATGTAGAAAACTGATAATCAAAGCTAGAGAGAGAAAGCTATTTAGGCAGTGTTTGGTAGATAAGAAGGCATGTGCCAATCCTGCATTTGTACATATACAGGGAGTGCAGAATTATTAGGCAAATGAGTATTTTGTCCACATCATCCTCTTCATGCATGTTGTCTTACTCCAAGCTGTATAGGCTCGAAAGCCTACTACCAATTAAGCATATTAGGTGATGTGCATCTCTGTAATGAGAAGGGGTGTGGTCTAATGACATCAACACCCTATATCAGGTGTGCATAATTATTAGGCAACGTCCTTTCCTTTGGCAAAATGGGTCAAAAGAAGGACTTGACAGGCTCAGAAAAGTCAAAAATAGTGAGATATCTTGCAGAGGGATGCAGCAGTCTCAAAATTGTAAAGCTTCTGAAGCGTGATCATCGAACAATCAAGTGTTTCATTCAAAATAGTCAACAGGGTCGCAAGAAGCGTGTGGAAAAACCAAGGCGCAAAATAACTGCCCATGAACTGAGAAAAGTCAAGCGTGCAGCTGCCAAGATGCCACTTGCCACCAGTTTGGCCATATTTCAGAGCTGCAACATCACTGGAGTGCCCAAAAGCACAAGGTGTGCAATACTCAGAGACATGGCCAAGGTAAGAAAGGCTGAAAGACGACCACCACTGAACAAGACACACAAGCTGAAAGGTCAAGACTGGGCCAAGAAATATCTCAAGACTGGTTTTTCTAAGGTTTTATGGACTGATGAAATGAGAGTGAGTCTTGATGGGCCAGATGGATGGGCCCGTGGCTGGATTGGTAAAGGGCAGAGAGCTCCAGTCCGACTCAGACGCCAGCAAGGTGGAGGTGGAGTACTGGTTTGGGCTGGTATCATCAAAGATGAGCTTGTGGGGCCTTTTCGGGTTGAGGATGGAGTCAAGCTCAACTCCCAGTCCTACTGCCAGTTTCTGGAAGACACCTTCTTCAAGCAGTGGTACAGGAAGAAGTCTGCATCCTTCAAGAAAAACATGATTTTCATGCAGGACAATGCTCCATCACACGCGTCCAAGTACTCCACAGCGTGGCTGGCAAGAAAGGGTATAAAAGAAGAAAAACTAATGACATGGCCACCTTGTTCGCCTAATCTGGACCCCATTGAGAACCTGTGGTCCATCATCAAATGTGAGATTTACAAGGAGGGAAAACAGTACACCTCTCTGAACAGTGTCTGGGAGGCTGTGGTTGCTGCTGCACACAATGTTGATGGTGAACAGATCAAAACACTGACAGAATCCATGGATGGCAGGCTTTTGAGTGTCCTTGCACAGAAAGGTGGCTATATTGGTCGCTGATTTGTTTTTGTTTTGTTTTTGAATGTCAGAAATGTATATTTGTGAATGTGGAGATGTTATATTGGTTTCACTGGTAAAAATAAATAATTGAAATGGGTATATATTTGTTTTTTGTTAAGTTGCCTAATAATTATGCACAGTAATAGTCACCTGCACACACAGATATCCTCCTAAAATAGCTAAAACTAAAAACAAACTAAAAACTACTTCCAAAAACATTCAGCTTTGATATTAATGAGTTTTTTGGGTTCATTGAGAACATGGTTGTTGTTCAATAATAAAATTATTCCTCAAAAATACAACTTGCCTAATAATTCTGCCCTCCCTGTATGTATGTAGTTTAAAGCACTGCACGTCCTTCATGAACATGATGATGTTTCCATCAACTCAAGTTTGTGAATAATATTGTCTTTTTTCTTTAGTGCTTCATTCTTTGTTCTAAACGACAGACTTGTGTGGAGAAGAATTATACAAATAACACAGTTTCAGTGCTGGAAGATCTTTTTCATGGAATAGTTTGACAGTTCTACATGCAGAAACAAACTAAAGTACACTTCAAGGTGCTCGATGATTCAATCTTTTGGCTGTCCGTCTTACCAAAAGCCGAAAAAAAGAATAATGACATTTCTTCTTCTTTATTCTATTTTAATTTTCAAGTGTCACATCTGAATGCTACTTACTGGCAGCTCTATTCAGAAGTAACTGCTTAAACTTGAAAATCAAAAAGAAATAGCTGAATATGATGGTTAGCTGGTTAGAAGGACTGTCCTCCAAAGAAAACAGCAACACCAGTCATTTGTTCAAATGTTTAATGTTTGTTTTCCTGACAAGTGATCTATCGTGACCGTGTGAATGATTGTTTTCTCTCGGAATTGGAGGTAAAGTGATGCAGTGGTGCTACAGGGTGGATACCTTGGCATACAAAATATATTTGACACCTAAGACTGCTGTTTGCAGCAAACAGTCTACATGTTGCCATTTATATGCCATTTACAACTAATACACTGCAACTGAATTTAACAGATTGCTACTGGATATTGTAAAAGTGTTAATGTGTTCAAAAAGCATTTGGGGTTGATCAAAATCTCGTTGTGGAAAGCAACAAATGTCAAAATGCATCAGCCTCCAAGACAGATACTGTATTGTAATCTTTCTTTGTCCACAAAATAGCTATTAAAAACCTGTACACAGGGCACTATCAATGTTTGCCTGAAAAGACAGAGTGGCTGAGGTGGAAAGGTAGGCCTACTGGGAAAAAAACAACAAAATGCAGCAAACTGTAATAGATACCAGACTTTGGGAATTAATCATGATCATAATGTACTCTATAACTTTGACTCTGAAGGGATGGCACAGTAACCCCCTTGTTTTACTTAGGATTTGGCTGTATTATTTCACAACAGGCCTCAGTTAGCAAGTTTACTGTTAAAGTTAATGATGACCAGTGTTGGGACTAATGTGTTATTAAGTAACTTGTTACATTAACTATGTTATTATTGTGGTAACGAGCACAGTAACTGGTTATTGTGCCAAAGTCAGGAACTCGTTAATCGTTACTGGGATTTAGATAGGGTCGTTATTCATTACTTCGTGTGGTGGCTTTCGCGGAGCTTCCACAGATTCAGTAACATTAGCAAGTGGTGGAGGCCGGCAGGTGGATGAGGAAAAGGGGAGGCAAGAGGACAGACCTGAAGTGGCCGCCGGTCCGAGTGTCAGGTGAACTGAACTTCAGGTAAGAAGTTATGACCTGGGCCCTGTTTCAGGAAGCCGGTTTGGAAAACTCAGAGTGAAAAACGACACTCACGGTTGAGTAACCCCGAACTGTCCAACTCGGAATATTCCGTTTCAGAAAGGCTGATAACAATTAGTTCAGTCAACGCGGAGTTGCTTTAACCCCAAGTGAAGCGCGCGGACGAGGATACATAAAGCCCTGATAAGCGGAGCACAGATTAAGCGAGTCACCATGGAGACGGAGGGAAAGAAGGCGCGGTCAATGTATTTCACAGCGCTTGAGGCCGAAATTCTGATGGCAGCATATGCCGATAACATGCAAATTCCGCGGAAAAAAGTAACACAGCCACAGCTGCAAAAGCATGCATGGCAAAACATAGCCGACAGAGTCAATGCGTGAGTGTTAATTTAAACATTGATCGAGGGATTTCCACCCATTTAACACGTTATTTTATCATATGTTATTTTATTTGTTATTTTATACATTTTATTTTGTGATGTGATTTGAGCGCAGGTGCAACCCAACAGGCCCCAAACGTTCCTGGCAGCAAGTAAAAATGAAATATAAAAATATAGTCCAAACAGGTAAGGTGTAATTGTATTATGAGCCATAGTGCTTGGTCTGTTTGTCCTATGTAAATCAATTGCAGTTAGAGGCTACATTAATTTTCTTTCTGTAAGCACTTATTGAAATTATCTGAGCACATTACAAGTACATATTTGCTTACTCTGTATGCTCAAATGTGGCCCGTTATAGCCAACAGAAAAAAAGCGGAGGCCCGAAAAACAGGTGGGGGTCCTCCACCACCACCACTCACAGAGGCTGAGCAGTTGGCCCTCAGCCAAAACAGTGGGCGCCCTGTGGCCGAAGGCATCTCTGCGGGGACATCCTCTGAGGCAATAACCCCGCAAGACACAAGTGCCTACATAAGGGGTAAATTCAAAATAATACATGATGTGCATACATCCTTTCTTCACAGTCACCTTTGCAGTGCGACACATTCATTTGATAAACTCTTTACCATAATGAATTATTTTGTAGTGAAGTTATTTTCCGACTGATTTTGCCTTCCCTCAGTCTTGGTTGTCTTTGAGAGCATAATGACAATGAAGTGTAAGGTGCTTGGTATGTTTGTTAATTGCCATTTGGTCCCTTGTAAGTTATAAGTGACCTGTATAAACCTCATATTCTATCAGTTGATGGTGATGGTGTACTGCATCTGGTGCAGCCTCCTGTTGAGCCAGACCAACATGCAGTTGTGAGTAATACTCCACAGATTATATGAGTTTACAGTAGAACAGCAATGTTGTCTATTTCTTTACTACAGGAAAATAATGGAGAAACATTGACAGCTGTTACAGAGGAGGAAGCAACAGAGACACTTTATGAGGTTTACATCTTTTAATACTTTGTGTACAGGAAATACAGGCGACCAATAAAGCCAGTTGAACAAAAATCTGTTTATTCTTCTTTCAACATGTTGAGGTGATGGGTCAAAAGAAATGATTGTGACATATGGTGTCTCTGACTGCTCTTCCATCTTGTATGTCCGTGCGAGGGTCAGGATGTTCATGGTTTGGATCACTGCTGATGTTTGGTTCAGAAGGACAGTGTTCTCCTCTAATTGTGGCAATGTTGTGAAGAATCACACATGCCACAATAATGTCACATGCCCTTTCTGGGGTGACCCTGAGTCTTTGCAGGCACTGGAACCGGGCCTTAAGCATTCCGATAGTCATTTCAATTCTGGCTCTTGTCCTGCAATTAGCCAGATTATATCGCTGCTGTGGGCCCGGTTCAGGGTCAGGGTAAGGGGTAAGCAAATAGGGTAAACATGGATACCCCCTATCACCAAGCAAGTAGCCAGTGAACTCTCCTAAGACAGAAGGATACACTTCAGTTCAAATGTCCCTGAAGCAATTGGTCTTTATATATTTTAAAGTATTCTCAACTCACCATGTCCAAATTTTGTGCTCAGTGTACATTCACGGAATATTTGTGAGTCATGGACAGAGCCTGGCCACTTGGCTTCCACATTTGTGATAATGTTGGCAGCATCACATATGATCTTCACAGTGCAGAGAACACAAATTAGCATCCATTACTATAATGAAATAATTTGTTAGTTTGACATGCTACAGGGAACTATGTACCTGTACATTAATGCTGTGGAAAGACTTCCTGTTCACATAGTCTCCTTCATTTACTGAAGGAGCAATGATTGGAATGTGAGTACCATCTATACAGCCAATCACGCCTGGGAACCCTGGAAATAAATGTAAAATTTAAGTAGTAGTCCAAGTATCACCACATCATACATTAAGTTTTGGTCATCCTGATACCTGCAATTTTGTGGCATCCCTCTTTGATAAATCTTGTGGGTCTGTGACCGGGGAACACCACAGATGAGTACAGGAGACGTTTCAGTGCAACTGTAACATTCCTGACTGCCCGACAGACGGTAGCCTTGGAAACGTGCTCAGCGTCACCAATATTATACAGAAAGCTCCCGTTTGCAAGAAACCGAAGTGCAATACAAATAATATGCAATGAACTGAGAGCATGTCCGCGATGTGTCACATGCGTAATATATGGCCTGAGGATGTTATCCAAATAAATTATAGATTGTGCTGAGAAACGGTAACGTTCGCACAGAAAATCATCAGGAAATGATAAAATGTCCAAACGCGCTCTGATCACTCTCTCCCGGCGGTGAGCTCTGCGGAGAATTTGGGCTTCACGATCTACTGGCTCTTCAAGGAAGTGGCACGCCATGTCCGACACTTCCTACTGTCAGGTTTCCGACAAAGGGGCGGAGACAGTCAGGGTTAGTTGTAGTAAACCTGCTAGGGGGCAGGTTAGCTTCACGGAGTGTGTCGTCATAGTGACTCACTCAGGCTGCAGCTGAACTCGCTTTGTGAAACCGAAAACCCAGAGTTTTCGTTAACTCAGGGTATACTTACTCAGTTTTTCCACTAAACCGGCTTCCTGAAACAGGGCCCTGCAGTCTATCTGGGTCAGATATAAACCAAGTTTAGGTGGAGTTTATTTTTGTTATGCTGACTTTTTCGTACTGCGTACTAGCTAGCATGAAGGAGTTTCTATACAGCTGGGTGGGTGCTATGTTACTGATGTTGAACTTTATTTTATTCATAAGGTTAATTATTAGAGTTGCCAACCGTCCTGTAAAAAACGGAATCGTCTCGTATTCAGAGAAAATATTACGCGTTTCGTATTGAGGTGAAAAGGAACAGTTTGTCCCAGACTTCAGCTACAATGAAAAAGACACAAAGCTGGATTTATTCTGTGTCTTTGCTGCACAGCTGCCTCTTCTTCTCTCATTCTCTCCCCCTCTCTCTCCTGTTACTACTTCAATCATGAAACTGATCAATGATCAGCTGATCGGCTTTTCTCTCTTGTTTGTTTATCGACCACTTTGCGCCAGAAAGAAGAAACCAGTGGAGGTCGAGTTAAATAACAGCAGCGCGTTTAAGCTTGATCAGCTGTTGTTAGAATTTATTTAATATTAATTTCTAGTATCAGCTGATGTTTGCTGGAGCCACAGCCGTAAAAGCTGCTGGTCATGATATCGGTTTGGTTATCTGGTGAGAAGGAAGCATGAGGATGAAACCAGGAGATGTCCTTACTGAATCATCAGAGCTGAACAGGTGATGGAGAAACAGGTTTACCTTTAAGGTGACATGAATGAGTTGAAGGGAAGTTATGAACTGTTTCTGAGAGACAAATAACACCAGGATCCTTTTCTAAGTAGCTGACAGCTGGTAACTGTGCAGGGGCGGGTCTAGCAAAGTTTTGCCAGGGGGCCAGATAGGGCATTAACAGGGAGATGGGGGCACAAAGAAATACTTTTCTTGCTTATTCTCATTTAAAATGTCTGGCTTTTTTTTTTTTTTTTTAATTTTTAATACTTTCTCTTTATTGATTTTCATCTTATTTTACAAACAGAACTAAAGAGGGCAAGGGAAACCAACACAGTCACATATGTTCGCATATTCCAAAATACACAACGCCTTGTTTTACTTACACATATTACATATTACACAGGTGCATGTTCGATTCAAACAAATTTGCAGCTGTCCCTCTGCATCACAGAGGTATCAGTTTCTAGTCTCTTGACATATAACGATCCCATCGTTCCCAAAGTCTCTCTCCTTTCTCCTTCTGTAGCCGCAGTGAGAGGGTAATCAGTTCCATATGATGAATTGTGTTAATAATGTCTATGACCAGCTTCCGAAATGTCTGGCTTTTAAAAAATAATTATCTGAATTTTACAACAAACGATTGATAGATTGATACATATGGTAAATGGCCTGTATTTGTATAGCGCTTTTCTAGTCCCTAAGGACCCCAAAGCGCTTTACACAACCTGTCATCCACCCATTCACACACACATTCACACACTGGTGATGGCAAGCTACATTGTAGCCACAGCCACCCTGGGGCGCACTGACAGAGGCGAGGCTGCCGAACACTGGCGCCACCGGGCCCTCTGACCATATACATATACAGATACATATATACCATCAGAACAGTGTACATCACTGTCACAACAGCATTTGTTTTCATCCAAAGGGTTTATGATTTTTCCTATAATGGTGGGCCGTTCTCTAGTCAAAATGCCCGGGCCGATTTTTTTGTCCCAGTCCCGCTCTGTATGCAGCTCATCTGCAGTCTGGTGTTGCCTACATCTTCCTATTCGGAAGGCAGAATTTCCGAGTTCTGAGTACAATTGAAAGCACCACGACTGCAGTTTTTGTGTTGGATGTAAAAAGCGCACATGACGCTGTGACGTAGGCTAGAATCATGGCGGCGGTCAACGACAGTCCAGGTGTGGGATTTCTCTCGTGGAAATATGCACATTATCTTTTCCTTTCTATTGGTAGGTGGCACAGTGCATTTGTGGCAAGTAAGCAAGCTAGAAGACTGGCAATCTTGCTGGGTATCCAGTTACAGAAGCAACACATTAACAAGAGAATTCTCAGTAAAACCAAAGTTACCTTCCCTAGTAACTAGTAAGTAAGTAAGTAAGTAAGTAAGTAAGTAAAATTTATTTATATAGCGCTTTTCACAGATAAAAATCACAAAGTGCTTTACAACACAGAAAATGGGAATATAAAAACAATATAACAGTAAATAAAACTGTTACCTTGAAAGTAACAAGTAACTTGAAATAACTGAGTTACTTTTGATAGAAGTAACTAGTAATGTAACTAAGTTACTAATTTAAAGTAACTTACCCAACACTGATGATGACACAATAAAAAAAAAAAGATTGGACAAGCCTCTTCAGTCTAAAAAGAATATGGCACACTGCTAAGGTTTGCAAAGTTCCGTGTAAACGTCACAAGATTTCTAAAACAATGTCCTTTGGATACACGACCAAAGTGGAGATATTTCGCTCTAACGCACAGCGCCACGTTTGGCAAAAACCTGACACAGCATACCGGCACAAACACATCACACCAATTATCCAGCACGCTGGTGGAAGTGTGATGATTTTGGCTTGTCTGCAGCCTCAAGGCCTGAGAACCTTACAGTCATTTAGTGTAACTCCTCTGTATACACACCAAGAAGTCTCCAACATTATGGCTGAAAAAGAAAAGAAAGTTGGGACATTAAGTGAGACATGTATAAATGAAGCAATGTTCTAAAGAAGAGTCAGCCAATTTTCTTCCACAACAATGTAAGACACTGATAAAGTTACACAGAAAATGATTAATTCGAGCTTCTAAAAGCTGTTCTGCAACCTACTGCGTCATGGGGTGTACTTAGTTTTTCACACACTGCTTCGGTACGTTGGTTTAATTTGAGTTCCATGAAAACCAAAAATGACACAGTGTAAAGTAAGTCAAGTTTTTGTTGATCAGATGCTCTATGTACCTAATTTTCAGACCTGGTGAGGACTGTATTTTTTTTATTATGTCCTAAATGTAAAACTATAGAATTGACAGAGGGTATACTTTCAACAATTGAAACAGTAAATCTAAATAGAATACAACAATTGGCTGTGTTCAGCATTCCTAAAGTACTTATAGATAAAGTACACTGTCAAAAGTTACATATCATCTGAACTTCAGCGGAACTTGAGAATTTTGAGTGAAAAATTTATGTAGTAACTTTTTAGAACACAGTGTGCAGCAATGACTTCTTACATTTTTGATCTATTACTAGATTTGTGCACCAGGAATTCCCCACCAGTGCTCATACGCTTTTAATTTGGTCCAATTGGGTGAATCATAGCTGAGGTTACTTCAGGGTTACAGAGATTTATTTTTTCACAGAAGAGTCCATTTTTGTGCAGCTTTCAGTAAAAACTGAAATCCCTTTTAAATTTAAATTATTCAGTGTTTTAGATTCAGATTGTACAGAATTAGGCCAAGCCAAATAATGAATTAAATGAGGAGAATTTTTCAACTAGTAATTTCTATCTGCCCTTAGGAGGCCCCGGAAGAGGTGACACAGGAGATTATATGTGTATGTTAAGGGAATCAGGTTGGGATTTGCCAATTTTTCTCTGTAAACCAAATTTCAATGTGTGTCAAGGTTATTTTCTATGTCTATGAACACTATGAATCTGGTAGTGGTGAGAGTTTCGCTGAAAAGCTGGTTGTTGAAGGAGGCACCTAATTAACCTTTGTGTCACTCATTACAGTATGTGACTCCCCATGTCATCAGACAGTGAAGAGATTTCAGGCAAAATCTGAAACACCTCAAATACCACACATGCAGTTAGCTCTCTGCCTCCAATCAACTGTTTCACTCAATATCTTAAAGACCTTCACATTGATTGGTGCTTTCATTTGTCATTGGGTTCTCTATCTATCTATCTATCTATCTATCTATCTATCTATCTATCTATCTATCTATCTGTTCGTGTGTGTACAATACCTGGAGTACACAGACATGTCAGATGAAGCTCAGCTCTATGATGATGGAACTGTCAGAGTTCATCGTGATCTTCCTATGATTCATGTTGGTCATGAACCTTTGTTGGAGAAAATTCTTTCATCTCTGCTATAATTAATCAAGATGGCACAACAGACTGTTAACATTCAGCTCATGCTTTTTCCTTCTCTTATTTATTTATTTATGTGTTAACCTATTTCCTACGGGGTAGTGGAGGAACCTTAATTAGTCTCAGGATCATGAAGTGGAAGGAAAAAGCAGGTGTTCAAATACTTTAAAATATATCTAAAAGTTTCATCCCCTCAGTAATGTCCCGAAAAGATGTAAAAAACAGAAAAAAAAACATCTGAAAAAACAAACAGATGTGAAAATGCAGAGAATGAGAGTTTCATCACCATGTAGTGAGCATATTTTAAGCTGCAGATCATGACTACTTCTACAAAGCAGAACAAATTAGCATGATGTTGCTATGTGTAAAAGTGTCCAAGAGTGGGCAATTTTGTGTTAATTTACTATCAGAGCACCAGTTCATTTTAATATTGACCAATCTAATCTGCCAAGAGCAGGGATAATTAGCAGAGTGTGAGTAATTTACTTACAGCAGAGGTGTAACTTCTCTGTGATTGGACAAAAATATGGCATTGCAAGCTAAGCTTTTATCTATATCTACATATATAGAGTGTAGGTCATTGGATGAATCTTGACAGTTTTAATTGCATCTCAGGACTCACAAAGATGAAGTAGGTTTCATTATACACTTTGAAGTTTGTTTGGTGTATGAACCAGAGAGTCTTGGATTAAATGAAGTTACCACAGTTCTGCATAGACAATACTGCATGGATATACAGGGGGAAAAATGCATTGTTGTGACAATTAAACGTTACTCTAAAACATTTTTTTCTCAGTGTTATGGAAGAGATACAAGACACAACTGAAATTTTAAAAAAGCTAAATACATAGAATTTATTTTGTGATGTTGCAGAGCTCTGTGTGTGCGTGCTGCTTCTAATATAGTCTTCACATCAAATCTGCTAGTGTCAGTTTGTACACAAATAATAAAAGCCAATTCTTAAAGCAGTCTAACAAAATAGCTGATCAAAAGTATTAAACGCTGAGCTGAGATCAAGATGAATATAAAATAAACAATCATGAACATGAGCTTTCAATAAATATTATAATACTTTGACGAATAGCGGTTTGAGTGTTGTGAAGTGGAGGGAAATCCAATTTAAGCTTCTCGTATGTGATGGCTATTTCTAAAAGAGGTTTGACATTGAGGGTAGTACTTTTCCCTTAAACGTTTCATGAAACAGGGTATTTGGAAATAGGGCTTATCATTAAATAGATGTTATTGGTCAAGCTTTTTCAGAAAAGTGACCTACTGGTTTTTTATGGCTGGAGGGAATCCAAAGAGTATAGAGTACATCAGTTGAAATACAACAGACTGCTTTTTCTGGCTGTGCTTAGAGAATAAATGTAGAAAAGAACTAGTCTTTTAGTCCAGCTGTGCCCTTGGAGCAGAGCTTATTGGCAACCCTGGTGAAGAATGTAGGCAGTCTAATGCTGGTTCCTTTTGGGGTCTGTGGGAGATACAGGCAGAGTTTCAAATCACTGAATAACTGAATAGTGATTGGATGGTACTGGCTGTTCAAATATCACTGTCTTATGAGCAGACCGTGAGGATCTTAACCTTTTCGTCATGAGGGAGTCTTGCATGTAGCTCTGAGGAGAAATGCAGCACTGTTAAAAATACCAGCAGTAGCCTCTTTTGTTGTAAATCTTCTGTGCTTGCTGTAAATGCTTGCTATCTAATTTATGGGAAACATATACGATACTGAAGAAATAACTGCTGTGCTACAGTCTTGTTAGAGATGTCAATCTAAGTGCAGCTACAACCATCAGTATTTCACCCTGAACGGATGGGATGAGTGGATAGCGGAAATATCCAGGTTTTCTCTTTTATTTATTTATATTAGTCAGCATGTAGGTTTTTGATGTTCACTTGTTGAGATCTTTCTGTTTTGTTTGTCATCTCTTGTGGATAGACGGTTAGATGTGAGGCGGAACGGGGAATAGAGCTACATATAAGAGAGAAGAGGACTAGAGGAACTAATGTGATGGCTCCAAGCCAAACCATTTGATGGTTGCATTATTCAAATTAAAATAGCAGGAGGCTACTCTTTAAAAAAAAGGAAAGAAAAAAAAATCCCAAATGTGGGAGCCTTTACGATTGAATTCATCCAACCCGGAGCTCTCATTACAGTGAATGTCTCCCCTATTTATTTATTTTTTCAGGATACAGTGCAGACTGGGAGGATGCAAAATGGCATGAAAAATGAGCCTGGAGAGGTTGAAAGTTGAGCTTTATTTAATGTGTGTAAACAATCAGAGTCAAACTGGAGTTCAGGAAAAGGTGAAGTTTTCAAATGTGACCAGAATGAGTAAGGGTACTGCAGCTATGTTTAGAATAGTGATTTAAATAGGGCTCCCATAGTGAGGACAGTGAGGAAATGAAGGTGTTCTTCAGTGTTCAGCCTTGTTCTGTTTGTCTTAAAGCACTTTATTACCGTAATAAAATTCCCACAAGGTAGATAAGGCCTGTCTTTTTAACTCTAAAAACTCAAGCACTGACTTCCTCCTCGAATCCTGTCACTGTTCTTCTTTCCCGTTAGGTCCAGCCTAATTTTCTTTACCGCCCTCACGCGTCCACTGCCATTCTTTCTATATCTTTGGAAAGCCTGCATTTCAAGAGGGCCCTCTCCATTATAACGCCTCCCTATTGCTAAAGCAGCGTCTGACTGAAGGGGCTTTTACTTTGATAATTCACTACGAGCTGTTTGATCAAGCCACAGGGGCAAATATTCCAAAACATTTCCAACGTGAAGAACCATTTTTAAGAGCGGCTTTTCAAATCTCCACCAGTTCAAAAGGCAGCGTGGGAGGATTTTTAATCAGGGAACATTCGCACAGGCCACATATTATTAACATATTGCATTACAAGCCGTAATTAAGCCTAAAAAAGCAACAAGAACCCTACAGGGGCATTGTATCTTCCTTTTATTCATTTGAATATGTTTCATAATTAATTTCCTTTTGGCTGTTTAATGTATTGAAATTCAGACAAATGCGATAAATACGCACTCATGGCAGACATTAAACTGACGTACCGTCACATGATAAAAGTATTAAACGCTGTATGTGTGCTAAAGATAAGTCTGATCTAATGATCTTTTACTTTTGACAGCTTTATGTTTTAATCTCTTCTAATCCTGACAATGAAAAAGGGAGGGTAGAAAACAAAGAGCACGCCAATTGGGGGGGGGGGGGGGGGGGGGTCAACCTGAGGGTGCTTGGGGAGTAGAAGAAATTACAGAAATTCTATCTTGAAGCAAAGTCACAAGGCCAGATGTTTGGTTGATCAATCTAAAGAAATCCCTTGAAATAAAAAAATCAAAATGTCACTTTAAGGCTGCTTTCAGTTAATATGTGTAATTGCTAACTGTACATAGGGTGCACTGACATAGACTAATAAAAAATAAATTTAGCTCGCTAAAAGAGTGAAACATATCTGTCATGTACAGTTGCAAACTACCGCTAATAAGTCATATAGATCATGTGATCTTGTGTCTTAGTGGAACGTATATAACTCAGAAAGCTATAAAGAATATTATATTAGCAAGTGCCTGACTGAAGTAGCTAGCAATAGCGTTCTAGTACATAGCTAGCAATAGCTTTCGAACTACTAATTCGATGAAGGAAGGGTAGAAAAAAAACAGCAAAAGCTATTTTTATTATCATTTCAGAACTATGTTACATAGTGTGAGTCTGACTGTATAACCCATGTTTTAATGGGTTTTAGTAATTTATCTAAAATTACCTAAACGTCTGTGGTTATGACCAGATTTGGACAATTTCTGATTTTGTCTTATAAATCAAAATACGCTGTGTTAAATACACTGAAGACTACTCCAATCCTCATGCCGAACACAGGACTTTGATGGTGGTGGCATTAATGTGATGCCACTGTGATGCTTTTTTATAGCTCAGCTTTAGATAAACTACTATGACACTATGACTTCTTGCATTTACACTTCAAAGTTTATAAGATTTATAGAGATTATTTTGCTGAACAACACACATATCAAGTATCATAAATGAGTGCTTTCCACTGAGAGAACCACGATGGTGCCAACTTCTAGGGCTGTCTTCCAAAAACTGTTTTCCCTCCAGCGCTCTATATTTGTGCTAGCACGGTACAATGAATGAATCCAATCTTTATGGATAATTTACCATCGTATACAAACATGCACAGGCACCTTGTGAATGTGTGCGTGAGTGTACAAGCTGCTATATTTGGAGTGTTTGTCTGTGAGCATCTGTCAGAAACTCTAAAGTAGCATTGCAGCTGAAGTCTGCTTGTTTCCTGCCTGTTTCCTGCCTTTCTGGCCACTCTTGTTGACCTCATGTGCACACTCAATAACACCCCACTCCCTTTTTTCTCCCTCAGTCACCTTCAGTCCTTTCACCCGCTCTTCCCTTTTGTTGTAACTCTTCATGTGTCTCATTTCTTTCTCGGCATGCAGGCTCCATGTGTCAGGCCGATGTGGAGTCAGCTCGAGTTGGGACTGCGGGACCGTGAGCCTCTTTTCCCTTCGCATTTGTTCCAGTACCCATCATGCCGCTGCCTCTGGCTATTCCCCAGCTGATCGGTGGCGTACTGTGGCCAAAGCCACCTTACCTAACCTCGCACCAACCGCTCCTGCTAGCTGGCTGGCTGCTGCTATCTGCACTATACAGCACAGTGGCAAAGTACAATGGCAGCCCGCTGCACTCCTAGGTAATTTGCTTGTGTGGGTTGTTCAGTGTGCGTGCATTATGCAGTGTATTACCATATTGCTGTGCAGGGTAATGTTTCATAAAGTAGCAAAGTGCAGAGGAGTGTGATATCCGGTCCACCTACCCTGTGCAGCACTGACTGGGTGTATACATTTGTCTGTGTTTGTGTCTGACTCTGTGTTTGGGTGTGATGGAAGGAAAACAGTGCAGTCTCTGACGTACCTCCACTAAAGCAAGGGTCAATAATTCACCCAAGGATTACAGAATCTCATGAATTGTTTTAGTTTTCAGACACTCAGACAGGTCTAGGTAGTAGTGAATTTTCTCACCTCGCTGCAGCATGATTGTTATTGCACCGAATGAGGGGGCAGGGATATAAGTCTATGTACATTTACCTTGCCTATGCATGAAAGCACACATGCTAGCAAGACAGGCGTGCAGTTAGGTGCTTTGTTTGTCTATAGTGGGTTTATTCTGAATATCAGAGAGGGAAGAGGGGCTGGAAAAGCCTTTGTAAAGCTCAGCAAGGTTTTGATCTATTTGCCGGGACTGCATTGAAGCTGTATGTATGAGACTCCAGCTGAGCGAGATAATTCTCTAGATGCTCCCTGTAAACTGGGCCCACACATATCTGCCACAATAATAACACACAAACGGAAGGCTGCAAGTGATTAAATTTTTCCAATTCTGTTTTTTTTTCCTTTATTATCTCTGCGCATAGGTCCATCCGTCTGTCTGTCTGCCCGCCAGGAAAATCAGTCCCTTTGCTTCACTACACAGGGGATACAATCACTCAATGATTGTATGATGCATTCCTCCGTGCTGCACCGATGAATGATGCGTGCTGCTTGGATAACTCTCAAAGAGATAACTGTGCTGCAGAGATAAAGACAAAGTTGTGCTTAAATCTCCCAACTTCTGCAACCACATGCAGCCCTTCTGGCCTCGCATCAAAACCAATATTCCTTTGTTTGTCTTCTCAAGCCAGCGTCCCTAGCGGCTTTCCTTTTACACTCAAGGAAAAAATGATCTCTCTGTCTTTTAAAGAATAAGGTAATAAACATTCAAGCAAATCAGAGACAAGCGCAGTGCTTTTTTGTTGTTGCTGTCTCAAGCAATTTGAGAATGCTGGTTAATAGTTTAAGCATACCATCGATTCTTAGTTTGATTAAATTATGGCCAATCATCCTAAATGCAAGTCTGAAGAGCACCAAGGGCAAAGCCATTTTCATGTAAGTCAATTGGTTGCTTTGTGAGAGACATGTTTATGTCAGTTTATTCAGTAAACCAATAAAGTGACTTCTATTCTATTTCTAACAAATGGAACAACACAAAATCTGTTGCGGGCTTCTCTTTTCCCCTTCACAGTGGGGTAAGGCTGATTAGGGGTATTTGTTCTTGAAGATATTAATATTTTTAGAGTGGAAACGCCGCAAAAAAATATCCAATATCTTTGAATCTGAGATTTCTTCACAAAAACAGAACATGCCTGAATGTAGAACGGGGGACATTTGAAGACTGAAAGTCTCTTTGCCAGACGTGGTAAATCTCAGAGCAGCAGAGGATGAAGCTGACTGCTGTGAAATATCTCTGCCGTGCTCGAGCACAAAGGTTTTGCTGTTACTTAAGAATGTTTTCTTTTTCTAATACTGATCTTTTTTCTTTTCATGTCCACTTTTTAATTTATATCAATGCCAAAAAAAACCAACAAAAACCGCCCTACATGGGTTGACTGTTTCTCTGAAGACTTTACACTTTAGAATTCCAGATTAGAACAGACTCTACATAAAAGACAGACAGACATAGCCACCTTGATATTACCCACTTGTAAGCAAGGTCCTATTGTGATGGTTCAACTTGAGCATTTTCTTGGTCCTTTGAAACCAGGGGTGGATCTGAAATTGAGGAACACTGCATGTTCATAGACTAGTGACTTGTAACAGTTAATACTAATGCGAGCCACAGCTTACACAATGAACAGTAAGATTGTTCATTTTGTGCACATAGGCGCTCGGCAACTTTGTTTTTATATTGAAATATAATCAGAATATAACCCACTGGTAACCAGTTGAATCAATGTGTATATAGCAGGCTAGTTGCACTCAGACTGACTCTAACCCATTTAGAGTGTTGGCAATCTGTCTGCATTTATAATTTAAACAACAATTATTTGCAAATCTGAAAGTGACTGCAGACAGTCCAAGTGTGAATGTTTAGAGACAGGTTGCCTCTCATCAGGCTACCTGTGCAAATGCCTTACAGTTTGATTTTTTGGGCAATCCTTCGATGACCAAAAATTCAATGCAATCACTGGGCAACCACTGATTTTTTTTCCCTTTTTTCCCCCCTTCTCTAGTCACATGGAGGATGCTATTTTCAGTCTTGTGTAAGTGAGCCATTAGTTTGCTCAGACAGGCCACAAAGGGAAGCTTAGCTACTATCCCAACAGATCAGCTGGCCCACATCAACTTATGGCTGAGCTGATACCCTTTTATGTTTCCATATTAGCAGATCGCATATAAGGCAGGTTATTTGATTATAGCCTGTCTACAGCTGGGCATCTGAAAATTGCTTTGCAACCCAGCACCGCTCCAGCTCTACATTTTCATGCTTTGTGCAAATAATTCAATGTAATGGCAGTTGTCATTATTGGCTACTCTGTTATCTATGGGGGTCTGCTATCCCTGGGTAGCAGTATTTTTTTTTCTCTGTAAACAAAATAAATAAATAAAAAATACACATATAACATTTGAGTGTTTTCTAAAACTTTATTTTGTGCCTCATATTGCATTAGACACAGCTGGCACTCTGGACAGCTGAAATAAAACATTAAAACCTATTTGTGAATGACTTTGCCATGTCTCTCAAGTAAAAAGAGCTAAAAAAAATTTTGATTCACACTATCCTGACAGCAAAATTTAATACAGCACGTCAAAGAGAGCATGAAGCAATAATCCATATTGTAGACCCTCATTGTATGTCCCCTAGAAAATTCAAATGTCTCACACACAAAAATGAAGTTAGGAGTGAGAAAATGGGAGCTGGGAGGCAGGTAGAAGCAGGGGTGCTGGTGAATGATGCAAGCTGAGCTGCATATAATGGAGGGACACGCTCCTACAAATATTGTAACGCTGGAGACACAGCCATCCCAGATTTAACCAGTTCATACAGCGGCTGAAGAATTCTCTTTTTTCTGTGCACATTTCTGTCCTGAAAAAAAAATTGGAAAGGCTCGGTTACCTGCGGGCAATTTCTCACACATGATCAAGAATAGGCCTTAATGAGCTGCCAGACCTCGAGTGGGCAGAGGAGACTTGCCTCTCACAGTAGTGGGTTTTCCTTCCAACCAGGAGGTTAGAAAAAAATACATACACAGCAGTTAAGACTCACCTCGGTCATGATTCTATATTTTCTGGCAGTGAGTTCACAACACTGAAAGTTCCCGTACTGTAAGAATAATAAAGGAAATAGAAATGCAAAACACAAAACATCACATGGGGAAGACAGGTCAAAGAGGTATAACAATGGAAAATGCACCACATGAGGAAAGATAAGATAAATAACTCCCCCCAGACTGAGCTCCAACAGGGAGAACAGAAAAAAACACCTCTGCAACATAGCACATGAAAAAAACTCCTAATACACCAAAGAAACACATGACAAGAAACAGGGGTGGGTAAAGTTTGAGAGACGGCCGATTTAGACAGTACATCCGGGCCTGCAGCCTGTGTGCTGGTCTCCTTGATCCACTGTCAGCATCGGAAGGCGAATAAGCGTCGAAGGCGTTTGGAAAGGGAGGGGGATGAGTGTGTGCATATCAGTGTATATATGTATGTGTGTGCATGTCCAGAGTTCAGCTGAGACAGTGTCCTTCACCCTGCTAGGCTAAGTAAACAGTCCTCCATCCAACCCAGGTGGTCTTCCATGGAATGGGAAGGAACAGTCATTATCAGGGTGTTTTTGTTCGGCTCCAGCCTTGCGACCGCAGCTGGCGCCGAGAGGGTATCCGCATGAAGTGATGGTGCTTTTTACTTTAGTGCGAACAGCTCATATGAATTTCAAAGCAGTTCTACAGTCCAACACTGGTCTCTCAATCTCCCGTTGGAGAGCTTCGCCATACTTGCGTTCTGTGATGTTGTCATTTCTTGTGCTCAAGGAGCCGATTCTGGGAACTCACGACAGTGTGCCTGATGTCATCCAATTTGCGCTCAGAGATGTTATTCCGAGCTAGCCCTTCAGAGATGTAATCCAGTCTGCACTCAGAGATCTTATTCTGAGTATTCACAGCAGCCGTAGCCTTTCCAAGATCTTATCCGTGCTGCACTCAATGAGCCCATTTTGAGAAACTCACGCCTCTTCCCATCGTTTCAATCCCAGCGGGCAGCCTTGTGGGGGTTTGAAGAGCCAGTTCTGCTTCCTAAATTCTTTGATAAGTCAGGGCCAAGCCAGCTCCGATCAGCCAGAACCCTGTTACCATGGTTCCGAATAGGTAGATATCTTCAGCACTCAGGCTCACCCAAGCCCAAACTTCTCGTTGAGAAAGGGGTGTCAATTGCATTTAAGGACCAGTTGATCCAATCCATAATTCCTCTTTTAGGTTTTAGAGAACAGACTGTGAGAGAGTGTTCCAGGGAAAAGTAATACAAAAAACAACGAGACTAGACAAGGACATAAGAGGCTAAGCAGGGAAGCTAAGGGAGAGGAGGAGAGGAAAAAAGTGCGACCGCCTTCGTCAAGAGCAAGAGCAAGTACAGCCTTTGTTAGTTCTATGGTTTTAACCAACAGAACACAAAAAATTATCTTGCCCTTATCAGGTCTGTATTAAGTAAATACAGTTTCAGGTGAACAAATGTTACACTGTGACAATATTTAATTTAATGAAAATGAAGCCATGCGACAGAAACTGTGTGTGAAAAACTAAGAAAACGGCATGATTTAGTAGCTTGTAGAGGCTAGTATTTTCTGCATGACTTTATCAATCTCTCACGTCATTGTGCAACATGGGGCATTTGTTTAGGCACAGTCCTCAAATTCACAATTAAAGTTGAGGTGTGGATGTTGACAATGCAACACTTTGATTCTTTTCTTTTTAAGCCATTCTGTTGTAGAACTGCTGCTGTGCTTGTCTTGCTAAATGACTCAGTTTGTGTCAAACTTTAGCTGTTAGATGGCCTCACACTCAAGTCTAGAATATTTAGGCATAAAGAGGAGTTCATGGGCGAGTCAATGACCACAAGTCATTGTCCAGGTCATGTGGTTCCAAAACAAGCCCAAATCATCACCCCTCCACCAACGTGCTTGAGAGTTGGTATGAAATGTTTGTACTGATATGTTGTGTTGGATTTTTTTCAAACCTGACAATGTGCATAGCACTCAAACATTTCCACTTTGGTATTGATTATTCAAAGGACATTGTTTCAGAAATATTGGTTTTGATCAGATGCATTTTGCAAACTTTTGGCACTATTTTTTTTCTTTGGGGGTTGCTAAAGTAGCCTTGGAGTCACTAAAACAACACTTGGGAACGTAAAGAGAACAAATTAACCATCAAAGTAAGTGAGTGTTATTTTGATCTGTCCGTCATGCAAAGCTACAAAATAAAAATATAGCGTAGGAAATAAGCTTAAAAGGTTCCTTTTAATTTTGCATGTGTGTTTTTTTTTCCTCATTACTCCTGATAAATGAACCACATAATCAATACTGCAAAAATATGTGTACACAAAAAAATGAATGCACATATATCAAAGAAAACCTATAGACTGTGATGTCATGAGCAGTCCAGATTTATTTAAAAATTCTTTGCTTGAATGGTTAAAAAATAAATAAAAAAATAAGCAAAAGTGTTATACCACATAGATCATCTGTGCTTTTTGTTTCATCTCGTATTCCATCCTGTAATTTGACATTCCCTGCAGGCTATGGCAGCCTTGTGCTTTTTTCTTCTCCTTTTTTTTTTGACTGTGATCCATAGACTCACATTTTCAAGCTGAGCTGCTGCCCACGGGAACTCTATGCCAAACCAGTGGGCCAATGACCATTGCCTGGGCACACGTCCAACAAGGCATCCCAGAGAAATAAGTGGCCTCTGTAGTCACTGTGTTGGAGCAGAATGTAAGGACACAGCTACATTATCTTCCAGACACTCACTGGGAATGCAAATTTAATTTCATCTGATTTATTTTTGTATCGAGAGAGGAGAGAGTGATTTGAAAAAGACAAACGCAAAACATAATATCCAATAAGACTGCCTCAACGATTGTGGCCCCCATGAGGAATAAAGACCGTAACATCCCGGAAATCATAACCAGGCTCTTAGCTTAAAGACATCTGGATTAAACATTATAAATAATATAACTACGAAAATGATTAGAACACTTTTCTCCTCTGATGATAAATTATGATCATCAATAAACCGTTGCAGTTGTGTTCTGCAGAAGCTTTCAAGTGTGTCTCCAAAGACTCTACAGAGAAAACTAAAAGTGACCAGATGGAATTAATAAAAATTAATCATTGAGCAATAAAACGTCGGAGCGAGGCGGAAGAAAATAAAGCAAATGAAAGCACATCATAGGGTTACCACATTTGGGCATTCAAAACTTTATCTGTACCTTTTATACAGATTAGTTCTGCAAATGTGACTAAGAAGCTGATGAGGCAAAGGCAAAATTACTAAAAGTAAAGCAGACAAGATATAAAAATGTTGGAAGAGTCATAATTAACTGACTGACTGACTGAGTAAATAGGATGGAATTGATAGAAATGAATGTTCTGACGATGTTGCCATCTCAACACAAGCTACAGTTATCTATCCCAAAATTATGTGAATATTTTATTCATTTGTCCATCTAGATTATTTTTGGTGTAGGTTGCCTCTGGCAATATTGACTGTAGAGATGTCTACATCCTCTTGAATTTAATAAAAACAAAAGCTACTTGCCTTGTAGTCCTCAAAGCAGCCAAAAAGCATCAACAGCACACAGCATCTCTTTACAGAAATCACGACCTGGTTCTTCTAAACAATTCTTTCAACTGAACTAGACACACTAGATGAGTCACCAGGACCAGACTGGAAAGATGTATATGGGGTGGACTATCCCTTTAAGGTTTTATCTTCAGTGTTTATCTGCTGGGAACAAAGAGTGCTGATCATATTTTGAGTCAATGCTTATAGTAGACATGAATTATTATAAATCAGAACTGCTGTCTCAATACCCCTCACAAACAAAGGATTTGAACGGTGGGATGGATGGGACTTTTTTATGTAATCCATAGTGCCTGAGAAGGCACTATTAGGGAATAGGGACTTGCTGACATTACAGAGTCAAGATTAAGGAAATAATTATTTAAAAACATGTTGAAGCTGATCATTTAAAGCATAGAATGTATATAAAAGATGGATACCATTATTTTGATGCCACCCATTGGTTTTGGGCTCTGCATTTTCAAGTGTTTTGGTTGGACTGTATAACTTTTTTGGAGCAAACAGAGATTGCCATATTTGAATGAGAGTCAAAAGTGCTAGGTAAAATTAGAACACTAAATATAAGTGCATTGTAATTTAGCTAATTAGGGATAAGTAAAAGATTGACACATTTCTAGAATTTCACTTATCAAAACTAAAGCAACTACTTGAATGGTTTGTAACTCACAGCAGGACATCAGGTCATTTAAGAATTAATGACAATTAAAAATGCTCCCAAAGGCATGAGTATCACAAACAGCGCAGGGAGGTCAAGTTTCAGTAACTTGACTATACAGAGTTGAGCCACAACACACAGCTATTGGCTATAGCTGCCTACCACACCTATCCAAGCAGACAGTTTTTAAGCCTTGACAAAAATGGGCTGGTTATTAAAATTAAAAAAAAGAAACAAGTATGTACCTTGTTGCTATGAATTTGTCTGCAAATTAAGGCATTTAATATGGGAGTCTATGGGATTTGATTTGTTGGAGACAACCTCAAGTGGACACTAAAGAAACTGCAGTTTGGGGCACTTAAAGCCTAAAAGGGCTATTCCCTATCCCTATTTCGGATAATAGGGATTATACACTCTGACCTGATTATTTAATACTCTGGTTTACTCCAAGAATCCATCATTGTAACATTAAACAGATAATAGAAATTAAGAAAAATATAATGGGTTCCCATTAATCCAATACATTACCCAGGTTATTGCACTTGTGGCGCTATTCCAACTTTGGGATCGTGCTTGTTTGGGTTGCGTATTCTTCCTCTGGTTCCCCTCTTTGTGAGAACATATTTACATTTCAGTAGAAAAACTTTAGGGAGCAGTTTGTTGTGTCTGAGTCTCTCTGTGTGTGTAAAAAATCAATCAGTACACCTCCACCACTGTTTAGGAAGCAGAAATGGATGAAAAGGTCTGCGTTTGTCTTTGAGAGCACTGCTTTTCTGCCCTTCTGGTTTCCACTAAACCAAAGAGATAAAAACTAAGATAAAAAAAAATGTCTTACAGATATAGCATAAAAAAGGACATTTGTTTATGGTCAAATAGGATTAAGGAGTCTTAAACATACCCTTTAGCATCACCTAGCACTCCCTGACTCTGAGTTGGTAAATGAAATGAATTGCCACACAGAATGAGTCATAGTCTGTCAATTAGATAAATTGTCATAGCATTTGCTCAGTGGGTTCCCAATCCACACTTATTATCAAATAACCTCAGGTTGGCAGAGTGTCGTGCTTTTTTTTTTTTTCTTACACAAATCATCCTGACAGAGCAGATAATTGAGATAACTAGGATTAGCATTCATACAGCACTTTGCCACCCTGCTAGAAGACTATAGCACACATTAACACCTACAGTATGAAGATAATTACTGACAGGGCCTTCGGAGGAGAGCTGACGCACGCTGACACCATGGACACGCACCTCACCAGTCCATCTGTCCCTCTGTCTGTCGGTCTGAGTGCCTGTCTGGCTGTCACTGGAGTTACAAAACACGGCAGCGCTTAAAAGTGTAGGGTCAACAGTATCCCGAGGAAGACAAGGGCGTAGATTATGACGGAGATTTGGCAGCAGCTGCCCTCTTGGATTAACAGAAATAGTGCGAGTGAAAAAAAAAATAGATTCATGGCCCCATTATACAACAAACACCATTCTACTATTTTTTTTTTCTGGTCAAATAATGGGTGCTTCTTTTCACTTACTGCCCAGTATTTTTAGCATCGCCAGATCTGACTCAGCAGCAACTTTCTGAATCAAAACCTGCCCCAAATCTCCTAAATGTAGCTGTCTGTTGTGTTAACAGCATTTTAACATTTGCATCCAGGCATGTATGTCCTTTACGCATCACTGACTTCACTGCATTCCAAATCCTGATTCACACTTTTTTTTATTATCTTTCTTTCCTTTCTTCATCCCTGTTGGATAAAACCGCCGGTTCCGTCTCCGTTCTGTAGTCCATATCATATTAATTTCAGCAAAATCTGCAAATCCATTCCAACGCTGCATAATTCACGGAGGCCCTCAGACAAAATTCCCTTTCATGTGGGCAACGTTCCCCCGAATGAAAATCCTTGGAAACCTGGATAAGCCCGAATGGCTTATAAGTGATAGCGATGCACAGCTGTGCTCAGGTACACTGTCATTGTGGCTCGTGAAATAAGGTCAGGAGTGAATGGTGAGCTATTTGATGTCATCATCTACAAGGGAGCAGCTGCCACTCGAGAGGTTTTTGACAGCAAGAAAAAAAAAAAGAAGGGGTTGTTAACTAGCTCCGGCCAGGCCATCTGCTGAGGGATTCCATGGATTTGCTGTATGAAATTATTTTCCTCTGGAGGAAACTGTTTCCCTTTTTCACCTCTTGTTGCACCAAAGTTTTGCAAGGTACCACATATCCTTACAGTGTAAAATTGCTATTTAAATGCCAGCAGATATATGTGGAGAATTGATTCACTGGTGGGCAGGTTTTTAATAGATGGATTAAATGGACTCCTGCCATACAAGTCATTAAGCTTTCCATTACGGCTGTGTTATTAACTACACTTTAAAGCTGGATTGAAGCAAAAGTAGGAAATCAGGAACTGCCATTGTTAAATTGACATGCTACTAATTTTTAAGGCAGAATGCCAGAGGCAACGTTTTTGGTTCATCCTAATATAATAATATTGCATTTTTTTCTCTCTCTCTCTCTCTGTCTAGTAATTTTCTGCACTACCACAACACAAATCAACTTGTAGCATGCAACAACATCAGGAAGGCTCTTAATTATCAGCTGTGTTATTTTCTATGTAACAACAAATAGTATACTACTAGTACTGTCCAACTTTGACAGGGAAATAGAAACTAGGTGCAGAGATTTATTGAAACATTTACAAACATGCATTAGAACTCTACAGTTCTAATGAGATTGAAATTGAATATTCAGTATGACCACCTTTATTCTTCAACATAGCCTGAACTCTCGTAGCCAAGGATTCTTATAATTTCTTCAAATAGCTTTCAGGAATAGAAAAGCTGTTCTTTGGACAATGACTGCCTTTTGTTCTGTTCTCTGCCAAGATGATCCCACACTGCTTCAACAACGTTGAGATCCGCACTCTGGAGAGGCCAATCCATGACTGATTGTGTTCTATTGTGAAGATAAAAACATGTGATTGGCATGCTTTATTAAAGTATTTTCTATTAAGTATATTCACATTTTCAGCCAAATAAAAGGCGGTTCATTTTCTAATTCAGCCTGCAACACGTCCATGATAGTCTTGATAGGTTGTTGATAGATAACGCTTGCACCAGGCAGATGGGGTAGTTTCTTTTCCACTGCCTTTAGCTTGTTTAACGGACATTTCAACCATGTGAAGAAACAAAAAAGGACTCTCCAACACCACTGGCTGAAATAAAGCCCCAAACTATGAGAGAGCCTCCACCGTGTTTTACAGATGGCTGTAGAAACTCTGTAAACTGTATATTATTAACTGTATATTATTGCTATTTTGAACCCAAATTTTAAAATTTGGATTCAACTCTTCATAAGATCATAAGATCGAGTAGTGTGCCCCTCAGTTTTTCTAACCTTGCACAGGCGCCACAGCTGGTGCTGCCAGGTTGAAGACAGGCTGGTTTTTACTGCCTTGATGGTACAGCGTGCACAAGCACAATATTCAAAGAACATATAAAGAGACGTTGCTGAGTGAGAGACATTTTGAAACTTTTTGAGATCTTTTGAGACTTTTCTTTCAGTTTCTGCTATACCAGCACTCATGAGGAAGTTTTCTCTGAGTGGTAATGTTGAAGTTGAGAGATGAGAGATAGCCTTTATTTGTCAGTTGCAGGTCTTTTGCCCACAACCAAGATGACAGACCTTGCCGACCGTACATACAATACACAAACATCACATTGGGGAGACAGGTCAGGCTACGTAGCAAGGAAAAAAACATTGAAATGTGTAACACAAAAGGATAATACAGGAATGCACAGATATCAACACACCATAGCACAATAAACACAGACAAGCAACATGAGAAAGTGTTCCAGTGTGTACATCTGATCTGGGACCGCTGCAATCTTCGACTGCGCCTCCAGCTGACCTGATGTCCACATCAGAGGGGAGGTAAGCGTTGGAGGTGGCGTTGGATCCGGGCTAGGGAGGGTGATGTGTCAGTGAGTGCTTATCAGTATCAGTATATGTATGTGTGTGCGTGTCCATAGTTCAGCTGAGACAGTGTCCTTCGCCCTGCCAGGCTAAGTAAACATTAGGTGTTTACTAATGTAAGGAGAACACTACAGCAAGTACTCTTACCCTTAGCACTGATATAGGCTGTGGTAATGAAAAGGTTTGCACAAAACATAACTGGTGCAGCAGGCATAACACACCTTTAGAATGACTTCTTTACAGCCACCTTTCAACTGAGACCTTTTTGATGAGACCTCCTCAAACAGTAAATGGATCAACCGAAGGGCCAGATGCAACTCTCACTTTCTGTTTAAGGCCTTTTTATTTCTGGAGGATATTGGTCATCTGCTGCAGACAGTTCTTTTGATCTGCCTCTTCTTTCGTACTCAACTTGTCCAGTTTCTCACTGCACACCATGCTGAGACAAGCCAGGTTTTCAGCTAATAACTATTTGGAAATTACAGTGTTGGTGCAGAAATACAATTTTATGCCTGTCAAACTCTGTTACCTTTTGCGTGTTTTAGTAGATTTATCTAAAGAGATGGGAAAAATATGTGTTTATATGACATGCTGCTGGTAAGAGTGCCTAAAAATACAATTTTAAAATTGGTTCTTTGCTAAGTTGATTTGATATACCTTTATTAGTCCCACAAGGGGAAATTTCATAAGGCTGCCGACCTATTGCACGCAATGGCGGCGCCATCTTACCCTCTGACGATACATACAATACACAAAACATCACATGGGGAAGACAGGTCAGAGAGGTATTTTTTTTTCTTTTTTTGATTTGAACTGCCTGTTATATGAAGACACAACACTGGTTCATCTCCTGAATATGGGGCCTTTTTGAACTTGAATGAGTTGTAGGTCAATGTTGATGTGTTTAACAAGAAAAAAAGCAACAATCCTTTGGAAATAGTCAGGTACAAGGACCTGAAAAAATGTGCAAGATATCCAAAAAACTAAATAAAATGGGAACATTGGGAAAAGAATTCAAAGAAATGAGGGCTGGATCAAGACTTTGGCATAGTATCTGTCTGTAATAGGCTTCCACATAATTTCCTTATGGATTAACCCTTTATAGCCGGTCGGAGCGGGCACGCTCTGTTTTGCGTAACTATTTTTAAATCCCGGTAGCTCTGCAACCACGTAAGCTAGCGCAATAATTTTTTTTGCATATGAAACTGGAGGAGTTGTACTTACATCTTATGCCATCAGCTTGCCCTCAGTCACAGTTTCCTTCCACATATAGCTTTGCAAAAACTGCATAAAAAGCACTTGCAGCAACAAAAACATAATATTCCAGAAACACGCTTTGCTGATCGGATCAGCTGTTCATAACACTTCCTACATTGGAATAGACTTCAGCGCGAACTTTTGCATGTCCGCCATTACCTGCCCGAAACCGGAAGTGACGTCATTTTCGCGGAAATGTAGTTTTTTTTTTAAATCAGGGCCTTATGAGCCTATACTGGTGTTTTTAAAAGTTATCTTTGACTTTATGACTTTCTGTGTCGTTTCTGGGATGCTTAGGACTCATATTGCACTGCTGGAAATAGTTTATTTTGATGCATATGCTGCTTTTTTGCAAATTTGCAGTATAATATTTATTTTCGTTTTTCCTGCAGTATATAAAAATTGGTGTATTTCAAAAATAAAACTATGAAAACACTCAAAATAAATTTCCTGTGGTGGGAAACTATTTTGTGCAACCTTTTTGTATTTACAGTTTTGAGGGATAAGCCTCTTAAATTTCTCTAACTAGAAATATATGTTAAAAAAACAAAAACGATTTTCAATACTTTTGTAGTTTATTGTACTTTTTTCCAATTTATGTAATTACTATGTACTTAATGAATACATATTATTAAAATCTGGGCTATAATTGTTGTATTGATGTATAGCAACTTGAAATGCTCCCAAAAATGGCACCACACCATGTAAAAATATAATATAAGCTCTGGCGGACTTGGTTCTATGGTAGGTCTTAAAGGGTTAATAAAGGATTCTGAATTGCTCTATTCCATGCAGTTTTGCATACTCTTGACTCAGTATGATGTCATAGATAGAGGATATCTCTAATATGGTCATGTCACACACACAACTCTGGCTGTGACCTAAGCTTATAAGTTAAATATGTTAATTTTGAATTCTTAATTATTAAAAGCTACTCCATTGCAGTTCAAGAATAAAAATGTGGTGTTTTCTCAGTTATTCAATCCATTGAGTCGAGTGTTTTGGTCCTCTTTCCTCAGCTCACCTCACAACAGTCTAATGTTTCTCACATAGCGATTTACTTCATTTGCCAGAATGAACTTGCCAACAATGTGAGCGCCTTGCCATCTGTGAGTGTGGATTTCTTTTTTTAAATGTGGCTGATTTAATATGGTGACCCATTTCTAATTACAGAAAACAACTTTGATGAAGGCTGTGGAAAACTAATGGAGGGGAAAGAAATCAACTATAAAAACTTGCAGACAGTTGCTCAGACTAAAAAACTTCTGTTGTTATTTTTTGTTGTTGTTAGTCAGTATAATACAATATAAATGCAAAATCTATTTTCAGGCTTAAATATGCTTCTTTTTCCTTTTGTTTTCCTGACTGCTTAACGACAACAAAGCCAATATTGGGGTGACTTCTTTCTTCTTCTTCCAGTTGCAAAGTCACAGTGGATCCTCTGCCTCCATTTCATCCACCACTAACTTCCTCCTCTGTCACACCTACCCTCTGCACACATCTCCACCTGCTTGCCCTGCCTACACTCTCTTCTTCACCTCTCTTGTGCTCTTTCTGTTGCTTTGGATGGATGTCCCCAAATATTTAAACTCATCTAGCTTCGCTACTTCCTCTCCTTGTAACTTCCCCATGAAATCTGTCTCCCTGTCATTCACACACATCTATTCGGTCTTCCTTCTACTGACTTTCATTGCTCTTCTCTCCAGATCATACCTCCACCTCTCCAGCTTCTATTCCACCTGCTCCCCACTCTCACTATAGATTACAATGCCATGTGTGAACATGATAGTCCATGGAGACTCCTGCTTGACCTCATCTGTCAACCTGTCCATCACTGCTGCAAACAAGACTCGATCCTGATGCAATCCCGATCCTGATGCAATCCCAACCCCACCTTGAACCCATCTGTTGCTACAGCTGCACACCTCACCACCTCACCACCATGCACCTGCACCAACCTCGCATACTACTCTCCTACTCCTGACTTCTATTCTGCACCCTAACATATGCTTTCTCTAGAGTCACAAAAACATACTGACCTTCTCTGTACTTCTCTATCAACACCCTCACAGGAAACATTGCATTTGTGGTGCTCTTTCACCACGTGAAGCCAAACTGCCGCTCATTGATCATCATCTCTCTCTCTTACCCGGCGTTATGATATGACTCATTAATTTTAACCCTCTGTAGTTACTACAGTTTTGCCCATCACCCTTGTTCTTGAAAATCTTTACCAGCTGTCTTTTTCTTCATTGTCAGGCATCCTATCTTTCGGAGATTGTGTTAAACAGTCTGGTCAAAAAGTCCACTGCCCTCTCTCCTAGACATTGTTCCACAGTTATGTCACAGCAATCTGCACTCTGCTAGTGACCAAATTAAAACAATGTAATCAGTGCATTTGTGACCGATTTCATCTAGTGACAGCCAGAAGCTGAACCAACCATGTGCCAACCGGTTGTTTCCCACAGATCTCTATACGTTTTTGAGGTTAAGCGACATTTAGTCACCACCAAAGGCCCATTCTAGTACATAAAGCATAAAATAGACAATAATAAAAATCTGAATTTGTCCCTTTTTATTCTTACATTAAATACATTTATTGTTGTGAAATTTCTCATTTAAGCACCAAAGATTTTTACAAAGCTGTTCAGCTTATACTTAAAATTCAAATCATTGTCCACTCAAGTCCACCCACATTAGATCACTTAAAACAGCTTTTGTAAACTTCATTCCGGGAATTAAAGAGTGAACATTCTGCATCGAACCAGTGTTATCCATTGCATTTTCTTACTTAGCCAAACACGATAGCCAGTTGAAGCTAAAGCACTTAATTTTGTTGTCTTTCAACAACTAATGAACTGCTTTCTTTTCAGAATGGCTCGTTAACCCATCTGTTCGGACTTTATGAAGGATATTCTATTTGCTTAAATGCTGTTTTGCTATTTGCATCCCTTTTGTGTCTGTGACTGTTTACATGGCTATTACCAGCATGCAGGTTTGACCAAACCATGGCCACCAACAGCCAAGTGTCTCATTAGCCAGAAATACCAGCCGTCAGCCTTTCACTACAGCCTCTCTGATCTGATGCCTGGGACAATTACCCCCCCCCCCCCCCCCCCCCCCTATTCTGCACTCTCGTTTTATGCCTGTCGTTCTTTACATCACTCTCCCCTAGCGTCAGCTCTTTCAGCACAACCCTTGATTTGAGCCAAAACGCTTCCTGCCAAATAGCCAATCCCAAAGTGCTGTCTGCTGGATTAATACCTGAGCTCGCTAATTTATAATTGCTCCATTGTGGCATCTGGTTGCTGACAGGTTGGATCCTCTCTGTGTGCATCTCACTCATTGTCTAATTGTGATGGCCTTCTCTCCACACCCTCTTTTAATTTTTCATCTTTTTATCCCTGAGGGGAAAAATAAAAAACAAATAACTTTTTTTTAAAAATCACCACAGTTTGATCAGACCTTCCATTTTCTCACATGGAAGTCTTTTCTAGTGTAAAATGTCTTTTATTTACGCGTTTCTGTTGAGGGAGGATGACATTTCTTTGAGGAGTGGATAAATAAAATCTTGTAACTCTTTGGAAGTCCCAACAGAATACAGGACATCACCAAAAAAAAAAGCATTTAATTCATGCCAGAACAAAAAATAAAAGTCAAATTATGGAACGTAACAACAGCTAGTGTTTGAGGAGGAAATGAGAGGGATGTAAACTCTGCTCACTTCACTGCTAAAATAAGAAGAAGCGGTGTAATGTGTATAAGTACCGAGCACAACTGTTGAGCCAGGCTTGTTTTTGAGGCTATGTAATCACAGTGACAAGTCTGCATACATTTGTCAACTATAACTGACACACTACATTGACTTTAAGAATAGATTCCAGCCTCCATCGCTGCCTGTCTGATCATCCAGCCCGCTCTCCTTCGCTGTTTTGTCACAGCTGCCTATATGGCTCTTTTTGTTAGGTGTACTTTGGCAGAGAAGCTTGACACGCCAGTGTGTGACATTAAATGACTGATCTCTTAGTCACAAGTGGTCATTTTTCAATATGATGCATCACTGTTGTGAAGGCAAAATCACAATCTTTTCTGAAACCTAAATTAGTAGTTTTAAGGCCTAAATTTAACCAAGTAGTTTTTAGTATCGGTTGGGTTAAAGAAAAATTGCAATTTTGCACCAGGACATGAAATATTAATATCTCATTATATAAACTGCAAATAGAAATTGAACTTTAGTGGTATTCTAATGTACAAATGCAGAAACAAGGGCGATGGATGTGATGGATATGTACACGATATTAGTAAGAAGAGAAAGTCGTGTGTGCAGAGGACAGCAAAGCTAACATTAAATCACCTCAACCAAAAACAAAACAAACAAAGAAAAACGGACAACCAACACTGGACCAAGCAAAGAAAATAACAATATCCATCACCTACTTTATGTGCAAAGACCTCCATCCATACAACATTATGGAAAGCAAGGGGTTTGTTAAACGTCCAACACACACACACACACACACACACACACACACACACACACACACACACACACACAGCCATACCCAACCTTTAAGTGAAGTGAAGCATAAAGTTGAGGAATGTTTAAGGACAACAGAAAGGGTTACATTAGCTTGTGATGAATGCCTCACCTCTGTGGATTCATGTATGACTTTAACAACTCAGAATAGCTGTAGTAGAGTAGTTACCTTCACCAGGAAGGTTATGTTTTTGTTTTTTCTTTCTATAAACACAATAGCTCTGATTAAACTTTGTAGGTGTAGAGTGGGGTTGTACTAAAATCCATTAAAAACTGGCTTACATCCACCAAGGTCTTCAAGGTCAGCTTAATGGCTTATTGGTCGAAAACTGAAAAAAGCCTTCTAACGTAACGCTGTGATTCTGTAAGTATGGTGTGAATTGTCTGTATTGCAAAAATCACAACAATATTGTCTTATGAGTGACATGTTGGGGTGATATGTCTTTGGGTATTAAGTGGTTCTCATCTCTAGTTATTAGTACCTAAACAGAACCAAGTAGTTTTGGTGTCTAAACCTAACATGGTTGGTGTCTGTGTCAGGGTCCCTGTGCCTACCCGGTCGGCTCAGTATGGCTACATATGTGTTTATTTATTTTATTTTTTTGTTACTGCTCTCTCCCTTCCCCTCTTTCCCTCCTCCCTCTGCCTGGGCGGAGCTCACCTGTGGGTTCCTGCCCTTGGCCCACGCACCTGGTCGCAATCACGCACCTGTGGTTCAACACGAGTGTTCCAGCTCCTTTATAAGATGGCAGCTCTGTGTTTCTCGTCGCTGGACCGTTGCTGACCCTCGTCAGTGTAACCCCAGCTCAGTTACCTCTAGAGTGTTTTCTCAGCGATTTGCCTTATAATCCCTTCGTGTCTCTGTGTACAGATTCCCTGGACCAACCCCTGTGTTACCTGAGTGATTGGAGTGTGAAGAGGAGCGTGAGGAGTGGACGGAGTGTGTGTGTGACTTTCGGCGTCTTTCCCGTTCGTGTGTGGACCCCCGGAGCCCAGCTTTCCCCTCACCTTTGTAAATAATCACCTGGTGTATCGTAATAAAGACTCTTGTGCTTTCAAGACCTAGAGCCTGTGCGTGAGTCCGTTCAGTCCCGCTGTGACAGTCTGGGCTTCTCTGCTTAGGCTACGTTCACACTGCAGGCAAAAGCGCATCAAATCCGACTGTTTTGACCCTATGCGACCCATATCCGATCATGGTATGACAGTGTGAACGGCACAAATCCGATATTTTCAAATCCGATCCGTGTCACTTTCGTATGTGGTACTGAATCCGATACATATCTGATGTTTAAGAAAGCGACTGTTGTTTGAATGGTCATGTTGCATTAAATCCGTCTTTTACGTTACTGACACAAAACAGACGCCAATTATCAGCGCCGGACAAGCGCCTGAGAAGACATGGTAAATGGCCTGCATTTGTATAGCGCTTTACTCAGTCCCTAAGGACCTCAAAGCGCTTTACACTACATTCAGTCATTCACCCATTCACACACTGGCAATGGCAAGCTACATTGTAGTCACAGCTGCCCTGGGGCGCACTGTGCTGCTGGACACTGGCGCCACCGGGCCCTCTGACCACCACCAGTAGGCAAACATGGGGTTAGTATCTTGCCCAAGGATATTTGGCATGCAGCCAGGAGGCAGCCTGGGATCGAACCACCGATCGAACCACCGACCTTCTGATTAGTGGCTGACCTGCTCTGCCACTTGAGCTACAGCCACCCCATCGTGAATGCTTCCTGGCCATCCAGTGAAACTGTTTGGAAGACAACGTTGGAGAAACGTGAACATTTTATTTGTACTGTATAATCTGCAGATTCTGACAGAAATCTGCAACTATCCTTTGAAGCACCGCTCCTCTCTAAAACAGCAATAAGGATAATTATTAGGCCATATGTAAATAACAAAATAACTTAAAGCAAAATTGGGAAACGTAAAGTCCGAAACAAGTCTTTATATTAAGGGCCATCAGTCAAACAATACTGTTTGGTCTGGGTCTAAACAGAGGGCGTTGTGTGTGACGTCTTCTTTTGCGCACGTGGGCCGCTTTGAGTGTTCACACTAGAGCGTGTTTGCTGTCACATTTTATTTGTAGTGTGAACAAGCAGACAAAAAAATCGGATTTGATAAAAAAAAAATCAGAATTGAGCATTAAGACCTGCAGTGTGAACGTAGCCTTAGACTGCTGCCCATGTGACCTGAACACAGATAAGTGGTGAAAGAAGGATGGATTGAATGAACCATATGGTGTCTTATGGCTAGCAACATGATGGGGAAATTGGTGCCAAAGCTTTTATTCATGAGTCACTGTGTTAAAAAATCTTATTCATTGCATGACAATCCCATTTTTAATTAATGTTAATGACAAACAAAGGTAGGCAGATGGTGTTATGAATTTTAATTTGGTTTTTCTCCGCACAGGGTGTTTAGTTGGTTCAAAGACTTGCGTGAACTGTACAGTGCTTTGGGTTGTTTATTGTGTACATTTCTAAGACTAGATGACATGAAAAGGAATATTAATCTACACATAGCAACATAGGAAAGTGGCATGTAGAGAAATTTAACAACAAGGTGCAAATCTAGAAGACTGTACCTTACACATGGGTCACAAGGCCACAGCTCTTTTGCCCTTACATGACATCTCAGATTGTGAGACACTGCAGCAATAATGGGGCCACAGCCTCTGAAAAGGTTTCACTGGTTATAAATTAAAGATGCAAATACAAACACAGCCAGCTGGCCCAAAGTGATCACAGCACACTGGTCACCGAGACCCCCGAGTGGCTGCCCCCTCCTCCCGCGCCAATGCGGGAAGGAATCAGAGCTGTGTCAGCACAATGACGAAGAGGACAGAAAGTAAGAGGGTCACGTGTTGCGACGTCACATAGTGTCTGTCACAGAGCGCCTGTCTAACGCTGGATGACAAAAGCAGCTTAGTGATATTAAAACCTTGAGTGTATAAAGGAACCGGCAGCAGATTTCTGTTTTAAAAATACATCGTTGAGGGAGTCACGAATTAAGACTCAGCAAAACAGAAGCCTTTCTTCTAACAAACTGCGAGAGCACTCATGATAAGCCAAGGATGACTCAAGCTGTCACGAAGTGCTTCTTTTCTTTTACCCCCACCCACACAAGCCACTTAAGAGTATAAATTTAGGATCAAGGTGGATGCAGTTTTGTCTTGACACAGAGACATCTGTCCAAAAGTCTCAAAGACTTAAGATGATATTTATTACTTTTCTGAGATGTTTTTGTAACCAAGTGTCTATCTATCTAAGGCAACATTAAAGACTGACTGAGCTTTCATTTTTATTTACCACTTTTATTTATCAAAAGACTAAAATCTGAATGGCAGTGTTCAACAGGTTACAGTTACTATGATATGTGATGAAATTTGTATCTCCTCTGGTGGTTACAAGTCATTCGGTTCCAAACTAGCTGTTAATACAAAGTATACTTAAATTTAATTGTGTAATGTACACAATTCAAGACTTTCACATTTCTATTGTCCACAACAAATGATGAAAATGTTAATAAATAACACGGGAATACTTTCAATAAAATATTAGAATGTTTTCTTCAGTAATCAAATCACAGGTGTCTACACATCCATAGTTAATACAGGATAAACTAGGACTATTAATTGCCCATATGGCAGACTTATAATTTTGACAGTATGAGAACATTTAAACTAATGACAGTGGCAGACTGTGAAAACCCCGAGCATATGTAATAAAAAAAAAAGAAATCCAACAAGATTTTGGAAAAAAGATTAATTGGATTTTTAGAGAAATACAAGGTTCTGATGATAATTATAATTATTCATATTTTGGTCATTTTTTACCGTTATTTAAAGTTTTTATTTCATTCCCAAGATGAAAATAATTATATTCACTTTTGACTGAAAGCTTCAGCTGATTATACCTGCTCTTTTTAAATAGCACAATCTAAATGGCGCCATTTTTAGCCAAATCAACCACCAAAGAAAAAAACATATTTAAGAAACATATAAAGAAATCAGACATTAAAGACAAAAATGAACAATGACAGTCACATCTTTGTTTTATAGTACTGTTGTTTGCTATGTACATCGCAAAAAGGTGCTAAACAATCTGACCTCTTTCAAGAAGGTATCTTTTATATTTGCTTTTAGATTTTTGTTCATTTCTATGTATATTTCTTCTTTTATATTTTATATGACATTTCAACATAATTTATGGTCAATTATCAAACAAAAAAAATCAGTTTTATACACTGTTTCTCTTTAAATAAGTCTTATTTGAACTTTCAATTTCTTATCCACTGTTTTCAGCACCTGTTCTAGACTTTTCCAAAAGCAAGATAAATTTATCTCGTCAATGAATAAAGTCAATTTTAATATTTGCTTTGTGGATATAATTTATATGAATGGTTTGGGGTCCAGTTCAGAACCTTGTGAAACCCCACAAATTATTATTTAGTATCTGCCAATATTATGTATCTCTAGCTTTTTTAATAAATAATTTGTGATCTTTAGTGTCATCACTAAACATCGTCACAATACTTTTTTTTCTGTCTGTTGCAAAAGACAAATCCTCTACAACTTGTATCACTGCCATTTAGCTTGACCCAGTTACTTATGTAACCTACAGGACAGGTGCAGTTATAAAGCCCTCAGTGGCTTCTTATCAACAAACAGCAGTAACTACATTTGTGTTGTATAGACAATAATTATATAAGTATGACTTGTTTGTGCTCCCCTTTTTTCCTGGCCTTGGCTTTAATTCAATTTCACTTAGAAAAGCATGACTACAGCACAGAGTGTCAGATGACTTCCAAGTTCCCCTTACAAAATTTCACCACCTGCCGGCTCTTGTGAAAGTGTAAAGTTGTGGGCCTAACACGAAGACCGCTGCAGTTTAGCAGTGTCATGGTGCACACCTGCAGGCAGTAGCACTTTCTCTCACACGCTCTTTGTCTTTCTCTCTTTCACTCTCACACACACACATGCAAACAATAATCATGCCAGAAAGCAGCTCTTTTTGTTCACATTGCAAAGAGATAGAGGAACACACACACACATAACTACACAAATACACACAACAAACAAACAGGTTTATCTGAGGAATATTCAGTTTTATTACATGCTTCATTTTCATTTCCCTCAGATTCCCTCAGAAAGCACAATTTTTTTCATTATCAGTTCGGTAGCTGATTTAGAATAATAACTTGCCACCACACTGGTTGCTAAATGTGGCTCCATGTGTTAAAATTTTCCTTAAATGTAATAAAGCTAATGACTTCAGCATCACTTCCATTGCTTGATAGCTGAACCATAAAGAGGTGGAAATAAAGAGAGCTGAGAAGATGTGTTGCAACAAAGACTTGTTCTAATGGTGTATAAAAGTTTTGTGTCTTGCAGCTTTTCGACAGGGTTGTCTCCAAATGTCTTCCCATGAAATATGAATGGCAAAGCGGCATTGCATGATAGCACGTTTAGGATCAACGGTAGGTTTTAACATAGTAAATTTACTCAAGTACAGTTTTAATGTACTATATTCAAATGGATTACAACTTACCCAGCAGTAGGTTGTAATTAAAATCATCTTTAGGTACAACATTAGAGTGATTTATGCAGTAATTATTCATTAATTATGATCCAGTAATGTAATGTATGAGTCTGCAGGGGGATTCTGTGTAATGAGTACTATTTTAGGTACTTAATTAATTAGGTAGGATTATTTTCTTAAATAAAAAGTTTAACTCCTTCACCATTCAGTGCCACATACATGCCTAACTGAAAAGGAGTTGCTGTACTTCCACCTCTACGTGGCATATTTTACATTACCAAACAAAAGCAAATGTTAAAAACTCACATCATTGTCCAGTACGTTTATCCTTTCACCAAGTAACAGGACACCAACCCTTTTCTCTTTTTCACTCGTCTCTGCAGTTTTTCTCCAAACTGCTTTGATCCTTTGAGCTTCAAGGTTCACACTGGCTGCTGGTTTGATGATGATGAGATGATGATGATGAGATAGCCTTTATTTGTCAGTTGCAGGTCTTTTGCCCACAACCGTTTAAGGCTGGCTCTGAGCTCTGATAGCTCAGGGATAGCTCAGTAGGTAGAGTGGTTGCCCCATGATCGGAAGGTCGGGGGTTCGATTCCCCTTAACAGCTACCCTGAGGTACCCCTGAGCAAGGTACCGTCCCTACACACTGCTCCCCGGGCGCCCAATGGCTGCCCACTGCTTCACTGAGTGAATGGGTTAAATGCAGAGAGCAATTTCCCCACGGGGCTCAATAAAGTACAATAATGTACACACTTTCTTCTTCTTAGGTTTAGCTACATTACCTTTGTTAGCTTCTCTAAAGTGCCCATGCCCAGCTTGGTGACTTAATGGTGATGTACGTATCTGATCAGATTTGTTTTTTATTGTTGAACATTTTTTCTTCCCTGTGGCTTACTTTAGCAAAAATATGTGAGGACATACTGTATGTAAATGAACAGACATATGGTAGGTTGACTTGCTGGTTATTGGTCAGAGCTAAGAAGACTGGAAATTGGTTAATTCCAGTTCCTGGCTGGTCAATTAGTGCATTTCTACTGGTAACATCAGTCTGGCTTTTTTCCAGTTTCACACACCTAAAAAGGACCAAAAAAACCCTCTTTATTGATCAACCAATCACAGAAGAGATGGATAAAACAGTGGAGTCTGACAGTAGACAATGTCCAGACTTGGACATAATCATGCTCATATTGTCTTATTCATGCATTCTGACTTTCCACAAATTTCTGTTTAGTTGTACCGGATAATCAAAATTCCTTTTTTTTTTCCTTTAAAAAAAAAGGGGGGGGGGACTTTAACAAAATCCAATTTCTACCTGATATTAAAAAGTATAACCACTTCCATTCAAAATACCAACTTGCAACATACAATCTCAAGAAATACTTGAGATTGTCATTTTCGTCCCTTTTCTTTAACCAAATTCAGCTCCTATTTGCAACTATCATTGCATTCATTCAGGATACCTGCTACAAGTGTGGGTGGCTGTGTGTAAACATTAAATAAACCCATGCATTGCAAAACAAAGCACTTGTAAATCATAATGGCAGCCATTATTATTGTGGGCACCATCAGAGGAAAACAAATGCCCCAGAGACGATGATTAACCAGAGACTTTTAGAGGTAATCTGTGCCCCCCAAAAATAGCACTAATGGAGTTTTTTTTTTAATGACACTAAAAGGATTTGCATATCACTTTTATAAAGCTTTGTTGTTTCTAAGTGTAAAACTTTTACTACGATGGGTGCAGGCCAGTGCAGAAGTAGCATGGGAAGCAAAGGTTGATCTGCAAACAAAACAAAAAAGAAGAAATGAAAAGAAAAAAAAGATGGTTAAGTTTTCTCTATATGGCAATGCATATCATCTGAGGACACAACTTTAACAAGTCACAATAACTGCACCCATAACTATCCAGAAGTAGATAACACATTTACCAAATTTTCTTCAAACTGGTTTTATGCATCTAGGCTATTATGAGCACAACTGGTAGAAATTTGAATTAAATATATAACATAGTTTACACACACACACAAATATGTGCATACCCACATTTTTAAAGTCTTATTTTGCTTTTCAATTTAAGCATTCTGGCAATGACCAGCTTGGTTTTTTGTAATCAATGTCACCAATGAGTGGTGAATCTGTCTGATGTCAAGTGTACTATTTTTCACTGGTAGTGCATTATTAAACAAAGTTAATCTGCTGCCAGTTAATACAATACAGAAGTAAGTCTTTAATTATGTGAGTGGCGTTTTAGCTTTAGGCTTGTGCTGTCACATAAGAAGCTTTGAGTGTTTTTTTCTGAAAAAAGCCCATGATTTTAACGCTATACTGTTCATATACATTACTCGTGTCCTATAAATCTGACATATGACATCAGCATTCACAGTGTTCCATTAATTGACAGTTGACTGGTTGGTTGATCGTATTTAGCAACACCACTTTCCTGTTAGTGTTGCTGTTTTCTGGAGGAAATTCAATTTCAAACCATTGCATATTTTGCTAAATGTGTTTAGAGACTTGACTAAAGTATAATGAATCACATTGTACTTGTGTCTAATAAGCTTGCAAACCCAAGGGTGTTCTAGTCCAACTGAAGTGCTTTAAAAAAAAAAGTGAACTCCTGCAACCCCCTGAAAGTAAATTGTGTTTCTTTCATTTTCTCACTTGAGAGTACAATAAAAAAAATTGAATGTGACTATCAGACATATGTACTCTAGCCACATTTATAGAAATTAGTTGAGAAAAACTTGTTTATGACACTTGGGTGATTTTACTACTTAATCACAGGTCATGACGGTAGGTTTCCTGATTGAGATTTATTGAAGCATATTAAGTCAAGTGTGTTCACATTTAGATAATAGTCCAGGCTAAGAGTGCTGCTCATGTAAACGTCTACCGGGCATTGGCAGGGGTAAACCAGCTGAACTCAAGGTCTAACCATTGGAATCAAGCTGAAAAGGTCATTGGTTTGATACCCAAATACCAATGGGAGGCTCTCAGCTGGAGCTGGAGAGCCAGGAGGTTTGGAGTGCGGGCTGCTGATGTGCACTTGAAGTGAAGCATTTAACCCACGGGTGCTGTGCTGGAGTTGACCCTGCCCTTAAATGGCCATGTGCACATGAATACATTCAGAGGATTTAAATTTCTGCATGTGTGTGTGTGAGCTTACTTGTAATATCATTAAATTACAGAGGGAAATAACCCCGCACGATTTGTCAAATTGTAGAGACCAAACAGTCTCTGCTAAATACAGTACAAATACCATATGCACTATAAATTACAGCACACTCTCCACTCAGGTCATTACTGCATAATCCTTATTATGTAATAATAAAATGTAATCTTTATTTAACCAACTCAAAGCATCTATGACAGCTTTGGCTTTCAGCTGCAGAGAGGAAGGAAGAACAAACAAACACAGATTCCCCTCTGGGAGCCGCCCATTACCACGACAGCCTTGCACAGAGCAGCTCCACTGGGGTAGCTCAGGGGTTGCGCATCAATCTTAAGCAGTACTTGTTTACTACTCCCACCATCCAATGCAGATTCTCTCTGCTGGTCTGAACTTCCTTAAGGTCAAGACTGAGCTATAGCACTTGTAATGGTCCACAGAGAAGGAGGTACACCCAGAAGCTGAGTAAAATTCAAAACTTTAATCCAAGACTTTTTTTTCATGCAGAGGTCATGCACACTGGTCAGTCAGCGAAAGTGAAGCATGGAGGCAAGGGGCAGGTGTATGGTGAATTCCATGAGGTAAAAAGGTCATGCATGAGGAAAAAACTAGAAAACCATACTGATAAGCCTGACTACGAGTTCAGACAATCTATGAGTAGGAATAGGAAAAGATCTTTCATATGGAGCCAATCTGATAATATATCTATATCTGTGTATCTACTGAGGAGATTGGCTGAATAGAATACTGGTGATACTATCCTACCCTTACTGGCCACTTGCTGGTACCACGTTGGACCTGCTTTTGTCTTCTGAAATGCCTTAATTGTTCATGGAACAGATTAGACAAGATTCCCCAAAGAGTTTGGTCCATATACATATGATAATCTCACAAAGTTGCTGCAGAGATGACAGCTGAGATCTGGTGGCTGTAGAGGGCATGCGGGTACACTGAACTCTGTGTCATGTTCAAGAAAAAAAGAGTTGATGAAGTTTTGTAACATGGTGCGTTATCTCCAAAAGTTGATTCTGTTCATCTGGACGTAGAGTTTTGCTGAGGAAACATTTCGTCACTCATCCAAGTGACTTCTTCAGTCTCAGCTGACTGCAGGTTTCCCCAATCTTATAAACGTTATCCTGCTGCATAGTTGCCACACTTACATGTTTCAGATCAACCAATACATTTTTAAATTAAACAAAGATAACCCAAGAAAATACAAAATGCAGTGTTTAAATCTGAAAATAGTCCGCTGTAGTCTGTTAAGTTCACGAAGCTGAGCTTAACTGAATGAACCAAACCCCAGCCTGATTACTGCCAGATCAGTTGAATCAAGAAATCGCTTAAATAGAATGCTTTTTCATAGCACTGTATTCAGAGGTTATTAAACTAAATGTAATGTAAGTAAATGTAAATGTAAGTCTTTGAAGCCTCAGAACTGACAAACAAGTACATAATGTGAGATGTATACTAGAAATCACTACATGCAATGAGGGGAATGCTTAAAAAAACTGTGGGGTCAACATTATCCAGAGGGAGTCCTGAAGTATAGCAATCAGATGAGAGACATGGCAGCGACTGCCTGCTTAAATTAGCAAAAGCAAACAGAAGAAAAAGCGAGATCTCGGAGATATTATCCAGTAAACACAATTTTTTTTAAAGTTTTGCTTTAGCACATTTTTCTTTTCTTCTGTAACCTCATGAGTCATTACCAATTCACAGTCATGACAGCAGCAGCTTTCATAAAGATGTTATTTCAGTCAAAACACATTCCCATAATGCGACATCACTACTGAAGTCTCATCTGTGAGACGCTGAGGCCTTGTTTTAAGCTTTAATGAGTTACTGACGGCAGTTTGGGCTTAGACTTGCGTTGTTGTCTGTGCGGCAGATTGATTATTGTCAAACCAGCTACAAATCAAATCAAACTGAAAAGGTTAATTGTTAGCCTTAATTTAAAGGGACAGAGAAAGAAACATAACCAACCAATCTCTCAGCCTCCAAAACTTGTTTTTGTGATTCAGCTGCTTGTTAAAGGTAAAATTAGGAGTTACAATTGAAAAGGTTGTTAATGGTGTTGGTGCCTTGGCTGATCAGAGTCTTAAAGCAAAAGTGGGAAATCGATTGGCGAGAACCTTCTCATCAGTGGAAACCATGCAGAGGCACAGCAGGTTAGCTGATGCACATCTCACCCAAAGAGCAAGATGAAATAAAGGTGCGAAGGAGCAAAATTAGACAGACACAAAAGAGCATGCATTACGAATCAGTTATAACAAGTCCAGCAATAGGAGGATATGCACTAAAAGGCTAAGACTGGTCTTTTTTGCTGAATATAGTCTTCTCTTGGGTGTGGAAAGAAAGAAAGACTGTGAGGATCAGTTTTTAGGCTTTCCTGGATTTTTCTAGTTGCTTCAGTTCAACACAAACCTTTTCTTGGCTCAAGCAAGAATTCCAGGACTTTCGCATCAACCCCATGTTGTGTGTCAGTGATATAGCATTTAAGCTAGCCAAGGAATTCTCCTACTTAATTTTCCTATTCTGATCAGGAAATTGGTAAATGAAAATTAGCTTTAAAGAAATCTCAGTCTCACTCAATTCGACAACTGAGAGAATGTTAGGGTATTCAGTGGTACAGCCCTCCTTATAGTCAAGATCTGTAGTCAACATAGTCTAGAAAATAAACTAAACTGCTATAATCGTGGCCTGTACTGAAAACAAGATGCATCATAGCCAATCTGTTTTTTGGGGTCAAGGATTGATACTTGTTTGGACATTTCTGTTTTGGCAGATGTCTAATCAGATTAAATTAACTATGATCACATACTGATTAGGCTATTGTTGGAAACTAATAGCTGTTGATAGGATCATATTTTCTTCCATTATTCAGTTCAGGCTCAGTGTTGAGGGGCTTTGTAACCCACTTCCAGCTAAGGCTCGTTGATTTAGAGCAGCTCCTACTGTGTAGCACCATCTACACGAAAGGAATAAGTGCATAGGGAAAAGGAATAGGTACCAGTTTGGAATGTGGCCGTAAAACGGACTTCAATTAAAAGGCAGAGGAGAAATTATAATAAACTGTCCAGTTTTCTGTGGAAAAACACAAAGACCATAAATGAAATGGGGGGGGAAAATATCAACTCATAGAGAAAAGTGTTACCTAATCGCAATTAATGCCAGTGGTTTGGGTGGTCAACTAACACCTGATGTAAATCCTAGGTAGTCATTTATTTCCATCTGGATAATAACTGGTAGTGTCCAGCTTGAAAAGAAAATACTAATAGCTTGTGTCTAACTAACAACCAGTCAACCTATTCTATGTTCTTAAAACTCTTCTATATGGAATTTTAAGCTCTACTGCCATAACATATTATAAATGAAAGGTGAAGTCCTTCATATGTGCTATTGTAGGTGCTCTATAGCAGTGATAACTCATTTGCCTATATGTAGCTCACCTAATGGTCACTTGAAGTTGACTTCAAAAGGAAGTGAATGGCTTCATTTTTATAGAATTATCTGATGAGCAAGATATTTTTGCTTCATTTTTAGTGAGAGAAATTATTTTATTAGTCTGTTACTTAGTATCAATTATAATCTATCTGATAGTGAATGAAGCATTACCTCATACCTCCATCTCATTCAAATTTGGTCACTTCTGGCTTCAAAGGCCCTCATGTCCCAGAGGCCTGGTTCATCTTTTATATACAATCTATGAGTTTGATTATTCTATCATTAGTTGATGTGATATAGCAGTACCATAGGATTTACAAATACTTCAAATCCATCATTTTAGTTTAAAAAAATAATATTAACATGAGGCAGGATGTCCTTGTGAAGAAAAATATAACTTGTGAAAGAAAGAAAGATCTTTGACCTTTTTTCTATCATTTGTGTTTGAAGGCAAACAATGTCCCGTTTTCATTAACAGCCCTGAATTAAAAATTGATTGATACTTAGCTGCACATTCACAGCTTCTTACGGGACTCCATGTGATTGGTGACTTTTGTTATGGTAGACCATGCTAAATCAGGATACTGTCATGGTCTGGGCGAGCCTGAGTAACTTTCCACAGCATCAGCTCTCCTCCTCTGGGTGGAGCCCTTCCTGCCCCTCCCCGTTCCTCAGCTGCAGGCAATTATTCTGGCAGTATTTAGGAGCAGCGCACACAATGAGTCTTCGCCAGATCGTCTGCTAACCTCAGTTAGTTCACAGCCTCATGTTCCTGTGTATTTATCAGTGTGCATTACTTACCTCTCTCTTCCTGTCTCCTACTCAGTACCTGGACTCGTCATTCCAAACCCTGCCATAGCCTTGCTTCTGGATTCTGGTCAGCTGCTGCTTAATCCTTTTCAGACAAACGGCCATTCTCACCTGCCTGCCTCCCTGCACACCTGTATTGGACTCAGCACTCACCTGGACCTCGCCTCCACCTCCAGCTAATATCCACCTGCAAACACGTAAGCCATCCCAGCTTGTCAAATGGGGAAACACTCACAACTCCTTGGACTGTTCTGATTTTCCTCTCCTACGTTTCAGTGCCCTGGTCTGCCACAGTTTCCACAGCCCCACTCCAGTCTCAGCAGTTTAGTGACCTGACTGTTCCATGCTCGCCCTAGCCCCGCACCTCACAGACACCACGCTTTTGCACAAAGCTTAATCTTGTTTTTTGTCTTGAATATTTATGTTAGGAACACTTGTAAATAAAAGTTTTTGTTTTTGCAAATCACTTCGAGCTTCCGGTCTTTGGTTCTGCGCCTGAGTCCATTCCACGCCACGGGCCTCTGAGCCCTAACAGATATTGGGCAATGATATATATATATATATATATATATATATATATATATATATATATATATATATATATATATATATATATATATATATATATATCCCACTGCTGTTCTGCATAGGCCTGAACCCCCTCAGTGAGATCATTAACAAGGCTGGCTACGGATACCGACTACGGAACGGAGCAGTTGTCAGCCACCTCCTGTACATGGATGACATCAAGCTGTATGCCAAGAGTGAACGAGACATCGATTCACTGATCCACACTACCAGGCTATACAGCAATGACATTGGAATGTCGTTCGGACTGGAGAAGTGTAGTCGGATGGTAACAAAGAGAGGGAAGGTAGTCAGAACTGAGGGGATCGAGCTACCAGAAGGCAACATTGCAGACATAGAGGACAGTTACAAGTACCTGGGGATCCCACAGGCGAATGGGAACCATGAAGAGGCCGCTAGAAAAGCTGCAACCACCAAGTACCTGCAGAGGGTCAGGCAAGTCCTGAGGAGTCAGCTGAATGGTAAGAACAAGATCCGGGCCATCAACACGTACGCCCTGCCCATGATCAGGTACCCTGCTGGGGTAATAGGCTGGCCAAAGGAGGAGATAGAAGCCACTGACATAAAGACAAGAAAGCTCCTTACCATGCATGGAGGGTTTCACCCCAAGTCCAGCACCCTGAGGCTGTACGCTAAGCGGAAGGAAGGGGGCCGGGGACTGGTGAGTGTCAGCACCACAGTCCAGGATGAGACAACGAACATCCAAGAATACATTGGGAAGATGGCCCCAACTGACCGAGTGCTCAGTGAATACCTCAGGCAGCAGAAACCCAAGAAAGAGGAGGGAGACGAGGAACCATCATGGAAGGACAGGCCCCTGCACGGTATGTACCACCGGCAGATAGAGGAGGTGGCTGATATCCAGAAATCCTACCAGTGGCTGGACAAAGCTGGACTGAAAGACAGCACAGAGGCACTAATCATGGCAGCACAAGAACAAGCTCTGAGCACAAGATCCATAGATGCTGGGGTCTATCACACCAGGCAAGACCCCAGGTGCAGGCTGTGTAAAGATGCCCCAGAGACAATCCAGCACATAACAGCAGGGTGCAAGATGCTAGCAGGCAAGGCATACATGGAACGCCATAACCAAGTGGCCGGCATAGTGTACAGGAACATCTGTGCCGAGTACAACCTGGAAGTCCCAAGGTCAAAATGGGAGATGCCCCCAAGGGTGGTGGAGAATGACCGAGCTAAGATCCTGTGGGACTTCCAGATACAGACGGACAAAATGGTGGTGGCTAACCAACCGGACATAGTGGTGGTAGACAAACAGAAGAAGACGGCCGTAGTGATCGATGTAGCGGTTCCGAATGACAGCAATATCAGGAAGAAGGAACACGAGAAGCTGGAGAAATACCAAGGGCTCAGAGAAGAGCTCGAGAGGATGTGGAGGGTGAAGGTAACGGTGGTCCCCGTGGTAATCGGAGCACTAGGTGCGGTGACTCCCAAGCTAGGCGAGTGGCTCCAGCAGATCCCGGGAATAACATCGGAGATCTCTGTCCAGAAGAGCGCAGTCCTGGGAACAGCTAAGATACTGCGCAGGACCCTCAAGCTCCCAGGCCTCTGGTAGAGGACCCGAGCTTGAAGGATAAACCGCCCGCAGGGGCGTGCTGGGTGTTTTTTTTTTTTTTATATATATATATATATGTGTGTGTGTGTATATATTACACACAATACCTGTAAACCATTACCATATTTGTACTGTAATTGTGAGAATATAACACAGAGTACTGGTGACCTCTGACCACCACCAGTGGTCAGAGGGCCCGGTGGCACCAGTGTCCGGCAGCCTCGCCTCTGTCAGTGCGCCCCAGGGCGGCTGTGGCTACACTGTAGCTTGCCATCACCAGTGTGTGAATGGGTGGATGATTGTCTATAGTGTAAAGCGCTTTGGGGTCCTTAGGACCAAGTAAAGCGCTATACAAATACAGGCCATTTACCATTTATTTGAAACAATCCTTGAAGAAGGTTTTGCTCACTGTACATTCACCAGTTCACAGAGCCCTAAGAATAAGTCCATTGTGCACTGTTTCTCAGAACTGTTTCTTCGTGCTGTTCTGTTTGTCAGGGTGACTCGAAAGCTGTGTGGAATGTCCTTGATACCCAGGTTGTTATGTATTGCTCTCCTTTCTCTGTGCCCACACTCCCACTCCTTATCTTGACTCTCAAACCACCAACTGCAGAGTCAGGGGGTGCATTCAGTTCCACATTAGCACATTGTCTTCCTTTGATGTCTTCCCTCGAGTGAGCCCCCTAGTGATGAAATTTGTTACATCCAAGAAGTGAGTGGCTCAGTTCTCCAGAGAGGGATCATCTCAAGTTCACTTTGAGTGACCTTCACGTAAAGTAAGTATTGATTAGGAGGTAAACATCACCTAAAATAAACAAATAAATAAAAGATGTTTCGGGCTGTTTTTTCTTCAGCTTAAACCCTTTCACACTGCAGCACTGCTACTGAACCGATAATGAAAGCAGAACAACTTGAACTTTATATTTAAAGCCGCCCTGTGGGGTTTTCCTTGTAAACAAAGTTGTGTTTACATTCAGTGTTACACACTAAAGAGCCTCATGTGTGTCCTTGAGGCCTGACAAATGTGCTGAATGTGTTTCCTTCATCATGAAACACTTCTAGAGCCATTTTCCACCAAATATATATTTTAATATCGTGGACACGTTACTGAGACGCTTCTCACCTTACAAAAATACTCCACCAATAATAATTCACCAAAAGGTCTGTTGCAAATTCTCAGCAAAGGAGACACATATAAAAAAAGTACAAGTTTTAAAAATAATGCTTTGTTCAGTTACTTCTGAGCTCCCGAAAATGGGGAACAATGTATAAAAATACTGGTTACCCTCAGCCTCCTGGCAGAAGAATCTTTATGCGATGTGTTAGCGTTCTCAGCATTCTGGTTTTTGTCTTTGTGTTCCATGGTTGCTCTGTCTCTCCTGTCAGCTGTCTCCCCATGTCAAATCCGTGTCTACGTGTTGTGTTTTCTGTTTTACTTTGTTAGTCTGTGTCTCATGTCAGTGTGTCTAGTTTGGCTTCCTCTGGTCTTGCTGTGTTTGATTACTCCTAGATGGTCTCTTCTCCTGTATCCCATTCCCTCGTTATCCCTCAGTGTATTTTAGCCCTGTGTTTCTCTCAGTCAGTGTTGTGTCGTCCCCTCATGCTGTGCTCCTCGGCTCTCGTCTCCAGGTTTCTTAGTGTTTAGTATTAGTTTCTAGTTTAGTTTTGGTTTTTGCAAGTTTATGGTTTATGAAGTTTTTTCTGCTACTGCAGTAAAAGCAGTCTCTTTGAGTTTACTCTTCCGTCTGAGTGTCCTGCATTTTGGATCCTGCGTGCCACAGCCGATTCATGACAGCAATGATGTGTACCTCAGCAATTACTGAGTAAAGACACCTATGACATGGTTAAAAAAAATCCCACTTGACCTCCTTCGTGTGCAATTGCATTAACAACATTTTCAGTAAATGTGACCTCTGACCTTAAAACATCGAGTTTAAAGTTTCTGAGATTCAAACTAGTCCATGATTTGTAGCAGCTTGTATGGTATTCGAAAGTCTTAGGCTGGCTCGTTCTTGAGTTATCATTTTCACAAAGTGAGTGTCAACACCACCTTTTACCCACCCAGGCTCACTCCCAGTGGTTTGATGACAATACCCCATCAGTATTTCAGTACAGAGGGCTAAAAATGGCTGTACTTCCTAAACAGTTAATGCAATATTTTAATGAAACCCCTTCAATTAAAACTGAAAGTCTGCACTTCAATCACATTTTGACTGTAAAAAAAAGTAGTATGCCTATGCAAATACTTATGGACACAACCACATTAGCAAAACAAGCATTATAGCAATAATCTTTGTGTCTTTGTTTCTGAATAAACACAAAGATGATCCATACGATACTTGTAAGTTAACCTATTTAATCAGCTTGCTAGCAACCTGTTTGGGGGTAGGGCTCATATTTGCCACTTTATGTACACCTATGCTTGTTTAGTATATGGCCAACCATAACCCTAGCCCTAAGTGCTTTTCTGTTAACTTGGTGGACGTCAGGTTAAATACCAAATTATAGCCACTGGTGTCCAGTTTTCCCCAGAGAGTAAAAGTAGAATCTGGCATGTGTAACCTTTACCTTTATGTTCATATTTTCAGCAAGAATTTTAGAATTGTTAGGAAATAAAAATCAAGAAATCAAGTTTATGAGAAATCAAATTGTACTTTCTCAGCATCAGTCTGAGATTTGTTTCTTTAGCATTGATTAACCCTCTATGGGAACCTGGGGCAAAACTGTCTCTCCCACTCTGATAAATAATACATGCCCAGTGTTCAGTTTTGTTTCACTTCATTTTGTTAAAAAGACAAATTCATTTAGGAATATGACTTCAGCTAAAGGTGTAATGAAGTGCATTGCTAAAAGATTAGATTTTAACCCAGGGCGTCAACATTATGTAATATTGGCGTGTCCCCTTGAGCCAACCCTTAATTTTTATGCATATTGTACATTAATTGTGCATATAGGGACTTTCCAGTTAAATATATTACTACAAGCTGTCTTGTGCAGAACTTGAAGCCTTTGTAGCCTGTGAGGGTCTGTGGCCACAGGGCAGCAGCCTTCTTTGCTGGGAATTTAATTCAGGTTTGAGGTGGAACAGCATTCCAGCACCTTCACTTAAGGACTAATTAAATCTGAGAGGCTGTTTAATATTAATCAAGTTAATTTCTCATGTGTCGCTGTGTGTCATTTCTGTTTTTTCCTATATCTAAATATTTGAAAAACAAATTAGTAGTAGTAAAAATAATAATAATAATAATAATAATAATAACAATAATAATAATAAAAAATAATAATACGTGCCTGAAGTTGGAAAGCAGTATTGGTAACTAATGTAGCATCTGCTTACAGATTGTTGAATTCAGTTCAATCCCTATACAGATTCAACTCAGTCAATTTTTATTTATATTGCACCAAATCACAATAGTCGCCTCATAGTGCGATATATTGTAAGGTTAAGACCATACATATTACAGAGAAAACCCAACAATCAGATGACCCAGCCATATAAGCAAGGGCTTGGTGACAGCAGGAATGAAAAACTCCCTTTTAACAGGAAGAAACCTCTGGAAGAACCAGGCTCAGGTAGGTGCAGTTATGTGCTGTGGTCGGTTGGGGGTGAGGGAAAGGCGACAACACAAAAGACACACTGTGGAAGAGAGCCAGAGTGTAAAATAAATTGCTAATAATTAAATGCAATAATGGTGAGCAAAGAAGAAAATCTCATTGCATCATGGGAAGCATCCAGCAGCCTAGGCCTATTGCAGGGTAGCTAAGTGAGGGTTCAGGGTCACCTGATTCAACCCTAAATATAAACTTTATCAAAAGTTTTAAGCCTGAGTTTTTGTTTTGTTTTTTAAAGAAAAGACCCAGATCTATCATTTCTACAAAATTCATGGACACTAGCTTAAGTCAACACAATGAGCATTTCATTTCATGAGCAAATTTTAGTAAGGGTGTTTATTGTGTTTATTGGGCTTTCCCCAAAGCACAATACAATGCAGCTATTCAAGCTGCACCTGACTGGACAAAATCCTTGTGGTCTGGATTCTGGATCACAAAGCAAAGCAAACATGATTGCTTTTCGATATATTGTTAAAACAGACTTTTGAAAAACAGTAGAGACAAGAAACAAAGCATTTTTATTACTAAATCAATCTTAATTTTAAGACTGAAAATGAGCAGTTGCAACGATTTTAAAAAAATTACCCAGGTGCTACCCAGATACCTTTATTTGCATAGTAGCATTGATTTGTCAAGGACCCCCTATAATGCATTGACTCTGTAAAACGTGAAATATTTAATATTTAATACATAGCAAAAAAAAAACTAAACCAATGCCATCTACTCGTTTTGTACTATAAACCAATCTTCCTCAAGTGCCATAAGTGAGCAGGTCAAGTGTAGAGCAGAAACTGCCAGTGATGGTGTTTTTGAAGGTATTTGTGTCAAAATGCAATGCAAATAAATCTAATTGTTTCTTTTGAAAAGTTATAAGATACAACTCCAAAACAGGATGTGGCAGACAAATGAAACCACACTTATGAATTCTCTGCGGTTCCTATTATATTCTGGCTTCTGAAATTCTATCAGCATGACAACTGTGTCTCAAAAGTGCAGTACAATCAAAAGAATGTAAAAGCGAGAGACGGGAAGAAAAGTAAGGCAGGAAGAGGAATGGAAAGAGTCACAGAAATAGAGTGGAAAGAGAGGGGAAAAGACAAGGTAGAGCACAGCAAGAAAACTGCAGTCGCAGTCTGGGGACTGTTTGGAGTCTCAGTCTCTTTGAGCACAAGCCAACAGGAATCTGTGCTGCAAAAGTGATTCCTTTTAAAAGTGAAGGGGAGATTCCATCTCACCTTTCTGGTCTGATCCTCGTGTGCTTGTGGTTTAAATTTCCTTGAAAGCCTTCTTTGAGAGAAGTGTGATCTCCAAAAGCACTATTTAGCTTGGATTAATTGTAACAGTGTCTCCGGCATGTCACGGGGGATTGCTGAGACACTTTAAAGCTTTTAAAAACCACAGCAATGATAAACATGGCATGTTGTACCATTTCATTTTTACTGCCTTTACAGAGCTGCTTGAAATCGGAAGGCGAAGCCCGGTTTTTCTACCTAACTCTTCCAACACGGGCATTTTGTCAGAACCTCTTGGCATTACATTCTCCCATAGAGTTGATGTTCGGAAAGGGTGTGTGTTTTAACAAGTAACATCTTCCAGATTCAAAAAATTCAATTCTGAAGTTCCTAAAACTTCAGTTCCATTTGATACTAGCTCCAACATAACTCAATCAATCAAAGTAGTCTCATTTTAAAAAGCCCAAATTCAGCTTGGTACATAAAGGTGATTTTAGACACACTAGATTTTAAACTCATACATATTTTGAGAGTGCATGAAGCTTTTTGTCTCAGAAGTCATACTTGTGACATCCAGTGTTCCAAAATCATTCCATATTTAATTTGTTTGAGTTGTTGTGCTCTCTGATAGAAGTGGGTAACCTGCAACTTCTTCTAGGCCTCACCTCCACGAATTCCAGCTACTGAACCGGACTTCTTGGCTCTCTTTGTGGCATTCTAATGGACTTATCTTACAATGAATACCTTTTTTTACGATACAGACGTTCCAGAAGGTTTGTACTTGGTATTTGTTGAGGCAAAGTCTTTACAGTATCAGACTTTATTTATCTGTTACTGCAGTTAGCATTGTACTCATTCAACTTACAAGCAGGTTGCTAGAACATTGATTAACAGACTCATCCCAATATCATCTCCTCTGGCTCCATACAGCCAGCATGGCAGTATCTCAAATGCTACTGTTGAGGCTTCTTAATGCATAGTGTAATATACACATACTCAACCAACATATTTTAAACCCTAATATAACAAAAAATCTAACTAAAACATAACCAAATGTAAGTTAAAACTAAACTGAAAGTTAAAATATAAGTCAGCCCACCTGGGCATTAAAAAGCTGGCTGGTGTGTTTCCACATTCATCTCCTTGATGTCGGGTTTCTTTAGTGTCTTTTAATAAATTGTATTTTCATTAAACTGGATCTTTTGAGTGGACTTCCTCCCTTTCAATTACCTCAGGTCCTTTTTATGACAAAAGAACAAATGGAAAAGGACACCTTGTGTATCCTTGAGACATCCAGCTTAAAAAAAAAAAAGCAAAGTTGAACACCTATTTGATACCATCAGAAGTGGATTGGAATAGTTGGATGACCAGAGCGTGACAAGATTTATCATTGCTGTCATCATAACTACCAAATTTTTTTTAACACATTCTTGCCCTTTTATAGAAGAAAAATCGGCAGAAATACAGATATATTAGAATACAGGGCAATAGAGGCCGTCTATAAATAGAGCAATATGTGCCTTTGTGTTCAAACTTCTTCCTTTGATTTGACACTAGCTCTGGTTGCTGTTTGATGCAAGCAGAGACGCTGTCTGTATCCTCACAAATTAGGACACATATATTAGGAGGAATGAATGTGTCAGTACACCACAATGCCTCCATTTCATTTCAGCGAATTTAATTAGATGCGATGTGTGTTTGCCTTAGACTTTATGTCTTTGCCTCATGCAAGAACATGCCACAATTAGTTGCTTTTGTATATGCCAACCTGTCTTTTTCTGTCATCAGGAAACATAAGGAAGAATGACTGGTCCCTTCTAAAAATAAGACAAGGTAAATCAAATAATTGACATCTCTATCAATTAAATAGACCTCTTTAATTCTTGGTGGGAAAATGAATGAATCCTATGTAATGAGGACGGCCACTTGCTGTTCTGACTTCAGCACCATCTAACCCTTGAGGACTGGTTTGATTTAATTTGCTTTAGTTATTTTCCATTTGTTACGGCTCTAGCAGGGCCTCCTCCTGAAGTTGCCCTTGTGTAGGTGTGTCCTGTCATATCTCTTGCCTTAGGTGCCACATTTTTTATACAGCTGACTCCCATCAGCAATTAGAAGTATTTAAGGCCAGAGAAAGGTGAGCTCTAGTGTCAGCGGGCCATGTTGGTGGTTGCAGCTAGTGAGTGGTGTGTTTGGTGATTGTTTGCTCCTGCTCAGTGGAGAGGAGTGTGTTTGGTGACTAATCCTTTTTGTACTTACTTTTTAGTTTACTGACCAACACTTGAGTTTTGGTTTGTTCCTCCTTGTCTCATTGCCTCCTTGTCTACTTTTTGACCTGGATAGCATTTGTTACTTTCCCTCATCCCATGGACCTTTTTAAGGGAACGTAACACATTTTGGTACCTATTAGTACGTATACATATACCTATTCTTAGGGCTTCCACGTAAATAAAATCACCACTGTTTCCCTGGCCTGCTCCTTGACCAGCAGCTACTATGCTGAACAGTGCCCAGGTGGTCCAAGGTCTCACTGACAGAGTGTGACATCAGGGAAGGGAAGGAAAATAAGCAATCCCAAAATTGGCTGTTGAATGGGAATCATAAAAACTGGAGCAAATGGTGTGTAATGGGACACATAATCCACCAAGAAAACAGCAGTTTCTTTGAATTGAGCAGCCTCTGTCCCATGATTTTAGTGTTGCTTCTAAAACACACGTAGGCTGTATCCCAATTCAGGGTCTGCAGCCTTAAAGTACGCATTTCAAGGCCGATTACGTCACAGCGGCGCGCCAAAGGCTGTCCCAATTCAAAGGCTGCTCGAAATGCGGCCCTGAAATGCGTCCTTCATTTCCCTGAATTTTAAGGCTGTGGCAGTGTAGACTTCGTGGCCCAACATATCCCAGAATGCATAGCGCAGCGGTGGGTGTGGATAATTTTGCCGAAAAAAAAACGGCGGATGAGGGGTGCCCGAAGAGTAAACTTTAAGTAAGTACTGAATATAATGTCACTTATTTATGTGCAAATGTTTAATAACGAAGAACATTAAACATTACTGTTGGCCACATGTCGGCAAAGTTATGTGACATTAGTGATGTTTGTACTAACTTGGTTTTAAAGCTTTTACTTTAAAATATACGCCGTTCAATAGCTGAGTTTAATCTTACAGAGAATGATCAAAGCTCATGTAGAAACAAACAAACAAATGAACAAAAGATTTTCTCCTTCATTTCTGTCAAACAAAGCTGTATGACACGTTTCCAGTTGTCAGTATCATGGTTGCTAGGCAACCTGGGCAGCGCAACGGAGGCTAGACCGTCCTGTTTCACAAGCCTCGCACTTCCGGCCTTAGCGGTCTTTGAGTACGCGGCCCTTGAGGATCGTTGAGGCTGCGTACTTTAAGGCTGCAGACCCTGAATTGGGATACAGCCATGGACTTCAGACAGTTTCTGGAGATTCAGGTGAGGATATTTTCCACAGTTGTCCTTCCTTATATGGAGCACACAGCAGGAAATAGTTGACCACAGGCTTCTACTAAGAAAAGGGTTGAAATACTTTAACAGGACCACAAATAAACAGCTTGTGCATGCTGGGTATGTGGCTAAAACGTGTGTAGCTTACTGTATATTTAGCTATATACTAGCTTTTGACTTTGGGGGAATTGAACAAGCTAGTGGCTGGTTAAGAGGTGTAACTTTTTATGCAGTGTCACAAAGTGACAGTATTAGCCAAAAGCTAATTGTAATTTCATTGCTGTAGCACCAGCATCATTCCTTTTCTTAAGCAGGCCTCACCAATAGTGTTGTAGGGCTGTACTCAACATGCAGCTAAGGCTACGTTCACACTGCAGGTCTTAATGCTCAATTCCGATTTTTTAATCAAATCCGATTTTTTTGTCTGCTTGTTAACACTACAAATAAAATGTGACAGCAAACGTGCTGTAGTGTGAACCCTCAAAGCGGCCCGCATGCGCACTCTGTTTAGACCCAGACCAAACAGTATTGTTTGACTGATGGCCCTTAATATAAAGACTTGTTTCGGACTTTACGTTTCCCAATTTTGCTTTAAGTTATAAAGTTATTTTGTTATTTACAAATGGCCTAATAATTATCCTTATTGCTGTTTTAGAGAGGAGCGGTGCTTCGAAGGATAGTTGCAGATTTCTGTCATAATCTGCAGATTATACAGTACAAATAAAATGTTCACATTTCTCCAACGTCGGATTTGATGCGCTTTCGCCTGCAGTGTGAATGTAGCCTAAGTCTTCTCTTCTTCTTGCTCATTACATTGAACAGGAGTTGCAATTTTGCATTGCATGGACTTTGTACGAGGGACCATTAGCTGCTGGACTCTTCTGTCAGGTAAGTCCTCAAGTAGTTCAGAGCTTCACTGCATGCCTGAAAATAACTTTAATGTGCTAAAAGGAAGTATGTTGATTTATTGGCAGGGAAAGATAGATCACTGATTAACTACTGTAATTAATCTTCAGTTTTGCAGCGTGACGTGACAACTTAGTCCTCCTTAGGAACTTCATTGCTTTTTTAAATTTTTTTATGTCAGGCCAGTATCGGGTAGACAGTAAGAACTGAAAGAAGGGTGATAAGCGATAAGAAATGATCTATTATGTCCTTATGGAAATCAGCTCCAATTGTTTCATTGTTTCAGCTTGCAGGAGGTCAGCTTAAAAAGGAGCAGATGTTTGACTTTAGAATTCGCTATGAATAAAGATGTAAATTCCATAATAGCTGTTGTTTCCTCACAGGGGTTTTACTCAGTCCATTTGCCCTTGTTCTTTCTTTTATTCCTTTGTTGCTCTGGCTTTGATTTGGTATCACAAGTCAACACGACTAGAAGCAACTCATTCTGTCCCAAGGATTACCAATGTAAGCCGTCATGCTCAGCTGCACTGCAGATGAGCCTCAGCTTTGCTAAACCTTTTTATAATTGCATTTTTATTTATGGAATTCCTGACTATTATTGAGCCGAAAATGAATCATGAATGTAGCTTGGTGAACACTGTATGTACAAATGTTTTTTTTTTTTTAAATTGTCAGTTATGAAGCAGAGAAATGAAATGTTTTCATTTCTCTGAATTTGCTCTGCTTGTGATTTATAATGTGGAAGAAATGAGGCATACCTTGAAAAATTACCTTCTCTATGCATAGATCTGAAAAAAACTTAAAGATAGCTTTTTTTTTTTTAATGCAGCAGTTTTCATGTTCTTTACTGATCAGAGAATCAGTGAACTAGAAAAGTGGACAAAAGCACTCCACATCTTTTGGACTACATACTTTAACCCAGCATTCTGATAGCATCCAAAAGTTCCTATAGCAGGATGTAACAATTTGCAAAACCCAAGTTTTATTCACAGTGGAATCAAAAAATAAATATAAAATTGTAAGAGAAATATTAGCTCTATTATTGAATTTGATGTCAGCAACAGGTGTCAAAAAGTTGGGACAGTGTCCAGTTTTTCGCCGTGTAGCAGCAACACTGATTCAATAATCAAAGGTCAAAGGAAGCAAATCCATTTTCAATGCTTTTACAGCACTGGCAACTGGAACATCATCATGCTGAACAAAATGAAGCCACTACCAATTAGATTTCTGTCCAGATGGTATTGAACTGTGGATTAAAGTCTGATGGCAGGTTTCTCTGTTCATAATTCTATCAATTTTGACAAGATCCTCAACACCACTCACTGAAATGCTGCCCAAACTATGACAGTGCCTCCACTGTGTTTTACAGATGGCAGTAGACACTCACTGCTGTACCTTTCTACTGGCTTTCTTCATTCATAATTTGGATTTGGATTTTCACTCCATGTGAAAATTCCTGTTGCTACTTGATTTTCAGTCCTGGTCTTGTGTAATATCGCATTAGCCTTTTCTCCCCATTTCTCTTGTTTAAGAATGGCTTCTTGCCTTTCTGCTGAGATTATTTCTGAGGAGTCTTTGGCAAACCGTGGTTGGACAAACTAGGGGGAAGGATGTAGCTTTTGGGTCCTGTGTCAGATCTTTCCTAAGGACATGATTTCCAGATATTGCTCATCTGTTGTAGATAGTCTTATTTAGGTCCGCCACTTCTTCTTTTGAACACATCACATATAACACTGGGATATGCTAATTTCTCGACTAATAGTGTAAAGTAAAACAGAGGCTGAAGCCCAAAGAATAACTTTGGGCAAAGAAAAAGATCTTCAGAAAGCCCAGAGAACTATAGATCAAGACTTCTTTTAAAAAAAGAAAAACCAGGAAATCTGAATCATTGAAAGAAATAAGGGGTGGTTCAAACCCTTTGGACAGTACTGTATTAGACAGTACACTTAGGTGAAGGATGACAGGGAAATTTGATCCTTAAAAGGATCAAAGGATTCATAATTTGGCTAAAAATGACTGCAAAAGGCTCCTAATCCATCCAGTGGTTGTTCCACTGGATGGATTAGTAGGTTTTGCAGTCATTTTTAGTGAGGAAATATGCTTGGATGGACACTGGGCTGCACTGACATTGCTTTCCTGAGAAAACTGCCACTGGCAACAGTTAAAATATTGTGTATTCATGCATTGACCTAGACTGGCCTCATTAGCAGGCAATATTTTGTTGGGACAACACTTATGTGAACTGATCTGGACATAAGGTGATAAACATCCTCTCTACTCTCCAGCATACTTATTACCTTTTGAATCCTTCCTCACTGCTTCTCAAAGTTCTCAAAGGCAGAGTAAGCCTTTTCATTACAGTTTGACACCTCACTGATGGCAGTAAGACCTTCCTTTTTTTCCTAAATGTGTAAGAATTCAATTCAATTCAATTCAATTTTATTTATATAGCGCCAAATCACAACAAAAGTCGCCTCAAGGCGCTTCATAGATACAGAGAAAAACCCAGCAATCATATGACCCCCTATGAGCAAGCACTTCGGCGACAGTGGGAAGGAAAAACTCCCTTTTAACAGGAAGAAACCTCCGGCAGAACCAGGCTCAGGGAGGGGCGGCCATCTGCTGCGACCGGTTGGGGTGAGAGAAGGAAGACAGGATAAAGACATGCTGTGGAAGAGAGACAGAGGTTAATAACAGATATGATTCAATGCAGAGAGGTCTATTAATACATAGTGAGTGAGAAAGGTGACTGGAAAGGAAAAACTCAATGCATCATGGGAATCCCCCGGCAGCCTACATCTATTGCAGCATTACTAAGGGAGGATTCAGGGTCACCTGGTCCAGCCCTAACTATATGCTTTAGCAAAAAGGAAAGTTTTAAGCCTAATCTTAAAAGTAGAGATAGTGTCTGTCTCCCGAATCCAAACTGGAAGCTGGTTCCACAGAAGAGGGGCCTGAACACTGAAGGCTCTCCCTCCCATTCTACTTTTAAATACTCTAGGAACAACAAGTAGGCCTGCAGAGCGAGAGTGAAGTGCTCTAATAGGGTGATATGGTACTACAAGGTCATTAAGATAAGATGGGGCCTGATTATTTAAGACCTTGTATGTGTAGAACTTGTGTAGAACTCTTAACTGGTTTAATTGTTTAGTTTTCGTTTACATGTGCACAGCTATTAACACGATGGTAAAGTGCAAATTATGAGGGCTTTAAGAAAAGATTTCTACTGCTGAATAAATTAACTTCCTAGGCTGTAGTTCAATGCAACTTTCATCCACTTTCGGCTTATTGTCCGTATCTCACTGATCCACCATTATAAAGACCAAAAGCAGCTACCCTCAGTAAAACCACAAGCTGATTGTACAGTGGTGGAAGAACTGAACAATCAAGCAAGCTAAAATTGGGTAATTTTCTCAGGAAATGCTGGAGAAAAAATGTATAAAGATTAGAATAAGCATTCACACAAAGATCTTCAATAGTACAACCAATAGAGTGTGGAAGGACACAGTCGCTTGCTGCGTTATTAGTCATAACAACTTTCCATCTTCACCAAAGCACAGGTCAGGTTTAACTTTTCAACAGTTGCCTTTCTAAGAAGAAGCAACATCAATGGAGGATCACTGCACCCGTGAGTCTTCCAGTGTGGATCAGAGAGCTTTTTAACGGTAGCTTGCCCTGCAGGTCAGCTTGATGAGCAAGTATTTGTGATGTATTCAAGAGTGCACCATGTCGTAGTCAGATATAACGAGATACTGTACACTGCCTGCAGAGTTTTGCCTCACTCTGTCATGGCATGTGGATATATTTAGCATATTAATAACTTAGGGATAACAGACACATTAAGCATGCTAATAGGATGCAGATAATATTTGTCTGCGGGCTTAAGGGACTGGCTTCACAGAAACGTGAGCAGATTTTTTTTAGTTGCTTAGGACCTAATGAAACTAGCTGACAATTCAAAGTGACAAACATATTCATATTCCAGAGTAGAAAAGGCTGCTGAGTGCAATGGGGAGCTGTTTGGCCTTTGTCAGACAAGTTGTCAGCATCCAAGCCTGCACCATTAAAAAGGTTGTAGAAGAAATAGTTCAAGCGAACATGTAACGTCTGTTAGAAAACATAATGCAAAATCGACAAGCTAGGCCAAAACAAGATCAAAAGTGGTCTAAAGTACTCACATATATGCGAGTGTGTTTTTCGTCTGGAAACTCATAGTGAAAATTTCCGTAGAAAAAATAATAATAAATTGCAATTGTTAATATCCAACAAGTGACAACATAGTGGCATCTTCACTAGATTTAAGTCTATACAAGATTTATTTACTTACTTATGCCTAACACCCCTCCAAGCGTCCTCCAAAATGCTCAAGCTGGAAGCATCGTCCCCATCCGATAACAGGTGTATCCCAACTTTGACACCATGTATTCTTTATTTTTTCCTTTTCTTGTGGGTTCCATGTCAGGGCATGTCTTGTTAAGTTGTTGCCTGGCTTCCACAGCATATGTCTTATCCATCTGCATCTTCTCTTTCTCTACAGGTAACTGCTTCCCTTTTTCCCCATAGGTTCTGATCTTGTTAGGCCAGGAGACGTTCAAAATTTTTCTTTGGCAGCTACTGATGAATATCTGTATCTTATTGATACATATTGATACATAGTTATAGAATATTCACAACATACTTCATACCGTGTACATTATAACATACCATAATAGACCCATTTCTGTAATATACTCACATATCTATATTATTGCTAATATATATTGTAATATATCTATATCACTAAAGCACTTCTGGATGGATGCAAACTGCATTTCGTTGCCCTGTACCTGTGCATGTGCAATGACAATAAAGTTGAATTCTAATTCTATTCTATATTGGTGGCCTTTGTTATCCTTTAAGATTCTACACTAATTTCACATTCGCAGATTCTGATCTGGGTGTGTTGCCCAAGTATTCTTGTGTTCCAGATGCGCATCATCAGGACTGAACTGCCAGGCATGCAGGATCTCTTCAGACAACGCTGCATGAGGAAGACGCAGCGGATCCTCTCTGATCCCAGCCACCCCAACCACAGACTTTTCACACTCCTGCCGTCTGGCAGGTGGTTCAGGAGCATTCAGACCCGCACTAGAAGACACAGGGATAGTGTAATAGGGATAGGAATAGGGATAGGGTAACCCACAAACCATCAGGCTTTTGAACTACTGACATTCTGTACACACCATTACGGGACTCTACATGCTGTCACTCCAACAAACGCCACTTAAATGTTCATTGCACAAGTTTTTTGCGCAAACTGTAAATACCAACAATTATCTTAAATTCTCTAAATATTTAATACTTTAGTATTTTTTTTGTTTGTTTTATATATTTTTATTATTATTAGCATTATTATTACTGTTATTTTTATTGTTATTTGAGCAAGGTACCGTCCCTACACACTGCTCTCTGGGCGCTGGATTGGCTGCCCACTGCTTCACTAGAGTGAATAAATAAAGTATACGTTATTATTTTCTTGTTATTTTCATCTTAAATATAACTGCACACTTTCTATATGCTCATGTAAAGCTGAGGAGCAGGAGCCAAAGAATCTCATTATGGATAAATGTGGCTACACTGTTTCTCTGTATATTACAATAAAACTTGAAACTTGTTTAGGCTATTCTCACCTTTACATCAGCATCTATTCCAAGGAGAAAAGCAACTGGACTTCTTTAAATTGCTCGAAGACATTTCACCTCTCATCCGAGAAGCTTCTTCAGTTCTAAGGTCAAATGGTGGAGAGTCCCAGATTTAAGCCCTATGGGAGTGTCCCCAAGAGGGGCATGGACTCCCTGTTGATCCTCTACGTAATCACACAAGCCAAGCTGTGGAAACGGGTGTAGGTCACAATCAGCCAAGGTTTTGGGTGAACTCATTGTCCTATCGTCTGTGAAGGTTCTCAGTCATCCAGGTCATCGTAGTCAAAGGAGCTTGCAAAGAAAAGCGTCTGGACTTCTTTAAGTTACTTGAAGACATTTCACCTCGATTAGAGGATCATCAGGGGGTCCTTTTGTCCCTCTGTGGGGGGTTACTCCCACTAGGTTTATATCTGGGACTCTCCACCATTTGACCTTAGAACTGAAGAAGCTTCTCGGATGAGAGGTGAAACGTTTTCAAGTAACTTAAAGAAGTCCAGACGCTTTTCTTTGCAAGCTCCTTTGACTCATTGTCCTATCATGTGATTTATTCATTGGCTTTATGATTATTTGCTATTTTAACATTGCATTCTCCATATCATAACACCAGGTATTTGCTGCAATAATTACATTATAGCTGTATAATGACTACAGCAGTGTACTTTTTACTTACACGGTCTAGACCCCTGGAAAAACAGACATTACAGACCCTTCTGTTTGAAATTCAGTAAATGCATACAGTGGTGAAGCCATTAGCCTATTAACCTTTTTGATATTTGGAGTCTAGCATTTAAGAAATAGGTCTATATAATGGTAAACAACAGAAATTGTGAATGCTAAAATAGAAAATAATAACCAACAGCACCAGTGAAAATCAATAAGAAAAACAGTTTTGTTTGTAATTCTGCTTTTGCCACGGGGCTCTTGCTGTTTCTCAGCAGAAATTCACATTCTTGTTATTTCTATTCCGTGAATTTCTACAATGGAAAAAGTTGAGCCTAATAATTATATTTAGAGCTATGAAAGGCAAAAGCTGATCCATAATGAGGTGTTCTGTGTTTCTGATGCCCCATTTGAACTTTTGGCTGCTTCGTTATTTCCCAAGTGGTCACCACAGCAGATGGATCCACATGTTGATTTGGCACAGATTTTATACAAGATGCTCTTCCTAACACAACCTTCCCATTTACCCCTGCCTAGGAACAGCACTAGCTTGTGAGTTTGTATCTCCTCCCAGTCTCAAACTAGAGATCCTTCTCATGTAAGGCAAATATGTTAATGACTAGACCATGGAGCTATGAGCCCAAACGTGGAGCAGAAAAAGAGATCATTTTATATTTTATAACTTTTTCTCTTTATGAATAGCAGAGGTAATCCTAAAGTGTTATTTGACACCATTAGTGATATTGTTCCTCCTGCTCCACCTCTTCTTCAAATGAAGATTACAAAAATTTTCCTTCTTTCTTGGTTGAAAAAAAAAATCCCTAACGTCAGAAGTGCTATTTCTCCATCTGCATCTACACTGTCTTTTCCTGCTACAGCGCGGCCTCATAGTTTAGTACGTTTTTCATCTGTTTCTTTTCCCAAGCTGGTAAAATTAGTTGACTCAATGAATGCATCCTTCTGTTCTTTCAACAATTACGTTTTGAGAGATTCTGCCTTAAAAGGACAGCTGGAGCGCATCCTCCTTTGTCCCTGCACCACTACTTCACACAGACTGCATCACAGACTGGCTGGCCTTTCCCCTCTTGTCTGCCCTATGGGTGTTGCTATTTGAGCATTTTAATCAGAATTTCAGCTGTGGATGAATTTTCATTTAAAAAAAGATGTCATTTTGTCATTTTGTTCTGTGATTTACTTTTCCTGTAAATTAATCTCGATTTGGTGTCTCAAAAAACAGGAGGAAAAGTCTCGGCACGTCTTTTGTAAATATTAGCAAAACCAAGTAAATTGATGCTGTTAGACACACTTATGCAGTCTGATGCCATGTGGCTTTTTTGTGCTAATGTTTGTTCCTTAATTTCATATATTAGGAGCAGGACTCTAAAAGGGAGGAAAAAATAAAGTAGAGGCAGAAAAAGGCCTGTTTTTTGTTTTTTTAAGGCTCGCCCAGATGTGATGTTTTGACTTTATCTTGCTGTAACAGCAGCAATTTAGACTCCTACCAGAAAAGAATATGAAAACCAACTGTAAGACTGAAAGCCTGTAAGAGAAAGGCAAAATTGCAGAAGTGATTATGTTCCTAGGTTGAAGATGGAGCGCATCAGCATACATCTGCACTTGCAAGAAGCTAGTGCCATTACTTTTCTTACCAAATGAAGACACAAGTGCTGTACTGGGACTGTGTGGTTATAAAATGTATGAATGCTGGTTCCCAGTGCTTCATATTAGTGACACTGTGACTTTGCTGTGGCACCAGAATAACCAGATAATCTGTTGTTGCTATGTGCCAACCTCTAGGGCTGAAAAATGAAGCCAGTGTGAAAGTGCCAAAAGCTGTACTTCCACTAATCGCCACTTCAGATCCAAAGAGAGTCGATCCACAAAAGACTCGCATGTTTAAATGTCCAGTTCAACAGTATTAAAAAGATTTACAGCTTTTTTGACCCCAGCTTTTTTACAGCTTCTTTTACATATGAATAGTTTCACATGAAGCTGCAAGGTGGATTGAAATTTTTCAGAATTTTTAACAACTCTATTGCTGTAATGAAAAGCTCCTCTAATTTTAATTCTCTGCTGTGTTTGTGGTGTTGGTGCTTTTTGGAAGATTTATTAGAATCATCTGACAAATACTAACCTTCAGAAAGTTTGTGCTTTAGTTTTTGTGAGTGAAATTCTTTTTTTTTTTAGTATCTTAATAAGCACTAATCAGCAGATGGCTCTGTGCTTTGTTCTGTATAATTTATGAATGCAGTTTGCTAACTATTAAAGTAAACCTCATATAGTGCACACTATTTGGAAATGCTTTGTAGTATGATCTGTGAGTAGGGGTGTAATTTCCTTGTGATTAAAAGGAATTTCAATTTTTTTTATTTGAAATTAAAATGTAATTATATGTACATATAAATACTTAATGTAGATACAAGAATAAGGAAGTAACAAGTCAGGAAACAGAAACAGTTATACTGTAATTTTACTGTAAATGAGTAGTGCAGTTTATTTAATTTTAAGTAGTGTAAAAACGACCTGGTAATTTTGCAGAAGAAGAAAAAAGTGTGCTGTACTTTTTGGGGTGTGGAATGGAAGAAGCTTCTCGGATGAGAGATGAAACGTCTTCAAGCAACTTAAAGAAGTCCAGATGCTTTTCTTTGCAAGCTCCTTTGACTACGATGACCTGGATGACTGAGAAACTTCACAGATATATTGGAATAGAATGACTTAACCTTCCCCAACTTCGGAGTATTTTGTGGGAACGGAGACTCACGTTATACTTTAAAAAGTTGTAAGTACAGTGTAAGTTAAAAAGAATAATAGTATAATCAAATACCATCATCCACATGAACATAATAATTAGTAAATAATGATGTAAAAAAAATAATAAAGCTGCATACATCTGCAAGCTGCTTAGCAACCCACCTCTACCCCAGCTCCACCTTTCAGGGTAACAATCATTCTTATCCTCGTTGTTATTGATATCTGCTCTGTTCTGTGCTGGTCTTGATGCTGCTGGTCTTGCTTCTAGCTTTTAACTTGTAATGGTAGGGAGATTCTAGAACATGCTACCAACTAATACACATATGTGTAAGTTCAACAGATTTAATGAAGCTTATGCCTAAATTCAGTAAGGAAAATCTGTAATCACTCATCTGCCTGCTTTCCTGGGCATTTGTCTGCTAGTGCGTTCTTTACATCACTTCCACTTTTCCACCCTGTCAAACTCAGGGCTGACAACATTTATCCATTTAAACCAATCAGCCTCCGCTCAGCCCACCTCCTCTCCATCTCTGCTTCACCTGAGTCACTCAGAACTCCGTCCAAGCATCCATTTTCATCTTCACCACCACCACCGTCTAGACTCCTATCACTGCTGGGATTCTGTTCTGCCACAATGGGTCATCGGAGTGTAATTGCCAAATAGATTAAATAATCATTCTACCTAAATAAATCATGTTCAATTCTCCCAAATGAGTTCTCCTTATTGAATTGAAGATCAACAGTCTCCTTTTCACTGTCTTTGACCTGAGTGGAATTCATTTTGGTAAGAGAACATTTTTGAATGATCCTTTGAAGACTAAACCATTTTTAAGATCAAACACCCGTGAGGCACTTTCATTTTCAGGTGAATTGAACTGAAGAAACAAAGAGGAAAGCACAACCGGTGTTATAGAGTAAGGCATATTTTCAGAGAAATCTATAGTAAAAACAAGACTGTTAAATGACAAAGAACTGATCTCAACTTTGGTGGAGGTTTCATTCAAACACATTAAAAAATGTTTCAAATTTGACTGAAAAGTGGAATTCATCACTCTTAACAGTGGCCCGAGGGAGTGCAAAGTGAGGCCGCACTTTGGCACTTTACTGCAAATGAGCCGCTCCACTCGAGTGGCCACCTGCTGAATACTGATGACGGTTATTGTGTTGTTTGACTTTCCACATGTTGTGGTTTTTAAGCAGGTGCATCATATTTTTAGCAATCACTGTAACGTGATCTCGTCTTGGAATTCACTACCACCATCATTCATGGTTTTTATTTGTATTTTTTCATCCCTGCTACCAAGTCCGATAAGGGGGAAAAGGTACTATTTCTTCCCGAGACTTTCCAGGTACACAATGATCAAATATTGCTCTAACTCACCCCGGTTTTCACAGCCTTCAAATTGTAGCACTACTGTTCACCCTTACTTCAGCCAGATCTCGACCAGAAGCTTTTCTAGGCTGCTATAATTTATATATTCTTGTTTTTCTCTTCGGTAATGTATACATTCACTAGCTGGTTCCATCACTTTGCACCGAACAGGTACTTTCAGCAACACAAATTTTACAACATAATCCAAGTCTCTCTCCTCTCAAAATATCTTTTTCCTGCTTCTACCTCAGTTGGATGTCATATATGCACTGTGTAGAATAATTTATGTACCGTGGATGGCTGTGTTCAAAGTCATCAGCAGAAGGGGAAAGTTTTGCTGTGCTCACATTAAACAGGACTTTAAAATGTGCGTATGCGTGAATTGGAAGTCCTATGTGCCCATACAGTGAAAATAATAGAACATCCAAAATGCAAAAAGTCAGGACCACAGTAGTTAAAACAAGATTTATTTCTATTTGCAGTAATGTCCAGTTGGTGGTTTTGTCTCCATTCTGGGACCTCCCTTCGTGCGACTGTAGCCTATAGAAAAGATCCACATAACTACAATGACACCATCAGTTGGTTTTGGACTTTGTATTTTGACATATTAGCATTAATGTTTTGGCTGCTGCCATGTTGGTTTTCTGGAGCCAGAGAGAAATAAGTGAAAGATTGCTAACAAAGCTTGCTAGTGTTAACTAACTGTATTTTTAAACTGTATGGTTGAAACACACTGACATGTATGTATTTAAAGCCTCAAGATTTTGTATTATCAGCTGTCATGTCATTTAAAGCCAGTCATTTAAGCCATGTCATTTAAAGCCAGAAGTTACTGTATTTGGATGAGGGGAACAAGTGATCAGCTAACGCTAACAAGCTTTGTTGGCAGACTGTATTTTTAAACTATATTGGTGAAACACGATGACACGACTATTTGAAACCTCATTGTTAGCATGCTACTCTATCATCCAAGTAAGTAACTTCAGGCACAAAAGATATCAACATGGCAGAAGCCAATGCTAAGTCAAGTCATGCTAGCAGGCTTGGTTTAATAATTGTAGTGCAGTGCAGTAGCCAAACAGACATATCTGCTAATTAATATTAAGTATTAGATTAATAAAGCCACTGAATTCCAGTCTCCAAAACTGAAGCAGAGGCTTCTATTAAATATGATCCAAAAGAAACTACTGCCCCAAACATTTCATGACTTAATTTAGTAGAGGTAAAGCCTGGCAGACAGCTATCAACAGCAGACAGCTATGTAAGTGACATCTGTCAGCCAAAGTTGGCATATCCAAAAATTGAAGCTTTACCAGGATTTGAATTGATGAGTTGCTGCAAACTTCACCCACTGTATTTTTTTTATCAATGGGAAAAACATTCACTATTATTATAGGACAAAACAAACTTTTTCATACAAGGCTGTAAACTGTCTTTTTGAAGCTCTAAAATTGAGCCTTTTAACACGGGAGTCTAAGGGACTGACTCTTTCTTTGAAGCCAGGCTGAAGTGGCCATTAGAGGAACTGCAATTTTTGGCACTTCTATGTTTGCTTCATTTTTCAGTCCTAGAGGTTTCCACTTGGCACATTCATTTGAAAGTGGAGGCAGTGTTTACCCCATACAAAGCAGAACAGCCATCAGTCACAACAGACACGACACTGGATAAGTAACATGAAACAAAATGGAAATAGGAGGCTGGGGTGAAGGTGGGTGTAGGGGTATAGGGGGTCTTATGCATGAAAACTATTAAAATATTAGTTGTCATTTTGTGGACTTTTTTACTAAAATAACTGCATAATAAGTCTTTTAAACTTATTTTGATGATGTTTTGTCAGATTTTCACAGCAGGACTTTAGAATTAAAGAGAAAACTGTATGGACACACACTCAGTTGTTAAAACTGCCTAAGGTAACTGGCAACGTTACAATCAACCAATAAAATCCATTTAAATGTGGATGTTATTTTTCCTTAAAAGGATAAAAATATGTTCTGTATTGCTATCGTAGCACAACTGTAGTTTGTTCAAACATATTTTCCATTGTTTCCTACAATTCAGACATCGGACTCAGTTATAATTCAAGATCAATAGTGAAGTGTTTTTAGATCATTTGGGTAAAAGCAAAGGAAAAGCAGGAAATGGAGGGACCAAAACATTGGCTGGAAAGAATAAAGCACAGAAAAAGAGTAAGGATGCTTTTATGACAATGCCACCATTTCAACAATTGTATCACTGGTAAAAGGAAAAGTTAACTTGACATTTCTCAGACAGCACAAATTGAAACATCAACGCTGTTGGACCTCCTGCGAGGCACAGACCAGCTTCACAGCATCGCTCTAGCAGTGCATTTGTTTATCCGGAGACTCCCAGGAAGCTAAAGGTCATGTGTTTCTGAATCAACATTAGAAAATGGATTTGTGGGCTTGGGTATAGTTTTCCACAGTGCACCCCATTACATTTGCAGTATCCACTGCAGTTTGATCCTACTGACAGAACAAGTCACTTACTGGGTCAGCAAAGCAAACTCCATCAATTTCTTTTGTTGTTTTGTTTTTTTCTTGCCATCTACATTTATGTTATCGTATATCCAGCATGAAATTTTCATTTTCTGGTGTCTTTTCAAGCAGACGTCATTGCATATCATGGGTTTTACTGCTGTGTTTATGTTTTAAAGTTAAGCACAGCTCTCTGTTGATCTCCTTTGGCTTTTAATAAGACCCGATATTAACAGAAAATACTGTAGAACCATGAGCTGGATGATGTATAATCGTCATGGGACAATCCATGCCTTTGGATTGATTTTTTATTTATACATCCATCTACTTCTCTGCTTCTTTAATCCCATCTCAATTCCTATGTCTCTGTTTTGAAAGTATATATATAAAAACATTTCCTTGTCAGTCGTTGCAGAGCTGATTTTCTTCTTCACAGAGCATTTTTTATTTATGGCAACATAACTTGATTTATATATCTCATAGCAACAATAATTTGGGCTTTCACACTTTCATATTCATGGTTTCTGTGCCTCATGTACAGTTTTGTACCAAAATTCTGAATTTTTGTTGATAGTCTTGAGCAATCATTCTGAAGTTCTTGGACATTTGGCTGTTTTTTTATTTAATTTACAATTCAGTCCTACCTGAACATTTCCAGAGAAATATTTTTTTGTTTTTTAAGCCACTTAACACTGACCTATGAATTATTTAAGACAAGGATGTCAAACTCATTTTTAAATATCGAGGGACACTTTGACCTTAAGTGGGCCAGACCAGTAAAAACCAGTATTTTAATGTTAAAAATAGTTCAATTTCAATAGTAATGCTGCTGCAGCCCAAGTCTTTGGGCTGAGAGTGCAAGAAATAACCATGTAACTAGCTCATTGACTTTCCTGTAATAATGAAATAGAAAGTTTTTGTCAATTCACAGAAAATGTCTGACTTTTCTGTCTTTTAATTCTTTATCTATTGGTGTAGTATGAACAGCTGTGGGGAGGTATTTATCAATAGAAAATTGTCAAACTGTCAAAATACAGTTAAAAGTTCAAGATCTCTGCACTCGGTCATATTTAAAGCCATCCACTGATCCAGCAAAGGCCCAACTCAAAGGATGAAACACTGTGGTGTTTTACAAATAACAGCTAGCTTAGCAAAGAACCAGTTTTAAGTTATTTTGCAGCCTGTCACAGAAACATATCATTTGCTCCGATTTTTTTAGCAGAATCTATCAAACAAGTCAAAGAAGGTTTTAACTTCAGGACAGGCTGTCCCAGAAGGTCTGTGGTGTGTTTTGGGTGTGTGAGATGCTAGCATTATATTAGCCGATAACGTCACCCTCTCACATAAACATATTCACTTGCGACGTTAAACTCAAATGGCAACACCCCTTAAGCCATAAAGCTAAAATAAAGTTTAGAAGCTTATTGCTCACTCACTGTTTGTTCGGTCCATTGTTTATATAAAGTCTATGATCTGGAAAGAAGCAGTGAAGATGAAACCATGGCCAATGGAGAAAAGAGCATCACAGGTCTTAAGAGCTTAGAGGATCTTGCATTCCTTTTTGTCTGTTTTCTTGTTGTTTTGCTGATTAAAGATCTTTTGGTAACTTTACTTTCAGATCTGCATTTTACTTCCGTAAAGGTTGGGTAAGCAGGTCTGTGCCCACAAGGTCAGCAGTTCAAATCCCTGAAGCAGCTTTGGGAGAAGAAAAAAAATCTGCAGGAAAAAAGTGAAAGCGTGAGTAATTCTCACCTCCCCAGTGGTCTTGCTAAGTGTTTTCTGTCAGGGCTTAAGCCCTGAATGTTTTGAGATTAGCCCCAAACAGCTTTTGATCTGGGAATTTAAATAAGTTTTACATAATTCTCACCATTTCACCTCGCACCGTCCCTGTCTTTTTTCTTTTCTTTTTTTTTTATGAGCACTGCCTGCAGAATTTCCACTGCATAAAATTGCAGGTGAAGTAAGAATCAGCACCATGGACATGGCAGCTTTTTTAAATCAGCTTTAAACCCGTCAGAGAGCAAGTTCAAATAGTTTATGTGTCAGTGTGTGCACCTTGTACAGTCATCTTTTACTACATCTGAGGGAAGATGATCAGTATATAGTTTTAATCAGGGCAAAGTCTGGGTCAGGGAAAGCAAAACACATTCACTGCTAAGCCCGCAGTAGCTTAACATGGAACCAGTAATAGGGAAATTTAGTATCATAGATAAAAAAAAAAAATGTGTTTAAAAAAAAAAAAAATCTTTCAATCAGGATAAAATGCTGATTTAAAGAAGTCTTTTGCTGTTTAAGAAAAAACTAGTGTGCAAATCAGGAGCCATCCCTCGTTTTTTAAAATATAAACTAATTTTTAATATCTTTAAGCCTGTCGGAAAAACATCACCTGTTCTCTTGTTTAGTTAAAAACAATGGAAAATTCTAAAGATAACATAGTTTGACAAGCATATTTTTAAATACTAAACTTCACATATTCGCACGGTGTGTATTGTGTTCTTAAAAAAAACTGAACTAAAAAATACTATTTACAGCAAATAAAAAGTATCTGATACTCATGTTCTTTTAAGAAGCAGGAAAAAAATCAAGCAAATACTGCAAGACACTGGACACTCCAGAGATGTCTATGATGTCCATCAAAAAGCTTGGAGAACTATTCTTGAAGACCACTTAAAGCAGGGGTGTCCAACTCCAGGCATCAAGGGCTGGTATCCTGCAGGTTTTGATGTGTTCCTGATCCAACACAGCTGATTTAAATAGCTAAATGACCTCCTCAAAATGTCTTGAAGTCCTCCAGAGGCCTGGTAATGAACTAATCATTTGATTCACGTGTTGACCCAGGGTGATATCTAAAACCTGCAGGACACCGGCCCTTGAGGCCTGGAGTTGGACACACCTGACTTAAAGAAATGACAAGAATTTTTGCCTCAGAAAGTTCAGGTCATGATGAAGAATAAAGACGGTCACTTATATATTGTACTTGCACATATGTTTTCATATGTTTCAATACATCACTGTGCCTGTATTCAATTTTCTTAGCAAAACCTAAAGAAATTAGGGCTGGCTCAAAACCTTTAGACGTGAGTGTATGTATACAAAGTCATATTAACAGTAAATCACTTTTTTTCAGCCAGTTTCTTGCATCCTTGGTTATTATCTTGACTCTGCACACAAAGTATATTTTAGGCCTGGGTGAAGCATAATTTTAGATGCGATGTATTGATTTTTATCCATTTTAGACATTTATTGACGTATCACATGTCATTTTCTGTTAGAGTCTATAGATTAGATGCACACATTTTTTACAACAGAGAGCAGATGAAGGAGCAGATTATTCAAAGTCATAAAACATTCATGTCGTGCGTATATTTTTTGCCTGTGAGCTGGTGAGCTGGTGATATTTGCTTTGTGACAGCAAAATTCTGAGGAAAGATCTGACACAGCACCGCAGTTTTTATTTCAGTATGCACCTTAAGCATGTAGAAGTGATGTCATATGATCTAAATGGTATTTGCCACATTTACATGGATGCAGGGATGATGGTTTTCTTTGGAGGATGAATGAAGGTTAAGGAATTTCAATCTTTGGATCCAGACTATTCAAAAACCCCTCCGCAGCACCGGAGTGACACTTCAAAGGCAGGAATATTATTTTTGGTTCTCTTTATTTAATCTCAGAGATATTATGACACAGTACCCTCCCAGTTATATCCTGTGTGTAACATCTCCCCCGAAAGACATTCACGTGACTGAATTATATAACAAATCTTTGTTGTCATCGTCATCATCATCATCATGGCAGGCTGCTGCCGCCCCAGAGAAAACTTTGAAACCTCTGAAATTTAGTCGGACATGTTCTGGGTTAGAGCTCCACAAATAGAGCTCTTTTGCATAGGCTTGAGGAGAGGGCTATGGGCAAATTGCTTAGGTTAATGACTTTATGAATTATTCATGGTCAGGTCTAAGTGAAATGAGCGAGTCTGAGTAATCTGGCCGACAGTGGTAGTCATGATTCATTTTTTTTCTTCTCCTTTTTGCTTTTCGTACTAAGAGTCTCACCTACTTGATGATCTGAAACAAATACTCCGTCTTGTCTTAACCCTACTCAATACATCAGTTTTGTTCTTTGGTTTAAATTTGATTTTTTGGGGATTCAACCTGGGCTTTGTTAAACAAACTATTCAGTGATAGAATGCAAACAGATATTCCTAAATTTGTCTTGAATTTAAGTGTAAAATAAATACAAAGGCTATGTCTGTCAATCTGAATCGGTTTAAATCTATCTAAAGAGCCATTTAGAACCTGAGTAGGTAAATGCTGTACCGCTGCTTTCTTAAGATCCTACCACAGCATTTCAGTTGAGCTGAGGTCTGGACTTTGATAGAGTCACTGCAACACTTTTCTATTTCAGCCAACTTTGTTGTAGATTTGCTGCGGTGCTTGGGATGATTGTTCTGGTCCATGAAGCAATTTGGGCCAAGGTATAGTTGTCAGACAGATGGCACCACATCTGACTCTGGAATACTTTGGTATACAGCAGAGTTTGTGATTGATTCGGTGACTGCAAGGTGCCCAGATCATGTGGCTGCAAAATAAAAACCCAAAATCATAGCCCCTCCACCACCATGCTTGATAGTTAGTTTAAAGTGTTTGTGCTGATATGCTGTGTTTGCTCATGATGCACAGCACAACGTTTGGAGAAAACCAAACATCTCTGTTTTGTTCTCATCCAAAGGACAGATGTTGTTTGTTCAGAGTCAACTTTGTAAATCTAATCTGTGCTGCCATATTCTTTTTATTAGAAGAGGCTTTCTCCTGGTGACTCTTCCAAACAATCCATACTTGTTCGGTTTATGGAGTCTGAAATGCAGAATTTGTATTATTTTGCAGTTTCTCTGAGGACTGGATGTTCTGACCTTGAGGTGAATTTGCAGGGACATGCACTCCTGGGAGGATTGGCAATTGTCTTGAACACTTTGTACTTGCGAATAATCTCTCAGTGTAGAACGATAGACTTCAGATTGCTTGGAAATGGCCTTTGAACCCTTCATAGATTTGATGGTTAGTAACAATTGCTTCTCTAAGATCATTGGTAATGGTTTTATTCCTTAGCATTATGTAACACACACCTGAAAGCCACAGACCAGAAAACTGTCAACATGTTTGCTTTATGTTATCAGCTGGTGACTGTTTGAAATATACTTCTTTCATGGTCCAGTTTATGAGACCAAACAAGTCCTACAAGATACATAGTTTTAACCAAGTGGCTTTTGATGCCTTATTTAGGTGGAGTTCAAGTGGGTGGAATTTCCCTTTTCTAACGATGCCTGATCTGAAGAGAAGTCAGTTCACAAAAGTATAAAGATAATTTGTTTTGTAGAGGTTTTATATTGGTGCTCGGTTGAATATAAATTGGCATTCCTATTGTGTGGTGTTCAGTGGCGTGTCCAGCGGGGTGGCCTGGGGGGGCACAGGCCACCCCCCCAACCAGACTGGCCACCCCAGGCGCCACCCCGAAGCTAAAACAATAAAATTTAATGAAATATCAAATGTACGATTATGGTTTCACAGTGAAGCTCAGATATCCGAGGGTAAGTGAATGCAGCACCGGCTTCTGCATCATGTTAGCAAAGGTAGGAGAGCCAAGCACGAAAGACGGCACCGCAGAAAACATTTTTTCGGCGAAAGGTTAACAAGTTAACATAGCTGGACTAGCCATCGGACATTTGCATGGTGGGCTGATGACTTATTTATTTCTTTTTTGTAACGGCATGAACAATGAGAGGTGGTGGATTGGCCAGATGCTGGCCGATGTGTAAAAATAACTCAGTTGTTTGGTGGTGGCTATGGCGGAGCTTCCACAGAGGCAACAGGTGGATGAGGGAAGGTGAGGCAGGAGGAGAGACCCGAGGTGGCCGCCGGTCCGAGTGTCAGGTGAACTGAACTTCAGGTAAGAAGTTATGACCTGCAGTCTATCTGGGTCAGATATAAACCAAGTTTAGGTTGAGTTTATTTTCGTTGTGCTGACTTTTTACAGTCAGTTACAATACCTCATACTGCGTGAGCTAGCATGACGAGTTCCTATACAGCTGTTCGGTTGCTATGATGTTACTGATAGTGAACTTTATTTTATTCATAAGGTTAGTAGAGTTGCCAACAGCTCCTTAAAAAATGGAATGGTCCCTCATTCAGAGAAAATATTACGCATTTCGTATTGAGCTGAGAAGAGACGCAGTTTGTCCCGTACTTTAGCTAGAATGGAACAAGACACAAAGCTGGATTTATTCTGTCTTTACAGCTGCCTCTTCTCTTATCTCCCCTCCCTCTTCTATTGCTACTTCAATCATGAAACTGATCAATGATCAGCTGATCGTCTCTCTTGTTTGTTTATCGCCCACTTTGCGCCAGAAACAGGAAACCAGCGGATGTTTAAACAACAGCAGCACTTTTAAGCTTGATCAGCTGTTGTTAGAATTTATTTAATATTAATTTCTAGTATCAGCCGATGTTTGCTGGAGCCACAGCTGTAAAGCTGCTGGTCATGATGTCGGTTTGGATATGTGGTGAGAGGGAAACATGAAGATGAAACCAGGAGATGTCCTTACTGAATCATCAGAGCTGTGATGGAGAAACAGGTTTACCTTTAAGGTGACATGAATGAGTTGAAGGGAAGTTATGAACTGTTTCTGAGAGACAAATAACACCAGGATCCTTTTCTAAGTAGCTGACAGCTGGTAACTGTGCAGGGGCGGGTCTAGCAAAGTGTTGCCAGGGGGCCAGGTAGGGCATTAACAGGGAGAGGGGGGCACAAAGAAATACTTTTCTTTTTTATTCTCAATTCAAATATTTAGCTTTTATTAAATAATTATCTGAATCTTGCTAACAAAGTTTTTATCTGACGTAAAATGTATAGAAATCATACATATACCAAAAAGACAGTGTACATCACAACAGCATTTGTTTTCATTCAAAGGCTTTATGGCTTTAATATCTGGTGGGCCGGTCTGTAGTCAAAATGCCCGATTTTTTGTCCCAGTCCAGCCCTGCAGGTTAATACTGGCAGTGTCACCATGCCAGCTGACTGGATTTCATCATCAGCCAGTGTTGTTCTTTATACATCAATATTACCAAAGTTTACCATAAGGCAGCATATAAAGTATTTACTTGCTTTCAGGTTTTATTCAAATTTTAGTCTTTTCATTTGTTTCCCCACTTTTTTCCTGTTTCAAAATCAAACACCAGTTTGTGAGAAGATTATCTTCTTTTTTTTTAACAGGCATTGGTTTTGCATTGGCATTGGCTAATTTGCCAATTGTATGTTAAAAATGTTCGTATTTTAATATTCAAAAATGTTTTTGCCCAAAACATGTGCACTACATGTCAGTAAAAATACTATGCAAATATTGATGTCCTTGACTGCTGAATAAACACTGACTGATTGTATCTCTTGTACTTTATCAACGCAGTATCTAAAAACTTTGCACCGTAGAGGTTAAAATCTCATTCTAATAAGAGTTAAAAGCACATTCGGTTATTAGGTTTACAGGGTTATTGAATTATGGTTAACGGTTGGTAGAATTGTTTTTAACATTATCTGCCAATTACATCTGCCACCCTTCTCCAAATCTGTGCCCCTACCTGCCCCCCCCCAACAAAAATTTTCTAGACACGCCACTGGTGGTGTTGTGACAAAAGAAAAGGTTTCAGTCATCGTTCTAATATCAGGCTGATTTCCACCCACACAAGAAAGCATTAGCGTGTCATGTAAGTTGCATCACCTGATGATTTTTTTCTTAACTTTGACTTTTCCAAAGATCAAACATATGTTTGCAGATTTACCTCAACAGGAGTCTGAATCTTTTCTCATCTTTTCTTGAATGCAACCCCCCCCCCCCCCCCCTCCCCTCCCCCCCTTTCTTCTCCAAAACCAACCACCCACATCATACACACATGCAGTTGATCATCCGCTCTGGCACAAATCACCTTTTCAGAGACTGCCTCCTCCCTTGTGCAGTTTTAACTTCAATGGGGTTAGCAACACAATTACCTCATCTACTCTTGAAATATAATCTGGGACTGTAAGGAAAAATGAAAAGGGGGAGAGCGAGAGACGTCGGCAGAGGGAAGGAAGCTGAAATGAGGGCAGGTGTAAGAGAGATAAGGAACGTTAGCTGTGCTCATAAGATGATGATTCAGAAAAGGAACGGTGGGGAACAGAGTTCAAATGGGCTGAGCTTTCAAACAGCGCCTTAATCATTCCCACCGTGTATAGCCTCTTATGGTGTGCCAAAACCTCTGCAGGAGCAAAGGATGATTCCTGCATATAAAACTGAGGAATGGAGATCAGAACAGCTTTATATCACTGTGGGAAGATGCCGTGCAGACATGACTGTATAACGTGTGAAAATATCGCACTTTGTATGGCAACCAATGTGTAATATACAGTAAAATATGAAGTGGTAGTTTTAGCATATTGCCAGGGAAAGAATTCATTTCACATCAGGGTCATGCCAGAGTGAAAAAATAAATAAATGAAAAACCATCTCAGCTATCAGTGAGAATAAACGCAACCTGTCGCAAAACACTGAGGTTTTCTTCTTGAGGCTTATAAAATCTAATTACATAGCATTCAAACCTGCCGAGCTTTTAATTGCACAATAAAAGGTTTAGAAATCCATCTATTTGATAACACACTGTCATGGTGCTGGGTCGTTGACCCAGCATTTTGTATTTTATGATTATTTTCCTCTGTTCTAGTTATTCTGTGTCTCCCCCCCTTGTGTCCGGTTCGGGTTCTAGATTTCCTGTTTTGTTCTGAAGGTCTCTGTCTGTTGTCATTGGGTTCAGCTTGTCTCCTCCGGTCATCATGTGTATTGGGTTCAGCTGTTCTTCCCTCCTGTGTGTGATTACCCAATTACCTTGTGTGTGTATATTTAGTGGGTGTCGGTCTGTGTTCGTTGTCGGCTCGTCTGTGTTTCATGGTGTCCTGTTCCTTGTCTGTGTCTCTCTGCCTCCCCCGTTCGTATAATCTCCGGTTTGTTATTTAGTTTTCCCAGTTTAGGTTTCCGTTAGTATTTCTCATGCTTCGTTGTCTGTTTCTGCCACTGTCACCTGTAAATAAACCCTCACTCATATCATCAGTCGGCTGCCTGCATTTTGGGTCCTCCTTTCATTCCACAACACGACTGCTGCCCCAGCCGTGACAGTACGAGCCGACCAAACATGGACCCAGCAGCTTCCGCACCTTCCCAGGAGTTTCGGGAGGAATTGATTGACTCCGTTTCAAGGTTGGTTAACCTGTGGCTCGAACGTGAGGGAGAGGAATTTCACCGCGCTGTAGAAGCCAGGCTACAACAATTAATCTCTGCTCACTCCTGGCTACTGGACTCTCTTCACCCGCTTGCACAGAATTTGATTCTTAACGAAATTCACCTCCACCCTCCAGCCGCTACCGCTTCCCGACCCAGCCCAGTGGTGAATGTTTTGCACTGCCTGCTGGGGAATCTGCGGCCCGGCCCGCCGGATGTGGAATTACCCGGCCGGTTGGAGCTATCTCCGAGAAGGAAGCGACGTTCACCCCGCCGACGCCCATCGCCACAGCCGGGCCCCAAGAGTTCTGAGTTGCCGGTTGTGGTGCGTGGAAAAGACACTCTTTCTGTTTCGCCAGACCTTGTGACTATTTATACCGGGGCTGTGTTTTTTGAGTCAGCTGCCCAGCCAGTAGCTCAGTTAGCTGCCCAGCCAATAGCTCAGTTAGCTGCCCAGCCAGTAGCCCAGCCTTCACCTCCATCACATTCAGCCTCACTACCCATAGCCCAGTTACAGTCACAGCCAGACTTATTACAAACTATGTTACAGTCCATTGCCCAGTCAATAGCTCAGTTGGTAGAGGAATCATCAGCCTTATCGTCAGCTCAGTCTCCAACTTCACCACCATTATTTTCCCAACCTTTTCTTCACTCGCCCTCAGCTCAGCCACCTGTTCAGCCATCGTCTTCACCTACTCCTCCGGTATTGTCTATTCAACCCATAAAGAACTGTTCTACAACCGCTTTCAGATGGCTTTCAGATGTTTTGAAAGATAAATCAAATTATTTTGTGCTGTATAATTAAAATGGAGAGAATGTTGTCTCCGGGAGTTTAGCTGATTTGATTTAGAGCGGCAAGGTATGGTGGGTGTGTTCCGGTTAAAGAACACAGAGGCAGCTTCCAAGTTTAGGAGATTTATTCAGCTGTGGTCTGCAGTAACGATACATAAAGCAGCTATCAGTACAGCACACATAAAACATTCAAAATGCCCAGACATTATTCTAGCACAGAGATAGCAAAAAGGAACTGTATTCAACACTCACATCTATAACAACTTCAACAATTACACAAGATTTATAATTAGCATTAACTAGCTTAGTAGCTTTCATAGCGTATTAGCATAGGATAATATTAGCATAGTCGCGAGGGAACAAATACACACAATAGCATCTGACATACACAACATCATGTAAACAGAACCCACCTTCTGGCATTCACACACAGCAATAAACCAAAACCCACGAGATGCTGATGAGAGGACACAAGGAACAATGGGGCGATCGTGGCTCAAGAGTTGGGAGTTCGCCTTGTAATCGGAAGGTTGCCGGTTCGAGCCCCGGCTGGGACAGTCTCGGTCGTTGTGTCCTTGGGCACGACACTTCACCCATTGCCTACTGGTGGTGGTCAGAGGGCCCGGTGGCGCCAGTGTCCGGCAGCTTCGCCTCTGTCAGTGCGCCCCAGGGTGGCTGTGGCTACAATGTAGCTTGCCATCACCAATGTGTGTGTGAATGGGTGGATGACTGGATATGTAAAGCGCTTTGGGGTCCTTAGGGGCTAGTAAAGCGCTATATAAATACAGGCCATTTACCATAACAATGCTGGCTATCAGCAGCTATAAGGGCAGACTAGCAGCACATGGCACAGAGTGGTGCATTCAAGGAGCGTCAACATAGATATGGTGAGTTCAATGACGTAGGACATATCAATTTCCACAGCGCAAGCACTATCTATAAACAAACCACAACACTTCAACCAAGCAAATAACATGTAAACAGTGGGCTTTCTAACAATAATGTAGTATTACATCAAATATAATTGAATATACAACCTTTTTTTCTTACATCAAATGATGTTATTTAACCCAACTGTTAACTGTATATTTCTGTAAATTTAAGCATTAGTATTCATATTGCCACATTCATTGACCTTGTTTGTAGGTAATTTCATTTTTTAATCACGTTAAAATGTTCCTAATTTAATGTTTAGAAGCACTTGAAAACGGCAAAATCCCATGTAAAATTAGGGCAACAAATTGTATTTTCATTACTGACAATAACCGTATTTTTATGAGAAAGTTATTTTCTGTTATTTCACGGTATTATTTTTGGTGCCCCAGCTGCCGGAATATTACTGGGGGTTTTTTTAGATGTTTTTTTTAACAGTGCATGTAAAGAAAATAATAATCAAAATGGAAAAGAAAATAGCATCTTTTTCCTGGTCCTGGCAGCACTTTACTATGACTCAGATACACGACTGATGAAAAACAAAAATGGCAGTTGTACTAAATCATTCTGAAGGCTATTTTACCCATTTAAAGGTGTTTCATAGTTTTTATTTCAATTTTAAGCCTTTATTCCTGTTACTGGTGGGACTGGATTGGCCTTTTACTTAAAAATAGTAAAAGGCGTCAGCTTGATACAAAACATCGGAGTCAAATGATGAAGAATTAAAAGGTTGTGCGTTCTGAAGAAAAGCTTTGAGGACAAACTAATGGGTGTTACTAAGATAAGAGGTGTTGTGTCAAAGAACTTTAAAGCAACACTAAAAACAGCTACAGAAATGTGAAGATAGCTGTCAAATCCAAATTGTGCTGGTTTGGTTGAAAAGTACAGGAGATCTTAGGGCCTCAGTCACGTAGGCATCAGGGCCGCTGGTAACCCCTTGACCTGTTATGATACACCTTGTGGCAGGCAGAGTTGTAGAAGAATGTGTTAAACTGGGAAATTATATGAGAAACACACACACACACACACGCACACACACACACACACACACAACGGGACGCACAGCAGGAGGGATAAGGGAGATCCCAACAAATGACAAAAGAAGACTGAGACATATATACAGTACACAGGAGGGCCATAAGGGTAGTGGAAACACCTGAGGAACACAACAGGAACAAATTAAGCTTGACAAGACTGGACACGAAAAAGGGAACTTACTAAATCAGAAAAAGAAATAAGAACTAGAATCATGGATAAATAAACTAAGGAGTGCAGGGAAATAATACAAAGCTCTCAGTCTAAGCAAAGTAAAACACATAAATTCAGGAATACATCTTGAACCCGTAAAAACTTAAAACACTGGGTCAATGACCCATGATCCAACATCTGGTCACTAGAGAAAAATACATGTTCTCTGAGATTGTTAGTGACTGGGGCAATTGAAGGCTTTTGATGCAACACCCTTTTTGCAACTGATTTCACCCAGAGACAGCACTCAGCCTCCAACCACCACAGTACCAACCTGCCAACCAACGGACGGTGGTTTCTGAGCAGTTCCTGGCTGGTCTCTGACTATGTGACTGGGACCTAATGAAATTAATGTGTCAGTATTGCTTTATTAAGCAGTTTTTATCAAGTTGATCTGTGTATCGGTGCACTATGTGTGATGATATAAGGATGAGCAATTAATTTCTTTTACCCCCACTACCCCTTTAACCATGGGTGTAAATTACAAGGGGCATGAGGGGCTCCGGATCTCAATTTCCTGGAACATGTATGCTCTCCACAATTCTTCAGTGTGAACATTACTGTGTCTCACAATGGTTTTCTACCATTCGTTAAATGATTAATTTTACAGAGGTGAACTCAAAATGAATCATGTGTGAGACGCTGTTCTTTTCAACTAATTGCATAAAATGTATTTATGGTGTGAACTAGGTCATGCCAGTAGATAATGTCCTTTTTCAAAGCTTGTTTTTTTCCATTAATGTTTGCAGTCAAGATTACCTTCACTATAAAATTCTCATTAAATTTAATAAGCCCCACTTTAGTTTCATATCAGCATCTGTACATATAATAACACTAGCGAATTTGAAGTGGTCATGCTTGCAGCTCTGCCCACTTTTAAATGAGCGTTTGTGCGGTGAGTGGCTACATCGATCCATCTCAGGAGGAAAAACAGTTGGAGGGTGTTTTTGATTTTTAAATTAGAGTTTAACTGTGGGGTTTTTAGTTTGTTTTATGTTTTTTTTTTGTTTGCACATACAGTCTTTCACTAACAAACATATGAGATGAAAACAAAGCAAAGGGCATGGTGAAGAGCGAGGAGTGAGTCAGGTAGAACAGGTAAAAACAATTTTCTTTCTTTAGGCTTTTTTCATTTTACTACTAAGAAATGTTTTAGCTGTTCAGGTGATATCTGTAAATGTAAGTAACTAATTCTGTTAGGCCAAATTATTACAGTATTACAAATTATTACATATACAAGCAATGCTCCTTTGTTGGTGTGGTCTATAGTCTATACTGCTATATTACTGCTCTGCCTTTGTTTTTGGAACCCACAATATGCATTATGAAGAGTGGTTAGCACTAACCTAAGGCTCAGTAGCACAGGCCTAGAGACCAGTCTGCAACCTCTGGCAACCACTCGTCGCTAAGGGGAAATGTTTCAGACCAGTTGGCAAGCTGCTGCTAGTCACTAGGTGGAAGTGCTCACAAAGATATACAGTGCTGTACCAAAAACTTCTTTGTGTCAGTAATAGGTTGCCACGGTTACCCATAGTTTGCATAGAAGACACTAACCAACTTCTCTGCAACCATTTGCAAACTAGCAGCAGTGGCACTTGACAAAGTTTAATACAATTGCACATTCTAATACTGGAAATGAACATTTGCATTCAAAATTAAAGTTGTGACTTTTCACTGCAGTGGAGGTATTTCAATGGTAAATGGCAAATGGCCTGTATTTGTATAGCGCTTTTCTAGTCCCTAAGGACCCCAAAGCGCTTTACACGACCTGTCATCCACCCATTCACACACACATTCACACACTGGTGATGGCATGCTACATTGTAGCCACAGCCACCCTGGGGTGCACTGACAGAGGCGATAGGTGGACCATTTGTACTTTGAAGGTTATGTTTGTCTCAAACAGTTTAAAGGTTCACTACTGCACTTAATTAGTCCAACACAAATCAGAAATGGAGAATGTTCAGTTTCAAAGTAAAGGTTATGCCATACCACTACAACAAACAGATTTCTTAAGGTATCTGTCTACTGCTGAGTGTTTGCTGGCATATCAGTGTTTTGGCCTCTCAGCAACCAAAGTAATCTCAAAGAGGTTTTGGTGCAGCACCTCTATGTGACCAGTTTCACCTTGCCACATTCAGCAAACTCCAGCAACCACTTGTCAGCTACCTGAAGATTACACATTTTTCCCTAGTGACTGGTGGTTATCAGTGGGTTTTTGACTGGTCTCTAGACCTGTTAGACTGATGCCTAATGTAGAACTAACCAGCCTCTATAATAAACACCATGATGCCTTTTACAAAGGTAAAAGCAGACAGTCAATATAGATGTACAGACTGTCACAAGCACAGTCTGTACTGCATAAGAGCAGTGCTTACTGTATATGCATCAATGAAAGGTTTAGCCTACCACAATAAGTGAATATAAGGTGAGAAAGTGGAGGTGTGAGCATTTTCTTTTCTTTAGAATGTAGCTGCAGCTGCTGTAAATGCACCTTAGAACACACATGCATCAACACTACATATGAGCGGGCGGAGGGAGGTTTGGAGTCTTCACACACCCCCGTTCTCTGTTGCCTGTTGGGGCGGGGGCTGGGAGGAGGAGTTGGCCATCCGATTGGGGTCTGGAATGTGGGACCTCCCTGCTGCTGCGGAGTCGGGGCGGTCTGCTTCTCTCCACCCCAGTGAAGAGGGTAACATTACCTGGGTCTAGGTGCAGTTTCCCCCTCCAGGCGCAAGGGTACCAAGACCTGGGGTATAGAGTACGCTTGGGGAGTGTGATTGTGTGTACAGTGTCTATTTATGTCTGTCTCCACGTTGGGTGTAGTGATGGGATTTCCGGCTCTTTTTAGAGATCCGGCTCTTTCGGTTCGGCTCACTAAAAAGAGCCGGCTCTTTCGGCTCCGAACCGGCTCTTCAGGTTGTTTTGTTGCTTTAATTAATTTATTATTAACAATAATATAAAATTATGCACAAAAGGAATTACTAACGTAAAAACAAGTGGTTTTATTTATATATGTTTATATATAAATATATGCGGTGGCCCCTAGAGACAAAACACGTACAAACTCCAAAACACATTTCTAGCATGAACTGAACTTCCAAAGCAGAGCTACTAGATCACTTAAATTACACAATTGAAAGCATGTGTGTATTGTTTGTGTATTTATACACAGGCACTCATATATATATTCAAATAATTTTAAAAAAAGTTCATTTACCTGTTATTACCACACACCAAATCCGGTCGTTGGTACTTGCTGGCTTGTGTAGCCACAAGATAACAAAGGCTCAACACTGCGCCCAGCATCCTGGAGCACTTCTGTTGTCTTTTGTACGTGTTTTGAGTTTTTATGTGCTTCTGAGTTTTTACGTGCTTCGGAGTTTGTACGTGTTTTTACGTGTTTTGGAGTTTGTACATGCTTCAGAGTTCGTACGTGATTTGAAGTTTGTATGTGCTTTGTCTCTAGGGGCCACCGTAAATATACTTTTATTTATTCACTCCACATAAAATGTAATAAATAAATCATATAATACAAAAATCAACTATTCACATTTCAAGTTTTAACTATTTAAATTTTCAGCTTTTTCCTTTCACAAATTTAAAGTGAAAAGAACACAAAACACTGCAAACCACAACACAATTAAATATAAATTATAATATGAAAACTAAAAGAACATGCACATTCTCTGTCATATGGACCTGCATGAATAAACTTTCTCAATCCTTTATCATCTGCAACCGAAAATAGTTGTGGATGATTACTATACCTTTCTAATGTTGTTGTCCCTGCCTCTCTTTCTCTCTCTCTGGCTCTGTTCCTGTGCTACTGAGTGTAACTACCGCCCCTCCCCCCTCTGCCCAGCGTAAAGCACAAGGCTCGCGTGCAGAGTGAAGCGGAAAAAAAGTGCGAGAGAGAGGCTGAGAGAAAGAAAAAAAAAAAAAACCCCACGTGACGGCTCGCGATAAGGAGCCGGCTCGCGTCGTTCACGTCAAAGAGCCGGCTCTAAGAGCCATTTCGTTCGCGAACGACCCATCACTAGTTGGGTGAGTGCTGAGTAATTGCATATGAGACCATAAGGGTGGGACTGGATGTTTTTATCTGTGTGTGCCTGTTTGTCTGTGTCCATATGTCAGGTCGGATATCAGACGCCACCTCTCTAGGGACATCTCAGGACCTCCAAGGTATGGAGGCCTATCTCCCCCCACCACTCCCCCTGCCAGTGGCAGACGCCCTCAGACATCGGTGCATTGGTGGTACTTGGTGTCCAGGGATGGGCGTCCAGGTACGTACCGGGTCACTCCTGGTGGCTGCTTGCCGGGGCCTGAATCCTGGGGCTCGCTCGGGCCCCTTCGGGGGATGAGGTGCCCTCGGCCTCTCGGCCTGGGGCTCGGTCACTCTAACACAGCTGGCTCACGGGCACGTCACTGCAACCCCCCCGGCTTCTGCTCTGCGGGTGCTGAGTGACCCCTCATCTGGGACTCTCCTCAGCTCTTTCCGGGAGAGTGGCACGGTTGCCCCTCCGTTGGTCTTCTTTGGTCTCTTGTGCTCTGAGGGCTTCTGGATGTCTGGAGCCTGAATCTCCTTCATACCTGCTTCATGCCCTGGAGGACGGGGCTGTGGCTCCCCACACCCTTTAGCAGATCATTACATGAAGGAACCTTTTAAATACAAGCGTGCTCATGCTCACAGGTGTACACACGGGTGCTCACACACACAAACTACACCCTTTTTTTTGGCTCCTACCTCAAAGCACACTGTGCGCTGTCGATCCTACGTGCTGCACAATAATATTCAATATTTAGTATTTACTGTTATATTCACATAGATTATCGATGATGTTGTTTATTATATTGCTCTTTTTGCTTGTTTTCTCTTTTTTCTTTCTCAACAGGTGAGCCAGATGATTGATATATGTATTTTTTGTCTGTTTGTTTTGTTGGTTTTTGTTTTTTGCCCTTTATCACCAATCCTCTTCCCCACTGTTTTTCTTTCCCTTCCTCCCTCTTCTTTCCCCCTGTCAAGTCTGTCCCATGTGTAGCAAGTGAAAATAAAATAAAATAAACAATAAAAACAAAGGTGAATCAAATAGACCAATACGGCAAGGCTGGGATGGTCCATTTGGTAAAGTAAATCCATTGGGCATCTTTCTTTGCCTTTAGACAATAATTCTGATGGCAAAAGAACCAAACGGGACAGGCGGGAAAAGAAAGAAAATAGAATGTAACTGCTGTAAAAAAAATCTGAAAGTAAGATTTGAATTATATGGAAAAACGATTGTTTGGAGTAAAAGACACTTCATTCATACAAGTGACTGTTGAAAATTAACAAGTTGGGAGTGAAAATATTGGCTCCTTAGTGTCTTTATGACACTTTTCCCTCTTCCCCAAAATGACATCTAAAATGGCGAGTGTTTTGAAATCCAAAAGCAAATGCATTAGAAGACAACCTTGAATGGAACATGGGCAAATTTAAATCCTGAAACTTTTTGATCGTATATCTTCTCTGTGACTAACGGTGTGTTCACACCGAACGCGATAGAAGCAGGCGGAGCGTCAGGCTTACATGTAAAGTCAATGGAAAGGCGCGCTGACCCGCGATTGCGGCTCCCGCGAAAATTCGGAAGCAGATTTGCGTCGCGAAAACGCCTGAAACGCGCGTGAGTGTAGCGCGTTTCAGGCGTTTGACTCGCGAAAAAAAACCACGCGCGTGAGTTTATGTGTTGCATTTTGTGCATACACGCGTTTCGCGTCCCCCGCTCGAGTTGGAAAAATCTGAACTCCAGCGTCAAATCGAGCCGCGACAACCAATCAGGAGCCTGGTGACGTGGCTGTTACCTAGTTCAAAGGGGCAGATCCAGCCAAAGCCCTTTATTCTTCAATAGAAGGAAGGCTAATCAATGCCGTAGCAAACAACCCGGAGCCGTAAGACACCAGCTGCTTTCTGGACCGAGACAGGAATATAAAGGACCGAGCTTGGAGGAAGATATGTAAAGACATCGGGCAACCTGGTAAGTCCATTCATTTCTCTTAAGTTTTCTCTAAAGTTTTCACTGACCCGGGGAAGCCGCACAAAAGCTATTAAGCCACCGCTATTTTCCCACTGACGTACAAATACCGTTCTGCTTTTAGGCATGTTGTCATTTAAGAATATATTTTATTGTTTATTAATAAACAGCACACAGTGGTCCCGCTGTTCATCCGTCACTGCCTCTTTTTTTTTTTTTTTTTTTTTCTTTTTTTTGCACCGGACAGCATTGCATTCTGCAGCCTGATTGACAAATCTCCTGCGCTTGCCAAATTTATCATGTTTGGTTTTGATAACCATCACGTCCAATAGAAAAAACAGCACAAAAACACCCATAACTATGAGCCTCATTTGGAAATAGACACCTGCACCGCGAGGGAAAAAGGCGCACGAAAGTGGCAGGCAGATGAAGACAAACCGCGGCATATTAATACTTTTACGTTTTGCAATCTACAAAGGTTTCCACTTTGAGAATCAATTGTGAGAACTGTGACCAATGTTCATGTGTGTGTGTGGAAAACAGTGTATAAAGTGTGTGGCCAGGGGCTAGTTATTCTGAGAACCCCTGCTGCAATAAATGAGGGACCACTGTCTACTCTATGATTATTATATTCAACCTGTTAACATTTAATACTGTATTGATAGAACCAACTGATTCTGAAGCAGAGCATCCCCTGTTGCTTCTCCTGGCTCCCCAGTCCCTGAGCTCCTGCTGCTGCACCCACAGTTATGTACAGCAAGCACTGATACCTTTTTAGTCGGTGGGATTGCCTGTGATCACCTTTACTAAAGATCTACAACCAATCTGATTATATCCTGTTTTTGGTTTGTTTGTTTTTTTCAATGTTGAAATTAAAATCTAGTAGCAGCCTTCTCATTTCTTTGTGTTTTGTGCTGTTTTACAGGCCCACAGGGGAGGACGGCTCCGAGGCAGATGAGGGACGGGTCCCAGGACGGTCCATCGGTGGTGGAGCTGGAGCCACACCAGTCTCCAATGGAGCATTTCCTCCTCAGCCTGGTTCCTGCTCTGGAGAGCAGCTGGGTCCTTTTTATTCCTGTCTCTCTGTAAATACTAGTGATGGGTCGTTCGCGAACGAAATGGCTCTTAGAGCCGGCTCTTTGGCTACGTTCACACTGCAGGCGAAAGCGCATCAAATCCGATTTTTTTGACCCTATGCGACCCATATCCGATCATGCTATGACAGTGTGAACGGCGCAAATCCGATATTTTCAAATCCGATCTGGGTCACTTTCGTATGTGGTACTGAATCCGATACATATCCGATGTTTTAGAAAGCGACTGCTGTTTGAACGGTCAAGTCGCATTAAATCCGCCTTTTACGTCACCGACACAAGACTGAAGCCAATTATCAGCGCCAGAGAAGCGCCCGAGAAGACATCGCGAACGCTTCCTGGCCATCCAGTGTAGATGTTAGTGAAACTGTTGGGAAGACAATGTGAACATTTTATTTGTACTGTAATCTGCAGATTCTGACAGAAATCTGCAGCTATCATTTGAAGCACCGCTCCTCTCTTAAACAGCAATAAGGATCATTATTAGGTTATTTACATTATTATGTAAATAACAAAATAACTTAAAGCAAAAATTGGGAAACGAAGTCCGAAGTCTGCATATTAAGGGCCATCAGTCAAACAATACTGTTGCTCTGGGTCTAAACAGAGCTCGTTGTGTGTGACAGCTTCTTTTGCGCATGCGGGCCGCTTTGAGCGTTCACACTAGAGAGCGTTTGCTGTCGCATTTTATTTGTAGTGTGAACGAGCAGACAAAAAAATCGGATTTGATCAAAAAATCGGAATTGAGCATTAAGACCTGCAGTGTGAACGTAGCCTTTGACGTGAACGACGCGAGCCGGCTCCTTATCGCGAGCCGTCACGTGTTTTTTTTTTTTTTTTCTTTCTCTCAGCCTCTCTCTCGCACTTTTTTTCCGCCTTGTGCTTTACGCTGGGCAGAGGGGGGAGGGGCGGTAGTTACACTCAGTAGCACAGGAACAGAGCCAGAGAGAGAGAAAGAGAGGCAGGGACAACAACATTAGAAAGGTATAGTAATCATCCACAACTATTTTCGGTTGCAGATGATAAAGGATTGAGAAAGTTTATTCATGCAGGTCCATATGACAGAGAATGTGCATGTTCTTTTAGTTTTCATATTATAATTTATATTTAATTGTGTTGTGGTTTGCAGTGTTTTGTGTTCTTTTCACTTTAAATTTGTGAAAGGAAAAAGCTGAAAATTTAAATAGTTAAAACTTGAAATGTGAATAGTTGATTTTTGTATTATATGATTTATTTATTACATTTTATGTGGAGTGAATAAATAAAAGTATATTTACGGTGGCCCCTAGAGACAAAGCACATACAAACTTCAAATCACGTACGAACTCTGAAGCATGTACAAACTCCAAAACACGTAAAAACACGTACAAACTCCGAAGCACGTAAAAACTCAGAAGCACATAAAAACTCAAAACACGTACAAAAGACAACAGAAGTGCTCCAGGATGCTGGGCGCAGTGTTGAGCCTTTGTTATCTTGTGGCTACACAAGCCAGCAAGTACCAACGACCGGATTTGGTGTGTGGTAATAACAGGTAAATGAACTTTTTTTAAAATTATTTGAATATATATATGAGTGCCTGTGTATAAATACACAAACAATACACACATGCTTTCAATTGTGTAATTTAAGTGATCTAGTAGCTCTGCTTTGGAAGTTCAGTTCATGCTAGAAATGTGTTTTGGAGTTTGTACGTGTTTTGTCTCTAGGGGCCACCGCATATATTTATATATAAACATATATAAATAAAACCACTTGTTTTTACGTTAGTAATTCCTTTTGTGCATAATTTTATATTATTGTTAATAATAAATTAATTAAAGCAACAAAACAACCTGAAGAGCCGGTTCGGAGCCGAAAGAGCCGGCTCTTTTTAGTGAGCCGAACCGAAAGAGCCGGATCTCTAAAAAGAGCCGGAAATCCCATCACTAGTAAATACTTATATTTTATATATTTATGTTTAATGTATTTCTGTGTGAGAATTTTAATATTATTTCAAATAAATTTTTATAATGACTAATGTCTCAGTTCTACTACACAGCAAATGTTGGCACACGACTTGACACATGTAGAATTTATTTCATATTATACTAATGACAAAATATACTGATACAGTGGGATGCAGAAGTTTGGGCAACCTTGTTAATAGACATCATTTTCCTGTATAAATCGTTGGTTGTTACAATAAAAAAATGTCAGTTAAATATCATACAGGAGACACACACAGTGATATTTGAGAAGTGAAAAGAAGTTTACTGGATTTACAAAAAGTGTGCAATAATTATTTAAACAAAATCAAGCAGGTGCATAAATTTGGGCACCACAAAAAAGAAATGAAATAAATATTTAGTGTATATCAATGTGTGTCTCTCCTATATGATATATGGGGTGCCTTTGTCTGGACGTGCTTCCCATCCAGAGCTGCACAGCACAGAGGGAAGTTCCAGCGCTCCTGGAGTCCCTCTGTGATGGACCGCCAGTCTCCAGGTGAAGGCACAGCCATGAAGTCGTCCACTAGACAGTCCCAGATGGCCGTCGCTGCCTGGGGGGTGATCTGACACACCGACTCTGTAACTGAACGCTTGGTGCTGAAGCAGTCCGCGGTGACAAGGAGCCTGGACAAAATTGTTCAAAATCAGTATTATGTGTACTGCAGTTACAAAATACATTATTCAAATTCCAAAACACTTTTGTGATGTCAGATTTAATCACAAAACTTAAATCTTACATAAAACATTTTGTAATTATAAGGATAATTACAAAATGTATATTAGATAATATCTAAAACAGTTGTGTTTTATTTTAACTTTAACATATCATAATTTGATTGGTAGCAACTTTCACAACTACAGTGAGCCAATCACTCATAATTCCTAAACATGTCAATCAGGTAGGAATGAAGTGAGACATTAATAGAAATAAAGAGTTGTATGTTGACATGTAGCCCTTTCCTTGCTTAAATCATTAATATTTTTGAAAAATTAATCTGTGATAAGACAGCTTATCAAGATAGAACCATGTAACTAGAGATGAACCAAACTGTTCACAGTTTTATCTAACTCTGTTTTAATAAAGGCTGGTGACGCCTGCTATAGAGTCTGACAGCTGCAGGGATTATATACAAACATTCAACTATCCCAGAATTAAACCAGGTCTAAATAAAAAGGAGTGAGTATCACTACAAGGTTAACTCAGTGGTGCTAATGCTACAGTTTGATATCAGCAAACACCGAGCGCATACATTGATGTGACACCACAGCCATGCTATCATCGCAAACACTGATAACAGCATAAATCGAATTAAATCGGACTTGATGAGAGCTTCTGAGTATCACTAGAAATATTATAAACAGTCGTCTTTGTACCACAGGTTGCTTTCAGTAAACACCGAGAGCATTCACTGTTAGCATAGCACATCCATGTTAGCAGTGTATAAATGGATGGTTTAGCATATTAGCACAGGTATCAATAAAGGACTACCGTATTAAACACTTTTACTAACCTCAGGCAGATGGACAGGCGCTCTGCAGGTGGGATTGAGCGTCTGTAGTTGGTGTCTAGGCGGGCGATTCTGGGACCGACGCGGGACAGCAGGTCCTCAAACTGGCCGAGTGAATGACGGTGATAGCGCTGGAATCGGCCGTCATCCAGGCGCAGCTCCTGGAGCAAGTGGTGAAACTCACCAAACTGCTCACGCCTCTGGAGGACCTGATGGACCCAGGTACGGCAAGGATGTCCTTTACACCGCTACTCTGCTCTCCACAGTAAATAGAGAAGGGAGACTCTCTCTTCAAGCGCTAGCTTGACAGCTGCCATCTTGCAAAGATACCGGTCTTGCAAAACTTCCTCCCACATCCCTCCCACATTTCCGGTTCACGCGCGTTAAAATATGATATTTTGGGGCGCGATGGATTTTTCTTGGACACGCGTAGAGGTGCGAATGTGCACGCGTCAAGTTAGGGGCGTTTGGGGCTTTTTTCACGCGCCCATCGCGTTCGGTGTGAACACACCGTAAGGCTGTTGTCTATTACAGCGGTCCCCAACCTTATTTGCGCCACGGACCGGTTTATGCCCGACAATATTTTCACAGACCGGCCTTTAAGGAGTCGCGGAAAAATACAACAAAATAAAACTAGTACCGGTACCGAAAAAAAGAAGATTTATTCATAACACACGTGAAAAGACCCAGGAAAACCGAGTAAACGATAAAAACGATAACAAAATAACGCTGAAAACCGATAAAAACCCTGAAAACCATACATTTCACACCTGAGCCTCAACTCTCGCGGCCCGGTACCAAACGACTCACGGACCTGTACCGGGCCGAGGCCCGGGGGTTTGGGACTGCTGGTCTATTACACAAAAGATCCCTCGTTCAGAACCGTGGGGAGATGCAAATATATTTGGGGTTGTGTCATGAATGGGTGTCCGGTGTTAAGATCTAGCAAATCAAATACATGGAGCTGTCTGCTGTGGCAACCCACTGGGAATATGGGAGCAGCCGAAAAAAGAGGCTTTGTGTGCAGAGGAAGGGAAAAAAAGTCATTTCAGTTATTTCAAATGATGACATGTATTTATGCCATCAAATGTCTATCAAAGATTAACTGGCTTGCATGTCTGAAAAGTGAATCCAACATGGGAATTCTTTAAACTAACATTCTTTGTAATTGTCAGCAGCATGTGACTGGTGGTACAAAGAAGTTTTATTGTTTGGAAACCTGCTGGAGGACAGCTATAAATGCTTTCCTGAGGATTTAATGTTCTAGTACCAAGGCTTATAATACAATGATTTTGATTTTGTAAACATAGCCCCATCAGCGTAAAAAAGGAAGGATAAACTATTGTTAACTATTGATTGACAAATCACTACAGTGTGTGATCCTTTCACTTCATTGTCAGATTTCAAAACAGTGAAATGGTAATGGCAGAAGCACCCAGCTCGCGGCTTCATAACAGGATTACACTAATGTTACAATCAGGTTAGTGAAAACAATAGTTAAAGACTATGGTGTGACCAAAATTAATGTGACCATGTGCAATGAACCTGTTATTTTATTGCATTTGAAATGGTTGCTTGAAGAACTGGACCAGGTTGCAGTCGCTGTCTTCAAAGTGACTTTGAATCAGAAGTTCTAAAATTTCCTCACAAACTGGTGACTGCAAAATGGCATAGGTGCTTGGCAACCTTGCTCTTATATAGGAACATGAATGGAAACCATGTAAATACATGGTTCCTGTGTAGGAGTCCTCAAGTAGTTTACTGATTTTCACATTCCGCTGCTCTAATCTTCAGCAGCTTATAACAGACAGTTTAAAAACTATAAAAAAATTTAAAAGCAGAATAAGAGGTAAAGTTTTTTCTAACAATTACATTTTTCTAGTTTAGTCTTTCCAAAATACTATATTTCATCTATTTTTACAGGGAACAGTCAGGCAAACATTTGACGCACGCGTTTTCTTTATCAACGGCCTTTCTCTTATGCTATTTTGAGAACAGAGAAGAAGTGGCAATACAAAACTGATTTTATACATACCTCAGCTTGCTGTAGTTTAAAGTTATACAATTCTGACCTACAATCTAAAAAAAGATAACTCTGTGACTGAAGGTAAGCTGGGAGAGAGTTCTCTGCCTCAAGTTTATCCTCTCTTGACAGTATCTACTCCCTAGCTGCAAAACTTTGCTGCTATGGGTTTTCTTTTTAAGCACAGTTCACATCTGCTGAGAGACCTTCACCTAGTTTTTTGGTTTTTTGTTGTTGGTGGTGGTTTTTTTTGCAGGACCTACAGACTTAACCCACTTCACATTTCTGTGAGAGTTAGAGTGCAGGGAAGATATCAAACTGTACCTCAACGCCATAAAGAATGGCACGTATTAGAGTGGTAAGTGAATTAAAACCAACATATCATGTCTGTTGTAGTGATGGGTCGGTCGCAAACGAAATGGCTCTTAGAGCCGGATCTTTGAAGTGAACGATGCGAAGGAGCCGTGTTTTTTTTTTCTTCTTTCTCCTGCCCTCTCTTTCACTTTTTTTCGCTTCATGCTGCAAGTCACCCTTGCGTTTGCGCCCCTCCCCCTCTGCTCAGCGCTGAGCTGAGGGGGTGGGGCGGTAGTTACACTCAAACAGCAGTAGCACACAACAAGAGCAGGAGAGAGAGGGAAAGAAAGAGAGCCAGGAGCAACAACAAGAGACAACACCGTCACATTGGAAAGGTACAGTAAAGAAAATGAGTGACACCAAGAAAAGAAGCAAAGTCTGGAGCCATTTCAATCTTATTGACAAAACAAAGGCAGAGTGTAGAGTCTACAAGAAAAGGATATCATATAGAGCCGGCTCCACAAACAACATGCACAGGCACCTAAGAACTGTCCACCCATCAGTGCAATGGGAAGATAAAACGCAGTCAGTTGAGTGTGATATTAATAGTTCTAAATGCCAACCTTTCCCTTAATTAAAGATCTGGGCGTTCTTTTTCCCCCCCTTTTTTTCCATATTTTCATTTATATTTTATTGTGTTGTGGTTTGCAGTGTTTTGTGTTGTTTCACTTTAAATTTGTTTAAAAGGAAAAAGCTGAAAATTTAAGTAGTTAAAAGTTGAAATGTAAATAGTTGGTTTCTGTATTTTATACTTTATTTATTACATTTTATGTGGAGTGAATAAATAAAAGTATATTTACAGTGGCAGCACGGTGGTTAGCACTGTTGCCGCACAGCAAGAAGGTCCTGAGTTCAATTCCACCATCAGGCCGGGGTCTTTCTGTGTGGAGTTTGCATGTTCTCCCCGTGTTTGCGTGGGTTCTCTCCGGGTACTCCGGCTTCCTCCCACCGTCCAAAGACATGCAGCTTGTGGGGATAGGTTAATTGGATAATCCAAATTGCCACTAGGTGTGAATGTGTGAATGAATGTGAGTGTGAATGGTTGTCTGTCCCTGTGTGTTAGCCCTGCGACAGACTGGCGACCTGTCCAGGGTGTACCCTGCCTCTCGCCCTGTGACAGCTGGGATAGGCTCCAGCGCCCCCCGCGACCCTGAAAAGGATAAGCGGAAGCGAATGGATGGATGGATGGATATTTACAGTGGCCCCTAGAGACAAAACACGTACAAACTCCGGAGCACGTACGAACTCCAAAACACAACGGAAGTGCTCCAGGATGCTAGGGGCCGTGTTGAGCTTTTGTTACCTAGTGGCTACACAAGCCAGGAAGTACCAACAATCGGATTGGCTGTGTGGTAGTAACAGGTAAATGAAGTTTTTTTTTTTTAATTATTTGAATATATATATATATATGAGTGTTTGTGTATTAATACAAAAACTATAGACATATGAATTCGATTGTGTAATTTAAGTGATCTAGGTAGCTCTGTTTTGGAAGTTCAGTTAACGCTAGAAATGTGTTTTGGAGTTTGTACGTGCTTTGGAGTTTCTAAGTGCTTTGGAGTTTGTACGTGTTTCGTCTTTAGGGGCCCCATAAATATTTATATATAAACAGACATAAAGAAAAGCGTGTTTTTTTACATTACTAATTCCTTTTGTGCATAATTTTATATTGTTGTTGATAATTAATTAATTAAAGCAACAAAACAACCTGAAGAGCAAGTTGGGAGCCGAAAGAGCCGGCTCTTTTTAGTGAACCGAGCTGAAAGAGCCGGAAATCCCATCACTAGTCTGTTGGATACTCTTGTTCAAACCATGTGCCATTAATTTAGGGCACAAAATCATGGCTAAAGAATATTTTCCCATAGAGTTTTATGCTAATCCAGCCTGTCACAACCCAGACTGGAGCACATATTTAATACATGTTCGTCTATAGGAGCCCCCACACGCTTCAAAGTGTGTCACAAGGACGCGTCGCAATCCCCTCTACGCCAACATCTACCAGCAGGTCTCCTCATCACTGTTTCAGAATGACTCACACAGCTGGCGACTAAAAATAGCTTATAAGTCTCCTTCCTTGGCTCACAATCTCTCCCTCTTATCTCTTTACCCGCTCTCCGCTTCTCCTTTTCTCTTAATTTGTCTCTCACTATTCCCTCTCTCCACATCTTCCACACAAATACCCCAAACTGGTGAATTAGAGTATGAATCATCAGTGTCCTCTGGAAAAAACAAAACAAAACAGAATTACACAGGATTGGGAGGGGAGGGGATGATGTAGCACAGCTGGAAAATGATGAACTCAGAATATAGGTCATAGCGAGATGATGTTATCAAAGCTTAAATCAGACAAAAGGAAATGATATGGCTCAGGTCCATGTTTGCTATTACGCAAACGTAACCTACTTTCCCACCTGCCTGTGCTGTGATATGGTATTATTTTTTATTTTGTCCACACAAAAAAATCATCCAAATGAACATTGTTCTGTTGTAAAATACACTCTTCCACAAGGCAACCAGAGCTTTACACTCAATCACAGATTTTCACTTGGGATCTGCAGAGTACAACCACAGCCTTGTAGAGATGGTCACTGAGCTGTTCCACTGGAGCGGCTGGAGGGTTAGGTGCTTGACTCGAAAACATCTTGACAGTAGTTGCTGATGCAGGGCGGCGTGTTCCCTGCTAGCTAATGCTTTTATGTTGACACACAGAGCTCATGCCAACCTTTTATGAAATGTTATCAATCAGCCAGGTAGGGTTTTCCCTCATTGTGCATGAAACCTGCAATTAACTGCAATGAAAATGGCTGTGCCGTAAAAGGCTATATTTAAGGTGGCTCAAGAGCAAATTAAATAAGAGGGTTGTGGCTTTGGTTCAATATGTATTTACAAAATAAATAAAGCAGCCAATATTCCCATTTTACAACTGTTAAATATTGATATTTTAATGACACTAGAAGGAATATACTGATATGGTACTGGATAATTACGGTGGCCCCTAGAGACAAAGCACGTACAAACTCCAAAACACTTGCAAACTCCAAAACACTTGCAAAATCCAAATCACTTGCAAACTCAAAAACACTTGCAAACTCCAAAACACTTGCAAAATCCAAAACACATGCAAATTTCCAAAACACAATGGAAGTGCTCCAGGACGCTAGGGGCAGTGTTGAGCTTTTGTTACCTAGTAACTACACAAGCCAGGAAGTACCAATGACCGGATTTGGGCTGTATCCCAATTCAGGGTCTGCAGCCTTAAAGGCCGCATTTTAAGGCCGATTACGGCACAGCAACACGACGAAGGCTGTCCCAATTCAAAGGCTGCTCGAAATGCGGCCCTCAAATGCTTCCTTAATTTCCCTGAATTTTAAGGATGGGCCAAACATATCCCAGATTTCACAGCGCGGCGGTGGTGTGGATAATTTTACCGAAAAAAACGGCGGAAGCAGAGCCGCCGAAGAGTAAACTTTCAGAAGTAAGTACTGAATATTATGTCACTTATTTATGCGCAAATGTTGTTATAATGAAGAACATTAAAACATTACTGTTGGCCACATATCGGGAAAGTTATGTGACATTAGCGATGTTTGTACTAACTTGGTTTTAAAGCCTTTACTTCAAAATATACGCCGTTCAATAGTTGACTTTAATCTTACTGAGAATGTGATGATTTTATGGATAATTAAAGTCAGTCATATATCCACAAACACAACAGGCTGAAAGTCAGTGATGCTGCTCGGTTTGCAGTCCTGAGTATCACGGCACAAGCAGGATTCACTGCACTGTTAATGTTAGCTACAGCGGGGAAAATAAGTATTTGACACATCAGCATTTTTATCAGTAAGGGGATTTCCAAGTGGACTATTGACACAACATTTCCACCAGATGTTGCCATCAAGCCAAATATTGAAGTCATACAATCAAATCAGAACATATAAGTATACAAGTTAAACCATAATAAATAAAGTGAAATGACACAGGGAATAAGTATTGAACACACTTTATTCAATACTTTGTAGAAAAGCCTTTGTTGGTGATTACAGCTTCTAGACGCCTCTTGTATGGATAGACCAGTCGTCTGCATTGCTCAGGAGTGATTCTGGCCCATTCTTCCACACAAACGGTCTTTAAATCTTGAAGGTTCCTTGGGCCTCTTTTATGAACTTTAATCTTCAGTTCTCTCCATAGATTTTCTATGGGATTTAGGTCAGGTGATTGACTGGGCCATTCAAGCAACTTGATTTTCTTTCTTTGAAACCACTTCATTGTTACCTTGGCCTTGTGTTTGGGATCATTGTCTTGCTGAAATGTCCACCCTCTTTTCATTTTTAGCTTCCTGGTAGATGGCAGCAGATTTTTATCCAGAATGTCCCGGTACATCTCTCCATTCATCCTGCCTTCAATAATATGAAGTCTGCCAGTACCCCTTGCTGAAAAGCAGCCCCAAACCATGATGCTTCCACCCCCAAACTTGACTGTTGGTATGGTGTTCTTGGGGTGGTGAGCAGTGCCATTTCTTCTCCAAACATGGTGTGTAGAATGACTGCCAAAAAGTTCAATTTTGCTTTCATCTGACCATACTATAGTCGTCCAATAATCCACAGGCTTCTCCAAATGCTGTTGCGCAAATTTTAACCGAGCCTTGACATGCTTTTTGTTCAGCAATGGAGTCTTGCGTGGTGAGCGTGCATGGATGCCATGGCGGTTCAGTGCATTGCTTATAGTTTTCTTTGAAACAACAGTACCTGCTGATGCAAGGTCTTCCTGAAGTTCTGTCCGAGTGGTTCTTGGCTCTTGGAGAACCCTCCTGATTATTCTTTGGACTCCTCGGACAGGGATCTTGCGTGGAGCACCTGATCGTGGCAGGTTTATGGTGAACTGATGCACTTTCCATTTCCGGATAATGGCCCCCACAGTGCTCACAGGAACATTCAGCATTCTGGAAATGCACCTATAACCATTCCCATCAAAATGCTTTTCAACGATAAGATTACGAAGATCTTGAGAGAGTTCATTGCCTTTACCCATCATGAAGTCTTTCCTGTGTGCCTTCTGGGTAATGAGGAGCCTTTATAGGCCATCAATTAGGACTAAAGCAGCTGATATCAATTAGTACTGATAGGGGACAGGATTTCTCTATCAATACTGACAGATTTCAGGTGATCTCCTGGCTTTCTATGTCATTTTGCCCCTTGTTATCTCCATGTATTCAATACTTATTCCCTGTGTCATTTCACTTTATTTATTGTGGTTTAACTTGTATACTTATATGTTCTGATTTGTTTGTATGACGTCAATATTTGGCTTGATGGCAACATCTGGTGGAAATGTTGTGTCAATGGTCCACTTGGAAATCCCCTTACTGATAAAAATGCTGATGTGTCAAATACTTATTTTCCCCGCTGTATGTTATATTGTTGCCTCTATTCGGTGGTGTCGAGCCAAACGGACTTTAACGTGTGTTTGAACGAGCTGACGGTTCACTCGTTAAGCTGAAAGAAAGATGCTTTAATCACAGGAGTCACACATGTGTCCACTGTACCATCTGGGAACTCTTTTTGTTTCGTAATGACACAAACACTAAATCCTCCTTCTTTTGTGCTGTTTTGCAGCAGTGTATACACCTGCGACTGTCACCTGTCTGTCTGCCCTTCACTCTCTCTCTCTGTTTCTTTCTCTCTGATTGTGTAATAAAAGTATGAACATTCATTTATAAGTTACACTTGTGTTTGAATCCTGCAGCTTATCACACATTTGATTTCCATGTGTGACAACTGCAAGTGTCCAGAGTGAGGACAGACTGAGGGACCCACTGCTGCACATCATCTGTGAGGCTTTGTACCCCTGATGATCCACCAGGACAAACTCATCAGTGTGTGAGGAAGAGGAGGAGGAAGAGCCAGCAGCAGCTGACAGATGGAGAGAATAGACAGACTGTTCCCTGTTTGTGAAGGACTGCTAGAAAAAGTTTAACATAACTAATTGTCTGTCCTGAATCAGTCTTATTAAGTAATGTTCAAATAATTTTATCCTCCCAGTGTTTTCAATGTGGGAGAAAGTACTCAGGGCCTTCAAGTTACACACTATGAAAGGCAGCAACAAGTGTAATATTCAGAAACCTAAAGTATGTATCAGCAGCAGAATGGACCTAAAAATAAATGTTTGTTTCAGTTCTATGAAGCTTTGAGTATTTTGGATTAGTAGTACTGCTGTGTTTGTTGCATCATATTGCTGTAATTGTTTATATGCTTTATATATTCTGAGGTAAGTTGATCTATAGGGTTACATCATATTCTATAAGGATGTTATGTGTTTGTATACTTTCTGCCCAGTTTGACCCATTTAGCAGAAGTCAGCCTGTTTAAGGCTCTGATATCTATTCTGTATGACTTAAAGCAGTTATGACATGGTCTGATTTTCTCACCCAATAAAGGAATATTCAATATATCAGTCTACTCTTCATTTTATCAGAAACATTTATCACAGCTTGTACATTTTCTTTTTATAAATATATGTAAGCAATGAGCCAAATTTAGTAATGCCAACATACTGAAGGAACAACATTTGTCTCTTATATATGATACACCTATATATACACTGTCAAAGACACTTGTCTTTGAGTGAAGATTTAAGGTGATAAGACATATAAATAACTGCAACTTGAATCTGTACTGAAGCTCAGTATTTGACACAGAGTTCATGTTCACTGCTGTAATAGCTAATAATGATTAATATAATAACCATAATATTGGCCATATTATATTTACATTACCAAAGTGATATGACTTTAGTCTCATGAACAACATTAGCTAATTCTTATTTACTAGCTAATCTTAAATGACTGTTCAGTACAGAAATGAAGCCCAAAAATCATGTTTTACTGTCCTGTGGTCTCAGCCTCAGATACTTATCAAATCACACAAAGCTCTTGTAGAAACAAACAAACAAATTAACAAAATATGTTCTCCTTCATTTCTGTCAAACAAAGTTGTATGACACGTTTCCAGCGGTTAGTATCATGGTTGCTAGGCAACCTGGGAAGCGCGACGGAGACTAGACCGTCCCATACAGACAAACTTGCCGTTTATTTTGCAAATCGAGCTCAACACTGCCCCTAGCGTCCTGGAGCACTTCCGTTGTGTTTTGGAATTTGCAAGTGTTTTGGAATTTGCAAGTGTTTTGGAATTTGCATGTGTTTTGGAGTTTGCAAGTGTTTTGGATTTTGCAAGTGTTTTGGAGTTTGCAAGTGTTTTGGAGTTTGCAAGTGTTTGGAGTTTGTACGTGCTTTGTCTCTAGGGGCCACCGTAGATAATATTCGCATAAAGTCAAATATAATATGACATATGATGTGTTACCTTAGAATATGAATAAAAGTAAGAACAAAATAAAAAGACTGAAATATAATTAGTTGCTGCTGGTCATATTGCTTTAAGCAATGGTATTATTTCAGAATTTTACAATCAGTGTAAATCCTCTCACATGGAAACACTGGTACTTTATTTTATGTTTGTGGGCAAAAAACTACCAAAAGCAGTTTTGTTTATAGAATTCATGCCAAGATATATTTACAAATGAGTCTAAAACTGGACCCAAAGAAAAAGAGTGAAAAGTCAAATGCTAAAAACTGCACTTCCTGTAATGGCCACTTGAGCCTGGCACCAAAAGTGAGTAAGTCCTCATAGACTCGCACGTTAAAATGCACAAATTGACAGCAGAACAAAAATGCTTTTGGTGACTACAGCTAATTTCTTCCTTTGTCTTCCTTTGTATGGGGAGAATTTGTGTACAATTCTGTAGTCTACACCATTTAAGTCTAACAGTCAGACATTGTATTGGGCCGCACGTCTTGATCTTTGAATTCAGGTGTTTTCAATCCTGTTACTACAGGTGTCTAAATTCAAGCACGTATCCAAGCATGATAGTGTAATAGTGTCACCGTTGGTAGTCAGTGGCGGTGAAATTTCACCGACGGTATAATTGCAAAATGGAAATATATAGGAACCACCACAGCTCAGTTATGAAGTCGCAAAGGCACAGATTGGGGTTCACTGAGTGCTGACTTATAGTCTGGACCACTTGACTGTGCTACAGTAGTAATGTTGGTGCATTTGGAGCATTTTAATGCGTTTATCCGATAAGTAAAAGGGGCTGTGTGGTTAATCTTACTAACAGCCCACCCTAGAAGTCGCTGCTCTGGTTTTGGTGAGCTACAGCCTGCTATACACATTTATTAGCTGATTTATTACCGTTTACCATATGTTGTTGAATTTAAAGTGGAAGTTTGAAGAGCAATGTGTCATCACAGTGGCTACTTGCATTTCTTAAATACAGCTTATGGTGCAAAGTAGGTTACCAAGTCACTGCATATAGATTATTTCTATACTTTGCCATTTCAAGCATTTGATTAAATATGTTTATTGTCCCAAAAATCCCCAAATGTACTTGTAAATAGTTTGCTTTCTGGTTACTGAGTCATATCAGTCAGCCAACTACTATGGAGAGGATTAATATGTGACTCTAGAATGCATTTAGGTTAAAACCTTGACCACTGAGTTTTTGCATCCAGCCCTGACCAGTTTTAATTGTAGAAACAGCAGCTCAACACTATCAAAAGAAAGATTTAAAGGCTTGATACAGCTTTGGGAAGCCTAGTTTATCATATACTTTTGGAGGATTTGTTGACTCTCTGTAGTATTTTATCCAGTTTCACTCCTGTAATCCAATTTTTATGTTTGGACATGAAACATGTAATGAAATGTATATTTAATAAATACTTTTTCAACTGTAGTCTGGCAAAACAAACATCTGAATCTATAACGTACCATAATTCAGCCTTATTTTCTACAGTTGACAGGCTAACAAACCCTCCTGTGTCAGTGGCAGCTGAACTTCATTCGACCATGGCCTGCAATGACTTTGCCAAATTCTTCACTGAAAAAATCCAAAAAATTAGACAAGCAATTGGTACATCAACAGCAGATCCAGGATATGTACTGTGTCCACCAAAAAACTGTTTAAACACCATGAAACAGTTTCAACCTATTAACAGCAAAGACCTGGAGGACATCTTAGGTCAACTGAACTCCTCCTCCTGCTGTTTAGATGTCCTGCCAACAAGTTTTTTCAAAAAGGTCTCAAAGACTTTAGAGTCAGACCTGTTACAGATCGTCAACTTTTCTTTATTATCAGGTGTGTTTCCAGAATCACTAAAAACTGCTGTAATCAAACCTATACTGAAAAAGGACAATCTTGACAAGACACAAATTAACTACAGGCCGATCTCAAATCTCCCGTTTTTAAGTAAGATCATTGAAAAAGCAGTTTCTCAACAGCTCAGTTACTTCTTAAAACAGAATAATTGCTACGATGCCTTCCAGTCAGGTTTTAGACAGAACCACAGCACTGAAACCGCTCTGACCAAAGTGTTTAATGACATATGTCTGAATACAGACAGTGGAAAAATGTCAGTCCTAGTTTTACTGGATCTCAGTGCAGCATTTGATACAGTTGACCACAACATATTACTCAAACGACTGGAGAACTGGACAGGTCTTTCAGGAACTGTACTAAACTGGTTCAAAACATACGTAGAAAACAGGAAATACTTTGTATCAATAGGTAACTTCACATCTGAGCAGACAAGTATCACATGTGGAGTTCCCCAAGGTTCCATCTTGGGACCCCTTCTGTTTAACATCTACATGCTCCCACTGGCACAGATTATAAAGAACAACAAAATAAACTATCACAGCTATGCAGATGACACACAAATATATATCACAATGTCACCAGGAGACCGAGGCCCTGTACAGGCTCTTGGTAAATGCATTGAGGAAATCAATGACTGGTTGTGCCACAATTTTCTCCAGCTAAACAAAAACAAAACTGAGGTAATAGTCTTTGGCGCCAAAGAAAAACGATTACAGGTCACCAGAGAACTTCAATCTATACATCTAAAAACCACAAACCAGGCGAGAAATTTGGGTGTAGTGATGGATGCAGACCTAAACTTAGAAAAACACATTAAGACAATAACAAAGTCAGCTTACTATCACCTCAAGAATATATCAAGGATAAAAGATCTGATGTCTCAACAGGACCTGGAAAAACTAGTCCATGCATTCATCTTTAGTAGGCTTGATTACTGTAACAGCATCTTTACAGGTCTACCTAAAAAATCAGTCAGACAACTACAGCTCATTCAGAACTCTGCTGCTCGAGTCCTCACTAAGACCAAAAAAGTGGACCACATCAGTCCAGCTCTGAGGTCTTTACACTGGCTGCCTGTCCGTCAGAGGATAGACTTTAAAGTTCTGATGCTGGCCTATAAAGCTCTGAATGGTTTAGGACCAAAATACATCAATGACCTCCTGACCCAGTATGAACCATCCAGATCCCTCAGGTCATCTGGATCCGGTCTTTTATCAGTTCCCAGAGTCAGAACCAGACACGGAGAAGCTGCATTCAGCTTTTATGCTCCTTATATCTGGAACAAACTCCCAGAAAGCCTCAGATCAGCTGAAACACTCAGTTTATTTAAATCCAGGTTGAAGACTCACCTGTTCTCAGCTGCATTTGAATAAAGCACCAAATCCACACTTTAAGCTTAAAATTCAAAACTTACATTTAACTACTGATTTTATCTACTGTTCTGATTTTATCTGTTTTGATTTTATATACTGTTTTGTTTGTTTGTTTGTTAATTAGTTAGTTAGTTTATTTGCTTGTTTTAATCAATTTTAAATCATGCTTTTTATTTGTTCTTGTTTCTAATGTCTCTGTAAAGCACTTTGAATCGCCTTGTTGTTGAATTGTGCTATACAAATAAACTTGCCTTGCCTTGCCTTGCCTTCCTGCTACAGGCCCGTTCCTTTAGCACATGCTGTGCGTATTGTACCTGATATTTCAACAGTGCCTTGTTTTTGATCTACCATGTACTCCATCATTTAACAGCAGCTGATTAAAGTTCAGAATCTAACCAGCGGCCCTCATATACACCCTTGCCAGCTAACTTTCCCCTTACCAGTTTTTGGTGAGGAACATTTGTTCATTAGTAAAACCAACAGCTCACTCCCACCAGACTTTCATCCCTGTATCCAAATACTTGGCATATTCCAAAATATTAGCAAGCGTTTCTTGGCAAGAGCAGGAAGCAGGGATTTAATTTGGTGAACTTTGTGTATTTTAATGGTTTTGATACTAGCAGTGTTAATGTAGAGAGCTATAGCAGCTAGTAACAGGCACGGCTCCATATGACTCAAAGCTGGCGTCTGCACTGTTTGAGTGGTAACGCAGACACTGCACCATGATATCAAAGCAACCAGTTCTGCTGTGTGAAGGCACAGTTTGCTTATAGTACACTGTAATCACTAATGACTTAAAGAGCATTTTAACACCCACTCCAACGCATAGATTGATATTACACCTGACAGTCAATCAGAATTAATAGAATTATTACAAACAGCTTGGATTCTCTTGTATGACTTGAAGCATGTTATCCCTGAGTTTGAGCTTTGTTTCATAATTTGAGGGCCTATACGAGAAGTTAGCACGAGAAAATGCTAACTTCCTGGTTTGAGACCAGATGTAGGGTTGTACATTTAGCTTTACTTTGCGGTCAATCGCTACTGCGAAGATATACTCCAAAATCATGTCCAAAACTCGAAAACGGAAAGATCGCGTTAAGTTACAAAGAGCAGAAGGTGGGAACACTCACCACTGTTGTGTCATAAAAAATCTAATGATCAATTTTGACGTTTAAAGAGTTTAGATCAATCAGTTGTTTACATCACTCAACACAGGCAGAACTGCATTACTGCAGCAGAAGACACATCATCCACATTCAGAAGCACATCTCTGTATAGTGACAGTTATTATGATTTAAACAGGCAAATGTTCAGCATTCAAACCACAGGTGAAGAATAGTCAAACCAGATGTTTCCCTGTTATGTCGAGATCAGCTAGTCAAGTACACACCTACACAGCATGTTAACAAACCGTGAAAAAAAGCCACACAAAAAATGAACGATTGCTGGTAACGTTTTCTATGCATTAGTATTTACGAAGGGTATGTTGTGACTTACCTTCAAAATTACAGTGGTCCCTCGCTATAACGCGGTTCACCTTTCACCTCGCTGTTTCGCAGATTTTTTAGTGCAAGTTTGCATGTTTATTTATTTTTTTTTACATCACATTGTGTCCTGATCGCTGCAGACGATCTCCTCCGTGATGTCTCTCCTGTACAGTACAGAATCGCTGCATCGATCGCTAGCAGTGTGACTCTGAAGTGCAGTACTGTATGTCTACGATGTCGACGAAACGTTTTTAAAAAATAAAATTGGCTACTTGATTTCACCTATCGCTGGTTATTTTTAGAACATAACACCCGCGATAAACGAGGGACCGCTGTTTACAGATACTGAGAAATATAAAATTTGAATCCCTTTTCTCTTTTGCTCTGAGACGCGGGGGAAAAATATCGACAAGTCGATGAACATCATTTACAGATATATTGGATAAATGCCCAAAACATCTACAGAAATGTAAATCGCCGCTTGAGTCATTCATTTGCTAAACTTGTTTTGGACCGTAAACAAGGCGTGAATAGGACACCGGAAACAAAGCTCCCCACAGGAGTTTCCGCACCGGAAGTAGCATATGCTAACGTGCACATAGTCTATAGTACCACAAAACATTACAGATTTTTCAACAATTTTTTTTTTTCTTCTTGACGACAGAACTACAGAAGCGAGCGGTCTCTGTATCGCAAAGTAAAGATATGGCCAAATGTAATTTTGGCATGTGTGGATAATTTCCCCCTTCATAACAATTCTAAGAGGTTACTTTTTTTACAGCTCTAGCATGTTACTGAAGTTAGGAGTGTGGGTGCTTTCACTGACAGGTGTGGCAAACAGCTATAGCCAATAGCTGTTTGAACTAGACCTGCCAAGCTTGTTTGTGCTGTTTGCTTTGATGTAAAGTACAGGGTAAGATATCAGGCTTTTCTTTAGGTGATATAGTCAGTGGTGGTCTTAGCCTATTTGGTGCCCTGGGCGAACACCCCTCTGGCAGGGGGAGTGTTTAATTTTGCACTCCAGATCACCCATCCCCCAACCCGAGGATCACCACAACATAACCTAATGGACCTACACCTTTGTAACGGTCTTTTGCATTTGATGTTTGTTGCATTTGATGTTTGTTGCATTTAATATTTGTTAAGCTGTATGTCTGGATTTTGTTCCTTTGCGCCCTCTGGTGGTGAACTGTGTAGGGTACAGCTTTGCTGTTTGGGTCTCCACCCAGCCACTTTTCTTTTGCTAGCGCACATGGTGTCCGCATGCTGCAACTCACAGTTAGCTCCACACATGGAGAAAATATCGTTTAAAGAGTGGAAATAATTGACAAAGAAGATGGAAGATAAGGCAATAAGGCCATAAAGGACTATTTAGCACCTCCTGGATGTCAGCTCACGAGGTTTGTGTATTTTAAATGGTTTATTTTCTGTAATTAAGGATTTTTTGATTGATTGACACTACGTACAAGAGCGCATTTTGATGTGATGTTTTTGTTTTATTGTTTTGTCTGTGAGCAGTTCTCACGGGTTGCCAAGACCAGAATAAACCCTGTTTTATAACTACATCGTGCGTACGTCAATCCTTGAGGGTGCTACAGTGAGAACTCCGCTCTGCACGGGTAGATGAAGGACGCAGCCCCGCAGGAAAGTCAGGTGCCCCGAAAATAAGAGTTGCCTCAGTTAAAGGACTGAATATAATTAACCACAAGAAAGAGAAATAAAAAGGAAAAGGAATGTAAAAATAATTAAGATAAGTTTCCTTTTATAAATGAACAAAGGACTGGAATATTTCATCTTTTTTCTTTCTTTCTCATTGTTTACATTTCTGCTGTTCAAGTGACTGATATTCATACAGTGTTAAGTTAATGTTGTGATGAGTAACCTGTGTATTGTGCATATGGTGGGCTTCAGCAGTTGCTGTATGAAACAGTATTACTGGCTTGGACAAGATATGTAATGTGACTTAAGTATACACGTTAAGTGATGTTTAAGGAGTAATAGTAATTACTGTGCCTTAAAGTTGTAACAGTAAATGTAGATTAATATTCATTTGCTCCTCAACTACCAAATCAAATTTAAGCTGCTGCACCTTTACATTAAGGCTAAGTAAGATATACAAAAAAACCCAAACCCCTCCAACAATGGCAGAGTTTGAGGCTAATCCAGAAGTCAGTGAAAAGGGTGATGTGGAACAACTCTCTGCAGATGAGCAACTACAAGCAGTTGAAGGCACAGCTGATGATGTTTCTACTACCTCACAAAGAGCACGACAGAGCCAACGAGTCCGTACATTGACGGAAAAGGGCAAAGAACTGTACGGTGAGCACATAAAGAAGGCTGCACATCGTTTCAGTGTGCGCTATGAGAAGTGGAAGGTTGTCATTAAGGATGCCAAAGGAGCTATAGATGGTCAATGCTCAAAGGATCTGCTACAAGAACATGTTTCCAAGGTTTTGAGTGCTTCTAAGGATGTGAATGCAGCCTATGATGACTTGAGACGTATTGAATCTCCAGATAGTGACACAAGACGAAGGATGGATACGTGTGAAGCCATAACAAAGACAATTATCGAATCTGTAGGAAAGTGTCCAAGCCCAAGTAGTGCGGAGGTTAAAAGAGATGAAGAACTTTGGAAGGACGCTGAGTCTTCATCTAAATCCGTAGCCTCAGATGTGAAAAGTCAAAGGGATGAAAAATGGAAGGAGACTGAGGTATACCTAAGTTAGAAGCCTCAGACAGGATGAGTGTTAAGTCACACCACACTAAGCTCTCTTCTCATTCGAGGGTTTCCTCTAGACACTCCAGCCGGCTCTCGGCTAAAAGACAAGATGCAGCTGCTGAAGTTGCAGCAAATGAGGCTGCTCTCCAAGTTCTGCTTGAACAAGAAATCCATATGAAGGAAGTTGAAAGGCAAGAAGCAGAAATAGCACAAAGACAAAAGGCTCTAGACGCTAAGCGCAGAGAAATAGAGCGACTTGAGACTGTAAAAAAGCTGAATGCAGCAAAGGCTCGACAGCAGGTGTATGAACAAAGTGAATGTTCAGATGAAGAAATATACAACCTACTTCACCACAGATCTGATAAGAAAAATGAAGTCAAGTCTGAAAACAATGACCAGCATATGAAACGGTGTTCCTCGCCACGAAATGTGACACCGCACCGAGAGGTGAACACAGAAGATCTGGTCAAAGCATTTGCAGTGTCTCTTAATGCAAGTCGTCTTCCGGTACCAGAGCCAACAATATTCAGTGGCGACCCTATCAGATATAATGATTGGAAAATTTCCTTTCAGACTCTGATTGACAGGAAAAATATACCAACTGAAGAGAAGACTTATTATCTGAGGAAATATGTAAGTGGACCTGCAAGGAAGGCAATAGAAGGCTACTTCCCGCTTGGCACAGAGTCTGCATACTATGCAGCATGGACAGTTCTCGAAGAGAGGTATGGCAATCCCTTCCTTGTAGCAAAGGCCTTCAGAGACAAACTTGACGCATGGCCTAAGATAAGCTCTAAAGGCAGTATGGAACTTCAAGCATTTGCTGGCTTCCTTTGCTGCTGTAAGACAGCCATGTCGCAAATGAAGGGGCTTGAAGTGCTCAATGACTGCAATGAAAACCAAAAAATGCTCGCAAAACTTCCAGATTGGCTTACTTCAAGGTGGAACAGAAAGGTTACAGAAGTGCAAGAAGAGACTCACACCTTTCCATGCTTCAGCCAGTTTGTAGATTTCATCTCACGGGAAGCCAAAATTGCCTGTAATCCCATAACATCTCTCTTTGCTCTGAAGCCAAGTGAAACTGAAGGGGCAAAAACAACAAGGAACAGAGGCAATGGAGCAAAGGTGCTAGCAACTAACTCAAATGAAAGGACTGTTAGTGCTAGTTGTGTGTACTGTGAAAGGTCGGGTCACAGCCTACTTAAGTTTGTTCAAGACAAGAAGTTATGTTTTGGCTGTCTGAACTCTGGTCATCGCTCCAAGGATTGTGAAGGGAGAGAAACCTGTGACACATGTAATAAAAGACATCCAACATGTCTTCATGACAGTCGCACGAAGGAAGAAAGAACAAGGAGAAATCCACACAAGAACAGTGACAGGACAAGACAAACGAACGCAGATGTCTCACAAGACAACAGTGTCACACCAACAACAAGTGAAGCAACTTCTAACAGAGTCACACAGAATGTTGACGACACTCACACATCTTCCAAATTCTTGTGTACGCGCTCCTTGATACACAGAGCGATACGACCTTTATTCTTGAAGAAACGGCACAAGCTCTGCATATCAAAGGTGAATCGACTCAGCTAAAGCTCACTACTATGTCTTCAAGAAACACAGTTGTGTCCTGTCGCAAGCTCTCAGGTCTACAAGTCAGAGGGTTCTACTCAAATAAGACCATTTCTCTACCAGTGACGTATGCCAGAGACTTTATTCCCGCAAACCAAGATCACATTCCATCGCCCGCAACAGCTAAGGCATGGTCTCATCTTGAATGCATTGCAAGTGAGATCGCTCCACTACAAAGCTGTGATGTTGGTCTGCTGATTGGGTACAACTGCCCCCAAGCACTTGTTCCTCATGAGGTTGTGTCTGGAAAGGAAAATCAGCCGTTTGCCCAAAGAACTGATCTGGGATGGAGTATTGTTGGTTATGGCAATCCATGTCTCGATTATGGAGACGCCTTCGGAATAAGTCACCAAGTCATTGTGAAGGAAGTGGTGCCTGACATTAATCCCTCTTCAAATCTCACCAACAAGGTTCACTATGTCTACAGAACTCAAATAAAGGAAATGATCTCTCCCACAGAGGTCCTAAAGATGTTGGAGTCTGACTTTGTTGAGAAAGCACCAGAAGACACAAAGGTCTCTCAAGAAGATCTCAAGTTTTTAACAAGGATGAAGGCCGGCATTTTGAAATGCCACTCCCATTTAAGAGCGAAAGGCCGAACCTGACAAACAACAAGGTATGTGCTATTCATCGCCTCAAATGTTTAGAAAAAAGGCTCAAGAGTAACAAGCAGTACTATATGGACTATAAGAAATTTATGGATGAGATCCTAGCCCATGGAGATGCTGAAAAGGTCCCAGAGCAAGACATTGACAAGACACCAGTTTGGTACATCCCACACCATGGTGTGTATCATCCACAAAAACCCGGAAAGATTCGTGTCGTCTTTGATGCCTCTGCCAAGTTCCAAGGCGCTTCCTTAAATGACCATCTCCTCACTGGTCCAGAGCTAACAAACACCTTGATCGGAGTCTTGTGTCGCTTCTGAAGAGGCCCAGTGGCTTTCATGTGTGACATCGAACGCATGTTCCACCAATTCCATGTGCATGCTTGTGACCAAGATTACCTACGGTTCTTGTGGTGGGAGAACGGTGACCTTGAAACTCCATTCACTGTCTACAGGATGAAGGTACACCTATTTGGAGCAGCATCTTCTCCAGGTTGCGCCAACTATGGCCTCAAGCATCTTGCAGCTGAAGGGGAAGGAAGTTTTAATGAAGATCATCAAAACCAACTTCTATGTTGATGACGGACTAGCAAGTGTTGACACTGAAGATCAGGCAATACAGCTGGTTAATGAAGCACGCAAACTCTGCAGCATGGGCAAACTTCGGTTGCACAAGTTCATCTCAAACAGCACCAAAGTTCTAGCTTCGCTTCCGAAAGAAGAATGCGCTGCAGCTCCCAAAGAGCTAGATATGGCACTCGGTGAAGTACACATGGAAAGAGCACTTGGCGTACAATGGTGTGTGGCGTCAGATCAATTTCAGTTCAGAGTAGTTGTTAAGGACAAACCACTCACCAGAAGAGGAGTATTGGCCACAGTCGCCTCTGTGTTCGATCCACTTGGGTTTGTGTCACCTTTCATTCTGCTGGGAAAGCAGATTTTGCAACAAATGTGTCGAGATAAACTCAGCTGGGATGATAACTTACCTGACAGACTTCGACCTCAGTGGGAGTATTGGTTCACAGATGCTACATTCCTTCGAACTTCAAGGCACAGCACTACAAACTTCATCATTCAAGCACAACTGGTGAAGTCCACTGCTCATTGGTGATGGGAAGATCAAGAGTTCCACCAACCAAAGTCACAACTATACCTCGGCTTGAGTTGTCGGCGGCTGTTGTTGCTGTGCGCACTGGTGACATGCTGAAAAGGGAATTGGAAATGGAAATTTCAGAAGAAAGGTATTGGACTGACTCGAAGGTGGTACTCGGATACCTCAGCAATGAAGCCAGAAGATTTCATGTGTTTGTTGCAAACCGAGTGGAACGCATCGAACAAAGCACAGATTCAACCCAATGGAGGTATGTAACTTCCGAAGATAATCCGGCAGACCACGCCTCAAGAGGTCTTACAGCAGAACAACTTGTAGCATCAAACTGGTTCAAAGGCCCAGACCTCCTTTGGCAAAAGGTCATACCCAGTGGGGAAATTAAGGTGGGAGAGTTATCAACCAGTGACCCGGAGGTTAAGAAGGTTCAAGTCCACAAGATACAAGGGGAGGAACAAAGGTCACTGTTAGATCGCTTACACAAGTTTTCCGACTGGTCTAGGATGATTAAGGCAGTTGCTAGACTCAAGCGCTATGTGAAAGAAGCAAAGGATCACAAGAGTAGATCACACGACATCAGTAGCCTACAAGAGAGAAAGGAAGCAGAGTTAACAATCATAAAGATGGTTCAAGAAACAGCCTTTGCTCAGCAAATAAAAACCTTGCAACATCATGATGTGATGCAGATGAAAGACAAGGTTAGCAAGTTACACAAGTTATGTCCATTTCTTGATGACCAAGGCATTCTTCGGGTAGGCGGACGCTTAACACATGCAGCTTTGCACCCCAATGTCAAGCATCCCGCGATCCTGCCAAGAGACAGTCACGTGTCGGCATTACTGGTCAAACATTATCACGAGAAGACATACCATCAAGGACGAGGGATCACCATGAATGAACTTCGAGCTAACGGATTCTGGATTCTTGGATGCAGCAAGATTGTGTCATCTTACATCTATAAATGTGTAAAATGCAGAAGGTTCAGAAGGCGCACAGAGCAGCAGAAGATGGAAGACCTCCCAGAGGATCGGATGGAGACCACACCGCCATTCACCTACTGTGGGATGGACTGCTTTGGTCCTTTTTATGTCAAAGAAGGCCGCAAGGAGCTAAAGCGTTATGGCTTGCTAATCACTTGCATGTGCTCCAGAGCAGTGCATCTTGAAATGCTTGACGATCTCTCTACAGATTTCCTCATCAACTCCTTACGTGCATTCATGGCCATCAGAGGTACAGTTCGCCAGATAAGATGCGATCAAGGCACTAATTTTGCCGGCACTAGAAATGAGTTTATTGGAGCATTTAAGGAAATGGATCAAGCCAAGCTAGGGAAACTGGACTGTGAGTTTCTCATGAACACCCCAGCATCTAGTCATATGGGTGGTGTCTGGGAAAGACAAATTCGCACCATAAGAAGTGTTCTCATGTCCATTCTGGAACAGTCAGCCAAACAACTCGACAGCTCCTCTCTGAGGACATTCCTGTATGAAGTCATGGCAGTGATTAATAGCAGACCATTGACTACTGACCAACTATGTGATCCATCAAACCCAGAACCTTTGACACCGAATCACATACTAACCATGAAGTCCACAATCATCTCTCCACCTCCAGGAAGGTTTGTGAAAGAAGATCTTTATCTCCGTAAGAGGTGGCGTCGTGTTCAACTACTTGCCAACACTTTCTGGACAAGGTGGAAAAAGGAGTATTTGTTAAATCTTCAAGGCAGACAGAAGTGGACCAAAGAGCACAGAAATGCTAAGATCAATGATGTTGTCCTCCTGAAGGATGAGATAACTCCACGCAACCAGTGGAAGTTGGCAAGGATCATTGAAGTGTATCCTGGAAAGGATGGAAAAGTGAGGAAGGTGAAATTGCTGCTGAGTGATCCAACCCTGGTTAGAGCAGGAAAACGTACCTCCAAACCTGTGCACCTGGAAAGACCCATTCAGAAGACAGTCATTCTGATGGAAGCGGAAGAAGATTCTCCACCGCACTCTGCTTAAAGGATAATTCATGATAGTTCATTCAAAAGCCGTTCATTAGTTCATAGGTAATACTTTATTCTTTTTAATCACAAGTGATTGGTTGGAGTGTAACGGTCTTTTGCATTTGATGTTTGTTGCATTTGATGTTTGTTGCATTTAATATTTGTTAAGCTGTATGTCTGGATTTTGTTCCTTTGCGCCCTCTGGTGGTGAACTGTGTAGGGTACAGCTTTGCTGTTTGGGTCTCCACCCAGCCACTTTTCTTTTGCTAGCGCACATGGTGTCCGCATGCTGCAACTCACAGTTAGCTCCACACATGGAGAAAATATCGTTTAAAGAGTGGAAATAATTGACAAAGAAGATGGAAGATAAGGCAATAAGGCCATAAAGGACTATTTAGCACCTCCTGGATGTCAGCTCACGAGGTTTGTGTATTTTAAATGGTTTATTTTCTGTAATTAACGATTTTTTGATTGATTGACACTACGTACAAGAGCGCATTTTGATGTGATGTTTTTGTTTTATTGTTTTGTCTGTGAGCAGTTCTCACGGGTTGCCAAGACCAGAATAAACCCTGTTTTATAACTACATCGAGCGTACGTCAATCCTTGAGGGTGCTACAACCTTAGTTTACAGATTAGCTTTGTCTAGGGTTTATTTCTGGGATTTCGCACAACTCAGGACTCAGATGAGGAATACAAAATGGGCTTGGATTTACAACATTACGAATGAAATGTGCTCTAATTGGAAGCAGCCGGCCCTCCTCCCCTTTCAACGGGTTGTGTGTGAGACTTTAAATCATCAAACTGTAAATTATACATTTTAAATTGTTTTTGATCCCTTTACCCCTAGTCCTAAAGTGTATATTTATTTTCTCACTCTTCTTATATTTATTGTTTGTTTACTTGCACTGCTGTAACTGGTGCCTCATCATCTCATCTCTCTATATACTGTACTGTATATAGCGAAGATGACAATGAAGTTTGCTTTGACTTCAGCACAGCAGCAAGCAGGTGCACCGAGGGCTCTTGCGCTCACTTTATAGAATTTTGAAAAAACATTGGTACAAATTACAAATGTCTGTATCATAATGTCTTATTTTGTTTTATTTTGTGAGTTGGTTATTAGATGCTGGTCCAGCCAGCCAGAGAATCCCCTGCCGCCCTGCCCTCTCCTCCCTGTGTCGCAAGCAGCAGTCGCACCTCGCAAATGGAGGGCGCCCTCGCTCCCAGGAAATGGGTGGCAGAAAACCAATCAGTGCCTTTTCCATCTCCAAAATGCGCTGGCTGATGTTGGGGCAGCATGAGTACGAGCAACTTTTCTTTTGGAGATGTCCATGATGCCGCCCCCCCCACCACGATGCCGCCACGGGCAACTGCCCGTGTTGCCCCTATCAAAAACCGCTACTGGATATAGTCATCTGCTATGGTGGTTATATGTGGTTAGCTGCTCCACATATGAACATGTCTGACTTTTCTGTCATAAAACCTCTAACAATTCACTCAGAACTTCCTGAGCTGTTCTGCATTGCAGCAATAATGTCTGAATGTCACAAAATCCCATGGCGCACCATTTGGAAGCCACTGCTCTAGATAAAGGAAAATAACTTTTATTGGAGCAAACACCATAAAATAAATTCAACACATTACATGTAAAGTCATTTTATTACACTTACCCATGAATTTGGAATTAAATCACTCTTTAAACCGGTTCCTTTAATAACCTTTTTTTTTTCCTTTTTACCCATGGGAGAGAGAAAGTTAAGCAGGAAGGTATCCAGCGAGTGTATTTGATTCTGATTTGGATGCATTACTATTCATGCAATTTGCCAGGCCCAGACACCAAAAGCAGAAAAAAAGTGTGCAGAGAAAGCTGCTCTAAATTAGTTCAAAGACCAAAAATAGAAGCTTTTTGGAAATAAGTATGTAGTAACTAGCTAATATGACTGTCAGTGTGATAAATGACATACTGTATTTATTATTCAGTTCCATATAATGGCATGGGATACTCATCTCTTTTCTTTTTTTTACTGCAGTGCCCTTGCTTTTAACTCATTGTACAGCCATCTAGAAGTGGACCTAAGGAAGCATTGCAAAGTCCACAGGATGGCCTTTCAAAGTGTGAAAAATTAATTTAATTACACATTAATTTCAAAAGAATGCACTGCTGTTCCATTTGTGTCGATCCCAGATGTGATGAAATTAATGTTTTTTGATCCTTCTCCTGTCATTGTGAAGCAGAATCTAATGCTGGATTGTTCACATACTAAATGACAAGAGATTAAACCCATGTTTCCTGACAGGTTAGTTCGACCCTACTGATGATGTCTTGTTGCTATAGCAATACTGTTCAGTATGAGAGGAACTGCAGGTTCACACATTTGATTTATGTGCCTGGCTGATGAGCCAGTGGTGCAAAGCTACTACCTGAATGCCACCAAGTCAGAATCCTGTCTAGATGAAGTGATACCAGACTGATGTGCATCTTTGGAACTTGCTCCATGGCCAAAAGCAACGAGAGTTGAAAATGAAGTCAATGCAGAAGTGACATAAACTGCAGTGCTGCTAGGTGTCAGTTGAGGCTGCAAAAGGGAGTCAGTGTCTTAGAAAGTGCTCAACTTTCCAGCATCACAAAGGATGTTTGCAGGCTGAACTAGACCTCTCCTCCACTTTTGTGCTGTTGGTATTTTTTGGGCATTTTTAATGGAATTATCTAACAAAGACCTGCTGGGGGTTACAAATTATCCAAGAAATTTGTGCTTCAGTTCTGGTGGGTGGAATTCTAGTATTTTATCAGGCGGCTAACGGCAACATTTTAAATGAAGAGTCCAAAAGAAATGGTGACGTCACAGTGGGTACCTCCATCGTTGACTGGTGAAGGAGAGCTGCTTTTTTCCTGCCTCCCTTTCCTCACCCCGACTCGATCGCCGCCGCTCCCTGAGCCTGATTCTGCTAGAGGTTTCTTCATGTTAAAAGGGAGTTTTTCCTTTCCACTGTTGCCAAGTGCTTGCTCATAAAGGTTCATCTGATTGTCGGGGTTCTTTCTCTATTACTAAAATGTATTTAACGTACAATGTCAAGCATCTTGCGGCAGCTGTTGTGGGTGATTTAAGTTTAAAAAAAGGCAATATAAATAAAATTAAATTTAACTGAACTGCATGTTTGTAAAGAAAAGAAGAAGAAACTCTCAGCTGTTGCCTTATTTTACATGGAGTCACTTCAGCGGATGGATTCACATGTTTCAATTGGCACAACCCTCCTGTTTATCTAGGCTTAGAATTGGCACTGTGAGTACACTAGCATTGTGACACCCTGAGACTAGATGAACATGTTAACCATGACGATACAGAGTCATTATTAACCCTTTTTCTGCTATTAGCTATTTGGCTCGATTTGACTCGGTTTGGGTCATTTTTCAATTAAAATCGAGCACCACTGAATGCGTGTGGCTTTGTTGCACATGTTAGGCACAGCACAGAAGCATGTTGAGGTGAAGGTAAACCTGCTGCTAAGTGTAAGGCTTTTCGTCAGAGTCTGGAATCCTGGTGTTGTTTTTTTGTGTAGCCATTTCAATCATGATTCTACTGACTAACCAATTGGTAGCATGCACTCTGCTGAAATCACATTTTTTGGATTGCCTCAGATTGCTTGGAAACCCAGCTAAATAGGTACTAAAAAAGTGGCAGGTACTACCTTTAAATGGAAAGTCCTAAAAACCGAGCTGACCCGAGTAGGTACTAGTGGAAAATGGCTATTAGTTTATTAAGAACCCAGTGAACAACTTTTCAATAACACTGCTATCTCTGTGTTAGCTGCCCTAAATTAGTTCAAAGACCAAAAATAACAGCTTTTTGGAAACAAGTATGTAGTAACTAGCTAATATGACTGTCACATCTTGAAGAAGCTCCATCCCTCCCACAACTCCCCCATTATGGTTAAAAAATCAATGGATAACACAGTTAATCACCACAGTTCATCAAAGGGCTCAGGAAATAAAGCAATGCAGTAATTCGAGCCCTACTTTCTCCAGCACACATGTGAACAAGGCAGCAAACCCAAATTGTGTGAATATATTTGTAAGAGGTAAAAACATCTAAAGGCAAAGAATAAAACATGGTTTGAATGGGTGACAACAGCTTGTAGTAAAAAGTGCAGCGAGTGCTCTGTAAGAGTAGAAAAGTACTACATAAGTACCAGGCCATTTTAAAAGTATTTAGAGATTGTGACAAGTTGTCTGGGTGAAGATTTTGTGCCTGTGATGTGTAAATAGCAATATCCATATAATAGCACTAGGCTGTAGATATAAACATGGATTTGCTTTTCATCTGTTTTCTGAAAGGAAGTAATCTTGTTGTGTCTCTCTGAAGAAATACACTGCATTAGGTCACTTAAAACAGTAAATATAAAGGTGTTGGGGTTTTTTATGCTTTAATATGTTTTAATGAGACCAAATTTAGATGCATGCGGTCCAAGAATTAAAATAAGCTTGATTGCTTTGCAACAAGGCAAGCTCTTCCTTTGTTGTGCTCTTGATTTTTGAATTGCGTCCATATAAAAAAAAATGCCACTATCTACTTACTTCGAAAATTTCAGCATCATTGAACTGTCTATTCTTTCCCGAGCTTGTTAATGGCTCCACCCTTGAGGAATTCCAAGCCCAAGTGTGCATTAGGCTCTCCTTCACTCCCAAAATACGATTAGTAGGCAGTCCCGGTTGCTGACTACGTAATTACACTAGCTGCTGCCTTAGTAAATCAGACATTAATTTCACACAGATTGCAAATGCACGCGTCCATGAAAGGCACTGCGAAACATCCATTGCACCTTTTCATGTATGTAAACCTGCCCCCCACCCTGTTCCCCCATTATGCTATTATCAGGAAGCACACAGCCCCACTCCCCCCCATCATCCTGACTGACACCCCCATCACCTCTGTGGACTCATTCCGCTTCCTGGGTACCACCATCACCCAGGACCTGAAGTGGGAGCCCACCATCACCTCCGTCATCAAGAAAGCCCAGCAGAGGATGTACTTCCTGAGGCAGCTGAAGAAATTCAACCTGCCAACACGGACGATGATGCAATTCTACACTGCAATCATCGAGTCCATCCTCACCTCCTCCATCACCGTGTGGTACGCTGGAGCCACTATCAGGGACAAACAGAGACTGCAGCGTGTTGTGCGCTCTGCTGAGAAGGTGATTGGCTGCAGACTCCCATCTCTGCAGGACCTGTACACCTCCAGGACACTGCGGCGTGCAGCCCGGATCTCAGCTGACCCTTCTCACCCTGGACACAGTCTGTTTGACCTGCTCCCCTCAGGCAGGAGGCTCCGGTCCATTCGCACCAGAACCTCTCGCCATAAGAACAGTTTCTTCCCCTCTGCTGTTGGACACATGAACAATAACCACATGACTGTCCCCGCCACTCACACATGACCCTACGCTGTGTCACTGCATCATCTCATGTCTGGCACTGATCACCACCTGCACTCATGTATATATCCTTCTACGTAGCACTCTTAATTCTTATTCTCATGTATATATCTCATGTATATCTCATGCACATATCTTTCTTTCTACATAGCACTTTAATTCTTATTGTTTGCACTGAAGCACCGCAGCAAATTCCTAATGTTGTAAACCTCAACATCTGGCAATAAACCCATTCTGATTCTGATTCTGATTCTGATTCTGATCACACAGAAGAAAGGAATGACATAATACAACACCTTTTTTTTCTTTTTTCTTTTTTTTTTGGAGTGACTTTTCTAAAACATGTTTGTGATGTGAGGTTGCTGATTGTAAATAAAACACTTACAGTGCCTGTGTCGTGTTTCCTTTATAGTAAAAGGAACAGGAGAGAGCGAGAATGCTCACTAACTAGATCCCTTGCCACTGCAACAGTTGGTGTAGCAATCAATAAAGCATGGACAGCTCAGCCCTGGGAATCATCAGCAGGCCTGGGATACATCTTTGACCAATCAGATGGCTTCAGTGACTGTACCTGTTGCGTAAATTATCCAAAGGCCTAGAGACAGCCGAGTCCAACACCATATGTTATATGGATGATGGATGTGTGTGTGTGTGTGTGTGTTCGTATGCAGCACGTGTGGGAATGCTTGCTGCCTGCGCCTCACATCTACAGCCCGACTACTTCACAGGATGCGGCGTCTGTTCTTTGCCGAGGTTTAGACTCAGAGCCACTTCCTATCCATTTTTGATTGCCGCTGTGCTTGTCAGTCATCTGATCTCGAGGCAAACTGCACAGCCGTGTTATTCGTCCCAGAGACAGTTTCACTTGACAGATTCACTCTGAAAGCCTGGAGGAAGAGCTCAGCTCGGTGAGGCGGAAGAATCATCAGGGTATGTCAGGTAAAGACCAGACGAGTACGACTGTCTGATAGGTATTGAGGGAAATTCCATCGTGGCTTCAGTGAAATTTCATCCATGTCTTTTAGCAGGTTTTTTTAGTCATGTTAGTGGCATGGCTGTAGTATTTGACGGTCAAATAATTAATTGATTTAGCACCAGGATGATATTCTTAGCTTTTAGCAGAATTTCTTTGACATAATTTCATTTAAATGGATACGATTGTCCCCGGTCCATACCTGAAACTCAATTTGTTTGACACGTATGCCCAGTAGACTTCTTTCTATCCGTACCTTTCACAATAAAAGCCCTAGCAACTGCACTAAATGACTGCAGTAGTCTTGAAATAGCTTGCGGATAAACAATTAAATAAAATGATATACAGAAATATGTTAGAGCAACTTACAGCAGGAGTGATTCTCATTTTACTGGTGGACTCTAGTGGAGTAGCTCTGCATAATTTACAGTTCAGTATAATCCCTGTTAATCTTACACTGTCTCTTAGTGCAGCCCCTCAGTTCATCCTCTGTCTGAAATGGGACTGTCACACCCATATGGAAAAAAATATATAAATCTTATAAAGTTTGTATCTGTCTTGTGTGAAACTTGTATGAAAAGCATATAAGAGTGAAAACAGATATAAGATCCCTGGAAAAAATATATAAATAAAACTTGTATGTTTTGGATACTTACTAAAACAATATATGAAAGTGGCCACTTTCATGAGTAAATCATATAAGCCTTATATGATTCACTATATGAAGTTGGCAACATCTGATGCAACTCATTTATAAATTTTTTCTATTTCTTTTCCATATGGGCAATATCACTGTTTCACTTCAGCAAATAGCATGCTCAAAAAACATTCATGATAATGACATTGTTGCTACATCAATAGATTTTTTTTTCAAAGGAAATGATTTGTGTAATTTGTCTAGCTCATGGCTTTAAATAGCAAAGTTACCAAGTGGGGTCTTAAGCAGTACACAGGAAACAGCAATTGGCAGTTCAGAAACTTTATTAACACAACAGAGAGTTTAACTAGCAAATTATACAACAGGGAGGGCTCAGCTGGGTCAACAGGACGAGTGCAGGGAAGGTAGCCACTACTCTGTTTTCAGGGGCAACTCAAAGCCAAAGGAGGGTGAGCAGGCAGGTGAGTATGAGAGTTGAGTGCCCATCCAAGTCCCTCAAGAAGTAGTGGACCAGTCCAAGAACAGCAACAGGATTAGAGTCAGAACCACTCTTCAGATGTACACAAAGCTCAACTCGGAGGCTCACAACAGTCCGGCAAAAACTGGGTGCTGCAGCTGGTCCTTAAGTACTGCTGCTACTGATGATGCTGATGAGAACCAGGCTGTAGGGCAGGATCTAGGAATCTAGCCCTCAGGCGGAGCCTAGGAGACAAAGCCTCCTTAAAAAACAATGCACCGTAGAGACATGTCGAGTTGACCAGATTATTACGCTTATAATGCAAGTGCATTGAGGTTCCAAGAGAATCCTTGATTATTACTATTTTACAAAACAATAGAAAAAGAACAATTACACATTTTTTCAAAGAAATTAAATTAAATTGAAGTTATTAAAAAATGGTCATCATGACATCCACTTGAAACAAGCCAATTTGGCAACCTTGCCCTTTAAGCCAGCTCTTTTCTGATTGGCTGCTCATCTAAACCAGCTTCCGTGTCCACATAATCACCATATTAGAGATACATGTTAGCTCGTCTCAGCTGGGTTTCATGCCAGAAAGATGTATTTGCTCAAAGCTGCTCTTAGCTAAGGCGTGACCATTTTTACACTCTTTTGACTGTCAAACTGTTTGCCTTTTCAAAATGTAAATGAGTCAGCCAATGAGAATGCAAGGTTAAGTGTAAAAGTAAAAAGCCAACAAACAAACTGTTTCAGTGTGGAAATTCAAACAATACCATCTTCACTAAATGATTAGAGACTTGTGGCTGTGTCGCATCCTCCTACACAACCTGAATCAGACTTTGTATCTCCATCAGAATGAAAGCCCTTGAATTTCTGCACATGACCATAACTAAAGAGAAACTCTGGCTGTTTCACAAACAGCCCTCAAACCGTTTTGTATTGGACTGCATAGGAGTCCAACCTTGTGAAATATTAGAAACATCCATTAGATGGATTGGCATCAGCACCTCTCAGTCTATCAGCAGGTTGGTCTGTTGGGTTCTCAAAATGAATCTTTCCTTCATCTACCCACAACAGCAGTCAGATTTCAGGCATCACACTGACCTGGGTGTCTGCTGACATGACAGCACATGTTTTTATGAAAGAATGAAGTTAATTCAATGTTAATAATAAGTGGAGCTGTCAAAACAAAAAGCCTGTTTTGTTTTCTTTGTGCCAAACCGGAGCAGATTTATTCTAAACATTATGGATGCATTTCAATGTCTTACGGGTGGTAGATGCTCTTGAAGGCTCGAGGTGAAGCATCTACAAACCAGACAGTATGCACAGTATACTTAGAATCTGTCCATCACCACCCACCTACACACACATACACACACACACACATGTAGCATTGCTGTTTTACCATTTCTCATTCCCTTTATATCTCTCTGTTCTCTCTTTTCAGTTTCCAAGAGCAGGGTGCAGGGAGTCATTTGCTAATTGGTTTTTGCAGAGAAAACGTATTCGCTCGCCTCTTTCTCCTCAATACCCCAGGGCTCCCTTCCTCTTAGATGATTCCCCTGTCTCTTGCTCCTGCCAACTCAGCCGAGCATTCTCAGAGCTGCAGGGGCTTCAAAAACACTTCCCCCAGACCTGGAATCTGTAAAGTGTTTAAGGGTGGGAATCTGCTGCCTTACACTTGTTTTACAAAGGTAGAAAATTATGTTACTTTGCTGTTAAAAGGCTCAATAAATAAATGCAAGGTCCCAATCATGCTGATTATTGGTGCGGAAAAGCTTCACATCACAGCATTTCAAAAAGAAATTCTGCAAGTTTCATGAGCTTGATTACATGAGAGGAGTTCAAATTTAGTGCACTAATTAATTGGTTCAGGAGGTTTTGTAGCAGGCATGAACATGTGCAGCGAGATCACAAAAGTAACAACTTCTGATATCCAATAAATCACCACCCAGTGAGAAATGATTTGTACACGACAAACATGATTCTTCTTTTAAAAAAATGTTGTTTTTTTTAAATTGTAAAATAAATACATAAAGGGATACTTTTGAACTCCAAATGAAAGACAGTCAGCTATGTTGTACAGCTCCAGGGCCCTGCTATAAAGACCATCTGAATGTATTAGGTTGTAGGGCAAAAAATAATAAATCCTGTATGTGTTCTGGCCAAGGTCCTTGTTTTAAGTGGTTCCCATGTTCACAGTCTCTCTCTGCAGTTGAATATTGAGAAAATAAATACTTCAGCCATTCATTTAGAACCACATTGTTACTGTGTCTGATGGTGTCCCACACCTGTTGCTCATTCACTTCATAACCCCACCAGTACTTAAGGAGAAGCCCTTTTTTAAGACCCCCATGTGTAATTAACTCATTGTGTACAATAAAGACTTATTGTACACTTGGGTCTTGATTTCGAGTCCGCTCACCTTTTGGCGTTGTTATGACTTGCCACCAGCGGGTCAGTCATGGATTTGCTTCCCCAGAGCCAGTGTAGGATCATTTTGAATGAGAACAAAACAAAAGGCAGCCAGTAATACAAAATATTAATTTCCAAGCTCATCAGAATTGTACAAATTCTAAATTAAATCCAATATGATGCACGGCAAAACTTTATTATGAGCTACTGTACTAACAATGATCGTCTGTCGACAGGCACATCTTTATCTTCTTCTTATGTGAGTTTAAAAGTATCACATTCACACACCTTACACAACCTTTTCATTTAACTGTGTTAACATGCTGTGTGTACCCTGGATATGTCTTCAGCCTCAGCAAGCTGTTCTCCCCAGTTTCAATGTGTGAGAAATGAAACAAATCACAGATGGGCACATCTGCTCAGGGGTATTTAGGCGTTTGTAAAAGGAGAAAAAAAAAAACCTGTGAAAGTCTTGAAAACTTGCAAAACATCCCTTGCTTGTAAGAATGGAGTGCACTGGATTGTGGATGAAAAAAGCCTGAAAATGCTTGTCCTCGTTTCACATATTTCACTCTTCTGCCAAAAGCATTTCTTAGAGTCAGCTTTTAAGATTGTACGGGCTCTCAGGTGTGATTGTTATGAGCGACGGGTCGTTTATATCATAAATCACTCAAGTAGCTTGTCTGATTAAAAGTGGCAATGTCAAACGCCACTATGAGGCAAAGCACAAAGCCTTTGAACAATCATACCAACCGAAGTCTGAACTCAGGTCCCAGAAAATTAGCAGTCTCAGAGCCCAATATGATCAATCCACAAGGATCTTAACCAGTTCTTTCACCGCCCAACAACGTGCTCACAAATGTTCCCTCAGAGTTGCTTGGATTTTAGGTCCACACAAAAAGCCTTTTACAGATGCAGGTGTTGTCAAAGAAACATTACTTGAGGGTAAACAAAAAGAAGAGCTTTGTGATAAAATAAAGCAAATACCTATGTCAGCATCAACAGCCACAAAGAGAAGTGAAATATTAGCTCAGGATGTGCTGTCCCAGCTGGAAGAAGCTATTCATAAGACACCATGTGTAGGCTTGGCTGTAGATGAGTCCACTGATGTGTCTGACAATGCTCAGCTGTTAGTTTATGTAAGGTTCTTCAACAACGATAAGAAAGAGTTCTGTGAAGATCTGCAAGGGGTAACTTCCCTTCAGAGCACTACAAGAGGAGAGGATATTTGCCTGGCCATTAAGGAAATGTTAACAAAGCGAGGAATAGAGCCAAACCAAGTGGTTTCAATAACCACAGATGGAGCCCCTGCTATGATGGGGAGAGAGAAAGGAGCTGTAGCAAGAATGAAAGAGGACAATCCTGAGCTAATCTCTTACCATTGCATTATTCATCAGTCTGTCTTATGCTCCACCCTGTCAGATGAGTATGCTGAGGTGATGAAAACAATGATGAAAATGATAAATTTTCTCAGGGCATCTTCTTCTTGTTAGCATCGCATGCTCAGGGAATTTCTTAGAGAAGTTGATGCACATGCTGATGATCTTCTGCTTCACAACAATGTGAGATGGCTCAGAAACAAAAGGAATGTCTTTGATCATATAGTTTGAACCACGACTTACAAATTTAAGTACAATAATGGCAACATTTAACAATTTGACTCCAACACCTACAGTTTGTTTTTTTCTGGTCCAAATCAGTTAAAGGGTGTTTTTTTTAACTTGTTGTTTTTGTATTTTATTTTCATACAGAGAAAACCAAAAAAAAAAAACTCACTATAAGCCATGTGAGAATGTTCACAGCACACAGGCTTATCAGGCAACAAAATTAATACAAGAATAAGGTGCTGTATTCTGTACTGCTGGATAACTTTTAGTGGACAAATTACACCTAACTCATATTTATTTGAGCCATACTTTACTTTGCATGCTCTCCACATCTATAGTACTCATTGTATTTACCTCAAACTTACAATGTACCCCTAGTAGTTGGTTGATGGACATTTGCTCATTTTCTAACCATAGAAAAACCCATGTGGACTTCTTTTGGAACCGTAGTAAGACCACTCTATGGTCAAAATATGCTAACCTTTGGCACAAATAAAGTAACACTGAGGCAGCTAGAACAATAATGTTGAGGATTCAAAATACAGAGTATAGAAACCCGTGGATGATATCGCCATCCCTACATACACTAATTCTGCACACTTCACAGTAAAATAATAGCTATAAACCTACCAAAAATACTGCTGCTTCCGCAACAAAAAGAAAAAACAATCCAGCAAGAGCAGACACATTCACTGTCACCCTCTTGATAAGTTCACATTAAAACTCTCAAGTCACACCCATGTGACTGCCACTGTCTGGTCGGACCCTGGGTGACAGAGAAGAAGTCGTGTCCTCGGGGTTATATGTGCATCTAAGAGCAGAGATGAAGCTCCATAGGCAATGTTTTGTCTGCTGTCACGCTTAGTTTTTTTTTTTACACCCTAAGTTTCTTTGACTTTTGGGACTTTACTGCTGTCTTCCTGCTCATGAGATTTTTCTCATCCAGTGAGTAGCTCTGCTGTCAAATTCTTGGATTTGTTGAAAAAAAAATCTTACTACCACTGTTATAGCAATGTATTTTGATGTATATTGTTAAATTTATGATGTAACTGCTAGAAAGACCAGGAAATAACATGGAGAAAAATGCCCCACTGTAAGATAAATGCTGATTTTTCCATTAATATTCCAATTAAGTGAATATAGGAGAAGCGCTTCTTGATTTTTAGCTTTTACTCCATAACCCAGACACTGACTACATTGCAAAGGCATCCAAAAAAGGGCTGCACTAACCTGGGAAGAAAATGTTTCCTGTAAGGCAGAAGGGAAAGAAAAGGAACACGCATTTAAAGAAAGCTCTTAAAACATTTTGTTATCCCAACTGGGTCTTGATCAATTTGGCAAAGACACACAAGAAAGAAGGTCAGACACCAACTAGGGAGAAACAGAATGATGAAAAAACCCAACATTGTCATCCCTTATGTAGCAGGTTAAAAACTAAGGACAATTTTCTTGAAGCATGAGATCCCAGTACACTTTAGACCTATCTACACCCTCAGACAAAAACTGGTTCATTCCACGGGCAAAACTCCCGAACACAAACTAAACAACGCAGTGTATGCTGTGCAGTGCACCAAGGAGTACTCAGACCTCTACGTTGGAGAAACCAAAAAGCAACTTCATAAATGCATGGTAAACATTCGGTGGTGTGAAAAGGTGTGTTTGCCCTCTTCCTGATTTCTTATTTTTTTGTATGTTTGTCAAATTTAAATGTTTAAGATCATCAAACACATTTACATTTTGGACAAATATAACACAAGTACCAAGGTGAAAACCACTGCTGAGCAAAAACAACACAAAGGCTCGTCTCAGTTTTGCCAGAAAACATCTTGATGACTTTTGGGAAAATACTTTGTGGGCTGATGAGACAAAAGTTGAACTTTTTGGAACATCTATCATCTTACCAAGAATAAAATATGGTGGTGGTAGTGTGATTTTGTTGCCTCATGACATTGGAAGACTTGCTGTGGTAAATGGAACCTTGAATTCTTCGGTCTACCAAAATATCCTGAAGGAGAAGTCCAGACATTCGTGACCTCAAGCTGAAGCACACTTGGGTTCTGCAACAGGACAATGAACCAAAACACAAGTCCACAGCTAAATGGCCTGAGAAATACAAAATGAAGACTTACTAGTCCTGACCTGAATCCAATCAAGATGCTGTGGTGTGACCTTCAAAAGGCGATTCATGCTCAACACCCCCCCCCCCCCCCCCCCCCCCCCCGCCCATGTGGATGACTCTCCAAAGATGGGTGGGCCAATCACTTTTTCACACAAGTCCATGTATATTTTTTTCCCCCTTAATGATAAACACCTTAGTTTGGAAACAGCATTTTGTGTTTGCTTATCTACGTTATCTTAGTTTAATATTTAAATGTGTTTGATGGTCTGAAACATTTAAGGGTGACAAAAATTAAAAAAAAAAAAAAAAAACAGAGGGGGCGTGGGGGGGGGGGGGGGGGCTGTACATCTACATCTAAAGGATAAAGGTCACTCTGTCAAGGATAGCACTGCTCACATTTTGGACAGAGAAGACAAATGGCATCTTTCACTCCTTCAAACCATCTATGTCCACTGTGAATGACCATCTTTGAACAGAGGGTGTGGCTTATGACACCAACTGTGTGCCACCTACCTACAATGTAGTTTGAGATCCCTTCCTAGGTGCCTTATTGCCCATGCACATCTTGTTTCAGGTGATCTCCCATTATAGGGTGAGGCTGTCTCACGATGGTTTCACTCGAAACCTCTACTGTTAATGACCCACACGTTTCTTCACACCTTGGCACATGTGATGAGCCACATGATCAATAGTGGTTCAACTGACCTATTGAGGGACAACTCCCACTAGGGATTAAATACCTGGGACTCTCCACCATATGGTCTTAGAACTGAAGAAGCTTCTTGGATGAGAGGTGAAGAAGCAGAAGTCCAGTCGCTTTCTTTCCACGCTCCTTAGACTACCATGACCTGGATGACTGAGAATCTACACAGACATCATACTTCTGTGTTAAATCTTCAGTGTAGGTATTCCATATCTTACACCGTAACCTGACATGCACCTCCGCAGCAACTGCCATTTCCTCCTATATGTTTCCTGCTACTGGCATACCACACACAGGCACAAATGCTTGCAGTGGCCTTTGCCACTGAGTAGGCTACAATGTAAACACTACATATATTTCAGGCATGAGTATAAATTAAACTTTAACCTCAATTATCCAAATTTGCAATGCGAAAGAAGAGCCTTGTATTGTATGTACAGACCATCCATCCACCTTCTCCCACTTACCTACAGTTCGGCTAGTAGAGACCCAAGACAAGAGTATAAAATAAAACCTGAGATGGACAGTTTTTAGAAAAGTATTTATTTGTTCCTTATGGGAACACTAAAACAGGTGGGCATCATGAGGAGCAAGAGGAAATGATCATTCAAATACAGGGATTAAAGTAGACATTTTCTGACAAAAAGGTGGTGCGTGAGTCATAGCACAGTAGCAAATTCCATGCAACGCATGATGGCATTTACAAGACTATTTGGCTTTCCTGTTCTTTCACTCCTGAGAGATGGAACACAGAAACATCCAAGTGTTGCACTAAAAAGAGCTTCAAATATCTTCAGTGCATCTTAAGCAAGTGGTTAAGGGGTAGGGCAATCTTACCAGTGCTAAATGTCAATGGAGAAAAAAAAATGCATTATGATGTAAGTGCAAAATGTGTTACGGAAATTGCTGTTGTTAATATGCCATTTCATAATACTCGACCTGCTCCTTCTGCTAAACTGGGCACTGGGGGCTTTACCTTTCTTTTGCACATCAGTTATCTAAACCGATATTTGCATCTAAACCAGTTTGCAAGCTCCAAGGGTGAACAATTGGCCCAATATGGAAATGCCAAAAATTACAGTTCCTCTAATGGCTACTTGAGGATGGCTCAGAAAAGCAAGTCAATTTCCAAAGATTCCCATGGTAACATACCCAGTTTAATAGCATTAAAAAGCATTTTTACAGCCTAGTACAAAAAAGTTCTTGGCTGCTATGGATAGTTTGCACTTTCATTGCAATTGTACACTGGAAATTATAGTACCTTATTAGACTGTTGTCCAAACGGTAACTGCTGGTTTGTTTGTTTTTTTCCATTTCTTTTTTTGTTGAGTTCAACCACCTCTTCGCCTTTCACCTGTGTAAGGCTCTTTTCCTGTGACCCCACTCAAGACTGAACGTGCAACCAACCATAAACTCATAAACATGGAGCCCTCAACTCCAGTGGGGATCAGAAAAATCTTGACATAAAAAAAGAAAACTTTCTACAGGTACAGTGAACACTTGTTTGGCTGTCATCCCAAGGTTGCACTACCACTGAAACCGCCAGCATGGTGATACAGACTGTACAGCAACTGTGACAACCAAAGTTGAAGTCAGCTCCCAGTGACAGAAGAGCAGCGAAGGCTTCTCTCCAGAGGTAGTGTAACCACTGTCAGGTATAGGCAGGATCCCATTACCATCCTCATCCATCTCCTTATTCACTTCCTTTTCTTTGTAGTAAGAGGAAGGGGGGAAGGATATAAGTAAGCAGAGATTGACAGAAACAGATGGTCCTGTCTCAACAGAACTATGGTCACTCTCCATCTAACAGTCCTCCCAATGGACCTCACACAGAGACTCAGCTTGGGCAAAGTAATCCCTGCTCTGCTTATGCTGGCCAATCTCTGTGCCCAGTCACAGTGTGATTGACCCTCGAGCAGAGGCAGCTTGCCTGCTGAGGAACCCTGCCAGGCACTGTCTTAAATGGCCAAAGTTATCTTACGCCACTTCTTCATGTCCCACTCTGGCATAAGCTGATGTTTGCTTTATAGAACTGTTGTAATAGAAAGATGCCCTTCGAATTTGATGAATAAAAGTGAGGCTTTTTTAATGAAAATATGTTTTTATAAAATGTGCAACTTTGATATAGAAGTCTGTTTCATATCATCGTGGTATGTTCAAAGCCTCTTTTATTGTGTGTGCTGCATAGGGAATATTCCATGCAGACAGTTTGGATTTAAGTGCCAAAATTTGTATAAAACGCATTGTTTTCATTTTTAATATTTAATGAGCTTTCATAAATCTTACATAGCATGTAGTTTCAAACTGCTCACATTTGTGCCAGTTGCAGTTTAGCATTTCTGATGTTTGGGAAGCAGTTTGCATAGCTGAGAGGCTGGTCTAATCCTCAAACTTAAAGACATTAATATGACTGACCCACTGAAGTATTTGTACAAGAGGAGGATGACAGTGTAGGTACTAGTGTGCCTCTGCAGAAAAGAAACTACTGGTAAGGGTTAATAATTATTGTTAATAAATGGTAAATTAACATTTTTTTTTATTGTTAAACAAGTATAAAGTAGAATTTTACATTTCAGTTAATAATTAGGATATAGAAATGTATATGGATGGTCTGATAAGGAACGAAAACTATAATTACAATGTAAAATGTAAAGGGTTCCCGACTGTAGTTGATATGCATCTAATGGCATGCCTGAATCTAAATTAGAGCCAAACTAATTGCTAGTAAGCTTACAAATAGGAGTAAATAAATTGTAATTTGTACCTGGCTTGGTTGGTAAAATGACCTTGGCAGAATAAATAAATAAATAATGACAACAATTCAGGCACATCCCTGTGTCAGTATCTAGGCTGTCCTAGATACTAATATAATCGTAAAGCTGTAATATTTGAAATACATCAGAGCTACGGTTTCATTTTCATAACACCTTTAAATAAATGTAAATAACAAGCAATAGTAGATCGTATAACCAGTTACTCCTGCAATAGCTGAAAATTACATATTGTTTCAAGATTAATGTTTTTAACATGCTATTTTTGTTTCTCTTTTTGTTTCCAAATGTCCCTCTTGCACAAAAATAGCACATCACTTCTGACACACTTTCTGTGAGAAGTAAATTACATTAAAATTACATTTCTGATATGTTAAGTCTAGAGTTTTGTTAATTAGCAATTCATATATGGCACTAATTGCCAGTGGAAACAAAAATTGCATTCTGATTACAGCATGAAAATAATTTCTAAATAATTTCAAATAATTGGTCTGTTTCATGATACATGATACTTAGCATAGATTAACCTACCTTGCTGAACGCTATCTTGGTCTTGCACATTGAAAATTCAGTTATGTGACTATAAGAAAAACATGCTGTAGTGGTAAGTGATACAGTTTGCTAGTATTTAAGTATATTATTTGTTGCATTTTGTTGTTACAGCATTTTGTATGATATTTAACGTTAGCTGACTTCTTCTGCCTCTTTACACCTAAAGCGGTGGAAGAAAAAGAATCGGTGATACATAAAGTTCACTGGGATTCAGTGTTGTTTCTGTCACTAAAAAAAGCTAATGGTAGGTCTGCTGCGTTTTTTAAGAGAACACATTTGCTGTAAAAGTATGAAAGACTTTATACTTCTGTGTGCTGACACAGCAGCACAAATTATTCATTAAATCCAGCATCGTGTCCTTCATTTGATTTTGTCTCCTGGTTTTCTTGTGAGAATGTGTTTGCAGCTCTTTTTAGTGTTGTTGTGGACTGAACAGATTGATAATGTTGTGTTAAAGGAAAGAATAACTTTCCTGTCTCAGAGACTGTCCCACTGTTAGTGTTACTGAGTTAGCTCTGTGGATAAACAGATTGATTTGCGTAACCCAAGCTGTCTCTCCCTCCTTATGTGTGTCCCCAGGCCCCTTCCAACTGCTGCCTGACTCATTATTTAATAAAAAGACTGTGTTTTCACCACACTTACCATCCCAGTCTGTGTCCCTGCCACAAAGCAAAAGGAGAGTATGACAGGCAGCATGCCAAAACAATGATTTTTTTTTTTAAGTGAAGATCACAGTTGCTACTTTAAAGTAACCAGCATTGAGCTGCCCTTTGATTTAATTTATTCCTTAAATAAAAAGATTTTGGAAACACCCTTTGTTTTAGTTTTTTAAGCTCTGCAATCAGTGATGCTGGAAATGCTACAAATTGTTTTACCACAAAGTCATGATGGCCTTTAAATGGAGATTTGAATGTATCACCTGCCGTTTCAAACCTTTTTAGCACATGCCTCTGTTTAGCTTATGGGATATACATTTCCAGTTAGATTATGTGATGTCATACTGGAGATATTTTCAGTCTATTTTAATGTCCATGGGTTTCTGACTTTAGGCAGTGAAATGATTTGCATCTAAGAAACAATCCTTTCATCATGTAAGTTTGTCCAGTTACTGTTGAATTCTGAAAATGAAGGGACTATGTGAAAATGTATTAAAAGTAAACTTTTTTTCATAATATTGTTGAATTAAAACAGTAAATCTTAAGTAACACATTTATTGTGATATTCCAAATACATTGTAGCTTCATAAGGAGAAAAAAGTATTAAAATTGTGTCACTGAATGTAGCAGTCGCTGGATGATCTACAGTCAACCATTACATTTACTAACTGTATCAGAGGAGATTGGATGGAGGGCATACAAAGCTTCAAAAAGCACTAGGATTAAAAAGATCTTTTTCTAACCTCAAGAAAAATGAAATAGTGAGGTAGCATAAACACTACAGTTTTTCTAATGGCCCGTTGAGGTTGTTGCACAACTTTATAGCAGTTAAAAAACAATTTATTAGAGCTGCACCAATTGCAGTTTTCTCCTTTAAGATTTACGGTTTTCTCAAAGTGTGACCTGTTCGTGCCAGTTTCTACTGACTCAGATTTTCTTTTTAAGAAGTACCAAACCTTTGCCTTTCTTAGCTTCTTTAAAATATTCCTATTCGGCTGGTGTAGGGTGATTTAAGTATCCGTGTAGGTTTCATTGTTACAGATGTGTTTGTGGTGGTCCATTCACGGTTTGGTTTGCAGAACTTTGTGTCTTCACTCTCAGAGAGGAGTTGCCAAGCTTCCATGTTAGCATATGGATGAGAGTGCAACTATTTGCCCATGTAGCTGTGCGTGTGAATGAAGCTGATGATTGAATGATCAAACATAATGGGGCTGACAGGTCACCGGTCAGTGCAGAGAATGCTGGAAATCAACCAAATCCGCTCCCTGGTCAGCCATTTGGAGCAACTGTATCGTTTTTAGAGTGACTCAGAAAAAAAAAGTCTGGTGCCACATTATGAATTAGTGATGGTAAATTTGATTCTTTTTACTGAATCGAGTTTTAATGAGTCACTCACCAAAGTGAATCGGGTTTTTTGAGTCATTTGATTCACTGAGTCAGTTGACCAGAGAGTGCAAAAAATTTACATTTTCACTCAAACTTAATTTGTTTCTCTTTTCATGTAAATCCTACTGCTAAGATGAGAGATTCTAAAAGAAAAAAACTATTTTATAGAGCAAAAAAGAGCAAAAACATTTCTAAAATTAAGCAATTTCCTATCAAAATTGCTTAATAAACATTTATTTATTTTTTTTATTATTAGTATTTTCCTTAAATGTGTCAAATATATATTTTCTCATCTAAATGTCCACTGAGCTGTGAGCCAGGGGGCGGTAATGCGCCTTAACATTCGTAGCCAACCAAGAAGAAGAAGAAGAAGCTGTGAGCCAGGAGGGAGGGGGTTAGTGAGTCCTGAGTGATTCGTTCGCTCTATGATTCAGCACAGGAGGGAGGGGGTTAGCGAGTCCTGAGTGATTCGCTTATGCTTACGATTCAGCACAGGAGGGAGGGGGTGAGTAGCTCAAATGTGCTGTTAGCATGTTAGCAAAGCGATGCTACTGTGAACCGAGGAGCTATTGTCTTGATGTGAGCTTCTACCCAGGGTTTTTTCTTCCAGTTCAGAGCAGAAATTTTTTTGTTAAGATACTGGATGTTGTGTTTTTCTCCACAATTTTAATTATAAGCTAGATACATTGCTGCTAACAGCAACAGGGATGAGTCAGTGAGTCAGTTGGGCTTGTGAATCATGATTCATGAGTCAGTAAAGTGATTCTCGAGTATTGAACGATTCGTTCATGATTCGCGCATCACTACTATGAATTATTTTATACCACATATGTATCTCTAACATCGCTAACAAAGCTTGCTAGCATTTGCTAATAACTTAAATAGTAACATCCTGGAAGCTAAAACACTAGTACTGAGGTTGAGAATGTGGAGTCCAAAACTAATGGGTCATGTCAGCTATGTCCATCTTTTATGTACAGTCTATCTTCACCAAGCGCTGTGAGTGTTGAAAGACTGGCAGTGCTCAACCATTGAAAGGTTGAGCACTGTCATCATCAAGTAAATAATGTAACTTGATAGTTTTATAGGAAAAGTTGACTATATAAATGATAAATCCCTACCAATGTATTTACAACTTGCCAAAAAAGATTATTAGCGAGGTTTCCTGCTCGCATATGTTTAATTGTATGGAAACATATTTTATAGGAGACAGGGTTATTCACTTTAATAAAAAAAAAAAGGGTTACATATTTGCTTTTCTTTTTGAAAACCTTTGAGTCTTATAAAATCATTAATTTTTCAGGCAAAGCCATGAGACCAGGCCACTAGAGCTAATAGTTCATTCATCAGTTTCAGCTATTAAGCTATCACTCTTAAGATAATAAGAATTTTCCACTTGTTATTTTCACACCTTTGGAAAAAACTTTCAATGTTAATGCACCCACCCGTTTCCTGGCCCCCGTACTCCACTTCTCAGTAAAGTCATTGCTTGGAAGTTCATCTATAGCGATGTGACAATTTTTGGATGCTCATAATTTTGTAATCTTATGGTTTTTGACAGAGGTGCTTAGAGGCTTATTACAAAAGGTTGAAAACAGTGTGAAATGATCAAAATTCAACTATTGTTGTTGAACTTGGCTACCCAAGTGATGCTAATTTCCTAAATTCCACAGCTGATCTCTTCAGTTGGTCTCCAGTTACACAGCGAGTCTCTCAAGGTGATAGACAAAAAAAAAAAATCTTGGCTTGAGGGATGCACAAACAAAGCTTTTCCTTTTCTTTTTTTTTTGTGAGGGAAAAAAAAGTTTTGTTATTGGCACAAATTTAAACATATAACATCTTTTGACCTCCATTTGGCCTTAAACTCAAACACAGTGAGATTATTTTCTGCATGTCTGCACAGGCATGCTAGAAATTGTGTGTACTGTATCTGCACACAATCATACACACAACTGCTCTCTTCCGACCAATTTAACTCACACAAAGCTGAGCTAACTAGTAATCCCTGTTTTCTCCCTGGGGCTGTCTTCACTTTGCACTTGTCTCCGTGAATTATTGGAGGCCCTGCCTTTTCTTTGCAGGGTTCCATTTATATCAAAGTGCTTAAAAACAAATGTTTCAAACAACAACAGGTCAGCTCCTACCAAAAGCATTTTTTTTCTGATAACCCAAAATCAAAGTGACATCAAAAAAGTGTTTAACGCAGTAAGCATCCACTTGGTCCTGACAATTTTGCAACCATGGTTTGGCTGACTTCCTTTTGAAAAACTGGACCTTCCCAAGTAGTTAAGAATATAAAGCAGTGTAAATGTAAAATATGTCCTTTCTCATGAAACTCAAGTGTCCATATTGCATGAACGATACACGAACAGACAGGCTTATTATCAATCTGTGCCATGTTCTCAGACATAATGTCAAATTTTTTCGTAGTTCAGTGACTCTCCAGTCAATCAACGGCCAAGAGACCGTGAGCCATGCCCAGCAGGCAGCACTGTATCTGTGCAGCTGTACAGTTCAAACTGTGAAAGCTATAGCTGGCCTGCTGTCAGGTCAAGAATCTTTTACAGCCTTATCTCCATCTTACATTTTTTTTTAGATGCCACACCGCCATTAATTATGATCTCGTGCTGAATATGCTCAAGCGATGTAAGCAATTTGTATGGAGCTGGAAACAAAACGCAGCCGTATACATCTGCTTTGCATGTGAAGGCCTTGTAATGTATTGTGCTTAGTCTGAGTTTTTGTGCAATGAGTATGCAAAATGATGGGAAGCTCAAGGGATCTTAGAGGTTTCAGGGCAGAGCTAATTTAGGCGGGGATGTTCATTTCAGTGAACATTAATTTTCATAAGAGAGATCTCGTTGTGCCCTTCTCTTTTATTTAGTCATTTGTCTTCAAGTGTGGATGATATGAATGAAAGCTGTAGGCAGAAAACTTCTGTCTTAAATACTTGAAATCTAACAGGTCATTGGCAGCTCATCTAGGCTGTGGGTTTAGTTCCTGTCCACCACTTTTTAACAATGGAAAAGACTGGAAAAGATTTTAATAAAAAACTTAAATGCCAAAATGTGTTGTACTTCATTTGAATTAAACATCTAGCATGCATTTACAGTAAGGAAATTCACTGTCTACAAAAAGAGATAGATAGATAGATAGATAGATAGATAGATAGATAGATAGATAGATAGATAGATAGATAGATAGATAGATAGATAGATAGATAGATAGAGAAACCCTTTTATGTTTCTGTACTGATTAATCCTCTAGTATGTGCAAGCACTTCAATCAAGATTATGGTTTTCATGGTAATATATATTTATCATTCTTGTCCATTAATTTTCAAAATGACAGTTTTCCAAAAAAAAAAAAGCAGATAAAACAGTAAAAGCAAATGATTATTTTTTGATTAAGTCGCCAAATTGCAGTTATTTACTTGCATTCCTGAACAGAAAAAAATGGTTTTAATGTTAAAAAAAATCTTATGTTGATCTGGCTGTTGAGAATGTTTCCAGCTGGTTCTAAACCTAGTTCTTAAAACCTAAAAGGGGACCAATAAACATGTTTTAGAACTTAGTGCTGTCTGGATTGGGTTTTTGATAACAAGTAGAAAAGCCCACAGATGTGAAGAAAGTCACAATACAATACAATGAAAATCTTGAAAACTGCCAGGACTTTATTTTATACAGGTACCATCTTTCACAACTGTATATATAGAAATCTGGAAGATGATCTTTGTGTGTATAAAACACTGAAACAGAATAACAACCGGTCACGGCAGATTGCTGCCCCTCCCTGAGCCTGGTTCTGCCGCAGGTTTCTTCCTGTTAAAAGGGAGTTTTTCCTTCCCACTGACGCCAAAGTGTTTGCTCATAAGGGGTCATATGATTGTTGGGTTTTTCTCTGTATGTATTATTGTGGGGTGTACTTTATAATATAAAGTGCCTTAAGGCGACTGTTGTTGTGATTTGGTGCTGTATAAATAAAACTGAATTGAATTAAATTGAACAAAATACAGAATTATTATTTCTCTTAAAATTAAATTAGCATGAGGCGGAAAGTTACTCAATGCCTCACCCTCACCCTTACCTCATAGCTGGTTATGATGCTCGAAAGAGGGATAGTGACAATACTGACCAATATACAGTAGTGTGCAAATGTTTTGAGCCAACCTCCCCATATGGAAAAGATATATATAAATCTTATAAAGTTTGTATCTGTCTTGTGTGAGACTTGTATGAAAAGAATATAAGAGTGAAAACAGATATAAGATCCCTTGAAAATTTATATAAGGAAACTTGTATGTTTTGGATACTTACTAAAACAATGTATGAAAGTAATGAGAAAGTGGCCACTTTCATGAGTAAATCATGTAAGCCTTATATGATTTACTCATGAAAGTGGCCACTTTCATGAGTAATCACATATAAGTTTTTACTATCTCTTTTCCATATGGGTCATTTCTTTATATTTTCTAAGAAAATGAGAAAAGGGTACATTGTTCAATGAAACGTGCAAACAAAAATGAAAATACAATATATAAGGCAAAAGCCAAGTTTGTACAATTCTAATGAGCTTGAAGCGTCAATATTTGCTGTGACCTATTCCTCAGCACAGTTATCTTCAAGAATAGTTCTTCAGGCTTCTTGAAAGACATTCTAAGCTCTTCTTCAGATGTTGGCTGCCTTTTGTTCCATTCTGTGTCAACATTATCCCACACTTCTTCAATGATTTTGAGGTTTGGGCTCCGGGTAGGCCAATCCATGACTCAGAGTCTTTGTTTGTGTGTTTTTCTATCCATGTATGTTTTTAGTGCATTGGCAGTGTGCTTGGGATAACTGTCCTGCTATTAACCTTTTGCCAATAGGAAATTTTTCTGATGGTATTGCATTTTGGCTCAAAGTATGTCATTCCAGTGATAACGCCATCAATTTTGACATACTGAAGATAAACCAAAATAGTTATTCTGTAATTTGACATACCTCAGCCCGATCTCTCCTTAAGAATTACTTAATTTCTGATAAAGCCTCAGTAGACCTATCAAATGCATTTCCCAGAGCCTCAGTCATGTACAGTGTTGGCCATGTTACTTTGAAAAAGTAATTAGTTATCGTTTTTAGTTACTTCTTCAAAAAAGTAGATTCTAAAAGTAATTAATTACTTGAAAAGTAACTATTGCGTTACTTAAAAAAAAGTTTAACCCTCTATAATTGGCCATTTTTAACTACTTTTGATTTTCCCTCTACATTTCACCTTTAAAAACTATTTATTTTGCCTTGTTTGGTATCATTCTTTTCAGCACAACCTCACATGTTGTTAACACAATTGATCTAAAATCAGACAGAAAACATAAAATCAGAGTAGAAAAAGTTATATTTTTTTTACCGTAACAACCACAAACATGTTTAATGAATCATATTTCATTAATTCAAATATAAATTGTCAATTTTAAAATCCTACACACAAGTTTTGCAAACAACGTTATTTGCAGCCATTTACCTTTTACGCCTTTTTTAATAACCATTTCAAACTATTTACACAATAATCAGGTGTTTTGCATTCAATAAGATGCCACACAAATTATTTGGGCCACTCCAAAAATTTCGGTCCACTATAAATCAGAATCAATCAGAATCAGAATACTTTATTGATCCCTGGGGGAAATTATTTTTTGTTACAGTGCTCCATTTTAAACCAACATTAAGACAAGACAGACAATACACTAACTAAGAATAGTACAATATATACATATATATACATACATACATACATAAGTCACTCATAAATAAATAGTTGGAAAAGAAACATGTGTAGTTGTAGCAGTAACCAGTGTGTTAAGTGGATGCGTTGTACAGGGAGATGGCCACAGGCAGGAATGATTTCCTGTGTCGTTCAGTGGTGCTTTTCGGTAATCTCAGTCTCTCACTGAACGTGCTCCTGTGACTGACCAGCATGTCATGGAGTGGGTGGGAGGTGTTATCCAACATTGTCTTTATCTTGGACAGCATCCGCCTCTCCGACACCACCTTGAGGGAGTCCAGCTCCATCCCCACAACATTGCTGGCCTTACGGATTAGTTTATTAAGTCTGTTGGCATCTGCAACCCTCAGCCTGCTCCCCCAGCATGCAACAGCATAGAGGATCGCACTGGCCACAACAGACTCATAGAAAATCCTCAGCATTTTCTGGCAGATGTTGAAGGACCTCAGTCGCCTCAAAAAATAGAGACGACTCTGGCCCTTCCTGTAAAGTGCTGTGGTGTTTTTAGCCCAGTCCAGTTTATTGTCAATGTGTACTCCAAGGTATTTATAGTCCTCCACAATGTCAACACTGACCCCCTGAATTGAAACAGGGGTCAAGTGTTTCCTGGTCTTCCTGAAGTCCACGATCAGTTCCTTGGTCTTTGCCACGTTGAGCTGCAGATGATTCTGCTCACACCACGTGACAAAGGAGTCGACCACAGCCCGGTACTCTGTCTCATCATCCCTGCTGATGCATCCAACCACCGCAGAGTCATCAGAAAACTTCTGAAGATGGCATGTCTCTGTGCAGTGGCTGAAGTCTGTGGTGTAGAGGGTGAAGAGGAAGGGGGAGAGGACAGTCCCCTGTGGTGCCCCTGTGTTGCTGATCACCTTGTCAGACACACACTGTGGGAGACGTACATATTGTGGTCTTCCTGTCAGGTAATCAACAATCCAGGACACCAGAGAAGCATCCACCTGCATCGCTGCTAACTTATCACCCAGGAGGGTCGGCCTGATGGTGTTGAAAGCACTGGAAAAGTCAAAAAACATGACCCTCACAGTGCTCGCTGGCTGGTCCAGATGGATGTAGACACGATTGAGCAGGTAGATGATGGCGTCCTCAGTTCCGAGACGAGGCTGATAAGCGAACTGACGGGGATCCAGGTGTGGTCTTACTATGGGTCGCAGCTGGTCCAGGATGAGCCTTTCCAGGGTCTTCATGATGTGGGAGGTCAATGCCACGGGCCTGTAATCCTGGGGGCCACTGGGACGTGGCGTCTTTGGTACAGGGACGAGGCATGATGTCTTCCACATCACCGGGACCCTCTGCAGACTCAGACTCAGCATAAACAGACTCCACACAGCTGGGGGGCACAGGTCTTGAGGACAAGGGGACTCACTCCGTCTGGTCCAGCAGACTTGCCTGAGTGAAGTCTCCTCATTTGCATCTCAACCTGGTATTGAGTGAAGGTGATGGGTGGGGGAGGGGTGTCAGGAATCTCACAGAAGGCAACAGCGCCATGTGAAGAGAGAGGCTGGCACAGTGGTGTGGCTCTGGATTCCAGGCTGACTGCAGGTGAGGTTGTGGGGGTGGGAGCAGACACTGTGGTGTCGAATCTATTGAAAAACAGATTCAACTCATTGGCTCTATTCTCACCTCCCTCAGTTCCCCTGCTGTTGGTTGGCCTGAATCCAGTGATGGTCTTCATGCCCCTCCACACCTCTCTCATGCTGTTCTGCTGGAGTTTCCACTCCAGCTTCCTCCTGTAATTGTCCTTAGCCTCTCTGATCTTGTCCTTTAGTAACACCTGGATCTTCCTCACCTCCTCTTTGTTGCCCCCTCTGAAAGCCCTCTTCTTGTTGTTGAGGAGGGCTTTGATGTCCTTAGTCACCCACGGCTTGTTATTTGGGTAACAATGAACAGTCTGAGCTGGAACAATGGAGTCGGTGCAGAAAGTTATGTAGTCTGTGATACACTCAGTAAGCCCATTGATGTCCTCGGCGTGAGGCTCACAGAGTGTTTCCCAGTCGGTCACCTCGAAACAGCCCTGTAGTTCCGCTATTGCCTCCTCTGACCACCTCCTGACAGTCCTGGTGGTCACAGGTTCCCTCCTCACAATTGGCACATAGCGGGGGGTGAGGTGAATCAGGTTATGATCTGACCTACCAAGTGGGGGGAGGGAGGAAGAGCTGTATGCATCCTTGACGTTAGCATACAGTAAGTCTAAAGTTTTCTCTCCCCTGGTGGGACAGTCCACATATTGTTTGAATGTTGGTAGTGTATTGTCCAGTGATACATGGTTGAAGTCACCCGAGATCACAATAAAGGCACTCGGGTGCTGAGTCTGTAGCCGAGCTATGGCAGAGTGGATAGTGTCACATGCAGCTGTGGGGTTAGCAGAGGGGGGTACATAAACAGCCACCAAGATGACGTGAGAGAATTCCCTGGGTAAATAATACGGCCTGAGTCCAACAGCACACAGTTCAGTGTCCGGGCAACAAATCCTTTCTTTGATTGTTATGTTGGCAGGGTTACACCACCGGTTGTTAACTAAAACAGCAAGCCCACCTCCTTTCCGCTTACCGCTAGCGATGCTGTCCCTGTCCGCCCGAACAGTGTGGAAGCCTTCCACGGAAGCATTCTCATCGGGAATGTCCTGGTGCAGCCATGATTCGGTGAAACACATCAGGCTACACTCTCGGTATTCCCTCTGACTCCGTACCAGTGCTGAGAGCTCGTCGATTTTAATTGCCAACGATCGCACATTACCCATCACGATAGACGGCAGACACGGTTTAAACCTCCTCCTCGCTTCGAGCCTCCGCTGTCTCACCGTCACATTTTTTCTTCTCTTCTGTCCTTGACCTCTGCATCCCCGATGTGTTTTCCTCCAAATTTCAGCTGGTACTTCTGCGGGCCTGGCCAGCGAACCGGCCGGCATCAGGGCGATCAGCTGATCTCTGGAGTAAACAGTCCGTGCGTGTAGGAGATGTGCCGCGGTCCCGTTCCTTGATAAAAGTAACAGTTCCACGGCCACCAGAAGAACAAAAACTCTCTCAATCCACATGATTGAGTAAGAGATAGAAAACGGAGGAAAATACAAGTCAGGAAAAAAAAGAATACGTAAGAAAAAAAAAAAGCTAAACTAAGAGAAAAGCAGGAGCGACTGTAACAGGCTGCACGCTGGTTGGCGCATGCGCACTAAAGGAGAACATCACAGCCTGATACCTGCAGGACTGACAGCAGCAGGTGTATCACTCCTGTTCTCTACCTGGAGACAGCAGTCACCTCATTGTTCTGACACACAACACAAAACTATCCACAACACTACACACTAACTACACAAGACAACACATTAACTACACACTACAAACATGCTAAACGTCACAAATCTCTCACATCTCAAAACTCGCTCTCTCTCTTTTTCTGCTCTTTCTTTCTCTCTCTCTCGCTATCACTCCTAAAACTTCCCCCCTCTTCCTAAACAGCCAAATGTCATGTTGCCATATCATTTTTGATTGGTCGACATGGTGCATTTTTCCACCAACACGAAATGGCAGTTTTTTGTTTTGTTTTGGGGTTTTTTGTCATAAGCAGAGAGTGCTTGCTAGCGCTGTCCTTAGACAGTAAATGTGACAAAACTATTGAGGAAAAAACGCCGCGTATATATTGTTTATCCTGACTCTGGTTTTACGTGGCCTATCAACACAATTTAAAAACTTGTTGCTTTGTCATCTTGAAGTGGTCATGTGATTGGCTTACCACGACTACTTTATTCTTCCTCAGTCAAACAGCAGTGCTCATGCGATTGTTTTGCCCCCTAGCTCCAGGTGTTGTGCCAAAAAAGTGATCGTCGGGCAGAAAGCGATTGCCGTCCGCGTGCAGCTGCTTGAAGCTGTAGCACCCAGATTACTTACATAGACAGCTACTTCCATGCAACTGATAAGCTGCGGTAAGCTGAAGACAGCTTCAACCGTCTGTTTGTTGAAAAATAGTAACGCGACCGCACCGCATTTTCTTGTTAGTAACGGTAACGGCGTTGTAACGATAGAAATAGTAATTAGTTAGATTACTCGTTGCTGAAAAAAGTAACGCCGTTAGTAACGCCGGTATTCCCATCACTGGTCATGTCTTTGTTGGATTTCTTCTTTTCATAGATTCAACTACACGTCATTGAGTCATAGGTCAGTCTTACATGGCTTAACAACCCAAAGAAAAATGCTTTGAAAATGGTCATACACGATTGCAGGGAAAATGAAAGAAAAATCATTGACAGTGAAAGATGTGCTCAATACTGCTTTGAGAAATTTCAAGAAAATCCAGCTCATTGAATTCAAAATATGAGGGGTGGCTCAAGACTTTTGCTCAGTACTGTATAGTATCTTTCTCTTAAAATGTCTCACTAAGTTTATTTACAGTGTTTACAATTAAAGGTTAATTGAAGGTTAATTGCAACAATTGCAACAAACTCAGGACTTTAACTTTCAAAAACTGATGACCCCAAACAAAATGTATTTCAGTTGTTTGTATTGATTAGTGCTGATAGTGTGCAGCAGTTTGCTGAGGTCATGGGTGCCAGTGATTATTTTATACTGAAATGGGTCAGCAGCTTTGGCAGCCTATTGATTCCACATAAAAGGCATAATAACAAGTTATGAAGTGTGCTGTTCTTGTCCACTGGACTGTAAGTATTCTTTGTGATGCTATTTTGGGGGTATTTCTAGTTTCTTAGGGAAAAAAAAAAGAACCCAGATGAACCCACTTAGACCACGTGAAGCACAATTGTTCTTGTTACAACTTTAAACTGAATATTTACTACTGTAAATATTTTAAAATAAAGTTTGAATTCAAGTTAAAGGAAAATAATTCACTGGAAAACTACTAAAAAATAATGAGGTAAAATCCATGTCAACTAAAAGAACATGACTTGTGCTTTGAGATTAACCCATTATTTCCGCAAGAAACAATGTCAAACCTGTGATGTTTTTCCAATTCTTCATTGCATTTTTAATAATGAGTCAAACATAATTCCTGTCAATCATGAACCCAAATTTTGGTCAACATTTAATTACAACATAAAACAAACATGAATGGAGAAAGTAACACAGCATTTGCAGGCAGATGATGAATCGGGAAATGAGAAGATAAACTGTATTCATAGCAAAAATAGTAAAGAAGCTCAAATATTCATGATTTTTTTTTTTTTTTTTTTTTTTAGTTTTAACATTAAATTCCATCTCTTAAATGTTTTTTTTCTTAACCATGTCTCACACATGATTTAACCTCCTAAGACCCGAACTCTTTCATGGCATGCATTTTAAATTTTTCTTTGCTATTTGGGTTGATTGGGACCTGAGGAATGTAAAACCAAAGAATTACCAGATTTTTTTTTACCTAATTTTTGTTTCTGAGACAAATGAGATCCACATATGAGGACAAATTTTGATAGAACAGTGGCAGTATAATGTCCTTGTAAGTGGATATCAGGCCCTTGTAGAGAAAAATTAAGTATTTTCGTCTAGACATCCCAAAATATGATGTCCACATATGTGGACGCCAGGTCCTAGGAGGTTAATTGATTGATTGATTGATTGATTGATTTTGCTGAAGTATTTCCTCATCCTCAGCTGGCAGATCATATGATCCTTATGTCCATTTGACAATGTAGGACCTGAACTTGTCTCCGCAGTTCTCAAACACAGTGTTTTTAAATAAAAAGACAATCAACATGTTGGCAAATTCAAAATCGCATCAAGTGTGTTGTTGCATTTTAAGCTTTGTTGACATGTTGTCTTTGTACTTTTTTCATTAAGTTACTAGCCAATGATTACATTTTATTTTTATTTAATATTTTACATAGCACCTCATTTTTCAATAAACAATAAACAAAACAAAATTAACTAAAGATCATTCTGAAGTATTTACCACACTTAAAGAATCTAATTCTACTGACCTATAATCCTTTTCTTTGGCTTTTTTTTTTTTTATCTAGTTTTACAATTTGTCCATTATTTAACACCAAATGATCACAATATTAATTCACATAATATGACTAATAAAATAAAATATATACAGAATAATTCCTGACATATAAACAACCCCCCTGGACCACATTGCAACTGATTTTACAGCATCAGACTGTTAACAATAGTCTCTCCAGCGAGTGAGATGACTGCAGTTCAACCGATGAAGGTTGCTTCTAAAAACTAATTAGAGTGAACACAGATCCCATTTGTGTTGGCAAGGGTCGACCACTTTCCGATCGGATTTTCCAGCCTGTTGGAAATTCACGCCGCACTAATCTTGTTGTGCACTGTTTGTTTTCAGCGCGGCGTTTGCGGTGACAGCGTTGTCACATTAGAACAGACAGCTGGGATTTAAAAGGGAAACAGTAGTTCAATCCACTTTTTTTGTTGTTGTTTGCAGAATATTTGCATTCAAATGTGAAATATTTTGACATTCATAAAAATGAAAGTCTGCAATATAAATTCAAATTGACATTGAAGTGGATCTCTGGCTAATTCTATGGAAATGCCTGCTGGACATGCCGTGCTTTTTTTTCTTCCACTGTTTTACAAGCAGAGTTCAATGAAAAATATTCATGACTGCTGACAAGTCCCTGTGTGTGGGCTCTGCTTCTCACAGTTTTCACCATGGAAACCGCAGATGGTTGGAATCAGAATGACAATGGCTGATATTATAATCCAAATGGTGCTTGTTGTTGCAGATAGAGAACAATGATGATGATGTGCACTCTTGCGTGATGATGATGTTTCTTCTTCTTGTGAAACTAAAATGAACCACTTGACTCTATGCTATGGTTGAATTCCTGCCTTAATTTACCTTTCTTCTTTTTTCTTTTTTTTTTCCTTCATCCCAGCAGTCTTTCCCTCTTTAGCTAGAGCTGCAACAGAGGTTGCTAACATTTCAAGAACTAGGTTTGTGATTAAAATGTCACCTGGTCAAACCTGGTTAGGAAATTCTGGCTGAGGGTGAGTAAAGGAGACACACTCTGGCCTCTGCTCAACAGTTACTGTCAAGGTCTGGCCCGTAGCACAAGACTGTGGCAGGACTTCAGTGGGAAGATCCCAAATATGGGTCTGTCTTCGTGTAACACTCGCTTCCTACGCAACTCCCACCATGTTAGCTGTCATTCGAAATACAGGAAAATCCAAAGAGAATCATGAATTTGTATGAATAGGTTAGGATTAAGCAGAATATAATATTTTGTGTCCCAAAAGGTACTTCTTTCAGAAAAAAGATTTTGTCCATAAGCCACTTTGAAAGCTTAAATCACCCTGCTATGTTCTTTTTAGAGAGAAGATGTTTTCTCCTGGTTACCCTTCCAAACAACCCTGCTTTACTGTTGTTGGGTTTTGTATTCTATAATACTCCCCCCCCCCCCCAAGACCCCAAATTATTGGTGATAATCAGTTAATCACATGTATTTGATTAGCAGTAGCTGGCTGCTACTTACCCTCTTAATTTCTGTGGAAGCAGTAAGGCTGTACTCTACATAGTATTCATAGTATTTTAAAAAAAACTTCCTTTTTCACATCACTACAAATTCTTGCATTTACAATACACTGCAAAAAGGAACCACTTTGTTTTTTCCTTGAAAGGGGGGATTCAGGCTTCCACCGATCCTTGATGTTGTGATGACACAATATTTTGTTGGGACCAGTCAAATTTCAGCAAGGTTTTTATATATAGTATAAATTGTCATCATATAAATCACAATCATATAAGTTGTGTAAAAAGACAATATTACTACTTTTACGCCTGGGACTTTAAAAGTGGTAATTCTAGTTTAATTTTGAAAGGTGTGCGTTCTTAGCAACAGCTCTAAAATCAGATTGTGATGATGTTTTTGCTTTAAATTACAGCCTTTTATTGCTGACCATTTTTTTCTGTAATAATAGTGTAGTTACAGATTGTGCCAGCTAAAAAATAACATCTTGTATGCACCCTCAGTTTGTTGCAATCAAAACGTAGTAAACACCTTTCTAAAGCACCCTCGGTCTACATAGTCTTTATATCTGCTGGCGCACTAAAACTAGACTCCCACTCTGTTTCCATTCCAAAGTCCAAGATTTTTGTTTTGTTGTCTGTGTAAACCTTTCCCATGTCACAACTATTGAATCCTGTTAACACAGAATGACTAACAATGAACCACCCACTCATGCCACACGGTACTTAAAGACAAACCCACCCTTGGAGCTGTAGCTAACAGGCGGAATGTAAACAGGATATATACAGGGGCAGGTTTAATGGGGCACGAAATAAAGGTGGAAATTATCATTACATACAGTAACTTGTAATACCTACGGCCAAGGTTAAGTAATTATAAAAAATTATACGTTATTTTTACGTAACATTTGTTTAACAGTTTGTTCCTGCTTTACAGCTTCGGTTGAATAAAACTCTACCGCTCTTCTCCTATCCTCCCACACATTAATTGCAGGGGCTGAAAATAACACATTCCAAGTTTGCATAGTATAATGTGCACTCCTCTATGTCATATGGGGTGTAAATTGTTCATGATATAAAGAAAAGAAGAAAAAGTAACTTATATAAAAATAGCCTGACGATGAGACTTGTAGACTAGAAAGCAGGGCACATGAAAAAAAAAAAAGCTGGTTGTAGTTTATTTTTAAGAACATAATCTGAACACAGCTAAAATCAAAATAGCTAGCAACTTTCACTCTTATATAAGAAGCAATTACTGAGAGGGGGGGAGCAAAGGCTTCACCTTGAAATTTGTAAAGTCTAGAAAAACACTATGTAAATTTTAGTCCATCCTATCCACTGCCTGAAACTTCTCATTTATTTCCTCTCTTCTTTCATTTAAGTCCCGTTCTTATATCACACAGAACGGGTTTTACCAGCAGGTGGGTAGGGTTTGTGAATATACAGCCCCTGCCGTGTGCCTGAGGTGGTTGTATCCTTATTGACATCATGCAGAGCCAACAGTAGAAAAAAATCTGTCTGAAATAGAGTGTGTAGACCTGTCTCAATAGAGTGTGTAGACCAGTCTCAAGCCTGAGTACTTGGATCACAAAGATTACTTCCACATAAACTGACCTCATTAAAAAGTGATAGATGGACGGATGGATTTAAAACAGTTCACATATTTGTAGTTTTTAAGGAACTTTCTGAGTTTTATCGTAATACGAATTTGATACTCCTTTTTCTTATACTTTTTGACTTGTACCCTCAGAGATTTCCTTGAGCCCCTCCATACTATGACTGTATCTTGCAGATCTGATGTCAGGTCATCTGTACAGCTCATTCCACTCCCAGACCCTCTGAAACCTGAGTTTGATGATGTCAGTGTATGTTTGATCTTGCTCATCAAATATTAACGGTATTTCAACTTTTCTTTGAATTTTCTGAAGAAAATATCTTTCTTTTTTTCTTTCCAAAGTGTGTCTGTGTGACATAAAACCTTACTCTAAAAGTTCTTCTGAGCCTTTCACAACTTGAAATGGGTTATCTATGAATTCTTGCTTCATTAGGTTGTGAATACTTTATGAGGTAAGACATGATCCAAAATGTTTAGGCATCTTCTACCGGTGGGATGTAATGGCTATAAAAATAACCATGGACCTTGAAAGTGACATCATTTGATATATCTGACTGCACAAGGACACAACTATGATTTTGCTGATACATAATGAGGTGGACAATTAGGAAAATGTTGTTGCATTTGCAAACGAATCTGTAGTGGTATGTTGCATGAAAAAAGCAATATTGATCACAGTTACAAGCAGCCTTTAGTTTGCTCATCAAAGTCAGATCGTAAAATAATTTTAATCAAGAACAGTAGAGGTTGATTTGATAATATTACCAGACTGAGTCATCGTTAACCACCCAGTCACCATCGGATCATCTAGGGTTAAAGTCGCTTTTTGTTTTGGCTATATGCTGAACTGGCAAATATTCAGGAAATGGAAGATACTGATCTCAGATTAAGTTTCATACATTCATTTATCAATTAACAATTTGATTCCTTATCTATTCTCTTATTGATTCTGAGTGTGTTCTTTATCCGATTTGAGATTCACCATCATCGCTTAAGACAGAGTATTGTGTGACTGTGGTGATTCCAGAAACAAGCTGCTCCCAAAAACGTTATGTCTTCAGTGTAAGTGCTTTCTTTTCAAGACATCTTTTATTTACAGCAAGTTTTAAGTGCAATATACATTTTCTGCTGGGGGGGAGTTTGTTTTATATGAGAAACTTGTTAAACCACACCCTACTGATGTCATGAATTAATAGGGATGGGAATTGATACGAATGTAACGAATCTGATTCCTTTATCTTTATCAATTAACAATTTGATTCCTTATCTATTCTCTTATTGATTCTGAGTGTGTTCTTTATCCGATTTGAGAGTCACCATCATCGCTACACAGCGTATCTGTCAAGAATTGCTGTGTGGCAGGCAGGAGTTGGACCTAAAATGCAGGCTCTCAGACACGAGGGGTGAACACAAAATCACAGCTTTATTGCTGGCGTGGTGGGACACAAATAACAATACAAAGCTAAACTGGGAAAATACAAACTAAACTTTAAAGAGAGGCACACAAGGGAGCACACACCTTGAGGGACAACGCAACACTGATACAGCGAAACACAGGGCTTAAATACACTGGGGAATAACGAGGGAATGAGACACAGAAGGAGGGCACAGCTGGGAGAAATCAGAACTGACGAGACAAGGAAGCAAAGCAGGATACACTCACATGAGACACAGACATTCAAAGTAAAACAGGAAGTATAACACTGAGACGTGAACTTGACATGGTGGAGACAGAGCAACTAAGAAACACAGAGACATAACCATAAGGCAGAACCAAAACCAAAAGACTAGAGATGATAAATAATACACAGAAGGAAATACTGTATTTTGTTGTGTGGAACACAAGAAACTAGACTCAAGGGAGTAACCAAAGACCAACAATGAGAACACAATTCACAATACAGAGTGACAAAAAACACAGGAAACTCAAAACACCTAGTCAAAAAACCCAGGACCCTTACAGTATCAAAGACATTACATTCATGCAAATTAGTTGCATGCTGTGTGGTCAAATGTTTGTGCACTGATCACCTCTTTGTTATGATCAGTGTTGGTGTCATTACTCAGTAGTAATGTATTATAGAAATTACACAGAAGACGTTTCTTAAAAGTATTGCACGATGTTACTTTCTTACTTCCACGAGAAAAAAGTTTTTTTATGCTCCTCATTACATCACTCTGCCTTTCTCCGTATAATTACCATCTCATATGCACTGCCTCATAATTACCATTTAACAATATAAACCTATAGGCTGCAGTCCCACAGACCAACAAAAATCCCTATCCTAATGAAGACACCCAGTGTCAATACCTACTGTGTCAGTAGGTATGAACACAAAGCTAGCAGCACAAAGCAAATATAAAAGCCAGCACAAAGAGACTCCAAAGCGATTGCCACAGTGATTCTACAGTAGAAACATGAACATGTAGAAACGGAGGCTGCAGCCTGACTGCTCATCCATCTGCTATCCATTGTAGATCAGGGTCTGGCTGCTGGGCTTAATTCAGCTTGAGCATTGTCACTACTGGCTAGCTTAGTGTTAGCATTCTTACAAAGAGTCAAAGTTGTTTTAGCAACATAATGCAGCTGTTTATGTTCTGGGTCCAGTTAGCACTGGACACAAAAGGAGTGCGCTCCTTTTTTCCACTTTTTTCCACACAAACTGAAATCAGCTGACTGTGGCATGCACTCATTGGCAAATGGAACCAATGAGTGGGATCAATAGGCAAGAATTCCAAGGAACTGAACTACTGGGAATAGTATTTCGGTTCCCATTTCCATGAATGAAGCTCGGCTGTAAAGTTACAGCAATGCAAACTGTGCATTGCATCATCAGTGGAATGGGCATGTAATCATTTCGTTATTCAGAATATATGTAAAGATTCTTATACTTATATTTTTTTACCTATACAATCATTAACATTCATTTCAGTTTGATTTGCCAACAAGCAATTTCCACATCTTTTGTGTTATGAAAGTGTAATTTGAGAAAGTAATATTCATTATTTAAATCTATACATTTTAAAATTTCAGAACTCTGATTTGCAGTAATTGCCTTACATGCCAGCACCAAGAGTGCACTCCTCGTCAAAATACTTAACTTGAATTAAAATCTTCATTTTTTGTGCTAAATCACCAGTTTCTGAACCCTTATAATCTGAAAAATACGGTAACTTCTACCTTCCTTTGGCATTTCCAGAAGTCCAACTTTTTGTGCAATGTTTAGCATCTTCCTCTGCTTTTTGGGTGCTACCACAGGTGCCTTTGATGGTGCAAAACGTTTCGTCGACACTGTTGTGTTTGTTGGGGAGAAAACTTACAAACATATAGTACAGCAAAAAAAAAGCATACAAAATTGCACAAAAAAAAATCTGCGAAACAGCAAGGCTGCGAAAGGTGAACCGCGTTATACCCCGCGTTATACCATACTGTATACCCCTCTGGTTCATGACTATATTCTCAGAGAGCACAATAATATAAAAGACTGATGGCTATGGCTAGAGGGATAGCTTCTGGATGTGAAAAGTACAGTAAAGAAAAGTGAAATTGACTTAAACCTGCATTCTACATGAGGTACAAACAAGCACAACTCAACAAAAGTTGCAACAGAAGATACATCATAGGTCTCCATTGCTAGTATTATTGAATACTGCAGAGTGTTCCCTTTATAAATTCTGTAGTCAAATGGAGGTTAAAGCAAGATATGGTTTATGGTCTGGCATACCTTATCATTGATTATCATGTGAGGATATCCTCAGATTCCACATCAAATATTGTATGCAATGCATAAATGACAGCCGTAGTGCAAAATCTGTAGTACCGAATAGATATCATGGCATCTGTTTTATATAAACTCTTTATTCTGGATCAGTAGTGGTTAATAAATTCGCATTGTGTAATGAGTAAAGCAATGTAATCTACAGTCATCAGTTGTAACTATTTCTTATAAAACATGTTTGATATTTTCAATAATTTAACTCCCTCTTTTTCTCCATTCATGATCAAACCTAGAGCCTTTCCTTTTGTTTCTTTTCTTCAGCATTTAAGGATAAAAAGAACTAAAGAGAATTTGTATTTTTGCTAGTATTGCAGTTTAATACCAAAACTCCTAGCCATTACTGCATTTCATTTTTAAGAAGATGCTGTAAATCAGTGCAATGTATGTGACTGAGGTTAAACCTTTCCACAGAGTTAATGGGAAAGAGAAATTTCCTAAACTCCTTGTTGTCCCATGTATTTATTAAGCCACAGAGGTTCAGGTTAGGGATAGGGGGAGTTTTGGGTCAGTCCACATCTACTCCATTTTCATAAAATATTCAGTGATTTCTAGGTCTAGATGGAAATGACTATTTAAAAGAAAATCTGTAATGCTGAAATGAATGAGGCATCTTTCAGTTTCTTAAAAAAATGCCTGTGCATAATGTGACTAAGGCAAAAAGCTCAGCTCAAACCAAAGCCTTAGATTGCTAATAAAATGACATTTCAGGAAGTTTTATGACAGGCAAAAATGCATGTAATCGGTAAGGTATCACTTACGTGCAATCTTCACTCCAACCCTGATTTTAAATTGTTTGCTGGTAACCCAGAGGAAGTCAAAAGGTCAACAAAACTTCCTACCCTTTAAATTCAAATAATATCTTGGGTAGATACCCCACTATAGATTTATCACTTTCAGCGTTATACAAGAGTGATTGTTATTTGGAGTGTCCCTTGTGGCTGTAAAGTATAGGGGAAAATTGGGGAAAAAAGCACACCTCCCTGTCAAGCACCGAGTACCCACTCCAGCTTGAATAGATTTTGGACAAAGGATTTAAGCAGCCGGTGCTATCTTCAACCCTCCTCGAGGCTGTGCCACATATCCTGTCAGGGCCACATACTGGTTCTTTACACAACATGACCCACTGCGCTGCTGCTGCATAATACATCACCTCCTTGACACCAAACGGTAGAGACACCATTGCGGCTTACATCTTCCAACTCATGAAAGACACATCTTTGAAGCTCCACTGCGTGTTAACTCCAGAGAGTGTCAGGACCTGACACTCTCTGGAGTTAACATATACACATATACATATACATACATATATATATATATATATATATATATATATATATATATATATATATATATATATATATATATATATATATGCACAGCAAAATTTTAAAAACTGGACTGTCTATCTAAACATAAATTTACTTCTGGGGTGGGGGGAGGGAATAAAAAAAGGACCAACTTTATCTCAAATGCAACGCTGTACTCAGTGACAAGTAAATAATGATGTGTTGTTATCTGGATGAGGCCAAAGAAGGCCCCTGTTTTCTTACAACCTCACAATTTCGTCTCCCTGTCATATGCTACAAAGATGGAGAAAAATCAGGCATGCTCTCATTTTCCTCAACTGATGCCACTGGGAAGCAAATAGGATAATGCAGCATGAAAGAGGCATAAAGGATGGGGATTGAGAGGGCATATGATACTGCTAGATAGAGTGTGCTACAGTTTGTTTTCTGCCACTTTAGAAGACAAGTAATAGCCAACGTATGGCTGGATTGAAATCCAATTATTTGGATTTAAATGTGATCAAATGTTCCACTGACTGCCAAGTTAAATTCTGCTGTTGTCTCCTTCTCAGTGAAACAATTGACTTAACCTGACAGCAATTATGTACTTATTTGACAAAAACTTTTAATCAAACTGACTATTGATTTGAGGTCCCTGAAATTGGGGGCAGAATTAAGCAAACACAGTTCACATCCAGAGGCACAGACTTCAAACAGCAATCAGGCTGCTTTGTTAGTGCTCTTACTAGGGGAAGGAAAAAAATCTGATTCTAAGCAGCACATGCACCTTTATGATCAGTGATGAAATTGTTACTTTTGTGATTAAAGTCTAAGCTGAACTGTCAGAGAACATGTAATTAAACTGCGGTTTACTCTTGTCCAATATTCGTCAGTGAAAGCTCTCACTGAATGTCAGAACAAAACAAAAAAGAGGCCGTGTTGCACAGAACCTTGTCATTAAAGCTTCTAAGTGTCTGTTCCCTTTTGTGACAAATTAATGCAACAGCTCCACCCCATCCCTCCACCACCACCACCCCTTCCAAAACTGGGCGACAAATTATATGTTCAAACAGAAAAGATGCGATGTAACTCTAGCAACTACAGAGCAGCTTTTGGGCCAACCCGTTCTCACTCCCAAAGCGTAACATTTTACGCTAGGTGACAAATCGTCACCATATTACGTTTTCGGCTACCCACCACGTTCCTAAATGACGACCTCGGAAAAAGAGGAAATATGAGAACCGTCTGGACTGAACCTACACATGTTCGCTCTTATTCTTCAAATCGCTTAGAAACACGCTATTTAACATCATTAAAGTCCTGGTTAAGGTCAGGAATAAGGTTATGGTCAGGGCTAGGGATAAGGTTAGGTTTAGGGCTGGAATACAGGGCTGGAACGTCTACTCCCGCGGGAGCGTCATTGCACTGGATTCCAGCCATAACCCGCCGCGTACCATAAGAACGCCGAAGGTCTCCTTTCGCGTTCCTCAGGAACGCCGCGGGACGTGACAAAACGTCGACATGTTACGCCTCGGGAGTGAGAACGCTCTGTTTGGGCATACCAATTTTTTTTTTCCAATTAAAAGGAGCAGGCAGCAGCCTTCTGGGCTGAAAATTGAAGCCAAGGAAGAATTTCCAAATAGTTCACTTGAGGTTAGATTGAGACTGACATAGGTTGAAACCAAAACCCATGTCATTCTCCATCAATTCTCATTTTAAAATGTCCAAATTTACAGCATTGGAACAGATCTTCATAGATTGGTACCAAAAAAATAAAAAAGTTTTCCCCTTCATTTTTCATTTTCAATTCAGATCAAACAGTAATCTTCCATTGCCTGTTTGCTCATTTCAACTTCATTTTTGTTGTTTGAAAATGTGTAATGTTAGTTTACTTTTTATTAGCTTTAGTGTTACTTTTAATCTTCTTAATAATCACACGCACGATATTTGTCAGAGGCAAGACTTAGGAAAATTCAAACTTTCTAAAAGTATGGTCACTTCTAACATACTTTGTGAAGGCAGTTGATAAATGACCACCACAGTATCATCAGACACGGTAACAAATTTGACCGAAATGGCAAATCTGCTGTCTATTTTAGTGTTTATTAGTTTTGTAAGTTTGATAAATTTAGGTGGCATTCTTTTCTGAAAGTCTACTTTTTGATTTATTTCCTTTAAATAAAATATTTTACCACAATTAGTTGTAAATTTTCATTTATTTGTAATTAACCATAATAACCCTATATTGCTTTTATGCTCGCTGTTCACCCCATCGCCTGGTGAAAAACACAATTGCCATTTTGGGATCGCTTTGGCTGATTGTGAACCTCGTGATTTTTGTAATATGTTGCATTGTGCCATCAACGACGCAGTTGGGTTGAAGAGATCAGTGTGCAATCATGTCCATTTTTACCAACATTTTAATTTTATATCGTTACAGAAATGCTGAAAAAAACTCTCTGCAATATATTTGATTCCACTTTCTTTACTTGTTTTCGGCACATGTGAGCGCTGATGTCTCTTCAAGAAAATACTGCAGTCATTACCCATGACTTAATAACAAGAAAAAATACAAGTGGCTGTGTAATGATATTACTGGCAACCAGAGATGGGTGGCCATGATTACTTTTTTCAAGTAACGAGTAAAGTAAGGGATTACTATTGCAAAAACGGTAATTAGATTACCGTTACTTTCCCGTAGGAACGCTGCGTTACTGCGTTACTAAAACCATGATTTTTTGCGAGAATGTCTCACGACAGTGACGTAAGCGAGTGCGCCGTTAGTGACAACAGCTGTGTGCAGATCAACAATGGATCACATATCGATTGTGGGAGAGAGTATGAGCGTGCAGCGTTTAAAGCGTGGAAGTACTGACCTTACTTTGAGTTTGATTCCATAAAAAGTGACAAAAACATTAGCGTCCATCGTGCGTGGGAAGAAAACTTCTTTTTACAGCGAAAAAACCCCCTAAACTTCCAAGCAAGCACCGAGTGCGAAACAACATAATGGGAAATTCACAAAGAAACTCGCGGATTCTTCAACTGACCGCGGCACACCTGCACCAGGGCAAACCTCCGCCTACCGCCGTCCTGCTTTACAGGTGAAAATAGAGCAACAGGACCGCTGAGTCTTTGACTTTATTTATTTTCTGCTGTGTTTTACTTGCATCTATTTGAAAGAGTGAGTGTAAACACAAAAAAACATTTTATTTTATGTGCTGGAATGTGTAGAAAATAGGTTTAAATGTTAAACTACCGTAATTGTCGGGCTATAAGCCGCTACTTTTTGCACAAGCTTTTGAACCCTGCGGCTTTTAGTCAGGTGCGGCTTTTCTATGGATTGTCCATGATTTTTGTCATATCGTAAGACGATTTGTTTTGTTTGTTCCGCTGTTGTACGGCACTACGTTGCCTGGCGGAAGGGCATGTGATCAGACACACAGTATCGGGGTTCAAGAGTGGTATGTTGGTCACGTGTCCATCCGCCAGGCAACATAGTGCCGTACAAGTAGCGCAAAAAACAAACTTCAAATTAACGCTACGCGTTCAGCGGGAGTCGTGGATGACGAGCGGCGATAAACTTGCGAAAAGCAAGTTATGCTCAACTCCACCGGTGGAATCTGACAGCGTGGAAAAGTGTGAAAACATCCATGATCACCAACGGATTTCGAAGGGCTGGACTGCTGCATGATGGAGAGGAGGACACCGCCACGGCCCTTCAGAGGGTGTTCGACTCTGACACTTGACAACGAGGATTTCTTTGGTTTTGAAAGTGACAACGAAGGAAAGAAGCTGAGAGTGGATGACGTAGCCATCCTGACCCTGTTCGTATCCGACACTGGAGAAGAGGACTTTGGTGGTTTTAGTGTGCAGGAAGATGGTGGTGAATGACTGACTTTTCTTCTTGTTAAAGCCGTGTCACTGCACCTGAGCCTAAAAGGTAGTCTGAATCTATTTTTCTGGTGTGCTGTAGGTTATTGTTATGTACTACATTTGTTACTCATTTATGAAGCACAGTACATGTTTCGTACTTGTAATTACCACTACTTGTACATATACCTAAAAAGTTATGCAAATATGTACCCATAACTTGTTTTTCAAAATATTAATAAAAGGGGTGTGTCTCCAAACAGCCATCTCTTTCCTGACAATTCTCTTACATATGATAAGTCAACAGTGAAACACCTGCGGCTTTTGGTCAGGTGCGGCTAATGTATGTACAAAACAGGATTTTCCCCTGATTTTAGCTTGTGCGGCTAATATTCAGGTGCGCTTTGTAGTCCGAGAAATACGGTAATTTATTCAAGTCAGAGAATGTTGCATATAATTAAATTTTTGCTTGATGCATAAAGTTAAAAGATTAAAACTGATAAAACAAGTAAAAAAAAAGAGACTTTTCCATTTGATTACATTTTGTATGATGGATTATGTAGAAAAAGTAGAATTGGGCTGAAAGATCTATCGCTTTATCACCTCTTCAGGTTGTAAATCGTGTTTTTAAAAAGTAACTAAGTAATTAATTACTTTTGAAAATAAGTAATCAGTAAAGTAACGGGATTACTTTTTTGGGGAAGTAATCAGTAATTAGTTACTGATTACTTTTTTCAAGTAACTTGACCAACACTGCTGGCGACTAAAGGACCCAGGCATACTTAGTCTTGATGCACGCCAATTTTAAGAGATTTCTTGCATGATGTTCTCACATTGCTCAAGAATTGCCAGACATCCAGATTTCCTGGATGCAACATACAGCCACCAATCGCAAAGGAAAAATGTGTATCCCTAGACTCATTGGTAAATAAATCTTTTGAAAAGAGCTTGCTGCACCATAAACCTCCATTTACTACTAGCGTATTGCTGCAGTCACTTGTAGTTTGCATGAAACACAATTGGTTGTCTCCAAACTTGCTTGAAACTTGAAAAAGTTTCACTACCTCAAGGTTTCAAAAGGCACAACACTAGTGCTGTATTAGCTGATGTTAGCAGTGAATTTTCTGGATGTTGATTTCTTAGTAGCTTATTTAGCAGGCAATTGTTTGTTACTACAGGACTCTCTTTACTTGACCTTTATGTGGGCAAGTGTGGTCGCTTGAGAATGAAATTCTCTGCGTTTTGATGTTGACCAAAACGTCATCACAATAAGCTGTTATATCTCTTATTTTGAAGCAAAATATCCAGTTGCCTTGAAAACACAGATTGCTGCGGACAGTATGTAGCCCATTTGCTCACTGGATGTGGCTTGTAGTCAAGTTTTAAGTGATAATAGACTTGATGCTCGCCTTGCACACTTCCCTGCTGCCACAACACTGTCCACAACTCTCTCTGTCCTATTTTTCCTGCAGTCAAAACGTTCCTTATGACTCACCAGTGCTATGAATTTGACAAGCGGGGACAACATTGCTAATGTGAACACATTTCCTGTCCACTGAGTGCCGCTTGGCATGTATGCTTCAGATGCACTGGATTTCAATAGGGATCAGGCAACAAAGCGACCAGCCGACAGATCGACTATTACTTCACACACTCCTGCGCACACATACACACACACACACACACACATACACACCCAGAAATCAATTACCTGCTGTTGCCTGAAACAGAGCTTGAGTAAGCAAAAGTGTAAAAATGTAAAGGTAATTAGCAAAAGGCGCTATGTCGATTTGGAGCCTGGTGAGAGTGTTTCTGTGTGCACTGGTGCATATTTGTTTGTTAGTGTATGCGCATTAGCTCTGGCCGAACACAGCCAAGGGTACTATTGTCTCTCACACTCTGTGCCGCCTGCAAACGTTATTGCCTAACACCATGCATCTATACAGCAGGGAAGCTATACAGAATAGCCAGCAAAGGCCAAATATGTGGCTATTCAAAATGCAAGGATGTGGGCACTGCCAAGGGCACTGCAGTATAACATACGCTTAAAATGTAAAACGCATAATGTTCTCAAATTTTAGGTAGCATAAGGTTGCTCTAATATTTCTTGGCAAGTTTTGACAACTATTTGTTAACAGTTCAGTCTAGAAAATAGAGCCTGAAATGATACCAAAGAAAACAGAGGACCAGCAATAATTCAATACAGTATCAACATTGTAAGGAGACAACAATGAAATACAATAATTTATTAGATTTACTTTGGCACCAAATTACTCCAACCTAAGAGATGTTGGTGCCTGGGACTGCAAAGTGAGCATCAGGCATGAGAAATTGATTATTTTATACCCATATTCTATAATGGCACACAACAGACAATACTGCATCTGGGACACCTCAAGATGCCCAGTGTAAAAACACTAGAAAAAAGCAAAAGAAAAAAGATTTTATATTTGTTTTTTGTCTTTTTCAATCCACAATGTTAACAGTTAACTGATAGGAGCTCAAAGCAATCTAACAAAGTGGACAATATGCAGTTTGTGAAAAACACCAAATTACGACTGGTTGGTGAACCAAACTTGCATCGACTAGGTCAAGGCAAGAATTTATGGCTCTATTATCACCTGATGTGATTAAGTCTCGCTTATCATGCAGAAAAACCTGTGGCTGCTTTTGGTATTTTTTTAATCAAAAGAAACTTTTGAGATGCTCAATAAATATGTCTAATATTTGCTTGGCAGCATACACTATTTTGTCAAGAAAACGAAAAAAAGAAAAATGGAAGAACGACAGAAACAACATCATCAATGACCCGACACTGAATGGGTAGAACAGAGGGCTTAAATACACAGACTGGTGATAATGATGATAATGAGGGACCGGTGAGTACACAGCTGAACATAATGAACTAATGATAATGGGAAGAGGATTGAACATAATACACACAGACCAAGGCTAACACAATAAAACAGGAAGTGGAACAGGCAGTAGATAAACAGTGAGTGTGAACTGAAAACACTGGGTCACTGACCCAGGAACCCTGACAGGACCCCCCCCCTTCAAAGGCCGGCACCCGACGGCCAAACGAAAAAGAACCAGAACAGGGCGGGCGGAGGGGGCCCAGGACGGAGGGACGGAGGCCACACAGAGACAGTTCGGGTGGGCGGCCACGTGGCCCGAGGCGAGACTGTTCCGGTGGACCGACCGTGCGGAAGGCAACGGCGGTGACGTGGACACAGTTCGGGAGGCCGGCAGTGCGGAAGGCAACGGCGGCCACCCAGGCGAAGGCGGTCCGGAGGCCGGCCGTGCGGAAGGCAACGGCGGCCACTCAGGCGAAGGCGGTCCAGAGGCCGGCCGTGCGGAAGGCAACGGCGGCCACTCAGGCGAAGGCGGTCCGGGGGCCGGCCGTGCGGAAGGCAACGGCGGCCACTCAGGCGAAGGCGGTCCGGGGGCCGGCCGTGCGGAAGGCAACGGCGGCCCTCCAGTTTTAGGCGTGCTGGCCATGGCCCGGTGGGCACAGGACCAGACGAGGCAGGATCAGGCGAAGCACAGGCCGGAGCTGCAGCAGGCAAAATAAAAGCCAAAGTCGAGGCTGGGCCAGACGAGGACGAAGGCTCCGAGGCCGGGCCAGACGAGGACGAAGGCTCTGAGGCCGGGCCAGGCGAGGCAGAGGCAGGGTCTGAGGCCGGGCCAGGCGAGGCAGAGGCAGGGTCTGAGGCCGGGCCAGGCGAGGCAGAGGCAGGGTCTGAGGCCGGACCAGGCGAGGCAGAGGCAGGGTCTGAGGCCGGGCCAGGCGAGGCAGAAGCAGAGCTAGGTGACAGCGAGGCATGAGGCTGGTGCGGTTCCCCTGAACCCCCAGTTGACGAAGAAGGTTGCCGGACGGGCTCCTCGGGCCCTCCAGCCGACGAGGCATGAGGCTGGTGCGGTTCTCCTGAACCCCCAGCTGACGAGGAAGGTTGCCGGACGGGCTCCTCGGGCCCTCCAGCCAACGAGGCATGAGGCTGGTGCGGTTCTCCTGAACCCCCAGCTGACGAGGATGGTTGTCGGACGGGCTCCTCGGGCCCTCCAGCCGACGAGGCATGAGGCTGGTGCGGTTCTCCTGAACCCCCAGCTGACGAGGAAGGTTGCCGGACGGGCTCCTCGGGCCCTCCAGCTGACGAGGCATGAGGCTGGTGCGGTTCTCCTGAACCCCCAGCTGACGAGGAAGGTTGCCGGACGGGCTCCTCGGGCCCTCCAGCGAAAACGGTCTCAGAACCAGTGGGCACTGGAGCCCCTGGCACACACAGGACAGGGCCAGCGGGTGCGGAAACCCCTGGCTGAGGAGCGGCCGGGCCAGCGGGTGCGGAAACCCCTGGCTGAGGAGCGGCCGGGCCAGCGGGTGCGGAAACCCCTGGCTGGGCAGCAGGGTAGCTCACAGCAGGCTCTGGGTACTGAACAGGTTGGTGGACGGGCGACTGGACTACTGGTGACTGGACAGGAGGCGACTGGGCTACTGGTGACTGGACAGGAGGCGACTGAGCTACTGGTGACTGGACAGGAGGCGACTGAGCTACGGGTGACTGGACAGGAGGCGACTGAGCTACGGGTGACTGGACAGGAGACTGAGCTACGGGTGACTGGACAGGAGACTGAGCTACGGGTGACTGGACAGGAGCGGACTGGAGAGCAGGTGAGTGAACTGACGGGGCTGGAAGCTGAACAGCAGGTGAGGCTGACGACGGAGCTGAGGTTGGTGTGGCTAATGGCTGGGCTACAGACTGAGCTAATGAGGGAGATAAAGCTACAGCCTGAGCTAGTAAGGCCGGTGCCTGAGCAGGGGACACTTCAGCCAGCCTAACCAGGGATAAAGCTAGTGCGTGAAAGGCTGGGTCAGGAGGTGGATGAAGTGGTGGACTGATTAGCTCTTCCGTGCCTCCAGAGCGTGAGGGCACTGGCTGGAGAGCCTCAGCTGAGTCTCTAGGGGGGTCAGGCTGGATCCTGGCCGTCCTCAGCCTAGGTGCTGGGACAGGCACGGGAGGTGGCTGGACACCAGTCACCCCCACTCGAGAAACCGAAGCGGGTGTGGCGGTAGACTGGGTCGCAGCTGCCCTCCTCCTGGGAGCTGGCACTGGTGTGGGGGTAGACTGACTGACGGGAGTGGAGATAATGACTGGGTGTGTGATGTTAGCAGGTTTATTGGGGATTGTTCTGGTTTTCCTGCCACCACTATTTACAGTCTTTGGGAGAGCAGAGCAGAACAAATCTTCCCAGTCCACAGAATCTTCCAGGAGGGAAACATCCCACGAATCAGAGATGGGGTTATTGTGCGTTTTGAGTGAATAATCAGATGGTGAGTGCGAAAAACAGTCACTGGAGCTCACCATCGGGAGTGGCTGAAAGTGGTCCGTTTTATGGCGGCGTGTGCGCCGATTTCTCCGGGAGGAGGAAGCGGGCGGGGTACACGTCCGAGCCTCTGGCACGGGAGCCTCTGGTGGAAGACGGAGCCGCTGTGCCGTGGCGAGGTTGAAGGTCCGGTGAATGAGGCAGGTGATGTGTGAGCGTGGAGCGGAGTGGCGAGAGAGGGAGCGGCCGAAGCGCGGCGTGAAACGTCCACTCTCCGCGACAGATGCTCCGGTGCAGGTGAGGCAGCAGGTGGGGGAACGCGGCGTCTCCGAGGCCCGCCCAGAGCCAAGCGAGTGCCCTCGAAGACGTGCTCTCGCTCCGCGAAGAGCCGCTGTCTCTCCTTGAGTTTTTCAGCCCACAAGGAGAGCGCTACCTCCTGCCGCTCGTAGAGGTCCGAGTCCGCTGGGTCAAAAGCGTGTCTTCTTGGCACGGGTCGGGTCATTCTGTCAGGGCTCGTGTGCGGAGGCGAGGAAGGGATGACCCACATGCAGGACTCGTGGTGCAGAACGAGGTTTATTGAATATGTAGACAACAGATGATAGGATGGATGGCTGGATGGCTGGACTTAGCGGACTGGTAGACTGGCTGGCTAACTGACTGACTGGACGGAACACACGACAGAAACAACATCATCAATGACCCGACACTGAATGGGTAGAACAGAGGGCTTAAATACACAGACTGGTGATAATGATGATAATGAGGGACCGGTGAGTACACAGCTGAACATAATGAACTAATGATAATGGGAAGAGGATTGAACATAATACACACAGACCAAGGCTAACACAATAAAACAGGAAGTGGAACAGGCAGTAGATAAACAGTGAGTGTGAACTGAAAACACTGGGTCACCGACCCAGGAACCCTGACAAAAGTAAAGTTCTGATTATGTAATTAGCAATTCACTTTAACTCCATCAATATGTTTTCGTCCAAAACCTCTTTTCATTATTAGATTTTATAATAGCTCTTCACAAAAATAGACTTTAAATAGACTTTAACTGCTACATGTCAATCAGGTGTCACAATAAGATGTCACACAAATTATTTGCGCTATTTCAAAAATAGCTCCTGTTCACAACAAGACAGAGGAGCACATCAGAGGCCTAGCAACAATGAGGTGTATCACTCCTCCCGTTTTCCACCTGGAGAAGGCATTTACATTGTAATCTGTCTTTGGTAGCTTTTTGGCTAGTAACTGTGACATTTAAACAGTCAGGTCAAACAAACAACTAAACTACACACTAGCCATACACTCGCTGCCCTCAGAAAATCATATTTTTTATCCTTTCTTCCTGCACTAAACATGGGAACAATATTCAGGGAAAAGTATAGTGTAAATGATTTATCATAACTCTGGTTTTACTTGGCCAAACAATGCAATTTAAAATATAGAGTTTAGAGGCCACACTTTCAACACAAGTTGAAACGGAGACTCAGCAGCATCCTAAATCGGTCACAGGCTGAAAACTTCTCAATATTAGCTAGCTTCCGCTAATGTCCTTTTGAGGATATTCAAAAGTGAGCTAGTGTGTGGTACAGCTTGTCCTGAATGGTTGTGCTTCAATTTTGGTTAACTTCTTGTGTTGTATGAATCTATCACCTAACAGTTGTAAATGTGCCAGGTAAGTGTGTCAGTAGGATGAAACCATATGGACTAAGAATATAGGATGCTAACCATGCTTGCTAGCCTTAACTGATCACTTAGCTCATTCCATCCTCAGTACTTCGCTTAGCACTCTTAGCACCTCAAGCTCTTGTCTAAATATGTCTAAACTTAGGGCCCAGACAAAATCTTATCCAACATTAAACCACTACTTTCCAAGAAAGTATGGAGTCACTCTATCCAGTTCTCTTTGCTATATAATGTATATGTACCTTGTTATCCCTTGTATGCCTGTCTGTCTCTCTTAGTCTTTTTCCTCTCTGTCTCAGAGCTCAAGGTGAGTTAAGCCCTTCACAGCCCAGTGGGCTGGTAACATTTCCTTCCCATTAGGATGGCTAGCTATGCACATGCATTCACACACACATGTACGCACACTCACTCACACAGGCAGAGAAGAAAAGGGAAGGCGAGGCGAGTGGCAGGCGGAATGCGGGCAGGCCAGCCAAGGTTTTCCGGTACACGGGTCTCATCCCGCCACACGTCACCCTCAATTGTGGTTAACGCTGCTGTGATCAGAGGCTCCCCGACACTTTTCTGTTGCTTCAGCACCCAAAGGCGAAGGAGGGGTAGAGAACAAGAGATTGTGAGGGGAGACGGGGTGAAAGAAAGGAGAGTGGGAGGTAGTACAGGGAAATAAGAAGAAGGAAGGAGAGGAAATAGAATGGAATGTGGGTTTATATATGTGAGTGTTGGAGAGGGAGAATAGGCAGCAGGAGAGGAACAAACACGGTGGCAGAGGAGGAGGAGGAGGAGAGTGGTGACGGAAGCGACAAGAAGAAGGCAGTGGGTGAATCAGGAACACAGGCTTGAAAGTGTGAGGAAAGGAAGAGGACTGGCGACAGAGTGGTTGAAGGGAACATCGACGCCGGTGTCCCATCCGCTGTTTTTTCTGCTCCTCTCTCCTGTCATTAGCTGGCATCACTGCCGCGCCAATTATCCTCACAACAGTGTGTGCGAGCGGCCTCGCGCGTGTGTGTAAATTAATTAGGAGTGAGAAAATGAGGGATGCAGGGAAGAGTGATCATTCTCTTCATCAAGCACAGACAAAATGCAGGCAAGACACACACAGACAGACAGCCCCTGTGGAGACAGGCTGTGTGTGTGTGTGTTCAATTCAATCAAGCTGCTAATTATTTGATGTGTCCATTTGCTGCATGTTTCTGTGAGTGTCCTCCTCTCTGCAGCTCCATGCCTCACGCTGGATTCAGTCACGCAATCATATGTGTGAGTGGGTGTGTTTCTCACTTTGTATGTGACTTTTTCTGACTCAGTCTGAACATGTGTGTCTGTGTATGTGGGTGCATGCGCATGTTGTGCCAGCAGTAGTAGTAGTAGTAGCCTCCCTCAGTTTGTAGTCATTCCTTAGTGTCCCTGCGTATCGCTACTCTTCTTTCCTTTCTTTTCTCACTCTGTGATACCACTGTCTGTGTCTGTGTGTCTGTGTTGGGCGGGGGCGGAGTATTTGGTTGCAGATGTGTCCCCATCAGTGTATGTGTGTGTTTCAGTAATAGTAGACTAAGCCGAGCAGTTTTGCTGCCCCAGTGTGGCTCGGTGATTCACCTTTTCTCCTCCAGGTTTCCACCTGGTCACTGGAGCGATGCTCTGATACGACCTGACACCTGTCCGCTTGGATGGCCAGCAACAGGCCTCACACACACACACACACACACGTACACGACTGTGCATAAACACATTCACACTCATACAGACGAAGGTGCATTTGCGCTGTTGCAAAAGCTTGACGATGAAGATAGATAAATGTGGACGTACAGGACATATGCATGCATGTGCACATATACACAGAAGGGGGAAAGAGGCTTTGTTTTGTTTCCTTCTTTATCTAGAACCTCGCAGCATCTCAGAAAGAAAAAATCCTGGCTTTATTGCGCGCACACAATGCCTCGAAAGCTGACAAAACCCTCCCGTGTTCTGTAAGAGAGTCGTGCCGCGATGTGTGTAAATATGTCAGAGTTTATCTAGAGCTGTTCATAAAGCAACAAGGCACAGTGATTCACAGTCAGCCAGAGTGCATTCATGCAACCTGGCTGGCTGCGCGCTGTTAAAAAAAACATGTATTTGTAGTTAAGTCTGCCACAGCGAAAGGACAAGTCGTCTTGCTGAACTTTATGCTATTTTAAACACTCTGGGGTTGCATAAATATTCAGAGCTACCAAATACGTTTTCATAAAAATATTAGTACTTCCCTCTGCTTTGGAATAAACTCAGAAGCAGGTGTAATTTAGAGCAATTAACGCATGTTCAGTTAAAAGACAGAGATGAGTGAAATATTTATTTACATGAGATTTTCAAAATGACTAAGAGTCTGCGCTAATGGCTGTGTGAAACTTCTTTAATCATATTGCTAATGTCAGGGGTAATAGTCTGTTTACCAGGTAGAATTATGTCAGTGTTTGTTTTTTCTAAAATATGACTATAATGGAAAACAGTTTTTACACAGATGGATTTAAAGCATGGGATTGGCTGCTTGGGGAGACTGTGGTAGAGTTGGTCAACTAACAGTCGAAAGGTAAGGCATCTTCCTTGGGGGGCTCAACCCGGGGTAGCGGTCATGTCCGGTTGGGGGCTCTGTTGGCTCTCAGGTGACTGTTTCCTCACGGCTGCGTGCAGCGGGGCTAGGGGAGGGTCTGTGCTGACGGACGTGGGTTATTGACCTGGTAGCCTGGCTGGCCCTGGGTGGGTCCGGGATGGGCGTGAGGTTCTGGGGGCGCTCCGTCTCTGGGCTGGGGCCCGGGCCGGGCCTCGGGGGCTTGGATCCTGGTTGGTGTGTTGCCGGGGTTGTGGGCGGGTGGGTGCATGGGGGCCCGGCCCTGGAGCAGGGTGCCGCCGGTGCGTCGAACCACCTGGGGGGCTCTTCAACTGGTGGGGGAGATGGTCACATCTTGCAGGAGCTTTCCTCTCTTCAGGAACTCTCTCTGCAGGAGGGGGAGATACAGGAGAGGTGGAGGAAGATCTCAGCCTGGGCGTTTACTGTCTTATGTAGTCTGGAAGATGAGTGGATGGTGGGGTGGGTGCAGTTTTCTCTGTGGTGGGGTTGGGTGGACTGTCCCGGGCTCTGTGGGGCCGGGAGGCGCTGCTGCACTGGGCCCCGGTCTGGATGGGCCTGGGCCCCCTTTCCCTGGCGGGTCGCGGAGTGTGGGAGTGCCTACTGGGGTCAGCGGGGGAGCTGGCCCCAGGGAGGGGTTACCTGCCCCTCCCTTCCTTCCCTCCCCATCTCCAGCTGCCTCTCTCTTCCCGCTCCACCACAACCACCCACACATGCAGGGCCTTGGAGTAGGGGTATGTCACCAGGGTGCAGAGGAGGCTACCCCCCCCCCCCTGTCCCCTTCTGGCTGCCTCTGCCTCAATTTTATTCCACAACTTAGACATTCACATTATTCACACTCTCATTACACATACATATAGGATCTTGGGGGTGGGCACAATCACGGAGTCCAAATTACCATCAGGGTGTACACCTCACCCCTGGCGTCGTTGCCCACCTCTCAATTTTAAATACACTTAGACATTGAGGGCTATCAGGAGGGACTATGCGCTTACCTGCTGCTCCTTGGCAGGTAGCTCCATGCCCTCCTGGGTTTTAATTGCACCTTAGAACACACATGCATCAACACTACAATGAGCGGGTGGAGGGAGGTTTGGAGTCTTCTCCCACCCCCATTCTCTGCGGCCTGCTGGAGCGGGAGGGCTAGGTGGAGTTGGCCGTCCGACTGCGGTCTGGAGTGTGGGGCCTCCCTGCTGCTACGGAGTCGGGGCGGTCTGCCTCTCCCCACCGCAGGGAAAAGGGTAACACCACCTGGGTCTGGGTGCAGTTCCCCCTTCCAGGGGCAAGGGTACCTAGACCCGGTTCGTAGAGTACGCTTGGGGAGTGTGATCGTGTGTACAGCGTCTCTTTATGTCTGTCTCCACGTTGGTTGAGTGTGGAGTAAGTGCATATGAGAGCATGAGGGTGGGAATGGATGTTTGTATCTGTGTGTGCCTGTATGTCTGTGTCTATATGTCAGGTTGGGTGTCAGACGCCACCTCTCTGGGGACATCTCAGGCCCTCCAAGGTTTGGAGGCCTATCTCCCCCCACCACCACTTCCCCTGCCAGTGGTGGACTCCCTCAGACATCAGTGCGTTGGTGGTTCTTTGTCTCCGGGGATGGGCGTCCAGGTACACACCGGCTCACTCCTTGGCAGCCGCTTATCGGGGCCTGGAGCCTGGGGCTCGCTCAGGCCACTTCAGGGGTGGGGTGCCCCTGGCCTCTCGGCCTGGGGCTCGGTCACTCAGGCACGGCTGGCTGCCGGCGGAGCTCACGGGCGCGTCACTGCAACTCCCCCTGGCTTCTGCTCTGCGGCTGCTGAGTGAGCCCTCATCTGGGACTCTCCTCAGCTCTTTCTGGGACAGTGGCGCGGCTGCCCCTCTGTTAGTCTTCCTTGGTCTCTTGTGTTCTGGGGGCCTCTGGATATCTGGAGTTTTGATCTCCTCCATACCTGCTTCATGCCCTGGAGGACAGGGCTGTGGCCCCCCCACACCCTCTAGCAGATCATTACATGAAGGAACCTTTTTAAAAAAAAAACAAGCGCGTCCATGCTCACAGGTGTACACACGGGTGATCACACCCACAAACTACACCCTTTTTGGCTCCTACCTCAAAGCACACTGTGTTCTGTTGATCTTATGTGCTGCACAATAATGTTTAATATTTAGTATTTAGTGTCATATTCCCATATATCATTGTGATGTTGTTTATTCTATTACTCTTGTTCTCTTCTGCTTGTTTTCTTTTTTCTTTCTCAGCAGGTGATCCAGGTGATCGATATATGCATTTTTTTTCTTTTTATTTTTTTTTCTCCCCGTTCTGTTGGTTTTTGTTTTTTGCCCTTCTCCCCCGTCCCTCTTCTCAGCTGTTTCTCCTTCCCTCTTTCTTTCTCCCCTTCTTTCCCCCAGTCAAGTCTGTCCCGTATTCAGTAAGTGAAAATAAAATAAACAATAAAAGGTGAATCAAATGGACCATTACGACAAGGCTGGGATGGTCAATTTGGTAAAGTAAATCCGTTGGGCATCTTTCTTTGCCTTTAGACAACAATTCTGATGGCAAAAGAGCCAAACGGGACAGGCAAAAAAAAAAAAAAAAAAGAGAAAATACAACACAAAAAACACACAAAAAGAAAAAAGCTGTATTAAGGAGAATCGAAACTTAAACTTCTACAAGACTTTTTATTGGGAAAAAAATAAGCAAGAGTTTGCAGATACTATTGCATGAATTTTGCTATGCCTGGGTTTCAAACAACAACAACACAACAACAATTATCACTGGGGAAAAATCTGTCAATTCTTGCTATTAACCAAAAACTACATTTGGTTATTGCCATGCAGTTGAAATTATTTCCTATTTGAGACTGGAGGAGCCATAGGTCAGGACCTCAAAATAAGAAAGCAAAATGCAGGCGCAACAAATGATACTAGCACAAATCTTAGAGCTCACTTTTAAAAGATCTACCTTATTCACAAGTACCTCCAAGTATTTATGCCAAATGCCCTCGCTATCACACACCAGAGGGTTTATGTCTCTTTCCAGGATCAAATTCAACTTAAATTTATTATTTTTATCACAAAAATTGAGGGTTCTGATCTTTTTTGAGAGCTTCTAAAGTGAGCCATGACAGAGTAAATTTGAGATCCAGTGCTATAGAGAGTTAGCAAGTTAGAAATATATCGAGGTAGTGTAATGTTCTTATACTCCACAGATGTTTTAGTAGAGGTTATAGCTCAGTGTGGATGGGTGATTGGACAATGGTTCATAATTGACTCTGGCCTTGACAGACAGTCAAAGCAGGATAACCAGAAGGTCTATCAAAGCAAAAAAACAACAAACAAAAAAAACAGGAAAGTCGAGAGAAAAGAAAAATAAATCTTTCACAACTGTTGCTCCACAAATTGGATCAGATTTAAACATACCACTTCTTTCTTACTGTCTGTTGTTTCATGTTCCTTCTGGGCTGAAGAATTGTTAAATATATTTTTTCTAGTTACCATCAAAATATTTACCATTAGCTGACAATAATGAGCAGTAGAGGAACTTTATAGAACGTTTGCTTTTGTTAAAGCAGCAGTACCACACCATGAAAATACCAAACCACCCATGATTTTGTATTATTGGCAAATTGTAATTAAAGTATCACATGGAAAAGTAATTATTCTGCTGTAAGATGTTCCCTTTCAGTGTTACATGGATCAGTGTTTAAGGTTTAGCATATTTTTAAATGATTAAATTCTGATTATTCCACAGAACTGTATTAAGATTTTAGTCACAGACTGATGTTTTATTTATCTTACCACACATGTCTCTGTGTGTCTTAACTTAATGGACATAACTGATCTCTAAGCAGTGGAAGTTCAATCAAGCACACTGGCCTTCTGTTGGTCTCCAGATCGACGACAGTTTGTCCACAAGAACACTGCTGAAGATGTAAGCACAGAATTTACTTTAATTTTTCATTTCATTAATTACTGTCTATTTTAAATTTCAAAGGGCAAGCACTGCTGCCTTACTTGCCCTGAAAGAAAACAATTCAGCTAAATCCATCTAAAGTTTAATAGCATTAACCAGATCTGACTGACTAATCACACAGAGGGATGTACGACCAAAGAGCCCAGAGATTATTAGATTGAGCAATGGGGCATTTGATGCTTTTAGCAAACAGAAGAATTCTTTATTTCAAGGTCTGTCAAAGTTAACACAGTACTACTTGACATGCTTACAGTGAAAGCATTAGCATAGTAGTGTTTCAAAGACATAATCTTCGTCATCCTTACTTGTTACTATGCCAATATCATGAAATATCCCACATTTTGTGTTTGGACATATGTCCATCTGGCCTCTGACCAATTAACTGGAATCAATAACACAGCCTTGCTTCTAGCGAGGCTTGACAAACACATCTCTATCAAGAAATAGTAAACTAGGAAATGGTTGGCTGATGTGATAATTGTAATTACTGTCTTAGACTTTATTGCATTATTGGCTTCATTACTGCAGCTGAGTGCTGTATCTATGACTCTGTCCTTTAACCTGTGCACAACCCCCATGCATTAACACAGCATTTTCTTTATTTGGGATTGAGTAACAGCGTAACAGCAGTCGTCTTCACAAATTACTCCCACATTTTCATTCATTTCCCACACGATGCCTCCAATTGTATGATTCAGAGATCTGGCAGTGGTTTCAGTGGTTTATGTCAATTTGAGCACACAGGCATCAAACGCTGTGAACAGATTTGCTAATTTGTGGTCTGGATGCTGTTGGCCTTTGTTTACATACAGCCATAAGCAAAAAGCTGTGACAGCACAATAGCTCACAAACCATCCTGTCACTGGTGGATTCAAAGAGGCTGCCCCAAATAAAAAATTCAAATAATAAGGAGGTTAATAAGGAGACAGAAAGATACCCCTAATGGATATTTTACAGGGGTGGATAAGGGATATTGAAACAGCACAGAAAGGGAATAAGTTATGCCTCCTATGTTTATTTTTTTTTGAGATTTTGCTCTAGCATGCCCTGATTGCCACACCAGAGCCAAAAAAGTAATACCTTATTATTTCACCAGTTCTCTTCTGGATACAGCGGTGGATGTACTACTTTTAACAATAGAATCCATGGTAACAGCGTGATAATGATGCACTGTTACTTTTCCCCACATTCACATTGTTTGTGATGCTGTTATAGGCTTCTTTCAGGCTGGGAAAGTGTGAGGAATGATGAGGCACTTATCAGTCACTCAAGAATTACAAGCAAGCTGGGCTAATATGCTATCTGGGTATTTTTTTAAGAAGATTTTCCAAAAAGTGATTGGTAATCACGTGGTGATTCTCAGGCTTCTATAATTGCTGTAAAGCACTGTAAAGCCAGTTTTTGTTGGTGAAGACTATTTCATCATCTGGACGTCTCTGCGAGTCTCTGTCTCGTCATAAAAAGTCTCCAAGGCTTTTGTCAAATGTCAACCAGTCATGTGGAGTCTCAGTCCACTAGAGAAGGATCTAGTAACACCTGGAAATGTCCCATGATGTCTGTAGTGCTGATATAAACTGGAATCTGCCTCAGTGCAGGTAGGCATCAAGGACTTCTTCACACTTAGTGAATCCATTTCCCTGTCTGTCCCTGTCATTTTCACTTGGATTCATTTTTTCAGGAACAGCTGAAACCAGACACACACAGGACAAACACAAGGTTGGAGTAATGGATTTTTTTGTAAGGCGTGGCTTTTTGGAGGAGGTCTTGTGCTCATTTATCAGCAATCATTTTGAAAATATCCCAATACCTTCAATACATTAAAGCTAATCAGTTTCATCTGTTAAGAAAGCAATCCAAAACTAAAGCTCACCGATCTATTCTTATAGAAACTGCACACATTGTTTCTAAGGACATGCTGTTAATATATATATAAAAAATACTAACAAATGCCATTCTTCCGAGTGTGTGTGACTAGCTGCCAGTCTCTGTTGACTGATCTCATTCATTAAGCATCTCTCTGAGACATGCAGCGATGGATTGCGGCGGCTGCTGCCAGGCTAATCACAGGCACAAAGGGAGGAGGTTAGTGAATTTGAATACTGGAAAATGCTTTCTTTTCCAAAATTTTACTTCCCAAGATGCCTGAATGATGTTCGCCATCTATCACTGTATCATGAGAGAAACCATTTCTCTTTGTTTTGGGGTTTTTATTTTTTCTTATTTTGGCTGTGATTAATAAATAAATAATCCTGTGGCAACATGGGTTTGCTACACAATGTAGCAGTATGGAAGGTATTTCATGTTTCATGCAGCAGCTGAATTAGATCTCCTTTTAATGCACAGTTTGACTATTCATAAACTACAAAATGTTGCTACATTAGAAAGACATCTCATAAATGAGGTTTTGTGTTCCATTTCAAAATAAATAATAAAAATATGAAATGAATCCTAACCCTAGAGGAGGCAGCAGTAACCTGGTTCATGTTAATGGGTGATAAATAACCATAACTACAATGCTAACCCTAGGAAGAATAGCAGACGATTTTTGGAATAGAGTTAAATTTAGAGTTGAAATGCTATGATGCTATTTACATTCTACTATAAATTTACAGTAGAATGATACATCATCAGACCTTCAATAAATAAAAGTATGGAAAAAAGTTAGATTTTCAAACTTTTTTCATGAGAAGTATGCATCATTTTGTAGACCCTGATATAGGAAGCAGGTATGTTCTTATTTACTGACTCTAATATGCCTTACTGTAAATTTAAAATCATGTTTTGTGTACAATATAAGCTTTAGAGTAAAGCACTGTAAGCTTTCACTAACCTTCCCGTCTGTCATTACAGTCATAAAAGAAAAAAAATCACAGAATTGTACTGTAACTTGCTGTTCGTCTCAGCATTTACAGTATTTATATGTACTCACAAAGAACTGTACATTGCTGTACAAAATATTGTATTTTTACAGCAATTTATTCCACTCTCTGTGTTTACAGTGCTTCAGCCCTTAGAGGGCAAACAGGTGCTCATAAATGTTACATTCCCCAAATCCTAAAACATCCAGCAACCCATCAGACTCCTTTCCTTTAGCAATCTGACCTTATAGTCTGGTGCCAGATCTGCAGAGGATTGCAGTTTCCCTTCTCCATTCCACTGGCCTCTGTGGTGCCAGGCAGGATCAATCAAGGCCTGCTGAGACATTTGAGGGGAAGTGAAGTTGTGTTTGACCCTGTAGGTTTGCTGCCAGACAATGATAGAAAGTAGAGTGGACAGGTTCAGCCTGCCTCCACTCTCCAGACAACCAACCTGAACTGGACTGGACAGCAAGGGGAATAGAGATGAGCAGTGGGATGATGACTGTGTGTGTGTGTGTGTGTGTGTGTGTGTGTGTGTGTGTGTGTGTGTGTGTGTGTGTGTGTGTGTGTGTGCGCACGCGTGTTTGATGGAGAGAGCATGAGTGTGTATGTACATCTGTCCATGTGTGCACTTTCTCATGGGACTCTGCAGTTGTATTTGCACATGCTCAAATTTTGGTGTTGCCGTGTGCGTGTGTGAGGTTACGAACTTGTGATGCAGTCAAGGCTGTAGCTTGGAGATAGAGTCTCTTCTTATGTGACTGTGTGCGTGTGTGTGCGTTTGTGTGCGTGAGGCTGTTGGAGGGGTTGTGAATGCCTGTCAGTGTGCTGTGTATTTTTAAGTTTGAAAATCCATGGCACATCCGAGGAGTGAACTGGGTGACAGGAAAGAAGGGAAAAGATTTATTTTAGGGTTAAAAACTGAATTTAACCCATCTGCAGAAATGCACCTCAGCTGAGTTTTTCTTATTGTCAGTCTATGATGCCTGACTACTTTGTCATTAAAAATGGATCACTGATAGACTATGAAATCAGCCTGATTTAAAAAAAAAAAATCAGATACTTTCAAATCCTGTAATACCTTCAAATGAGCCCAACATCTATATTTCATTTGTGCATCATTATTTTTACACATAAAAAAACGTCACTGATAAAAGCCCAGAGTACATGTTTGTGAATGGGAGAGAGACTTTTTTTGGCCCGAAGCTCAATGTTCCAGAACCTGTGGGATAAAATGATGGTTAAAAATAAAACTACATAATAAGCTGGTGTTTTCTGTAAATCTGAACCTCAGTAAATATAAACAGGATAGAGGAAGGAGAAAATAGGAGTCTAGCCATTAAGGTTACTGTTTCAGCTTAAACCTGGAAACAGCAGATCATCGATTAGGAGAGTCACGCTGTCACTGACATTGTACTTCACTCAGTTATACAGCATAGACAATATTACATCCTGACATCCATCACTGTTGCTTTCAGAAAAATGCCAACAGCATCAGTGTTTTCTCAATTTTTCCATGGTGGTCAGATGGTTGTCAGGTCAGCCTGCCAGTTCGCATGCCAATCAGATGGATGACACATTGTCCTATGCTTTTTGGGTGGGCCTCACTTGGTGCAGTATGCTGGATTTTTGTGCTGTTGTCACACCAACGTTAGAGCTAAGTATCTCCTGGTTTGCTGCTTGTGGCTTTTCTTTACTGTGTAAAACTGATTACCTGATATCAGACTAAATAGTCAGTTTGTTCATTTCTAACTAACTTAATTTAATTTCCAACAAACCACTCACAAGAGTCAAAAATAACCAACCAATATGTTTGCATCCCATTGGTTCTTGTCTCCTCCATCTCCAGATTATATGCATAGTTTCCTGCTGAGAGCTAACAGTCCCAGTCTAAAGACCCACAAAGTCTATATTTGTCAGGGTCCTGGGTCTCCTGACCCAGCGTTTTAGTTCATTGTGATTTTTGTATTATTGTACTTGGTGTGAGTTTCTATGGTTTCTAGTTTCGATCCCTTGCCCTTCATGTTTCTCTATGTCCCCTCTGTTCTGTGTAAGTCTGTGTCTGCATGTTTGAGTTCCCCTCTGTGTCTCTCGGTTCTTAGAGTCCTCTGCCTTATGGTTTATGTCTCTGTTTTTCTTAGTTGCTGTCTCCACTGTGTCAAGTTCGCGTCTCTGTGTGATCCTTCCTGTTTTACTTTGTAGGTCCGTGTCTTATGTGAATGTGTCCTGCTTTGCTTGTCTCGTCAGTTCTAATTTCCCCCAGCTGTGCCCTCCTTCTGTGTCTCATTCTCCTCGTTACTTCCCAGTGTATTTAGTCCCTGTGTTTCTCTGAGTCAGTGTTGCGTCGTACCCTCAACAAGCTGTGTGTGTTTTGCCTCCGTGTTGCCAGTGTTTTGTTTCCAGTTCCAGTTCAGTGTTTTGTGCTTCAGTGTTTTAGTCCACCAGCGTTTTTGTTTGTCTTTTGGTGAGTTTAGTAGTAAGAGGTTTTCCAGCATTAAAGCTGCGCTTTAAGTTGAACTTCTGTGTCTGAGTCCTGCATTTTGGATCCACCACTCCTGCTTGCCCGCCTGCCACACAGCCAACCATGACAATATTAGGACAGTTGGAGGGGTGGCAGTTACATTTAACATAGGTTTGTTAGTCAGGAGAGGCTGGTTCATGTCCATTTGAGGAGCTTTTTAGTTTTTTGTTTTACTCTTTAGCTTTTAGCTTCTTTCACTTTGATTTGTTGAGTTAGGGCATTTAAAACTTGATCAGCTTTAGGCACTGAAAAACACTGGGTTTGTGTCAGAGTTTAGGAATGAAAACAAGCATTTTACTATGATTTTAAGAGGTTGATCAAAGTGAAAATTCCTTATGATGAGAAACATTATATCTCTGTTACCCCAGAAAGTAGACAAGGCGAGCTATAAATACAAATTTGTCAAAGCAGCTGTGACCAGACATTAGCGCACAAGGTCTACAGACCATTTGGTCAGGACCCATTATTGTCACATTTAAAAGTACCAGGTACTCTCATGTTATTTTGTCTTTAATATGCAGGGTCAGTGCTGTGAAGGAGCATACTGTCACCCAAACCACTGTTATGTCATTGGACTGAAGGTTCATTCATGTCATGGCTAGTTTTCACTTAGCTTTATTGCTATTGTTTGGGGGTTTTTTTTTTGTGAGAAATATGATTCACTGGTGCTTGAATCTGATTTTGTGCTGCTGGCTGCTCAATTTGCTTTCATGCAGTTGAATTGCTCTGTATTCATTATCCTGAAAGCTGAGTTCATGCACTTTGAGTTGCTTTCTCGTGGTGCTGTCTGGAATGCACTTGGGTTGCTGCTAACACCCAAAAAGGGATAATTGTAAAACTTCTGTCTGGGCTAAACTTTTCCCCTTGTGGTTTGAAGCTGGTTTATGGGGTTTCTTATTAGTGCATTACTAAGCTAATCAGCAGAGTATACTGTACTCAGACGTGGTTTCTGGTTGTTTTCACAATGGAACACATAATTGAAGAAGAGAGAAGGCTTTATTTTGAATGGATTTCTTCTGGGTGTTGTTTCTCAAAGCCTGTGTATATACTACTTTTACCTTCATTATGTGGAGACGCTTCACGACTAAGTGAAAGACTGACAATCAAGGACAACTTAGCGTATTCAGTCTTGTTCCTGGCCCTCCTTTTTAGGCTTTTTCCAGATGCAAGTCAGCCAGTATCATTCACACTGTTGTTTCCAGTAGTTCGACCCTTGGCCCTCCTTCCCAGTGGCATTGTGCATGCTGTGAAACACAGCAAGCTGACCAATGTATATTCTGTCCTGTCTCACAGTCATTCTCACACAGTGACAGTGATGTGATCGGACAAAAAAAGAAAAAAAATAATGTAGCCTGACGACCCATGTATGCATAATGATGATTCACTCGTTAGCATCATGTGACTATATTGTCATGTTTGCTTTCTGGCCTGTGGTTACACTGGAAAGGCCCTGTGATAGACTGGTGAGCTGTTCAGGGTGCGCTCTGTCAGGGCAAATGCCCGGTAGACAGTTGGTTCTGGGTTAAAATCTCCTTTCTGCACTCCTTTCTCCTTTCTGACTTTCTGCATGAGCTCCCCTTAGTTGCAAAAAGAAACAAGAAAATGGATACCAACCTTCTTTTTTGCCTTCTAAGTTACCAACTCCCTGCTACAGTCATGCGTGTTAATTACTGAATGTATCCAATCCACTTTCAAGTGTAAGGATAGATAAAAATACAGAAATGAATGGGTGCTTTTTGACCTTTTTATTATATCAAAAAGACCTTCTACCATCAAGTGTACACTGGCAGGTACCACTCAATTGACAAGCTGTGATAACCCCCAAAAAGAATAATTACTTCATATTTTTAGAGTGTAGTATAGTCCTGATAGATTTATGAGCGAAGTTACTAATTTTCAGTCATATTTAATAAAATGGGATGCTCACAGAGTAAACGTCACACAGTGTTGTCTTTTCATTGCTCTGGTTCAAGCCAATGCTAAAGACATCTATTGTTAAAAAAACATGATAGAATAGGATTACAGGACAAAAAGCAAAGCAGCAGCTTCCTAAGAGGGCCTGATTACCACCATAGGTGGACCAGCAAGGAGACCCCAGCTCACAACTCCACCTGAGCCTTCAGAAAGAGAGAGGAAAAAGAAAAGAAACATCCCAAGCTTGCCAGAATACCAATGGGTGACCTCACAAAGGCTGCGCCCATTTTTAGCATACAGTCTACTGGGATGCAAAATGTAGAAGCAAGCTAGGACAGTTTTTGGCTCATGTGCCAGGAGAGCAATTTTCAATCAAGTGAGTGGCCCCTATCTTTGAGTTCAGTGTATAGTTCCTATAATAAATCCATGGTTAAAATGCTAATAGGGCTATTTGTAACAAAGCTAAAAGGGTGCATTTACTCTCCCGGCTGAGTCCTTGTCGTTGCTTCTATTTGTTGATACAGTATCTCCCTCAAACACCGGAGCCCGAGTGTCTCTGACTATGCTTTTTTTTTTCTTCTGTCTTGGTGTAGACTTCTTTAGATCTCCATGTATATATGAAATCAACTTGCTTCTCTCAAACACAAGTGCAAATGGCAAAGCAAATGCTGCTTTTCTTCTAAAAGGGGGAAATGAAAGCCACTGCTCAGGCAGGTGGAAGTTGCCATCTAGAACAAAGAGAGCATTGATTTCGAGTCATTGCTCCTGTACACAGGCCGATTTGCTGTAGAAGCACGAAGGTTGGGTGGAAGGGGAGTGTCTCCATGGGATTACATTGTTATAAAAGCAGAAATTGGCCATGTATTATAGAATTTGTGCAATTCATCTACAGCCAGCTACCTTTTACAATCTAAGCAGTGCGCACTGTGACCCAATAATAAGGTAAATTCTACATGCAGGTGTGGCATTGTTGTGGCGCAACTGATGAAATGAATTACTCAATGAATGCAACCTTTAAAGTGCAATTGAGTATTTCTGATCTCTGATCTGTACCTTCTAAGACCCTGAAAATCCAAAAATAAGTGCTCTTTTCCTCCTACTCCACAGCTATGACATGACCTGTTAAAGTTTATAGTCAAAGAGCCCATAAAAGCAGCTGCACCTGAGACGTAAGCCCAGTCTGCCGGAGGGCTCCCATGTAGTCAAGTTTATAGGAGACAGGCCGTAAAAAGCCACCATCTAAAAATGAGATACCCAGCACTTTAAAAATATTGACACCTACTCCTTAGAAAATGATCGCCAACATGAAAGCAAAGCTCAGGCTGTTCACCATCTACACGCACGTGTGTCTGACAGATTACAAGCGGTGGCTCCAGCCAACACTGCAGTGCAAATTAGCATTAATAACACTATTTGATTCCAAATAAAAAGAGCAAACAAATGCGAACAAGCACACCTGGCTGCACAAATTCAGTCAACAGATGGGTACACGGCAGGCCAGTAATTGTGCAGCAAAAAAAATGCTAATGAGCATTCACGGCAGGGCGCAATCACATAAAAACAGGGGGGATTGACTCATATGCTTGGCCAGCATGGTGTCGGAGGTGACGGCGGTGCCAGGAACGGGGTGGCAGAGAGCGGGACTTGTCGCTGTTTGAGTCTTGGTGTTCCAGCTGCTGGTTGGACCCGCTGTTCTTCTCTGCCATCACTACAACTCCTGGCTAACATGTGCAGATATTGAACATTTTTACTTTGTAGCCTGTACCTGTGGAGGGCCAGTTGTAAAACCAAATGCCACAACATGGTGTTAATCCTAGACCTGCAGTCTGGTGAAAAAAATAAATAATCTGTCCAGAATGTTATTTTTGATAGGCAGAAGACAGTGTAGTGTAGCAGAAGTAAAAGAAGAAGAAAAAAGCAGTCAGAAGTATAGAACGGTGCAATTTCAGGTAAATAAAGTTAGCACAATATCCACTGTTTCATCGGTTTTTATTGTTTTAGGCATGGTGGTGGTGAGGTATAGAGATCCAACAGCAGAGTGAAATAGCCAGGGCAGAAGGAGCAGTGGTAAGCAAACATTAAGGTGCTTTTTTTTTTTTAGGCAACAGCCTCAGGAGGTATACGTCTCCAAGAGCCAGAAGTGAAATATGCACTCAGCATGCTGTCCTCTGGACCTTCAGCAAAAACACCTACCAAATGGCATATTTATCAGCTTTCATCCACCCTGACATTCTTTTAGTCACAGCGCTTTTATTTCTTAGGTCCCTCACAGTGGTCACCTCTCAATTGGAGCCCTTTTTGGGTTACATTAATAAATGGGATTCAGACTTTAGCCAGTACCATTTTTTCTTTGTCTGCTTTTTTTTTTTGTTCTTCTGAAATGTTTCTGGCTTTGACCTTTTTAAGTACTTGGAAATACTTATCAAATGGTAATTAAAGTGTTTGTCCATGTTTGTGCGTGTGCACTGTGTGTCAAAAGCTTCTAAAGGCTCCCACTGAATTTTCTTCCATTTTCATTTTTATTAAACAAATAAGAATCCATTATAATTTTATATATAACTGATTTTTAGATATAGCCTCATATTTCAAGAAAATTTCTGATAATGATATTTCTGGTGAAAAACCTGAACATTTTATTGATGCTTGCTGGCAGCAGCATTTATAGCTGTAAGTAAATGGGAATTTTCCATCCTTCTGTTTGTCCAGGGAGCTTCTGTCATTTACCTAAATTACACCCACCGTTTGCTTTTCCACTTACATGAAGTGCAGTTAACAAGTGCCCCAGCAATGCATGGTTGAGCCATTTGTTTAAATTTGGGTCGTGCATCACTAGCTGCTAGCATCTTCTCCTTCGTAGCCCAGTAGTTCTTGACCGTGTGTTTTTGCCTCAAGTGGTGAAACAAGCTTGTTATTTCCATCTTACGCACAATACTATTTTCTTGCATATTTGGGAAAGTATTGTGTTTTTCTTAGAGGTTTTTAAGGTATCTCCCTTTTTGGGGATAGAGTTCTTGTTTTCAGTCATTCCACGCTTGTCCTGTTGTAGCACCCACTGGGAACCATAACTGAATGGTGTTACTAGAGCAGTGACAGTGTGATATGATATTATCACATCTTGCAAAAATTTATACCAGTGTTATCGTAGATGTCACAATGTGTCACAGTCTTAATTATCATTTATCTACAGCTGAGCAATGGTAGCTTTTTTTCAAGGACATTCCTCGAGCTTTGGTCTCCACACTTGAGTAGACATGAAATTCTCGGCTCTATCTCTATTAAAGCCCATATCCATCCATCCATTCATTTTCATGGGCGACTGGTATCTGTCACATGGCTGAGATCATACAATACTGTTCATATCAAGTTTTGTGGATATAAATTAATTAGTTATTATGGTGAAATTAAAGTGATGATATGCTTTAGCCCAGCGGTCCCCAACCCCCGGGCCTCGGACCGGTACCGGTCCATGAGTCGTTTGGTACCAGGCCGCAAGAGTTGAGGCTCAGGTGTGAAATGTATGGTTTTCAGGGTTTTTATCGGTTTTCAGCGTTATTTTGTTATCGTTTTTATCGTTTTTATCGTTAACTCGGTTTTCCTGGGTCTTTTCACATGTGTTATGAATAAATCTTCTTTTTTTCGGTACCGGTACTAGTTTTATTTTGTTGTATTTATCCGCGACACCTTAAAGGCCGGTCCATGAAAATAATGTCGGGCATAAACCGGTCCATGGCGCAAAAAAGGTTGGGGACCGCTGCTTTCGCGAGCTGGTAGGTGGTTGCTAGACAACAGAATGACATCATAATATCTGATGTAGATAAGAACCTTCAGGGACCTAAGATTTACCTGTGTGCTAGGTCTGGGTGCTCAACTGATTGTGTAGAAGGAATTCAGAGGCAAACAGAGGTTTCTTTTGTAACTGTAAGAGTTGATGAGCTAACTAGCTTATTTTTTCTTTAATTCTTTTTTTCACATTCTGTTGGAAACTTTGGCTCATATTTGCAGATATTAAATGCTTATTGCTTTTTGTGCAGAAAGCACTTTAAGCCTTTAAAGTATACTGTATAGGTTTCCTTTCCATATGGGTTACATCTGAGTACAGGCAATATCTCCATGCACAAGTTACATAACAAGTCTTAAAAAGACAAAGATCCGAACAATTCACAAGCTTCAGTTTTTATTACTGCCAAGCTTTTGTGAGCAAGTTGAAAAGAAAACCCATGACATTTCCCCTTGTTCAAAATGCCATCATGCATCACTCATTAAGCTCAGAGTTAATTTATCCACCATTAACTGTAAAAATTTAGTGTGTTATTTTCTTTCTGCATATCCTGCAGTTTGACCATATTTGACCATATCCCTCACAAACCCACAAACTATGACCAGGCTTTAGAGCTAGCCCTCTTAGATGACTTTAAAATGTTGTGCCTTCCATCATATTTCAATACACTACAATCAATAGCGGCACAGTAAGGTACAGGAGCTGCTTGGTTATGAAAAACCATGAAACTCAGAGAACACAGCTCTTGTGCTGATGAGGAGATTTGGAATTCTGCTGTTAGTGAGTCAACTTGCTGTGGTTCCTAAATGTTTCCAATTTGCAGTAATACCACTTCCAGTTGATCATGAAAAATCTCTTAACTTGGCAATAGGAATTGGCAATAACTTGCTTGTTAAACCATTCTTTGAACAAGTCCAGAGTTTGGGTTAGTACAAACCTAGTTTTCTGCCTCCAGAGGTCTACGAAATCACTACTCTTTGAAGCAAAGGAAGCCAATTCCTCAAAACTGGAGAATGAATCTTTGTCCTGAAGAACTGTACTGCAATGCAGCCCTGAACAGACTTCGCTGTGATACTGCCTGTCCAGACAACAGACTTTTAAAATCTTATGAATCAGTTAGGGAAATTCAAAGTTCTCTGCAGTTTGTCATGTACTAGGCCAGAAATACTACCCCCACATAGTAATTACACATACAGAGCAAAAGGCTGTTCTCCCACTGGCATGTCCCTGCCATACAGTAATCACCATCATACCTGAGACCTCATAAGCCTGAAACTGGAATATTAAATCTCAAGAGCACATCAATAGCTACTTTAACTATCTGCTCACTAGTGGTACTTGCTCCCGCCTACAATCCCTGGTCCTGTTGTGGACATCTAATACATATGGAAATTCGCTCATTTGCAGTATATCCAGAGTATCATCTATCCATTCCAATCCACAAGGACCTGATAGCTGCTGCAGTGCCGCCAATAACTCTGTTACAAAGCCAGGTGAAGCATTCATTTTGACAGTGTTGACTGACATAATTATGGCAATAGGTTATCTGAGAGGAAAGCCAAATTTCCTTTATTTGGCTCATGCGCTTGACTCCTTGCATATCTTACAGCACCAGTCAGGGCCTTACCCTTTCCTACATTTCAGCCCATGCGCATGGTATTTGTATGTTGACTGGAGTTCGCTCCTGTTTATTGATCGTAACGGCATGATTCCTTTGCTGGCTTAGTGAATCTGCATGTGGCATTCTCCAAGTTATTGAAACCCAGAAGACTGGATCATTCTTTTTCCAACTCTTGTACAGTAAATACACGCTTCGGCTCATTTGAATCAAAAAATAGGTGTCATCTATAGTGAAGAAATGCGCACCAAATATATCAGTTTCCCAAAAATCAGGTTTTTTTTGTAAGTTGCTGTACATCAGGATTTTTGATGAGGATGGTATCCTTTCAAAACTAGAAATGTCTATGATTTTAAAGCAATTTCACATAGGAACACAGCCCTGAGCTTCCTCCAAATTACCTGAGAGAGGTGCATTTAAGAACTTCCATGGCTGATGTAGCCAGATCAATATTAAAAGGCCTTGAAGCGCCATCGTACAGAGTTTGCAAGATATCCAACTGATTCAGTGTGAGAACAATATATCTAAGCACATGGAGGATTTATATCATGTGTCCTGCTTTCTGCACACTGTGTCTAGGTAGCACAAATGACTAAATGAAAGTGGAGTGATAATCTGCCTTGTATGCATTTGCAAATGCATACAGGGTTTTTTTGTTTGTCCCTGACTAGATCCTTCTTGCTTGTATGCATTTGCAAATGCATACATAGCAGATTATCACCTGCTGTGTGCTACATGCACTGAAAAAAAGAACATGATGGATTTATTTAATTCAATAGTGGACATTGGTTGCACACAGATGTTTTGCTTTGGCAGCAACTTAGACAATTGACTTAAATTAACACAAGTTATTCATATTCAATAAACTTGTGTGAGAGGTGGGGTAGACCCTGGACAGGTTGTCAGTCTACCACGGGGCTAACACAGAGAGGCACTCACATTCATACTTATGGGTAATTTAAGATAAGATAAGATAAGATAACCTTTATTAGTCCCACACATGGGAAATTTGTTTTGTCACAGCAGGAAGTGGACAGTGCAAAAGTTATGAGGCAAAAATTAGAATACAATAAGAATAAATACAGTACACAACTGTACAGAATAGAATAAAATAAAATACTATATACAGTAGAATAAAATAAAATAAATATACAATAAGATAAAAATAGAATACAAATACAAATACTATATACAACTGAGTAAAAATACAACGATGGCAGAAAGGATTATTGCACTTAGTATTATTGCATATGTATGGATGTGTGTGCTTGATCAGTTAAAGTCTTTATTATGGAGTCTGACAGCAGTGGGGAGGAAAGACCTGCGAAATCTCTCCGTCCCACACCGTGGGTGCCGCAGTCTCCCACTGAAGGAGCTGCTCAGTGCTGTCACAGTCTGCTGCATGGGGTGGGAGATGTTGTAGAATCACCAATTAACCAAACCACGCTAACTTCATGTTTTTGGACTGTGGGAGGAAGCCAGAGAGCCCACGCAAACATGGGAAGAACATGCAAACTCCATGGAGAAAGTCCCCGACTAGATCCTTCTTGCTCTGAGGCAACAGTGCTAACCACTGCGCCACCAAGCTGTCAGTAACAACCACACAATTTCACTTTTTTGAGTGTGTAAGAAAGAATTTTACACAAAGCCCTAACCTTTGCGACAGTCACCCATCATTTCTTATTCCATTCTTAAATTGATGGGATTACTGTGCAATAGGCATTGCGTTATAGTAGGGTATATAGCACTGTGTATTTATATCTATATTTGATGCTTTATAAATAAAACTGAATTGAATTGGATAATGCTTTTTGTGATGGGGTGGAGGGTTTTTCTCTCTGTCCATATTTACCTATATTGCTCTATTTGACCCTTGTGTGTTGGACTTGTGTGCACACTATAAAAGGGAAATTTGCTTTATTTATGTATTTATTTAGTCTTGTTATTCTTGACAGATAAAGATGAAATCAAAACATTACTGACTCATGCCAAGAATCCAAAGTTTAACCTGCTGCAGCATTAGGAAACTATTATTTTGCATCTTGTTTCATAGGTATTTCAACTAAAATGGTATTTGTATAGCGCTTTAAAGTTAACAAAGTAGGTGAACAAGATCTGAGTCAGTAAATTAATTAATTCATAACACCATATGGTCATTTTAAGACCTTGCCTGCTGCCCTGAATGTCCAGCTGCTTCATTATGCCCCATTATTGACAACATTCCACTCAAACTAGTTTACGAAGTACATTAAGTCCTCTTCAAAAGCTGTGCGTAAGAGATGAGTGGTTTGGAACAAAAGCAACTGTAACACACATTACCAACCGTATTTACTTAGGATAGTACTCACACTTCTGCTGACATTTAGGAATCCTGCACAGGTGTCTTATAGAAAAAGGAAGTTAATAATCTCGCCACAAAAAAAGCGGGGTCTGTTTACAAGATGGTGGCATTATAAAAACGCTGATCACACGCACTTGTTCTCAGAGAATGTGAAGATTTGCTCCACTCAGCCTGAACGAGTTGTCTTCATGCAAATTACTGCATGTTTTTGTTTGTTTATGAGGTAAATTGATTGATTGGTTGATTACACTTTGGCTAATTGTTACGTTTACAGTTAACAGACATTAAAACAGATGATTACTGGCGGCTGCGAGAGCAGGACACTACATCGGCATGGAGTAAATGTCCCACAATGCAAACTGTTCAATTAGGAATTCAAATAGAAAAGTTTTTACTCTGCCAGACACAATATTTGTTTTTTGTGTTTTTAAATCAATACTTGGCTAATCTGAAATGATCTGGTTACCATGGTAACACATCTGATGAGCGCCAGTTCTCAAGTAATGAGCAGGTGCATGGTGCAGGATATGAGATCCAACCAAGGTTTTACAAGAGAACACCCAGACAGACCCAGACTTTTACTAAAGTAACAGGTGTATCTGTTTGTGTTAACATCAGACTCACCACAGAGCAGATATCTACCTTTGCTGGCGCTAGCAGGCCGAAAGATAACTAAGCAGAAGAGAAAGTGTAAGTATGTGTAAGAAAGCATAAGAGCTTTACCATAGTGTCACTGAGCTTTCAGCTGCTGCTGGAGCTGCTCGATCTACTCCTGTTGCTTTCTGGATGGGAACAGCGACTCAGCCTGTGCACAGTCTACGTGTGAAGCCTCAGTAATTTGAAAACTCCGCACACAACTCTGCAGCAGGATGATCTTGAATGTTCTTGTCGATTTTGTCAGTCACAGTAATCACTGTGGAAAGACAGTCTGAAGGAGGTCATCTGACGCTTGCTGCCATATCACCATCTAATGTAACATGGCTAGGCTGATCTATAATGACCCAGCATAAGCAATTAGTGAATTTACAATAGTCTACAATCTAAATTAGCCCTGTGTTATCTATATTTAAATTCATTCTTTAAATGCATTTAAATACTTTCTTTCGAGATGCCACTACAGGTATCTCAGATACAGATGGGGCAGATGTTGTCAACCTGCTGCTAGGTTTACAAAAATCTGTCATATCTAAAGAGCTGCAGCAAACTAAGCCAGCTTTCATTTTTAGCATGTTCTTGATTGTGTTGCACTTTTGTTTGACTGGATTGGATCTGTTGAAAAGCAGAAAAAGAATAGGTAGCTTGACCAGTTACTTGTATTGTCTTTCCTTTTACTTGGAAATTGCTTGAATGAGCTTTCAGTAAAGAGCGTAGCTCGCTTACTCTTCTCTTCCTCCCAAATATTTACATTTTGTCGCAATTTCATGAGAAACAAGGAAGGTGGCAGATAGCTGCACTGCTTCCCGAGGGGCAGATCAAATGTGTTCATCTGACCTTACTGCACATGGAGATTAGTTCCTATTGGATCACTTCCAAACATTTTGTCTCTCCAGAATATCTCGTTTTTATTCGTCACCGTAGGTGTCGATACATTTCATCATAGTTATTGTCATCACAGAAAAATAGGTAGTGTGATGAAAACAATGAAGAAAATGATTGGTCAATAAAATTAACACTGGTTGTGTTGATAGCTTTTGTTAATTGTGACATGTTTAAGGATGCACAAATGAAGCACAAGTGACACCTCACTAGATTGTGTGGTTGTGGAAGTGAAACCTCTGTGGATATGACATATTTGGCATGAATAACTGGAATGATACTGTGGCTTCTGTGGCTACTGCTACGCAGAAAATGTGTTTGTGCATTCAGAAGGAGTGGATAGTACGTCATGACCTCAGATGATGCGAGGAAAAGGCAAATCAGCTCAGCGGAGCTGGTTTCAGGTTGGATTGGCACTGTTATGGCAGGGTGATAATACAGCTGGATCTGAATCACTCACCCTGTTTGAGGATGCGGGTGCTCTCTGTGTTAATTAGGCCTCTCTCTGCTACTCCGCGTGCAAGCTGCATTCGGCAGCAAGGTCTGTATATCTGAAAACAACACTCTGTCTCCTCCTGTCATCCTCGTACGTCCTTCTTTCAATCGCTCTTTTCTTCTCCACATTTCACCTGGTTGCTTTATTACATAAGTTCCTTACTACGGTTACTCAAATCTCATGGGATATTTCTGCATTTGTCTGAGGGAGTACGCAGAAATTTTAACTCGGCTAATTTGGGAAAAAAAATAGATAAAAACCTCAGCTCTCCATGTTTTGACTGAGTGTCTGTGACAACCAGATATCAAGCTAGCAGTTGTAAATGGCAAAATAAATTGGCACTTATGTAGCGCTTTTCTGCTCTAACTAAACACTCAAAGTGCTTACTGCAAGGCACATTCATCTATTCACACACATAAAACACTTCATTTTATCCCTCTGAGTGTTTGTGAAGTATGACGTATGCATTCATGCTCCAGTGAATGAGTCAGGAGCAATTTTGGGTTCAATATGTTATTCTGGGGCACTTCAGCTTTTGGGTTGAAGGAGCAGGGGACCAAACCTCCAACTTTCTGATTGGTAGATGACTCGCTTTCGAGTTTCTGCCAACTTAAACCAAAAAGGTTTGCTAAAATTGCTTAATGCACAGTATATTAAAAGTAAGTGGTAATGAGTAGCTACAATTAATACATAAATGTTTCAAAAGCAAGCTAATGCATATATTGTTTTATATGTTTGCATTGATAAGTGTAGCTAGTAAGTTAAGCCACAGGCTAGCTTAATAATTAGAGCTAAATGTGTTAAAGAAATGGCTGAAATAGCTAAAAACCATAGACAAGTCAATGAATGAACCGTTCTCTGACTTGTATCCCCATGTGATGTCTGTGTTGTGCGTGTATGGTCGGGGGCGGGTTCATTCCACTGCAGGGCAACCTGCCACTGCATGTGGCGAATAAAATTTGAACTTGAACTTGAATGTCAAGCGTAAGGAAACATTATGGTCCTTTCTTGGTGTGATTTAAAAATATTAAGTGTGTCTACACTCTGGAGTTTTGGTTGAAGCCATAATGTGGGTAATTTTTGCATATCTACTGTGGCAGGGGTCGGCAACCTGCGGCTCCGGAGCCGCATGCAGCACTTCCTTATAGTGCGGCTCCGCGTGGTTTGGGAAAATAAATTTGTTTTTTTAAGTATTTAGCTGAAGTGTATTTTATTTATGTTTATTTATGTTCTTTTTAACTTGTAGTTCTAAATTGGAAGAGTATTGTGATACTGAAATATAAAATTATATTCTATTATTTCTTCATTGCTCAAAATAAGCGTCACACTCACGGAAGCCAGTGTACCCGCCGAAACGCCGTGCCTTTATCAAGACTTTCAACCCCAGGTAGGCCAATTATGGATCTTCGGATCCACATTATGTCAGCAGCTATTCTCCACCGTGAACTATGTTAAAAACAAACACCGCTCGCGCCTCACAGATGACAGCTTACAGTCTTGCTTAAAATTGAAGTGACTTCGTACAGCCCCGATTTGCAGACGCTGTGCGCAGAGGTTCAGGAGCAGAAGTCCCATTGTAAACATATCACGGCAGACCCGATGATGTTTCCATGAACATGCTTTTCAGCATCTACCACTTTTCACACACGGTTGCTGTACGCATACAACTGGCTGCAGCTTTTCAGCTCACAGCCCGACACACACCAACAACAGCATAGATGGCACAGACTAGTGATGTGTCGGTCGCGAACGAAATGGCTCTTAGAGCCGGATCTTTGACGTAAACGACGCGAGCCGGCTTCTTATCGGAAGGTATAGAAAGGTATAGTAATCATCCACAACTATTTTCAGTTGCAGATGATAAAGGATTCAGAAAGCTTATTTATGCAGGCCCATATGACAGAGAATATGCACAGACGTTAAGGCGGTGAGGCCTGATTGCGGGTGCCACTCAGTTGCATCCGCCTCCGCTGCAGGCCACACCCCGCCACACACATTAACCAGGTAAAATACATATTTAGGCAGAATTTTGCAAATACCTATTTTTCATTTTTTTTAGCAGCATAGTGCTTTTTTTCCCAATTATTTTGTTAAAAGCCAGGTCAAGGCCCAAAGGGGGGCGGCTCACAGCAGTTTTTGTTTGCTACATGGATCATTTTAGTTCAGCTGGGCGTCTTTCCTTTTGTTATATTTCTTTAAGAGTTCAAAATGTGTTAATTACACAAACATAATGTAGTTTTCTCTGTAGCACTTCATGGATTTCATAAGCAACACACCTTAGTTGTTCACACAAAGCATAAAGGTAAAAAACAATATATACAGTGTTATCTTCATTTTAGATGTCAAAAAGTCTTTGCGGCTCCCAGTGTTTTCTTTTGCGTGGAAACCGGGTCCAAATGGCTCTTTTGGTGTTAAAGGTTGCTGACCCCTGTACTGTGGAGATAAAACAGGGTTTTTAACCATTTCACACATAGTGGTAACTACAGTGGACAGCTATTCAAAGGCTGTTTTCTTGTATTTGTGTCAGTGTTGATGGTATACTTGCACATAAACCACTACATCAGACACTGATGTGTCACTCCATACCCTGCCACTCACTATTCGTTTAATGTTACTATAGATGTATGACGTGTTTCATTGTAGTTATTGTTATTTAACCTTTCATGCATGAATTGATGACTGAAGGATTTACATTTTAGGAGGAAATGTGAGCACCCATCACATGTCCTGTTGTTTTTTGGTTCCCATGACTTTTAATGTTTTCCTTGTTAGATTCCAGTTTGTGCTCACTGAGCCGACACTTTGGTTAGGATCTATCTCTGTGTTCTGGCAGTTAATACATATTCTGCCAATTCATGATCTCTGTTTACTGCAGAACAACGTTCTCATCTGCACTGGCTTTTAGTTCTTTCCAGTATCTCAGATAGGTTTCTTTGCTTTGCATTAAAATTTGGTGTACTCTGATCGGTAACTGGAACACAGTATTGTGAGAATCGTCGGTGTGTTTGAGAGGAGCCAGTTAGTCTCGTCACCATTTGACATAGGAGACTCTTTTCTGGGTTCACATCTTGGGTTTGGAGTGCTTTGGGATGGAGGCTGTCTTGACACTGGAATTAATTTGATTAAAAATTTGAATTATGTCTTAAATCTTTATTACAAATGGGTATTTGCCTAATCTCACCACAGTCCTAAAAGCATGGAGGAGATTCCAAGAGACAGGCAGTTGCTCTAGGACAGTAACCCATCAGCAGGACCAGTATTTTCTACTTTGTGCAAGGAGGAACAGGATGAGCACTGCTAGAACCCTACAAAATGACCTCCAGCAGGCCACTGGTGTGAATATCTCTGACAAAACAATCATAAACAGACTTCATAAAGAGAGGGTGGCCTGAGGGCCTGGCGTCCTCAAATGGGCCCTCAGGCATGAGGGCCATGAGATATGGATTAATAACCATTAATCCATTTCTCATGTAGGCAGTTCCTGGAGGATGAAGGAATTTACAGCACTGACTTGTCCCCACATTCGCCTGACCTAAATCCAATAGAAGACCTTCAAGGACAGATGTTTCAGTCCTTCCAAGACCGCCAGGTTGACCTTCAGACTAATCAGGAGGTGATGTGTTGGACCAGATCTGGGTGGAGATCCCCCAGGAAATCATCCGCTGTCTCATAAGTGACTTTTTAAGATTTTTGCAATTCAATAAAAAAAAAAAGCCAAAACATAGCAAATAGTCTATTATTTAAAAAATTAAATAAATAAAAGAAATAAAGGCCACTGGGGAACTGATGGTGCAACACAGGCAAACACGTCAGTAACTTCATAAATGAATAATAGAAAGGTATCAGCCTTTTGTTATTTTTGGATCTCTAATTGAACATGAAAAGTACAAGTGATAGAGATTTACTCCAGCTCATCTGACAGCAATTCAACTGGAAACTTCTTCTATATCTACTGCTTTGCTGTTCTGACACATAAGATTGTGGTTGTGCAGCTGTTTGAAGTTGTAAAGCTGTCAGTCCTCGCTGCACTCCGGCTTTGTCTCTTCTCAGCCACTCGCAGGTGAGGTGCCATTGATAACGTGGGAGCCCTTCCACTTTTATTTACATCTCCCCTTCCTACTGTGATTCAAGAGATTAAATGGAGGAAATCCATACGAGATCATAGCTTTCACTTGGATTTACGCTCGTCGGTGTTCTCCAGCAAACGCACAAACGCTCCCTTCAGGATGCTCTGAGGATTTAGCACCTTGGTTTTCGTTTGCTGCCTTCTTGCTTGGGACTTACCTTGAAAAAGAGATTGTCTTCCTCTCTTGGTTGAATAAATGGCTTAACTGACTTCTAACGCGTTCGCTTTCGCAACCTTTCATTTTTCCGTCTCTATCCTGCTCTGCCGCATTTTCTCTCTGTCAGCAGAAAGTGATGTGGATATCAAATTGGAGAGCAATGACATTCTCGTTGCACTTTGGTCAGACCCGCATTTATTAGAAAATCAGGAGAGCAAAATCCTGATGTAGAGGCTGGGCGCTTAACATGGACCTTCTGTGCTTCCACTACACCTACGCATTGAGGACAAGCACATACACATTCCTGTTAAACACATGCTAACAGATTGCCCATAAATACAAACACAAGACAGAGACACAAAACAAATTAGAAGAATATGAATCGATATTAATAAAGATTCAGCTCTCTGTTCAGGCAGACCCAGCCAAGACCTCTGACTGGCTGCCTTTGAATTATAGATGTCTGAGTGACAGATGAATGGGAGGGAGGAGATTAATGTCTGTCGCTAATCGTGTGCGTGACACATGCACACACCGTCATGCATAAATATGATTCCCAAGAACCAAAACGGAGCAGCCAGACCTCAGCACCGTGGTCACGAAAGTCCGCACACATATAGACTTACACACACAACACAACACAACCACACAAGGGTGCAGAGGCACCCACACATACTAGTGTCAACAGCAGGTTGCGGCGACTTCTTGAACCACACGAGGTATTCACTGTTGTGGTGGAGAATAATGATTGACTGGCTGGAGCCTGATCTGCGTCAGACAGAGTAGGAGACTCTGAACTGTGCTGCAGGCAATTACTTTGTTTTAGAGGAAAAGATGGAGGGGGGGAGGGAAAGAAAGAAATGGAGTGCAGGGGGGGGAGAGACAGAAACAGAATGGGGAGGGATCTGGCAGGCTGCTATGAGTTAACAGTGGCACCTGGTGGTCAACTGAATAACTGTTTATGGAATATGACTCAAGAAAATGGAAGGAGGTAGTGTTTTTGTGTCTTATTCTTACCTCTGACTGGTCATGTCACCCCTTTTGTTTTGTTCCTCCTATTCTGTATTCTATGATTAGCAGCAAAGTTAATGACCCAGATGTTCTGTATATGCATGCAGTTCTTTCTACCCTTGAGGACTTTTATTGATTTTATATTGATTTTTAACCTCTGTTCCAGTAGTCTTAAAGGTGCTACTTAGATATGCTTGATTGATCAGTATTGCACTCTTGAATTAATTACATTTGACATCTTACTAATTGTACACTTTCAGATTTAGACAACTGACTCTAGCTTCTATGTCCAAATTGCTCATAAGCTCAGCTGGACTGCAGAAAATAGGATGTTGCTGCTAACGTCTTGACTATTCTGCCAGCTAAAGCTGTTTAGCTGACTCTGCATCGAAAAGCATGTAACAGAAGGACCATAATGCACAAAATGCATGAATAAAACTTCATACAAAAGGTAGCATCTTCTATTTTCTTGCTTGCTTTCCTGCTCAAGTGAATAAAACACAAGTTACGCCTGTCTCAGAAAATCAATAACCTGGTAGATGTTCAAACTGATGACATAAATGTTTTTAGAAGTCATGACTTACAAGTATATCTTGTAAACCATCCACAACAGCAGTGAGTTGTCAAACCCTATCCACTGTGGAAATAAAGATAGTCAATATGGGGCATTATAAGGAACGCAACCCCTTATTTTGATCCCAAGGAGCTGTAAAGTAAGTCACTACATTTTGCCTTCATGAAGACACAAATAGACTCAAGCAGCAACACCATCAATGCTTATAACTATAATGTTCCCTCACATTGACAGTATCTTGCTAACATTATAGTAACTAGCAAGCAAAGACTTACAAATCATGTATCAAGCGCCCTCTCATTACTAACAGCGAAATTCTGCATATAGCTGTTGTTAACAGCAAATTAATAATGCCCAAATTAGGCTAAAATCACAATCTTGCTCGTTGTTTCTACATGTCTTGCAAAAGTTAATGTGGTAACATGATGGCTAAGAAGATTTTTTTTAAATGAAAAGGAGTACAAATTTATTTTAATCAGTCATGTCATCACTGAGCCATTTTGAGGCGGAAATGTATTTTAGCCACATGCTAAACAAGCAGTGTTCTTCTTCTTCTTCTAGTTTTGAAAAAGCTGAATATGTTACCTTTCAGATTAAGTCACTCATGTGCAAAGCTTGTATCTAGGTATGTCAAATTGGTAAAAAAAAAAAAAAAATCTGAATATTTTACTTAGTTAATTCTTAAACCTGTTAAGCCACGACTCATTTATGCTTGTTACTCATCTCTGTGATAAAGACAGGACTTTATGGATGGTCAGACATGATAGGACGTTTTTGTGGAAACTGTCAGAATACACAGTGCGATGCATTAGAGAATGAGTCAGCTTTCTACTCTGTGGCTTCATCAGTGATGAGTTTTGAACCTTATTATGAAGATAAAGTCTTAATTAATGACCCATCACCTTTCACTTCTCAGTGAATCCCTGTGCTTCATTTTTCCTCACAAATCTCATTCAGTGACTCATGTATCCTGCTTTGTATGAATAAGAGACAATGAACGAGGATGGAATAACAAGGCCTTGGGAGTTGTTTGAAGGTATTATTTGAATAAAAATGTTTTTTAAAGAGTTTAAGACCTTCTAAAAAGAGATAGAATGTAACAGAGCAGTGATTGAGTGCAGCATGTAATCTGTCCAGCATTAAACATTTTGCAAGCTAATGTTAGCGCAACATTTGTACTAAACTCATGTTACTATCTTACTGACTTATTTTCGTAACTAGAAAGTTGACACAAACTTACAGATTGTGGATTTTTAAAAGAGCTCATAAACATTACATTAGCTGTCTTCTAAGACAGCGATATAAAAATAATATTGTATTGCTCCGGAGCCGCATGCGGCTCTTTAGTCCTTATAGTGCCGCTCCGCGTGGTTTGGGAAAATAAATTAGAAGTATTTAGCTGAAGTGTACAGGGAGTGCAGAATTATTAGGCAAGTTGTATTTTTGAGGAATAATTTTATTATTGAACAACAACCATGTTCTCAATGAACCCAAAAAACTCATTAATATCAAAGCTGAATGTTTGTGGAAGTAGTTTTTAGTTTGTTTTTAGTTTTAGCTATTTTAGGGGGATATCTGTGTGTGCAGGTGACAATTATTAGGCAACTTAACAAAAAACAAATATATACCCATTTCAATTATTTATTTTTACCAGTGAAACCAATATAACATCTCCACATTCACAAATATACATTTCTGACATTCAAAAACAAAACAAAAACAAATCAGCGACCAATATAGCCACCTTTCTTTGCAAGGACACTCAAAAGCCTGCCATCCATGGATTCTGTCAGTGTTTGGTTCTGTTCACCATCAACATTGCGTGCAGCAGCAACCACAGCCTCCCAGACACTGTTCAGAGAGGTGTACTGTTTTCCTTCCTGTAAATCTCACATTTGATGATGGACCACAGGTTCTCAATGGGGTTCAGATCAGGTGAACAAGGTGGCCATGTCATTAGTTTTCTTCTTTTATACCCTTTCTTGCCAGCCACGCTGTGGAGTACTTGGACGCGTGTGATGGAGCATTGTCCTGCATGAAAATCATGTTTTTCTTGAAGGATGCAGACTTCTTCCTGTACCACTGCTTGAAGAAGGTGTCTTCCAGAAACTGGCAGTAGGACTGGGAGTTGAGCTTGACTCCATCCTCAACCCGAAAAGGCCCCACAAGCTCATCTTTGATGATACCAGCCCAAACCAGTACTCCACCTCCACCTTGCTGGCGTCTGAGTCAGACTGGAGCTCTCTGCCCTTTACCAGTCCAGCCACGGGCCCATCCATCTGGCCCATCAAGACTCACTCTCATTTCATCAGTCCATAAAACCTTAGAAAAATCAGTCTTGAGATATTTCTTGGCCCAGTCTTGACGTTTCAGCTTGTGTGTCTTGTTCAGTGGTGGTCGTCTTTCAGCCTTTCTTACCTTGGCCATGTCTCTGAGTATTGCACACCTTGTGCTTTTGGGCACTCCAGTGATGTTGCAGCTCTGAAATATGGCCAAACTGGTGGCAAGTGGCATCTTGGCAGCTGCACGCTTGACTTTTCTCAGTTCATGGGCAGTTATTTTGCGCCTTGGTTTTTCCACACGCTTCTTGCGACCCTGTTGACTATTTTGAATGAAACGCTTGATTGTTCGATGATCACGCTTCAGAAGCTTTGCAATTTTGAGACTGCTGCATCCCTCTGCAAGATATCTCACTGTTTTTGACTTTTCTGAGCCTGTCAAGTCCTTCTTTTGACCCATTTTGCCAAAGGAAAGGACGTTGCCTAATAATTATGCACACCTGATATAGGGTGTTGATGTCATTAGACCACACCCCTTCTCATTACAGAGATGCACATCACCTAATATGCTTAATTGGTAGTAGGCTTTCGAGCCTATACAGCTTGGAGTAAGACAACTTGCATGAAGAGGATGATGTGGACAAAATACTCATTTGCCTAATAATTCTGCACTGCCTGCATTTTATTTATGTTAGTTCTTTTTTAACTTGTAGTTCTAAATTGTTAGATTATTGTGATTTTGAAATATAAAAATACAATTATATTCTATTATTTCTTCATCGCTCAAAATAAGCGTCACACTCGCGGAAGCCGGTGTACCCACCGAAATGCCATGCCTTTATCGAGACTTTCAACCCCAGGTAGGTCAATTATGGATCTTCGGATCCACATTATGTCAGCAGCTATTCTTCACCGTGAACTATGTTAAAACAAACACCGCTCACACCTCACAGATGACAGCTTACAGTCCTGCGTAAAGATGAAGTGACTTCGTACAGCCCCGATTTGCAGACGCTGTGCGCAGAGGTTCAGGAGCAGAAGTCCCATTGTAAACATATCACGGCAGACCCGACGATGTTTGCATGAACATGCTTTTCAGCATCTCTTTATTGTCCACTTTTCACAAACGGTTGCTGTACGCACACAGACGGCTGCAGCTTTTCAGCTCACAGCCCGAAACACAACAGCAGAGAGAGCACAGACGTTAAGGCGGCGAGGTGTGATTGTGAGTGCCACTCAGGTGCGTCCGCCTCCCCTGCAGCGGCTGCAGACCACGCCCCGCCACACACATTAACCAGGTGAAATACATATTTAGTCAGAATTTTGTAAATATCTATTTTTCTTTTTTTTTTTTTTAGCAGTATAGTGCTTTTTTTCCCAATTACTTTTTTAAAAGTCAGGTCAAGGCTCCAAAAGCCCAAAGGCGATATAAGGGTGGCGGCTCACAGTGTTTGGTTGGTACATGGATCATTTTAGTTCAGCTGGGTGTCTTTCCTTTTGTTATATTTCTTTAAGAGTTCAAAATGTGTTAATTACATAAACATAATGTAGTTTTCTCTGTAGCACTTCATGGATTTCATAAGCAACACACCTTAGTTGTTCACACAAAGCATAAAGGTAAAAAACAATATATACAGTGTTATCTTCATTTTAGATGTCAAAAAGTCTTTGCGGCTCCCAGTGTTTTCTTTTGCGTGGAAACCGGGTCCAAATGGCTCTTTTGGTGTTAAAGGTCGCTGACCCCTGGTCTAGGTCTTTTGGGCATATGTGTTATTAATTTTTATGGATAATGAATTTGAGAGGTAGTGATTTTGGGATTATCCTTTATACTTGTTACCAGATTTATTTATTATTTTATCTTGGTTACTTACTTATGCTAGGTTTAAATATAGCTTTATGTAGGTCTGTATAAGTTTTCAGTAATCCATACCATGGTTATCCTAATGCTACAGTACTGTTAGGAGAAACATCAACGAGACCCAAATTATTGCAACTGTGTGCGAAGATCTTGTGATGTTATTGCCTTTGAAATGGTTGCTTCAAAGGGGCGATCGTGGCTCAAGAGTTGGCAGTTCGTCTTGTAATTGGAAGGTTGCCGGTTTGAGCCCCGGCTCCTTGGGCAAGACACTTCACCCGTTGCCTACTGGTGGTGGTCAGAGGGCCCAGTGGCGCCAGTGTCCGGCAGCCTCGCCTCTGTCTGTGCACCCCAGGGCAGCTGTGGCTACAATGTGGCTTGCCATCACCAGTGTGTGAATGTGTAGATGACTGAATGTAGTGTAAAGCGCTTTGGGGTCCTTAGGGACTAAGTAAAGTGCTATACAAATACAGGTCATTTAGCAAAGATGGGGATCAGGTCTGTCTGTGACCACTCACAGTCATTTGGCATCTTCAGACTTTGGTGTATCAAAACAGTGATAAGTACAGTGGTAATGAGGGGGATTCAGTCTGCTACCAGTTTGAGTCAAGTTGGCAATTGCACGCAATCTGCTTGCGATAGATCATAGATGAAAATCACATATCTGTTGCTGACACATACACAGAAATTCACACTTAATACTTATATTCAGAGTCAGGAAGAACCTTCAGAAACTTATCAAATAATAAAAGCTGGACAGTGGTTAACCTGCATAATGACACAGGCGTTCCACAACCTTCCTTTTATATAGGAATACAACCAGTTAAGTCAAGTCCCCTACTGCAAAGAGATAGGTTTCCACCAGGTGATCTGTGCAGTTTCCTTGCAATCAAAAGTTGTCACCAAAGCTACTTCCATCAGTCTTTTACAACCAAAAAAATAATTGCAGTCTTTGAGCAAACACTGATTTTTGCTAGTCTCAAGAGAGTTGCCATCCTGTTTTCAGCATAGTGTGAAGTTGAAGTTAAACTGATTTCTTTTCGGTAGTCCAGTTGCCTCCATTTCATGTGCTTAAAACTAGCTTTATTTAGCTGCCTAATTAAAACAAAGCTCAAAGAAAAGTTCATGAGGAAAACGTGAAAAAAGTAAAATGGTAAAAGCTTTGTTGAAAACTGTTCTTTTTGCTCTACTCTGTATTTTTCAACTCCAGTGGATTTTCTAGCAAAATGTTTCATGTCCCTTTCAGCTGAACTTTGCTTTTATTGAGACACCACCTCTCCACCTCTGCCAAGCATGAAAATGTTTTGAGATATTTTCCCATCTGGTGCTACCACTCTTTTATGTTCAATGTGAAAATGCCACAGATAAACTGTTGGGTAGAAATCCACCTTCAGGCATTTGAAATGCCATCACATTTTTGTAACAAGGTGTAGAACTGTAAGTGCTTTCAAATGTGTAAATGTTAATTGCTGAAACGCAGGAACAATATTAATAGGTTGTGTTGTGTAAAAGCCAATAAACAAACGAGGAAGACGTGAGGAGAAATTGTTATACCATGTTTTTTTGCCACCATTCCTCAAAGGACTGCTGTAGCTGACAGATACTGAGTTAAAAGCTGCCTTGTGATTGAAGAATGGTGTAATATGTTGAAAATTTGTCACCAAAGTATTAGCCTCCAAACCTTTTATTTCGTCCATGTCTTTGCACATATTGCACTTGTTATGAGCTACACTTCCAAAAACTTGTTAGCTCAAAAAAATTATCCCTCGAGTCTAGCACGTGATAAGACAGATATGGTTTTAAGATTTTAAGACAAAAAACAAGATAAATTTTCTTCAGCGCATTAATTTAAGTTTGATTTTGAAGTCTTTCAGCCATTAATGAACTTCCTTTAGAGTTCATCCCACATACAGCATCAAATCTTGCTTCTTTTTCCTTTAACCTGTGAGATTATTATATTATCTCATGCCACGTTAGACCCCTAATTAAAGATTGTGAAATCATTATGTCACGGCGGGTGAGGAGAGCCGTGTAGAAAAGGAAAAGGAGGATCCAAGTGCAGGCAGTCGTGAAGGTGTAAAGGTGGTTTATTGAACATGAAAGTAAATACAAACGGCAAATGGAGCTGGAACTAAACTATACTGGGATCAACTAAACTACAGAGCACAAACCTTAACGAGAACAACCAGAAGAGACTAACGGCGGACAGCAGGGAGAACACGCAGATGAGGCAGGGTGGAATACACAGACGGACCAGCAACTACAATGACGGAGGACATGACTTAAATACACACAGAGAAACACGGGAATTACACACAGGTGGTGGACACAGCTGGGAATAATCCGTAAGACGAGACAGAGGTAAAACTGAACACACTCACATAAGACGCAGACCTTCACAATAAAACATCACACGCAGGCTCGACATAGAGAGACAGACAGGAAATGACATATGAAACTAAACCCACATCTTAAACCCAGATAAACAGAAACAGGGAACTCTAATAATAGACATCATAAACATTACCATAACACGACAAGAGAACAAGAACACAATCCCTGATGCAAACTTAAATCAAAACACAATAAACTCAAAATACTGGGTCCAACGGACCCAGAACCGTGACACATTATGTAGTTTTAGTTTGCATTATTCTCCTGACTTAGAAGAAGGTGATAACTATTACAGTTATTAAACTGATTTGTATTACATTAGACTGCTGATTTATTGTGACTGAATGATATTGTTTTATGATGCATTATACTGCTGAGGTATAAGAAATACTGTTTTCAGAGAGTCAACACCTTATTTGTCTGATTAGAAAAGAACAGAACATACTGCACAGGAAGTCATAGCTTAGGCTCACTGAGAGAGAGAAAGAATGTGGATGTTTAGGTTTTATGACTAGGTGGAGGGGGAGCAGAAGCTATAAGAATGTGAGGAACGCTCAGACACTTCGAGATCAGGCGGACACCCTCCGGCGCTCATCTCCCCTCCGGATGGTTTATGCTCATAAAGTGTTGAATTGTATGAAATAAAAGATTGTTGATTGAGTATTTATACACCGAGTATTGTCCTTCCTTCAGCCCAAAGATCAAAAGAATTGGGAGGATTTAACAAACCACAGCAAGATTTGATAAAACTGTATGTTCTCTATCTGCTACGGCTGACTTTCATTTCTGAGACGTGCCCAGTACAAGTGCAGTTTTGTGCTAGTGGCCATTCACTGGCTCCACTGTGACTGTCAGTGGTTAAATGCTGTGTTAAAGGGTACGCTTTTTTTACCCCAAGTTTTTCAGCCTGAGGATTTGAAATTGCAGTTCTCCATTCACAAACCTATGTCTGTGTCCAAGCTTTTCAGCAATTCGAAACAGTCGTGCCTGAAGCTTTTTGTCCGACATTTACCGTCCGCACAACTGGACATGCCACTTTCGAGACAAATATCCTGAGAACCTATTCAATTACAAAATCACCTTGGTTTGGTTGCCAGGCAACATTAGTGCAAGAACTGCTGCATGAGTTTTCTTTCAGCCTCTCTGGTGATTTGTCTTGTGTTGTTTATGTACATTAGTTTGAAAGAAATGGGGGGCAGGAGGTGTGGTGGTAGTGAGGGGGGGGGGGGGGGGGGGGGGGTGTTGGAATGTAACAAGCCCAGTGATACAGACACAAACGCAACTCCTCTGTACTGCATGCAACCACCCACATAACAAAACAGGCACACTCTGACTTGAAATTTCCAAATTGTGTCTGTGCTTTTTAATTGTGGTGTCCTTGGTTTCCCTGTTGAGCACTTTGTGATGTTCCTCATGAATAAATTCCACATTGTTTCTCTTGCACATGCAGACTTAGTATGTATGATGATTTGTTTTCCACGGGAGTCTGCATTATATCATTGATCTGTGGTCCAGCTCCAAGGATGTGTGTGCATGTGTGTGTTCAGAAAGGGTTTTAGTCGTGATATTTTAAATCTATGTCTCCACAGTTTTCACTCGAAAGGTAAGTCGACCACCTGCTTGTCTAAAGACCAACAATTGCTTTCTTAAAACAACTCTTTAACTCTGTAACCTAATGTTACTGTTAATATTTCTTGCAGACAAAATAAAGAAATTAAAAAACAGGCATCCAGGCAAGTGTTACGACCTAATATTGACTTAATTAACTGTTCAACTGGTATCTGTTAGCTGATTTAGCTTTTTAACCGACAGTTCCTGTAAAACACAGACACGACAGACAAAACACATAAATGTAGTTTGAAAAAAAAACCAAAAAAAAAAACCAGAAGTAAACACTTAAATTGGATTCAATGCTGACTGACTGGTATCCATTAGATTATGTTTTTGGTAAACCTACTTTTCACTTTAACTGTTTAAAATTGTATTATAAAAAGTCCAGTTGAAAAAGAAAGTCAGGCAAATGTTATAACTTGATCCCAATTTAAAACTGATTTTATAATCTGTTTGCTTACGTATCTTATGTGCCTGCTCATCTTGTGCATATTAAAAAGTTATATGAAACAGCTTTTAAAAAAACTATTGGGAAGAAAAAGACGAATAAAGAACATGGCAAATGTTTAGACCTAATATCAACTTAAAGACACATTTAACAGATATCTTTGTGTTCACCTTTGTGGCGTTTAAAAACCCCACAGGAAATCTTGACGGAATAAATGGTAAATTGTATGACTTTATACTAACTTAATAACCTGTTCCTCTGGAATCCCTTAACTAATGTATCACTGATCTGTGGTCCAAAACAATGAATAAATGAAACAAATAAGGAACTTGGCAAAGGTTGCAACTTAATAGCAACTTTGTAACCATTTTAGTTGCTATCTGTTAGCTGACGTATCATTTTAGCCTACTTGTCTTTCTGTTTTCACTTATATTAAAGCAGCTTGAAAATTTTAAAGCCTTCTGTCCTCAAATTTTATTTTTTACACATATAAAAAGCAAATACAAATAGTTATTTAATTATGACTTCATAAGGACCGTGTTCCAGACTCTATCATGGGGGGGTTTTTGTACTTGAAGTGTTAAACGAGTGAATTGTTGTTATTCGAGACACACGGGAATTTGTCATCCTTTGTGCAGACTCGAATAACTTTATTTGCCCAGAAGAAATAAATGGGCCCGGGTTTGTCTCGAGGACACTGATGCAGCAACATTTTGATAAATAAGATTACAGTGACAGTTTGGGCCGTTACACATGGCAGCAAGCTGCATATGGTCCTGAGCACACTGTTTTGTGACAGCACGGATGTATTTCATTGGTCTCTAGCCCTTTTGGAACTTTTCCTTCCTCTCTAGCTCTTGTAAGATTTGTTTGTATTCGAGTGATTTGTATTTGTTTGTGTCTTTAACGACACTACTTTTTAAAAATTATTATATAACAGTTAAATCTGGGCATGGATTTGTTAAAATCTGAAGTTGAAAGTTAAGACACCTACCTTGGTATGTCTCTAAAGGCATTAAAAGATCTACTAAATCATTGTTTGTCCCTATTGGAAAGGCTAGCTGTTCCCTCCACTTAGTCTTTGTTATGGATTATTTTGCTGTATAACCAAAAGAATGGCAAATGGGAGTAATAATGGGCCTTATCAGGTCTGTGTCATAACCGTTACAAGAACCTTCCGGGTCAGAGAAATCTTGTTTTGAAGGGGAGAAAAAAGAAACTCTTTATGCCAAAAGGCATGATAGCATTTATGAACTTGTCTGTAGAAACTGTGGCCCATAAGGTCACTGACAGATGAGCATACAGTTCAATTAGAGAAAGATTATAGCCAAGCCAAACATTCCCTAACATTATAATTATTAGAAAAGAGGACAAATGTCAAAGACCTCATTAAGCCCCTTTGGTGCCAGTGTGTCCAGTGTATAAATCCAAATAGCCTCCGCTCTGTGCAAAAAGGCAGTGATGTCACCCCCTCTGTTGAAGAACTTAACCTTTTCATTGCCATATAGTCTGACTGAGGTCAACAAGTGTGAAGTACTTTTCCACAGACTCAGCGAAAGGAGACTGGGCATTACATAGAGTGCAAGAAAGCTGCAGCTGTACAGCTGTTGTCATTGAAGTGAGCTCAGCAGTTTGCTTCCAAACCTTTGATCTTCAGCCCCAACATCAGTCACAGTTCTGCTACGGGAGCTAAATCTGCCCAAGTCTTCTTTTACCCAAAATACTTTGAGGACCCGGTCATCCAAACCACAGACAGAAGCAATCAGCGACTGATTTTTTTCAACCTTCAACTCAGACCCTAGCAAGAAACAGTGAAATCCTAACCCTAACACCTTCCACTCTCACAATTTTGTCATTTATGTTTGCAGGTAGAAAGAACAGGTAGAGACCAGATAAAAACACTAACTAATTTTTGGTGACATCACTAGGTGAGAAATTCATAGAATTGCGTTATTATTATCTACTATGGCTCCGTGTGGAGTGATTAACACTAGTCTTACAGGTAAATAGTCCTTGTTTGAAACCAGGAGGAGACATAAACCTAGCCTTGGGGGGTCATAAGATACTGTACTTCTAGTGCCTGTCCCAGTCCTGGATAAATTGACAGTTGCGTCAATTTATGGGCCTCTTGTGTAAAATCTGTGCCAAATCAAACATGTAAATGCATCTTCTTTGGAGAGTATCTGTGCTAAAATTCTGTTTTATTTATATACCACCAAATTACAGCAACAGTCGCCTCAAGGCACTTTATATTTTAAGGAAATTATATATTTTAAAGACCTTATAATAATATTTAAAAAATCTCAACAACCAAATGATTTCCTATAAGGAAAACCTTGGCAACAGTGGGAAAGAAGAACTCACTTTTAACAGGAAGAAACCTCCACCATTTGGGTGTAAGCCTAATAGTAACTAATGGTTAAATGCAGAGTCGTGTATAAATACATTGGAGGTCAGTAAAGAACAAACACTCATCATGGTAAGAGGGCGAGCAGCCTAGGCCTATTTAACTGATTTGGGGTGACCCGATGCAGCCCTAACTGAGCTTAAAAAGTTTTAAGTGTAATCCTAATAGTCAAGAGAGTGTTTGTCTCAAACTGGGAGCTGGCTCCACAGAAGAGGGGCCTGAAAGCTGAAGACTCTGCCTCCCACTTTTACATATCCTAGGAACCACAAGAAAACCAGCAGTCTAAGAGTGAAGTGCTCTATTGGGTGGATGTGAGGAAAAAGTTCCAGATTACCACAGATGATGTTCTCTGAAAAGACAACTACAAATTTTGCGTAAAATTTTTTTTGCTGCTTCCCCTTAATTAGCCAGTCGACTGGTGTTATGTCTAATTAAAGTATTCCTTCTTTTTCATGGAATTTCCACCTACTAGTGATGTGCGATACCACTGATTTCCTTTCCAATCCGATACCAAGTAAAATTCAGGGTGGTATCGATGATACTGATCCGATACCGAGACTTTGTACAAAAACATTTTATTTATTGTATGTTTTATTGTATCTCAAATTATAGCGTCAGAATGATTACTGGACATCAGATTACTTGTTCTTATCGCTTAATAATGCAGAATTCATCATATAGAAATTAAAAACCTGAAGTTGTGCACTATTTGTACAAGTTGCCTGCCTGCAGCACTAAAGGACTGTCTGTCTCACCCCAGCAGCACCTGTCCCTGTCCCTCTCCTCCTCTTCAGTTTACCTCAACATACGCTCGTCATATTCTGTGATATGATTTACTCTGAGGTGTTTGACAAGGTTAGTGGTGTTGCCACAACACCTCACTGACTTTCCACATGTATCGCAAACCACGTCCCGGCTCTTTGTGGAGGTAAATACGTCCACACATGACTCCATTTACGCTCATCCATTGTTGTGAGTGCGCACGTCAGGGGCTGCAACACATTTATACAGCCGTATTTTGCACATGACTATGAAAGAGGAAGTAGTTCCTTCCAATGTAAACAATCTGAATGATATAGTTTCTTTCCACTGTGTTCCTGTTAAGGATAAACTACAAATTTACCCTAAATCACTAAAATATCAATATTTTAATATGAGAATCGATTCTAGAACATAAATGACCGGTATCGGAGGAATCAATATTTCAGTATCGATCCGCACATCACTACCACCTACTTGGCACACCCAAATAGAAGTCTGAAGCCAAATCATCCGCATATCAGATAAAGGTTGTATCTTGTTGTTTCTGGAAATAGTCTTGCTTCTAAAACACAACCTAATCATTAGTGGGTTGCAAATTGTTTGTTAGCTCCTAACATTTACCGGATACTTTTTTAGTCCTTTTTCTGTTACTTACCTGTATTTGAAGTCGAGTGAAAAACTATAAATGCTCCTCCATACTGGGTAGTGTGCACTCTCTTTCAGACCCACCTTTGCTGCTGGTTCCATGCTTACACCTATTCTGTTTTCATTACTGACCTTGCAGTATTCCTCCAGAGTAGCCTCATCTTCAATAATCACCTTCAGTTCATCGCCCAGGGAGGTTCTGTCATGCTGGGTTTTCTTACCTTTCATGGAGGTTGCTCCTTCTCTCCCAGCCTCCTCGTCACCCTATAAAGTCCTACCTCTGTTACGAAACAACCTCCAAAGGAGTTCAGCTGTAGCTGCTTCCTGCCTCCTGTTTATAATCTGGAGTGGTCCTCCATTACTGTCACCCCCGTGCACAGTGGCTGTTCCTCATCTTGCCATTGTTAAATCTGACATGGTCCACTTCAGGGACCTCTTTGCCCTCTGTGTTCCTGTGCAGCTGGAACAGCTGCCCTATCAGGCAGATGTGACTTAATGCCAACTATTTCCCAGCAGCATCTTGTGACATCCAGTGGTAGGTTTCTTGCTTCCCCAACAACATATCCTGCTGAGCAGGAATTCAGCAACTGCAAAAAGACTTGGATTTGATGGTGTACGGCAAAAAGTAGCTTTCTGTGAAACCTGCAGTGATGAAAGACATTTAGCTTTTTCCCTTTGAATTTAAAATTAATACTACCCTTTTCCAAGTATCCTCAGATTTTTTCTTTGGTTGGCTTCTCTGATTAAAAAAACAAAACAAAAAAAACAATTTAACTGCCTCCTATTGCAGTTTCATAAGCCACTGAACTGTGCCTCCCCGTCTCACTGTGTCTGTACTTGGATCCTTCTTCTAGCTCTTATCATGCAAACACTGATTATAAATACAAAGATAGAACACCTACCATTAGCTTTACACTCCACTACCACCATAGCAGGGCATTAAAAACCACATGTTCACAATGAGAAAACCAGCTTTTCTGTTTCTTGTCCATTACATTACTTTTGTTGTGACAATCCCTCCTTTGACCCTTAATTGCAGTGTTCTTTTGTAAGTGCAGCAGCTCTGTGGGTTACTGCTTCTATGTGAATCACTGTTGGATTCTCTATATAGGATTTTCAGTAGGTTAGAAAACTTGCAAATGATTAAGTAATGGTTGCAAATTGCCATTTGTCAAGTTAACTGCCTGTGCCATAGTTCAAAGAGAATCTGTTCTCTGTTAGAGTTGTGCCAAGTTAAGCAGTATGTGCTAAAAGTAAGTTGCGAGCAGTAAGTGCTGATCAGGACTTCACCGAGGTGAAGAAACTGCATGCTCAGTGGACAAGTGGACAATCATCTCTGGGTGAGCTCTTGAATGACACCCATTTGTCAACCAGCTTGCTGAAGAATTGCAATTTAACTGGTTTTATAAGCTGTGGCACATGTTCATCGATGAATTATAGTGTTGCTCTTTGGTTCCTGACACTGAATTACACAATCTCCAGTACAACATACTTTGCTGCTCAGTATTATCGTTGGCTGTGCTACGTTGTAGAAAAAAACCTGAATTTTCTTGCTGCTGATATAATATTTGTCTGTCCTCTACTTCTGTGGATGTGTCCTTAAACATTTCGGTGAATAAAAGGAGCCTTTCTTAGCTCGCTTGCGAAAATATAAGCTAAAAATATACTGCTATGTTTGTCTTTTCTGCATTTCACCAGCAAAGATGACTGGAAGCTGAACTCTGCTCAATGCTGTTTTCCGACATGAATTTTCACTGAGCCCTTTGAGTTGTCACAACTAAGCCCCTCTCCACCAACACTTGGAAGACTTTGGATTGTTTTTATGTGTGTGTGTGTGTGTGTGTGTGTGTGTGTGTGTGTGTGTGTGTGTGTGTGTGTGTGTGTGTGTGTGTGTGTGTTGTTTCAGGTCGATGAGTTATGAATGAGGCATGTGGATAGAGATTTAAAATTCATGACTTTTTTATCTGTCCCAGCGAACATCATTGGGAAAGTGACGCTGTGTCCCTGGCGAAGAAAAAAGGTCATGGTCAGATGGAGCAATTGTTATGAGGTGGGCAGCTCGAGGGGAAGTTGCTTCTGTCAATCTAAAGGTAAATTAGAGACCATCTATTGAAGAACTAATATTAACTATTTTTTTAAAAATATGCAATCGATTTTAGTGCCATTTATCTTTATTTAAATGCAAACTGTATTGCTATCTTGACTGAGTATTAAGTGTTGTCCAGGACGTTGGCACAACCATTGGAAACTTTGAACCTTATTCAAACTGTTGTTCAACATAAAAATGATTGCTGAGGTTTCTATTACATGGATTGGCATTGAATTAAGTACATACATTTAAGGTTCCCATTGAAACCCAGAACGTGGATCCAAAACAGAATTGTGAAATTTTCTGCTGACTTTTCCTTTCGTGTTTCCGCTGAACTTTTTTGTTCTGCTGAAATTGGTGATTTGCCCACTTGGTTGTTTACTAAAAAAGAGATAGTACTGACCTTAATTAGCACTTCCATAAGGTCATAATGATTATCTTCCAAATCCATCCATCTACCCATTCTTTTTCTGCCACTTAAACAAGTCCAGGTTACAAGGGCAGCCAAGAGACATAATCTCTCCAGCACATCATGGGTGTGCTGAGGGGCCTCCTCCATTTGGGGCAACAACTCATCCCTGACCTAGAGTGGGCACTCCACAGTTTTCCAGCTGACAACCTTGGAGCTTTAGAGGTGCTAATTCTAATTCCTACCCCTTCACATTTGACTGTGACTCACCTGAGTGCAAACTTAAAGCCACCACTTGTTAACGTCAAGAGAAGTATGTCAGAGAATAGAGTGACTGTGATTCATGTGATTGCAGAGCAAAACGAAAAATGAAGCCAACGTAGGTTGCCCAAACCTGCAGTTCCTCTAGTGGGCACCTGGGGCCAGCTCTAAAAGTGAGTCAATCACCAGAGACTCCCATGTTAAAATGTCAATAATAAACAATGAAATTTACAAGTTTACAGCCAGCTATATAAAATGTTACATTTGATATTTGAGTAGTGGTAAGGCATAAAGCTAGAGGTCAGTCAGGCGTAGCTGGCAGCTGTTGTCACCAGTGCTTATTCAGTTCATGGTGGTATTCATGATTTAAATGCAATTATCTGACTAAAGCACTTGCTATCCGGTCTTTAAATGATGATGTATGAACCCTGCTTCCTGGTCCAAACTACTCTTTATTTACTAAGGCTGTTGTGTTTTTAACATATTTTAATGCTTTGTATTGTTTTTCTACTTAATCTGAACAAGCCCCTAAAAAATTAAATCAGTGATCACCGTTGGCCTCTCTCGGTTTTCATTACCACTGTTCATTTTAAAGCTCAGTTTTTAAAACTTTACAATGTAACTACAGCCCAGCCCATGCAGCAGTAAATTAATGACTAACCTCGTGTTGTGGATGGATTATCTCAGTTGTTCTCCTGACTGAAGTTTGGTCCCTTTACAGCATCTTGCCATGAGATTGTATTTGTCCCTATACCAGCTAGCCCAACTTCAGTAACCCTACAAACATCACTCCTGTTTAGTTTTCTGTCTTCATTTATGGCAGAAGCTGTATATTTTAATTTTTAAGAAATCCCTCAGTCAGAATATGGTATATCATGTTTGGGTGGAAACTAGCGGGCTAACTCCCTGCTAACTTCTAACTTCTTTAAATTTCATAAATGCTGCTTTCATGGATGCCTGGATGTTAAACTTAATTGTTACACCTGGTATAGCAGCAACACTGAACATTTTATTAAAGATGAAAGAATTAAGACAGTTTATAACTCTCATAACTCTGCTGCAGTCTTCGTTTGACTTTGGGACCTGAAGCAGAGTTTGGACCCGGAAACGGCTAATGACGTCAGACATAAAGACCAAATACAAATACACACACACCAAATACAGAGAAGTTTACTTCAGTTGTGGTGAGAGAAAATGTAGAATTTTATTTCTGTTTAGCAGGTATGCTTGTTTTCCAGTGTACTTGTAAGTTTATCTCTAGAACTACCAAGAGGCTGAACGTGTGGCAGATAGGATGTTGAGTTGGGGCAGAGCGGGGCAGAGCGGAGAACTGTGTGATGATCTGAGCAAATAAAGAGCAGAGCAGCTGAATCTGACAGGTTTCAGGCCTGAAGAGCATAGCTGAGGAGGTGAAGGGCTAGAGATTGAGGCAGAGCAGTGTGAAAAGTTGACGAGACGCTGCAGGTCCAGTGAGGAGAGGCAGATGTGGTTCAACTTTCACTATTGTACTCTTACAGTAATTACTTTACTAAAGTCGGTCACCTAATTTGTTGTAGTCAACTGTGAGGTCTGTTTTTAAATGCATGCAATGCAATGACCTGTTTCACAGTGAGTTCTCTGCCTTTTTTTTAACACCATTCTTCATCCAAAATTACATTTTTACACATTTTTACATTTTCCATTAAGTTTTTCTTCTACAATAATTAAATTATTAAAACGTTTTAGCTGCTGTGTTGTTCGTTTTACGCCTTGTTTATAATTAAATTCTTATATTTAAACTGTACAATTATAATAAAATAATAATCTTTTTTAAACCAATAAAAAACACATAAAACTTCATTTTAAATTCTTATTTTGTTAAATTTTACTTTAAAATTAGACAAAAATTAACAAGTTAACTTCTTCAAGAAATCACTTCTTTGCCATTGCTGCTGTTATTGTGGGACTAGCAGTTCTAAGAGGTTTAGAATACCATTCAGTTCAATTCAATTTTATTCATACAGCGCCAAATCACAACAACAGTCACCTCAGGGCAATTTATATTGTAAGGTAGACCCTACAATAATAGAAATAATAGAAAAAACATCTGCCGTGACTGGTTGGGGTGAGGGGAGGAAGACAGGACAAAAGACATGGTGTGTAAGAGAGCCAGAGATTAATAATAAGTAATGATTCAATGCAGAGAGGTGTATAAATACATAGTGAGTGAGCAAGGTGACTGAAGAAAAAGCACTTAATGCATCATGGGAATCCCCCAGCAGCCTACACCTATTGCTGCATTACTAAAGGAGGATTCAGGGTCATCTGATCCAGCCCTAACTATATGGTTTAGCAAAAAGGAAAGTTTGAAGCCTAATCTTAAAAGTGGAGATGGTGTCTGTTTTCTGAATCCAAACTGGAAGCTGGTTCCATATAAGAAGGGCCTGAAAACTGAAGGCTCTGCCTCCCATTCTACTTTTAAATCCTCTACACAGCAAATCCAGCATGTCCAAATTAACACTGTCAGATTTGATTTCAACACTATTAAAGTGTCTATATGGGTCCACACCAGAGAGTGTTAATTTAACTCTTTTTGGAGAGTTGGTACGTTAACTCTGATTTAGTGTTAAACACCAAATCTGTCTGGAGTTGATAATTTAACACTTGGTGTTAAGAGTTTATATATTAACTCTCAAAGAGTATTTTAGTTTAACTACGTAAGAGTTATCTTCTAATTCATTCTAAAAAGCGGGAATTTTACTGTTCTGAACTTCTAGAAATTTCTTTTGGAAATAAACATTTACTAAAAAGATGCAATGGTTTTTGAAAAACATCTATTCTGAACTGTGCACCACAATTTCAAAACATTTTCTGAAAGATGTAACAGTGTACATGTTCTCACTTTCATTAGAATTTTGTTTATCAAAAGGTCTGACATAGTAAATGCAAATAACAGCATTCTCATCACTTATTTCTTCAATACAATATGCATGTCCTTCATTCATCCCTTTGTGGAACTTCAACGCACTTCTGCTCTCCCCCATATTCCATCTTCACAAGCATATCCTGTGCGGAGATTGAATAAAAATTAGTTGACACTAATTAATGGCACAAATAATCCAGTAAACAATTGCAGCACAGTAAAAAAAAAAAAGGGAATCCTCTTTGAGCCATTACTTGTGTTAAGTATTTTCCCAAAAGACAAAGACACAGGCAACAGGTAATACTGAACTAAATGTAAAACCGCAACCTTTTTCATTTTTACCAAAACTCTGGAGGGATCTATGCTAACGTAGAATCCAGTCAGGACGTCTGCTACTGCTGTTTGCTTGGTTTTTTTTTTTATGGGCGATCGTTTTCATGCTTCAAGTAGCACCATTATACCAACATTTCACATTCTAGACATTGTTTTAGGTGTATTTGACCAAAAGTTTGACTGAAAATTCACATGCAAGCTTTTTTCAAGGCTGTGGTATTTGCCCGCAAACAATACCTTTCAGCTAGCTAAAACAGAATACAGAGGTGGGACCAAGTCATTGTTTTGCAAGTCTCAAGTAAGTCTCAAGTCTTTATCCTCAAGTCTCAAGTCAAGTCTCAAGTAATGTCAGGCAAGTCAGAGTCGAGTCTCAAGTCACTGGTGTAAAAGTCCGAGTCAAGTCACAAGTCTGAAACTTTGAATTTCAAGTCCTTTCGAGTCTTTAAAAAAAAAAAAACGAAAAAATAATGTTGCAGTTATGCTAAATGTAAATATTAGACCATGTAATTTTAAAATCTGTGTTTTTCTCAACACATGACAAAATAGTGAACTTAGAAAATATACACAAATTGTGAAATTGCACCTCTTTAAAATGCAGCTCAATTAAACCTAGCTCCAAGAATAATTTTCACCGACAGTTCTGAGATAAGCTGCATGTTATTCTTGGATGCGGTTGTAGGACCAGCTTTAAAATCGCATGACACAAATATCATACACATTAAAAAAAACTGTATCACCAACGTAGCCTGGACAACATTTGCTAGTTAGATGAAGTCAGCTATCTCATCTTAGCATATTTATATGCATATTTATAATTATACGGTTCTTGGAGTGAGTGCATACACTCATGAAGTTTAGTAACTTCAGGTCACTGCATCAAGCCCAGGTACAGTTTACCGACGGATGGGTGCAGGACCTTGAAATGCACCGTGTAGAACGAAAGACCATCGTACGTATCATAAGTTTACCAGTCTCACAAATTGTCGTCATAAATACACATTCCTTAACCGTTTATTAATAGGACCTTTGAGCTCAACGGTAATTAATTAGTAGTGGAAATAATTTCTGGTAGCGTTACAGAAATGTAGCAGTGACAACAATATTGTATGCTGTAATCACCGCGCGGATAGGAGGCGGCTGGCTTGACCGCGGCTCACAAATGACGGCTCACTTTACCGCAGTCTGTAATCGCACTGGGCAATTAGTGATACAAAAAACCTGTTTTATCCTGTGAATAAAAGTATATGTTTTTGTCAATGTACCATAATAACAGAAGCGAAACGCAATATTGTGTCAGGACAATTCACTATTTATGCACAATAAATAAAGGAGCATAGCGCGACAATTTCTGTTCAGCGCCAGACTTGCTTGTAACCTATATCACTAATTATGTTATGAAAATGACGTATTAACTACTAAAAAACACTGACCTTCGTGTAAATGCTTGGAGCAGACTAACCTGTGAGCTGGAGTGTTCTGGGACGTTATATTTGGTCTTTGAATGGCTGCAATCCAGGCCATCCGTCGCGTCTTTGTTACTTCGGAAACATGGCTTGAACAATTTCTCTTCAACGACGTAATCCGATAACAACCGATCTCTTTACCCGTCGGCTTCCCGTGGCTGTCATGCGACCGGCTATTGCAGTTAATAATACAACGGCTTCTTGACATTTTTGTGTTTCTTTTTATCGCTGTTTAACTGATTTTAATTGAAAGCCTGCGTGCGCTAGTACCGTGTGATCAGGAGATATTTTATTTTGTATTCTCATAATCAGTTATCATTGATTAATCATTTACCATTGTGGAATCTGTTGACAGAATAATCTTTTAATTACATCTGTGTTACTCTGAGCAAATATTAATGCACACTGACTGTTTATTGAGGTTCTGTATCATTCTTGTTATCTGCTTAAGTTGTTGCACTTTGTTGTCAATGAGTGTGGAAGGAGATGAAATGACCTTCCTTGTGGACACTGGGGCTACCTATTCAACACTGAAACAAAAACCAAACAGTGCCACACTTTCCAACCATGTGGTCAGTGTTGTGGGGTTCTCTGGGGTACCAATGACGCTGCCGACAACCAATCCAGCCCTGACGGTGCTGGGAAAACAGACATTGAAGCACAGCTATGTGGTGTCTCCCCATGTGCCTGTGAACTTGATGGGCAGGGATCTGCTCATTAAACTGGGGGCCACCATCATGTGTTCAGCTGATGGACTAACAGTTACACTTCCAGGAGGAAAAGAGTTTCCGTGCCTGGGGACATTTTCAAAGAACCAGTACTTGCTGAAAGACTGTGAACAAACGACCGCTGACATCTATTGGGGTCGTATGGTGGAAGAAGGCATACTAAGACAATATCAGTTGTGGAAACCTTGGATTATGGCCTTGGCAGTCTTCTCTCTCCCCAGGGATCCGTTCCATGTCACCCTCTATTATGATAGAAATGATGATGAAATTTACAGGGACCTGTTCCAGTCTGACCTTGAAGGCCAGACTTGGAATGTGTGTTCTCAAAACATCTATGTCGGTCCGGAGGGCGTCGCGGCAGCGGTAAAATTAACCGACGAACAACGGCCTTGGTTCAAAATGGGACCTGATTCAGTGCCCCATATAACATTGGCGGTCCATGAGAGTCATCAGGCGAAGGAGCTGGGGACGATGGTCAAGAGAGCCCTCGAGGAACCTGGCTGGCAAGCTACTCAGATTCCAGACGTTTGGTACTCGCCAAAATGCAAAATTTATCGTATCACTTGTCAATCAGAGGACACAGTGATGTTGGAGCATGAACAAATCTCAAGAATCCATGGGAGAGAAAGAACAGACCATGCGGATGCAGTTGCCGCACTTGCGACTCTTCCTGACACCTTGTGGTCAGCAGGGCCTACGGATGTGGGCCAGGCAACGTGTTCGCCCGTTTTATTCCAGCTGAAGTCTGAAACGCCAATTTGGAAACCACAGTATAGGCAAAAGAGAGAAGCTGAGGAGGGAATTGCAGAAACCATTGAGGGGCTATTGAAAGTAGGGGTGCTTGAGTCCTCTCAATCCTACTGGAATACTCCTATTTTGCCAGTAGAGAAGCATGGGACAGGAAAGTACAGAATGGCACATGATTTAAGAGCCATCAATGCCATTTTACGTACTGACACGGTGCCAGTCCCAAATCCATACACAGCATTGACGGCATTAACACCAGACCAGAAGTGGTTTACATGTATTGATCTAGCGAATGCATTTTTCTGTCTCCCATTGCATGAGTCTCTGAGGGACATTTTTTCATTCACATATGGGGGACAACAGTACAGATATACAAGGTTGCCACAAGGGTTTGCACTTTCCCCTGGCATTTTCAACCAAGTGTTGAAAGAAGCTTTATCGCCATGCCATCTCCCAGAGGGGTGTTCACTAGTGCAATATGTTGATGATTTGCTCATTGCAGCTCCGTCTGCTTCGGCATGCACGGCAGCTTCACTTACCATACTGAAGAGACTCGCTGAGTGCGGTTTCAAGGTCAGTAAAGAAAAGTTGCAGTTGGTCCGACCAGAAGTAACATTTCTGGGCCGTGTCATTGCTCACAAATCAGTGGGTCTGCTAAACACTCATCGTGATCAGATTTTGACACATCCAAGACCGCGTACGGTTAAGGAGTTGCTCTCATTCTTGGGGTTAACAGGATACAGCCGGCACTTCATTCCAAATTATGCAGGCAAAACAGCCCTGTTGAGGGATTTGGTAAAAACGGCAGGTGTCAGAAATCTTAAGGCTGAACTGCCATGGACATCGGCCACTGAGTCGGCGTTTATTGCATTAAAACAGGACTTATCCAGATCGGCTGATCTTGCTATCCCTAATTATGAACAACCCTTCTATCTTGATGTTTCTGAAACACACGGGATAGCTAATGGGGTGTTGTTTCAGAAAAAAGGGGGAGGAAGAGATGTACTTATGTACGTCAGCATCAGGCTGAATCCATTAGAGACAAGGCACCCGAGATGCACTCAGCATGCCATTGGGGTGTCAAAAATTATACAAAAGACAGCACATATAGTGAGGGACCATCCGTTGAAGGTGCTGACCACCCACAGTGTGGTGGCATATGTTAACTCACAAGCCTTCACCATGACACCTCTTACACAACAGAGAGTGTGTAAAGTTTTAGACGCTCCTAACTTGACCTTCACACATGAAGGAATTAACATGGCAGATTTAATGGAGTCAGGAGGAGAACCTCATGACTGCGCAAAGAGAGCTGAAGTGGACGAGAAGATAAGAGAAGACTTGAAAGCAGAACCTTTGACAGGAGCTGAAGATTGGTTCACGGATGGATGCTGCTACAGGGATGATGAAGGATTAAAAGCAGGCTACGCGGTAGTTTGCAGAAAAGGGGCTGCATTTGAAGTGAAGGAGGCTGGAAGACTTGAAGGGCAGCAGTCAGCCCAAAGAGCAGAAGTAATTGCTCTAAGTCGAGCTTTGAGACTTGCAAAAGGAAAAAGAGTCAACATTTACACGGACTCAGCTTATGCCTTTGGAGCGGCTCATGTGGAGCTGGCCCAATGGAGAAGAGCAGGATTCAGGACAGCAGATAACGCACCAATCTGCCACAAAAAGGAAATGGAGGAACTTGAGCAGGCCTTGGGAGATCCAGAGGAGGTGAGCATCATAAAATGCAAAGGCCACTCCTCAGGGACCGGCCTGATGGCCAGAGGAAATCAGGAAGCCGATCGAGCTGCAAAAGAGGCAGCGGGTTATAAAGCATCACGACAGATGGTACAAATAACGGTGGAAGAAGAATTAGGAGTTAACATGCTAGAGGAAGCCAGGAAGGCCCAAGGGGAGGCCGCCCCAGAAGAGAAGGGGATCTGGAAGAGTCGAGGAGCCTGGGAAGAAGGAGGTCTCTGGCGAGGACCTGACGGTCGACCAGTGTTGACAGCCAACTTGGCAAAACAGAAGATTGCCGAAGCGCACGGCCTTGGACATGTAGGTGTCGCCCAGATGGGGAGACATCTGTGCCATTGGTGGCATCCCTTTTTGAAGGATATGATCAAGGAGAAGGCTAGGACGTGTCTGATCTGTGGGAGGCACAATCCGAAGCCAGTGATTAAACCAGAGGCAGGTAAGTTCCCCATTCCAGAAAGACCAGGTGAAGAGATTGTCATTGACTTCACTGACATGATTGATCCAGGCCCAGGAGGAGTTCGATATCTACTGGTAAGTGTAGATGGTTTGACGGGCTGGCCTGAGGCATGGCCTACCAAGAGGGAGGATGCAAAAAGTGTGATTAAGTGTTTAATCAATCATTACATCCCCCGGCATGGTTTTCCTAAGCGGATTAGGTCCGACAATGGGACTCATTTCAAAAACAAAGATTTGGCAGAGGTAGAACAGAAGCTGGGGTTGCAACATAGATTTGGCACGGTATATCACCCCCAGTCGCAGGGAAAGGTAGAAAGAATGAATCTAAACCTGAAGAATAAAATTGCTAAGATTTCTGCTCACACGGGGCTAAATTGGGTAGCGGCCCTGCCAATTGCATTGATGATAATAAGATGTTGTGTTAATCAATCCACAGGTTTCACACCATATGAGCTGTTGACAGGACGACAGTTTCCAGGTCCTTGGACAACAGTTCCGGCGGAAGAAAGTGTAAAAAGTAACAGAAAACATATTGAATGTTGGAAAGAATTAAAAGCTCTTGTGTCTAGTTTCACACAACAGGTTGGAGAAGGGGTGAAAGCGGAGGACAGGTCCATCCCCGATGCCAAGGCGGTGTGGCTGAAGGTCATTAAGCGAAAGTGGAGAGACCCGAGGTGGACCGGACCCTTCGAAGTAACTGCCCGAACCACCAGTGCTGTCCGTCTGAAGGGGAAAGGGGAGACCTGGTTCCATTGGTCTCAGTGTGCAGTCGCGGACGAGAGCTTGCTGGAGCTAGCCTCCACCCCATCGACGCAGGGGGGAACATAGAGGCAGAATAATCCTCTCTCCCCCTGTGCCACGGTCCTCCTCAGTAGTCTAACCTGAGTGAGGCGAAGAAAGAAGAGGAGCGTCACACGCCAAGGAGGAATCCATTCCAGGCTCTTAAATAGGCTAGGGCTCTAGTCTAAAGTATTTGATAGTTTAAAGGAATCGTAATAGTTTTGTATGATACTCGCATATTTTTATACTCATAACTTTATACTCTTCTTTTTGTAACTTTATCTTTTTAGTACAGAGTAAAAGTAAACGAGCCTGGGAACAGTCATCATGAAATTGTGGGAAAATTGGAGAATAACGGGGGTGTTGGGGTTAATAAGTGTTATAACGTGTTTCTTTGTTTTTTGGCAGACAGGTGAATTGCCCAGACACAGAGGTTTATCCGCTCCAGAGCCCGAACCGATCAAATCGTCGAAAAAAGTCAAGCGTGCGGTTGGTTCAGGTGGGGATGATGGGTGTCTCAAAGCCAGTGGCGGAGTCGAGTTTGGGTATGTTAATGGATCCACGACAGCGTTCACATTCGATTTGTGTGAGGTAATTAAATGCTCGGGTGACGGGAATAGCTGGAGAACATATAATGTGTGGGTTTGTTATCATCCAATGATGTGTTACCCTAAGTCGGTGTGGGGCCCATCATGGGATAGTGACATCTACACCTATGTAACGGATCAGTGGTGTTCTTGGCAGGATGTGGTCGCGTGGACAGGGGTAGGATGGCAGCCAACAGTGCCACCGGCCCTTGAAGGAATAGCTATTCAGAGAGATTATTCTGTTACAAATAACCCTATTACTCTTTCCCTAGGACCATGGAGTGAACTCCCTGAACCTGGGTTTGATGGAGGTGCGTTTTATTTAGTAGTAGGGGTAGATAAAGTAGGGACAGATCCATTCGGGTTAATTCGGGTGAATTTATTTAATCCCAGGTCTAAACCTCTGGGAAATGACTCAGCACTGAATCTCACGGTGCAAATGGATCCCTTAGAGACAGTTACTTACAAGGATTCAGAAGAGAAATGGTTTGTTGCCACTGATTATACTAGGTTAAAACCTCAGGAGTTGATAGAGCGTGCCACAGGTTTTGGAGATAGGAATCTTTGGTTAGATTGGGTGGCTCAAAATGCTAAGGAGCAGAAAGTGGTTGATTGTGTTGCTTGTGCTACCGCTCGACCTCATTTGTTTACTGAACCCGCTCCTCTGTATCCAGAGGATGAGTGGGGATATAATTGCATGCTGAGATTAACTAGAGAGGCGGTGGACACAGGTAACTGCACCACTTTGTCAGGTTTATATCCGCCAATTGATAAACGTACACAACCAGGTTCATTCACACCAAAACGAGATAATTATACATGTTTTGAGTTCTCTACAGACAGAGTGAGATTTAGGCTAGGAAGGATTGATCCAAGCTGGTGTCAGAGGACAATCACAGGTAGGACTACCAATGATGTAAGTGACCCAAGCACAATTATAGGCACCTGGGCGAGAGGTGGGCTATATTATTATTGTGGGGAGTATACCCTTTTGGTGCAGGTTCCCTTGGGGAGTGTGGGAACGTGTGCTCTGGTGCGCCTAGCTGCACCTTTGATGCTCATAGGCAGTAGGCTAGAGACAGTTCCACAGCAAGGCGCGGATGTGTCTACAGCCAGACGGAGGAGAGCCACAGGGGGTATCCACAGGTATGATCCAAGACGGGACTCGCCAACCTGGATAGACTCAATAGGAGTTCCCAGAGGAGTTCCAGATGAGTATAAGTTAGTTGATCAGATAGCGGCCGGGTTTGAAAGTGTGTTTTTGTGGGTGACTCCAAATAAAAACGTTGATCGCATTAATTATGTTCATTATAATGTGTTGAGACTCTCTAATCTCACTAGGGACGCGGTGGAAGGTCTTGCAGAACAATTAGGTCCGACGTCGTTAATGGGAATCCAAAATCGAATGGCGCTGGACATGTTATTGGCTGAGAAGGGAGGCGTCTGTGCGATGTTTGGGGATTTATGTTGCACCTTTATTCCCAACAATACAGCTCCGGACGGAACGGTCACGCGGGCGCTGGAGAATTTGAAAGCGTTATCTAGAACCATGCATGAGCAATCAGGCGTGAACTCGAGGCTGGGAGACTGGTTCACATCTGTTTTTGGGCAATATAAGGGATTGTTTATGTCTGCCATGTTTTCTCTTTTAGTTTTTCTAGGTTTATTGCTGATCGGATGTTGTCTCATTCCTCTGGTGAGGCAGGTGTTGGGTAATCTGGTGAGCAGGGCCATAGCTTCTGGTTCAGCTGGGTCAGCTGGTCCGGAACATATGATGCCGTTGCGAGAAGCCGCCTGGACGGAGGAGTGACACAATATCTCTAAATGTTGGCCTTTTTTTATAAAGGCCAAAGAGGAGGAGTGTGATCAGGAGATATTTTATTTTGTATTCTCATAATCAGTTATCATTGATTAATCATTTACCATTGTGGAATCTGTTGACAGAATAATCTTTTAATTACATCTGTGTTACTCTGAGCAAATATTAATGCACACTGACTGTTTATTGAGGTTCTGTATCATTCTTGTTATCTGCTTAAGTTGTTGCACTTTAGTGCAGTCACACCGTTCAGACCCACCAGTCCTGTTGGGCCCAGGCCCGCCTGCGTTTAGTTCTGCACGTACGCCGGCCTGTAACCACATGCACGCACTTATGTAATACACGCACGTTCACCTACACACTTAGTAATAATAGGAGGGTCGTCTGAGGACAGTTTCTCTGATAGATACACTTTCACAAAATGCACAATGTAATACACACTTGTTTTTCTCTTAAGAGTAGCAGTTGATGTCTATATAAGGGAAAACTCTTTGATAGGCGGGGAATTGTTATCATTTGTGATCATTTCCAGTAAAGATCCAACTGTGATGTCATAATGGCAATATAAGGAGACGGGATGGTCCAGTTGACGAAGGATTGGATTGCAAATTGTCTTTCCCACACTGACTGCGCAAAGTGTGTAATAAAGATCACTATTTTTTGACACCTACTTCGGCCTGGGCTTGCTTCCTTCTCTTCCCTAAATCGAACGAACCATAACAACCGCTTGCCACGAGTTCCCAGAATCCTTTGCGGTTCTACCCGTGAATGACGTCACATTTTCAATCTCTATATAATATGCATGTTAAATTTTATATTTGGGGTAAAATATCAAGTCTTTTCAAGTAAACCGGTTCAAGTCCAATTCAAGTCCCAAGTCATTGGTGTAAAAGTCCAAGTCAAGTCACAAGTCTTAGAACATTTTTTCAAGTCAAGTCTAAAGTCATAAAATTAATGACTCGAGTCTGACTCGAGTCCAAGTCATGTGACTCGAGTCCACACCTCTGACAGAATATTATGCTATCAGCGAGCAACATGGCTAATGCCTTTCACACAGCTTTGTCTCAACTCCAAAGAGCCACAGAAGTAAAAGCTCATAATAATAATTGAAACAATCTTTGAAAAAATGACTTACCAAGTATGGCAAACAACTCAAATATGTAGAGCAAAATGTTCTGAAACGGCTTCACTTCAGCTTCGATTGGAGCCGTGCTGAGGGCGGAGTCTGTGAATTTACTCTGTTGGTGTCATAGCCCCTGTAGGAGTTCAGAGTTAAGAGGTCAAGAGTTAATGTTTCCATTGTAACACCTCCAGATTTGACAGAGAAACACTCATTTTTAACACTCGATTTTAACTACTATCATTTTACACCTCAGAGTTACATTAAAAGAATGTGACTCTACTTAGAGTAAAATTAACTCTACTTTTGCAAGGAGACTATTAACACCAAAAAATTTAACACTTTTGAATTTGCTGTGTAGGAACAACAAGTAAACCTGTAGTCTGAGAGCTAAGTTCGCTTATGGGGTGATATGGTACTATAACATCATTAAGATCAGATGGGTCCTGATTATTCAAGACTTTGCATGTGAGGAGCAGGATTTTGATTCTGTTGGTTCTACTATTATGGATGCTGCATGCTAACCAAATATGTTAGTGTTAGCTGATAACTTAGCATTCCACTTTCCTTGTCGGAATATAGCCACTGTGGGCTCCTAAAAAGCAATATGGTGCCGGCAAAAACACTAATTTTGATGGTTTAAAACCCTGAGTCCAGAAATCGTCCATCTTTTATATACAGTCTATACATATATGCAGGTATACATAAAGTTTGGAAGTGCTCTACACCACAGGGGACTGAAAATCTCTACGAGGCCTCCTTCCATGTAGATTAAGTGAAATTTCCAATGCACTTCAGTGTGTCCCAGTACACATTTATGGACCTCTTGGGAATGTAGTTGTTAAGTCCATGAGTCCATGCATTTGGAATCTGCCATAATGTGCATTCAGCTGAAAGTCTTGCACTAAGTACAGTCTTACAGGGCTGCTAGCATGGCTACAGGCAGTCTTGTCCCTCTTGAAATGCAGCATAACTTATTAAAATTGCTGCTATTCGCATATACACATGCATTAAATTAACATGGAGACCTTTTCTTTTCATTATGCAAATCATACAAGATGATGTTAATATATAGGTTTGAGTTTTGAAGAAAGTTTTCAGAGTGTCTTCATTTCTCTCTCATCCTAACAGTCGATGAGACATATTCTTATGCAACTTTCCACAGGATGCAAAAGATGATGCTCTGGTTCAAGTCTTCCTTATAGCTGATCCCTCAGAAGTCACCTGAGCAAGTTGAAGTTTAGGTAAATCTGATATCAGTTCAAGCACTGCCTCATTTGTATGTCTTTTGAAACTCGTGGATAGTGGCGAGAAGGCCCGCTGCCAATCATGACTCATTATTAGAAAAGAAAGATGCCTCTGCACTAAGTTCTGTTCAAGCTGATGGATTCTAGACTCTCACCGGTGCCCGGCAATACAGCTTGAGAAAATCTGCTATTTGCATGGTAGTCAATATAGACAGGCCTTGCATTTACAGTCAGGAGCACAAGAAAGAGAGAGGGTGGTAGAAACTTAAAAAAAAAAAAACTGAGTGAAGATCACTGTGCCATGTATGAGACTACGCTTCTAATTTCACAATGTTTTGCTTGGTGAATTAAAAATTCTATTACAAAAAAGGTCTTTTTTTTTTTTCTTTTTAGCTGACCCAATTGAACTGTTCATGGAGAAAAAGAGAGAAAATAGAGAGATAGTGAGCAAGCCACTACGGGGGAAGGAGGGTTAGTGGGGAGAAATATTTCAGAAAGATGAGAAAATTAATTCCCGGGGTCTATTCAACTCATATCGCTCCTTCCTATCTGGGATTATACTTGGGCTTCAGAAAGAAGGTAGAAGGAGTGAGAGGAGCCAGACAAAGGACAAGGATAAAGATGGGATCAGATGGAGGTGAGGAAGGGGGAGGGCAGCGGGTGGCTGAAGTGGGGGGAAGGCTTATCGACGTGACGCACGCCTGGGCCGCCGTCCTCCACCTCTCTTCCGTGTCTTTGAGATGAAAGCTCTTATAGCCCAACGGCTGTGCAGAGGTCAGCGTCTCACCCACACTCGTCTGTCGTATTAACCAAAACCCCTCTCAGACACAATGCTCTTCAGGTCTGAAGATGCTGGGCTTTTTTTTTCTTTTTAAATATCCTCTCTCTCTGTTTCTATGGATTTTAACCTCCTAGGACCTGGCGTCCACATATGTGGACATCACATTTTGGGTTATTTAGACCAAAATACTCAATTTTGCTCCACAAGGGCCTGATATCCACTTATGAGGACATTATGCTGCTACTGTTCTATCAAAATTTTAAATGAATATCTTCATATGTGGCTCTTATTTTTCCTAAAAACAAAAATCTAGTAAAAAACAAAATCTGGTAATTCTTTGTTTTTACATTCATCGGGTCCCAATATGCCCAAATATCAATGAGAAATTAAAAATGCATGCCGTGGAAGACTTCAGGTCTTAGGAGGTTAAAGATGGCTTTTACATTTTGATCAAACTCAAAAACATGGAAGTGTTTATAGGCACAACATCAAATCTGAAGGCAGAACACATGGTTCCCATGCCTCTAGGCTCATACTTTCTGCAGACTCCGATGATCAAAGACCACAGTGCGGATGGCAGGATGGAAAGCGGAAGGATGGGATGGAGAGAACCGACAGATGGAGAGGAGGGCATGGGCTTGAATTAAGCACACAATGAAGACAGTTTCTTTTTGACTTATGAATATGTCTGAATATTTTAGTAGGAACTGAAGCAAGAATATTAAGAAACATTCAGACAAGTATTCTGGCAAAGTAGAGTCCCATCAAAGAGAGGAATCTCACATATATAGGTTCCCAACTAATCATATGTTATGGTTTTCCAAAGGGCAATATAAACCTGTAGCCCTCATATTTATCCAGTAACTGGGAATGGACCTTTATTGAGCTTCTGACATGTTTCACATGGACAGCTCTTTGCATTCAGATGATACATTAATGAACCAAACTGTTACAATGTGGTATATCTGTATTAAATCAATCGTCATTTTAAACTTTAGAAAATTTGTAGAAGTCGTTCCAGTTCTGCTTTGTGTTTGATGCTAATTAAAAATGACTAACATTGCTGTACACTTTAAAGATGATGAATGTGATAAATATATTTGTCCGGGGTGTTATTTCATCTTGTTGACGATTCAGTTGTATTAAAAGACACTGTAAGCAGCTGTCCATTGAATTTATCAGATAACTCTTTTATTTCATCATGTTTCATCCTATAAAGTTAGTTACCCAACGCTAACATTAGCTAATTCAGTCTTTAAATGATGACGTGATGAATCCTGCTTCCAGGCCCAAACTACTCTGCGTTTAATAAGGCTGTCGTGTTTTTAACATGTTTTGATGCTTTGTATCTTGTTCTATTTAATCTGGACAAGCCCCTAAAAACAGTCAGTGATCACTGGGTTTCTCTCGGTTTTTATTACCTCTATTCATTTTAAAGCTGTATGTCTTAATTTTTCAGAAATCCCTCAGTCAGAACATGGTACATTATTTTTAGATGGAAACTAGCGAGCTAACTCCCTACTAACTTCTAACTCAGTTAAATTCCATAAATTCTGTTTCTATGGATGACTGGATGTTAAACTTAATTGTTACACCTGGTAGAGCAGCAACACTGATCATTTTATTACAGATGAAATAATTTGGACAGTTTTTCAACTCTCAGTGATGCCGCAGTGATCATTTGACTTTGGGACCTGCAGCGGAGTTTTGGCCCAGTCACAGCTAATGACGTCAGACTTAAAGCCCGGACAGCGTTCGAGCTCTACCCTCTTATGTATGCTGTATGCTCACACCAGGTTAAAAACAATGACAGAAAAGTGCCAAAATACCAATCTATGGGCTTCAGATATGTAGTCAACAGACCAGTAAGCAATATCTTGGGAGCTGATGTGATCCTTTTTACAGTCTATTATTAGCATAGTTGCTGGCATTTAGTTTTTTAAAAAACTGTGACAACATAAGCAGAGCTGTTAGAATTATTTATGTTGGATTGGTCATCTCCAGATTTCTACTCAGAAGAAATGAAGGTGAATATTTCTCAACATCACCCTGCCATCTGTTACGTCTTGATTCACAGGGGGGTGAAGCATTTGGCAGTCATGGTCCAATTTAATGGAATCAAAGTTGTGGCGAACTTTTTCTTGCTCTAATGACTCAAAATACATGAGTTCAACATGAGTTGAATAAAAATACATTTACTGGCTTCAGATGTTAACCTGCCACAGCAGCGTGCAGCCTTTTCTTTTCTCTTTTTTTGTCAAGCTTAGCAGAATAACAAAATGTGCCTTATCACTGCTGCACTCAAACACCCGAGGGATGCTGGGCACTAGGAATGCATTGTGCGACTGCTCATTTTCTGCAATATAAATAGAAGTTATCCTCATAGGAAAGGGGTGGGGAGGTGCGCCCCATTGTCTTTTGCTAAGAAAGAAAGCTTTTCTGTCTCGGTGGACAGCCTGCTGTTTGATTCCAGCACATAAAACCGACTTAACGTGCAAGACAATTGCTAAAGTGTCAAGACAAACGCGTACAGTGGCAGGCAGACGTGCCACTGAGTGACCCACATTTCGCCCTTAAAAAGCAATTATAGGAGTTCGATGTACCTTGGTGACTAACTTCTTCTCCATATAGACACTGAAAGACCTGTGGGGGATAGGGCCACCATCCTGCCACAGTACAATGAGAAAGAAAAGAGAGCGAACTCATTGGAGATGGGGAGCGAGGAGGAGAAATGAGGCGCCTGGACATACTGAGCATTAATATTTTACGTCCTCAGCTTCCATTTGTCTCTCTTAGCCCGTTTTTCCTCAAATCTAATAAACGTCAGGGGTGTGTGAGCAAGACAGAAAGAAGCGGTGCCGAACATGTATGCCGCCTATGGTGCACCATCATTTCTACATCGAGGCTCCGTAATGACCTTCTTACCCAGCTGAACTATTGAAATTACTTTCTCAATAGAATGCACCTTCAATCTTCAATGTTGTTTCCTTTCATGGGGGGAAAATTTCACCTCTGCACTCTAAATGGCACAGGTTATTAGGCGAGAAAGGAACCTTAGTAAAGTGAATGCAACGTGCGAGGAATAACACATCTGAAACATGAATGTAGTGGGATGAATCACTCCACAAGTTTCCCATGGACCCAGACTGACAGATGGTAAATGTGAAGAAAACGTGTCTATCACCCAGTTTTAAAACATTTAGGTAAACGAATGGAAGCTCGTGGAAGGAAGGCCAGATATAAGTTTTTTATATCACAAATACTAGTCTATTGAGGATGTGATTAAGTGTGAGGTGAGTGGAAAGTGTTTTAACTCTTATAACATAAACTCTTAATGGGGAGCAAGTTAGGGAGGTCAATGATTAGACCCTGCGTAGGAGTAGTGATGAGTGGGAGCTGTGAATGTCAGCACAAATGTACTGGGTAACCTTCATCCAACACAATCACAAAACAGCTGTGAGCCACAAAAAAATAAATGTATGGCACAGAAGGATGGGGAAGGATTTTCCTAATATGGTGATCTCAGGCTTTCAGTACAGAAGTCGAATGAACATGCTAGTAAAACCGTATTTACACGAGGGGCAGCCAATCAGAAGAAAGTTAGTTTTATGGGGGAGAGAAGCCAAAACCATCCATCCGTTTTTCTACCGCTTATCTCAGTCACAGGGGCTACTTATGCTTTCATTCCATCATCACACTAATACCAGCCTAACCCCTGGTCAATACCCAACATAAGCTTGTGAATGGTTCTCACAGAGCTACAGTTGGCTGCTGTTCTACTCAACTTGATTCCCACAGAAAGATCAAATTAGCTCCATTAGTTTAGAGGGAAGAATCGAATAAAAAGTTGCCTCATTTACATGAAGATCGGGTCAGGTGAACAAATAAATTGATCCCATTAGATAGTAAAGATGTTAAGCCTTTGGCCTAATGGAAATCTTAATTATTGCTAATTGCCCTGAAGGAGAGCCTGCGCCGGTCGCGGAAAGCAGCATTAAGAAGCAGCTGCAGAATCCGAGACAAAACGCACACACAGACACACACTCAAACACCGATACAGAAGTACAGAGTCTGATACAGAGGCTTTTTTGGTCTGACCTCCGTGGGGTTAATTTGCCTCAGGCTGGAGAAGACGAGGTCACAGGTGTCCGTTGGTATCTCAGGTTCAAAGTGCGGAGTGCTGTGGAATAATTTAAAATCCTGCTGCACCTCTTCAGTACTTTCTCGCCATGGCATTTAGCTAGTGGAGCTCCACTATAACCTGTTAAGGGTTAGAGTGTTCATTAGCGAAAGACTGGCAAAAGCTGGACATGTCGATCAATCCGATGATACTGATTGTGCATCAGGATGAATTCCAGGCTTTTCAGGAAAATGTTTTCATTAACTGGAAATAACATAAACAACGTTATGAATAGATAAAATTGAGAGAGAGGCAAAGATTGTTTTTTTTATCTAGGTTTCCCCTTTTCTATATAATTGTGTAGGCAGATGCACTTAATGTCTGGAAAGCAAATATTGCTTGTTTAGTAGAAAAAACATTTTGCCAGCAATTAGCCTGAAAACATAATTATAAATCATAGTAATAATCAAGTGTACATGTAATGTTTTTAGAAGACATGAGTTTGCAACAGATGATATTTCCCTCTGGAGTTTAAATAGCTGTATGAAAAGACCCTGCCGTCTGTCAATCTTCTACTAACACTAATCGCTAACCAGCTTTAAAGGGCTCTGGCTTCCTCGGCTAAAGTCTGATATTTAAATGAAAGCAGGAGCGTGAAAAGTCAGACATGTGAAGGGGGATAGAGGGTATTGTTGTGTGATGATGAGGAGGATGTGCTAAACCCCGTCAGAGATCTTAAAGTAATAACTGATCAATTAGAAAAATTATATATTTAGTATATAACACATGAGAGCTGTTGAAATAATAATGTCTACTTTATTGATCCCCGTGGGGAAATTCCTCTCGGCATTTAACCCATTCACTCACTGAAGCAGTGGGCAGCCATCGGGAGCAGTGTGTAGGGATGGTACCTTACTCAGGGGTACCTCAGGGTAGCTGCTCAGGGGAATCGAACCCCCAGCCTTCCAATCATGGGGCCATCACTGTACCTATTGAGGTATCCCTGCCATAGATTTCAAGTTCCTAAAAGTCTTATTGGTGCCCAGTGAAACATGTTTTTGCAGAAACACTCTAAAAAACACTTTCCTTCAAAATAACACAACTAAAAGTTGACGTGATATATATTCACTGAGCATCGAGATGGGGAATCCAGAAATCTTAGGTGACTTTGCTGGGCTATGACAAGCTTTATATGGAGAGACACTTACATGCCCCCTTAGTATGTACACCTGATCAACTGCTTCTTAACAAAAATATCTAATCAGCCAATCACAAGTTGGCAGCAACTCCTTCCATTTAGGCATATAGAGATCGTCAAGATGACCTGCTGAAGTTCAAGGGAGGATTAGAATGGGAAAGAAAGAAAATTTAAGTGAATTAAGCATGGCAATGAATACACTGCACTCAAAGCCAGGATTTTCTGTCAACATGGCAAAAGGTTTCAAATAATGAGGTCACTGTGCATAGAAATAAACCCTGCTAGGAAGGATATTCCTAATATGACTATTAAAGGGTAGACAATCAGAAGAAGGTTATCTTATATAGAAGGGCAAGAATGTTAAAATAGACACTGGAAGGCACATGTATAACATATAACAGTGATTCATGCAAAGCCTCTTTAATAGAATGAAATATGTCACTGGGAATGAATATAATAGGTCCCCTTTACAAGAGGTTAAAATGCGGAGAAGGAGAGAGAGGATAATGTCACCTTTCCGTTACTGTATAATGTGGTGTTATTAGGATTGGAGAAAATTTCTACTTCAGCTAACATGGAGATGAGACTGTCATCAGTAGAGGCTACAAGAAGAGAAATGTAGCTTTTTCACTCTAGAAAGGCTGAAATTTCTGTTGATTTTTATTTATTTATTTTTTGGGTCCCGGAATCGAGCTCAGTTGGTCCACAATAAAATAAAACCCCTTTTGTGCGCAAAAGGTCAAGCAAAGAGGGTGTCGCTGAATCAATCCCCAGCTTTGTCGCTGAAGAATGCCTAGATTAACTTTGACGTCACATTTTACATTCTCTGTCCTTTTTACTGCATCCCAGTCGAGGACAATCACCTCCATTTTCAGGGACAAGACCGATGTTGAGTTGTTGCTCTGCTAATAAGGTTTCCATTGCTTCTGGGAAGGGAAATTTAACTGAGGAATCATGTTCATTAGCGCAAACAGGCAGACGAGCTGTTTGTGAAATAAATGCAGCTGATTAGACGGTGGAGAAAAATGAGAGCGAGAGGAAATGGGAGAAGGTGGAAGAGGGTGGGGAAGGTGTCTGTGGATGGATGTGGCGGGGGGTGAATCTGGAAAGATAACCATATCAAAACTGAACGCGAGAGACAGAGAAAGAAATAGAGAAAGACAAATAAATGGCAAGAGAACTAATGCAGCATAAAAAGCCAATTTCCTAAACCTCTGAAACCCCCTCCTGGGTGGAAACAATTACAGCAGACAGGCAGACAGTTTTGATTAAACAAGCGAACGCCTTGACAGTGGAGATAAACTTTAGAGAGGATGGGCTGACACAGACTCGTGTTTGCTGCGGAGTATGATAGCTAATTCTCTGCCACTGATCAATGCCTGCAGTGAGAGGCAACAACATTGTAAATGACAGTTTAGAGTCGGATGCACTGAAATCCCGACCCCCCCCCACACACACACACACACACACACACACACACTGAAACGCATCTACACACACACAGCTGCAGAACTCAAGAGGCTGAACTTTACATGACTTCCTTCTCTTATCGCGCATCGCTCTGCCAGTTTCTCGAAGAAATGAAAACGGCATTAATTGTATTTATTTGAGGACTGTGATAGGAAGCATGGAGTATCTTACAGAAAAACTCATTTCAAGAATCTTCAAATGCAATTACGCTGAATAAGAAAGAAGACAAGGGGCTGTTTCTGAAATTTTCAGTTGAATTAATGTGTTGAAAGTAAATAAACTCCAGCGAGAGAGAGAGAGAGAGCAAATTGGCTAACATCAAACTGTGCTGCCAAAGTATCAGCAGGGGGGGCACTCTGGCATCAGCTGAAAGCTGTAGATTGTCATGAAATAAATAATGTTTATCTGCGTCGCTTACTCTTTGAAAGATGCGTCTGTGGTGGAATCAGATCGTAATTGCCACAATTTTGTATTTCAGATGTTCCAAATCTACTTTTAAGCTAATTAATTATGCACTGTTTCCTATCTGGCCAGTTCAAACCCTCTCCTGGAGAAAACCTAGTCTCTAACTGGAACATGGCAGCACCATGTGGGTTTGCAAAGTTACACCGGAATAGACCGCAAGACTTCTAGAAAAATGTCCTTTAAACAGACAAGACTAAAGTGGAGATGTCTAACCATAAAATCAGCACTACCTTTGGTGAAGACCAAGAAGAGCATATCAGGAAAAACACCTCATAACAACTGTCAAGCAGGGTGGAGGGGTAATGATTTGGATTTTTGTTGCAGCAACAGGACCTCAGCACTTTATAGTTATTGAGTCAACTATAAACTCTTCCATATGCCAAAGTACTGTAGAGTCAAATGTGAGACCTTCTGTCCAACAGCCAAAAATAGGTCATGGAACAGGACAGTTATCCCAAGCACACCAACAAATCTACAACAGAAAGTCTGAAAACGATAAGAATAAGAGTTTTGAAATGGGCCGGTCAAAGTTCAGGCTGTAACGTTTAAGATTGTGGTCGTATCATATGAGAGTTGTATATAAGAGGAAAAAAATGTAATCAATAGAAGCAATGTTGAAAACAAAAGTGGTTGAAAATAAATCCGCAATGATGTGAGACACTGATAAAGACATACAGAAAATAATTTAGTTATTGCTACTAAAGGTGGTTCAACAAGCTACTAATTTATCAGGTGTACTTAGTTTTTCAAAGGACTGTGTAAAGAGCTGTTCATGTCTTAATAATCATAATGTATCTTTTTTTTTTTGCCTAAATGCTAGTGTTATGTTACATCAAACAGGAATAAATAGATTATATGAATAAGCTCATTTAAATTTTCTCTTATTGTGAGAATGAAATCTAAGCTAACCCTGTTATTTACACTAAATCTGCTTCTATGGCATTCAACCTGTAAAAGGAACATTGCTGTGCAGTTGCTAGTAGTACAATATAAGATCTTTGATGCTGTATTTTAAGGCAAATAATTTTCAACACTGTATGTAGCCCAAGGCCAGGTAGCGACAACAGTTGCTATGATACAGTTCTTCTGCTTTCTTCAAAGCAGGTCTTGGTCTCTCTGATCTTTGGTCTCTTGTACTCTATAGATAGATTCCAGCATCTCTCCTGGTCCTGTTCCAAATATCCATCCCGTTTCCCGTGCAGCCCATTCGCCCTCCTCATTTACAGATGTAAAATGACAAGATAAGTGTGGAGGATGGCAAAGATGATCAGAGCAGATGCTGGCATTTAAATGGTAGTTTATGAGGAACAACAGATGCGAGAGGGAAGGGGAGGGCCTGACCATTTCTGGAGCAGGATGGCAGCCTTTGGCTCTAAACTCATTACCACTCAAATCAAAAGACTGTGTGGAAGGAGCACGGTGCCGCCAATGAACTCCACGACCACGTCTCCTTTGTAGAACAGAACTTTTCTTTCCACCTCGTCATTTTCCCCCCAACCACACCCTCCCCTTCCTTTCCTCATGTGAAGATGACAGGCAGCAAGACTTCACACGGCCGCTGCAAACTGGGTCAATAACAAACTGAGAGTGAGGAGAAGGAGGAGGAGGGGAGTGGGCTCATTCCTGCTCTTTTAAGACGTGAAAAATCAAACGCAACAAAAGGCTGATCTATCATATGTCATTTTGTTTTAATTGCTGCTCCCTCTCTCTTGTAGTGTGTGGGTGGACACGCATTAGTGCAGGGCTGAAAATATGCTCTTTAGCTCCTGCAGATGGAACCACCATGCCGTGGCTCCCTCTGCTGTCTGTTCAGGCAGCATCGCTTCACACTGTCAGTGATTAAACAGAATTAGCATGTGTGTTTGGATGAATTGCACTCTAAATCTATGGCGTTATTTTTGCGCCACTATTCTGAGCGCACGTAAAAAAAATTTGCAGGTGCAAGTGTTGTATTATGAGGAGAAATTTATTTTGAGCGAAGAAAAGCTGAATTTAAGTGAACAAAATTCATTCCTGTGTGCAAAAAATGTATTTCAGTGTTTGCTATTATCCATATACACACACAATAGCAGCCCCTCTCGCTCAGTTTTTGCATTTGCGCTCGCTCGCAATGTGTTACTCGCGCTCAACTCTTTCTCTACACCATTATATTTGTGCCACAAAACCAGAAAATCACAGACTTGGATGCAAAAAAAATCTGATTGGCTATTCTGGTCTCCAATCAGCTCGAAATGACGAAATGCAATATCCCAGAATCCATTTCGTCCAAAACTCGAACGAGGCAGTGGCGGAGTTTGAAATATTACTCTTTCTGGGTCAAAAAATAAACCTTTAAGATATTTTTATGCTAGAATGGTGCTGTGTAAACTTCTAATATCTACTCAATTCATCAAGACATCACATATTTGCATAACTGCGCCATTTTCGGGTCCAAACAAAGCGAAAAAGGAGCGAAGGCACACATATGGTTCGTACTGCAATGTTCGATCGTACCTGTTCTGACAAACCATCCTTCTTTGGCAAAACGTCCTACCGTAGGTGGTTTATGCACATTTCTGCAGTCACAGAGTCATTCCAGCACAAATTTAAGTAGGTATGATGGTTTGCCACTTAATGTTGCCCATCAGAGTACGATTGTAGCTTATATTCTTAAAGCCAGGATGGCCAGGATAGCAGCCGTGAGACAGTTCTCTTCCATCTCCAGATATCTGTCGGTGTGCTCCAGGCATTTTCATTCCGGTAGGTTCTATATATGTTCATATCACTCTTTATAGCTTAATAATATTATCGTTGGTGGTCTCGGAGGTTATAGAAATTGCGAACAAACATCAAATGGAGTGACTTTGCAGACATACGTGCTATGTAACGATTCGCTAATTCTTTCATACAACTGTAGGGAAGCCAGCCTATGAAATGGATGTAATATCTTGCCCGATTATCAATGTGGGAGTTTGCATCAACTTTACAATTATGGACACATAATATGGCAACGAGATTTTAGCAGTTCATTGAAAAATGTACAATCTTAATTGTGGTAGGGGGTGAACCATGGCTATTACACTCGATGCACTCCAGCTGACTTACCTTGGTTTGAATGACGACGTACTCACAGTTTGGCGGCTTGAAAATAGCCAAATCTTGCACCCAGCCGTTAGTAAATTGGATGTCCACCTCCAGCGACTTGTAATTACGAGACTGGTTCGCAGTTTAAGCGCTTACTCCGCAAACAAGATACGTAAAGATATCGGGGTAGGACAACGGTGGTAGGTCGTCTGGGTTTCCACTTCACGGCTGTATTTCATACAGGTCCACATTACCGATGCACGCTATTTTTTTTTTTTTTCAAGTACCGCCGCTTCGCCTCTGGACGCAATCGGTCTCTATACCGTCCGTTTTCTTTTGAGCTGATTTTAAGCATGTTTCTTGTGGTCGTCGTTCCAACACAGTGCGTTTGTTTTGATTTGTGGACCCGGAAGATGGCTCCACGCTCCCACAATACATTGCGGCCCTATATAACGGTGTAGAGAAAGAGTTGAGCGCGCACGGGCAGAAATGTTGAGAGTGTTGCTCACGCGCAATTGCAAAAACTGAGCGAGATTGGCTGTTATTGTGTGTGTGTGGATAATAGCAAACACTGAAATACATTTTTTGCACGCAGGAATGAATTTTGTTCACTCAAATTCAGCTTTTCTTCGCTCAAAATAAATTTCTCCTCAAAATACAACACTTGCACCTGCAAACTTTTTTTACATGCGCTCAAATTATTTTTACGTTGGCTCAGAATAGTGGCACAAAAAGAACGCCATATAAATCAATCTACAGCAGAGTAGGTACGTCCTTACAACATTTCTGCGCCATTGACAAGAAGCATACCTGCCGAAACATAAAGTATAGATTTGGTTGTACAGGTGGGAACGGAGGCTCTGATATTACATTTACTTTAAGACATGTTACATGCATGGAATATATACAGAAGTAAATGTGGGAAGTAATGAAGAACAAATACTTTGTTACCATACTTAAGTAGGATTTTCACGTATCTGTGCTTTGCTTGTTTTTTCATGAAAACTTTTACTTTTAAAACAAATCTCTGTACTTTCTGCTCTTTACACTTTCGAAACAGACTTGTTACTTTGGGTTTAACGCATTTGATGGGTTTTTATTTCACCTCACTGCAAGCCTTCAAACATCAAACAGGTTTGAGCCTAAAACGTAACACATGAAATGCAATCCTGCCCATGTATTAATCACCACAGGATGTTGTATAAAAAGAGATGAAAGAGGCCAAGAAAACATGTGCCACAGTCAGGGGTTAAAGTGGGCTTTTTGGGGGATTGTTTTTTGGGGTATTTTTTTCATATAATACAAAACAAACGAATCCAGACTAACTGTGATATTTAAAGGTTGCATGAAAAATCTCTGCAGGTTAGTGCAGAATTAACAGGTTAGTTTGCTGCACTGTGATGGATTTAGTCTGTTACTGTTGCACAGTGGCTTGGTGTTTATGGTCAGAGTTGGGTTACTTAAAGGGTAGCAGAGAGTTTTAACTGATAATGATTACATTAATTCATTGAATTCCACCTTCATACCAACTGTATAGGGCATAATATAAAGACAGCATAAACATCATACTGTCAGTGTAGAGGATGGAAATCAGCCAGGACTGCTCATATAACATCTGCTGACATCTTGTTGAATTTAGTTGTGTATATCCACAAAGAGCAATGAACCGCAGAGTAACAGTAGCACAGATCAGATGATCACAGCCTGGACATTAAGAAAATCTGCTGGAGCTCTTAATAGAAAGTATTGTGAGTTGTGATTCCTTTCCCCACGCTGAGCCACTATAACTGATTTTAAGGTTATCTCACCTCCTGAATCCCACTTTAAACCCTGACTGTACACAGTCGGTTCTACTTAACTGATTCTGGCTGAGTACATTTATTAGAATTAATATTAAGACTGAAATAATGTTTGTATTTCTATCTACTAATATTATTTTGTAATTACATAAATATTATGTAATTTAGCTGAAATCACTTCATGCCATGTATCCATGGATTCTTCCAAAGCGTGTAGATTTTCTTGACAACACTGACAATCTGACAATCTTGGCAACTATGGGCAAAGTGTAAATAGGATGGTCCAGATTGGTAAATTGCTAACCTATGAGCATCTAGCATATGTTAGATTACATTCAGATCTCCCTCTTGCTCATCAGGTTAGGTTTCAAACATGGTGGCAAATGCCAAAGCACTCTCCGGACAGTAACCAATGGGTGACATCACAGTGGCTACAGTCACCTTGTCAATAAAGTCTAGGTAGCTAACTGTTACCACAGTGTGCAGCTACTTTACTGTGCAAATTGATGTCAGAAGAGAGTATCTTTATATAATGAGGTATCTTCATATGCAGTCAGGGTTATAAACTCTGTTTATCTGGCCTCTATAGATCGTTTCCATCAAGGCTTCAAAGCACTAAATTTGATTTGCATAATATCACAGTGTCTAGACCCCTCTTTTAGGTATATCCTATAGACAAAACACATAATAAACAAATATAATTTTATTAATAGCATTTTTAAACATTAGGTTTTCTTATGTTAAATTATTTTGCCCATATTTCTGTTGTGAAAATGTGATAATCTGACAGCCAGAGTTTTAATAGTTAAATTAAAGCATCCAGTAGTACTATTAAGATAAATAAATCAAATACATCTCAGTATATCTATAAAATACTGTAATTTTGACATGACAGAAGAAATATTAGAGGGCTGATGAAGCACTGAAAGAATCAGCTGTCAAAAAAGGAAGAAACCATCTTTTAAAAGACCTGGACTACTTTTCTATCTTTGATGTTATATTCAAATTTCTTGTGGGACGAGAATAAGAGGAGGTGGAAGTGCTTTCATCAGCACTGTGCAGTGTCTGAAGTCTGTCCTTCAGGCTGTATGCCAACCCAACGACCATACCCGTGTACTGCCAAACTGGGATTTTGAAAATTGCGAGGAAATGGAGCCTTTCCTGAAACAGCCACCAAAACACCAGTACATACAACCCGCTTCTCTGTCTGCTGCTCAGTCCATCAACCTTTAGATTTCTGTATGAAAGGCAGCCTGGAAGTTTTCTGACACTTCAGCTAATCTTAAATAATTCCACTTCAGGAAGCCTTTAATTTGGCTTCGCTGCATTTCAAAGACGGTGCTTCTCTTTTCAGTTCAAAGCCAGAATCCAACTCTTAAGTGTGATGCATGTATTCACTCCTTCCACTTGCAGGTTTCTGGGTGTTCTGAGAGCATTATAAAACAGAGAAGCACCTGCAGATCCATATTTATGTGCATTTGGACAAAAAGGCAGCGTTTTTTGTTTTTTTGTTGTTTTTGTTTGGGGGGGGGGGGGGGGGGGGTGAAAATGAAAACAACTGTCACATGGGCAAGAGAAAGCATGGTCATGGTGTCCTCATAAATTAAAAAAGAAAAACCACCCACAAGGGTTAATGAAGGTTCTGAGCGAAATTGGTGCATATCAAATCTGTAAAATTAAATGTGCATGTTAAGAGCTCGTGTGGGAGTTTTTGTGTTTACTGTTCAACTGAAAAAAAAAAGGGTTATAGTTGAACAGCAGATTTCAAAGTGCAGATTTACAATGTGGTGAGAGGACAAAACCTTTTTTCTGTCCCATAAAAGGAAACATAAAGATTGCTGGGATAAAGGTAATGCAATTTTCTGTCTTCTTTTGTGATGAGCTTGCAGCAAGGTCAAGTATCAACAACAGCTTCCAGTTGATCAAGGGGCCCATCTCCCTTGGCCTTTTACCTCCCATTAGCCTCTTGTATTTGTGCCACATGGATAGCAGGTGTTCATCACCAGACTTTGGGTCCATGATGACGTCTCTTGCCAGCTGTTAAAATCTCTCTGACTTCACAGTTTCTCTGTGGGGAAAGCCACTTGATCTTTTTTATGAAAGATTTAACTGCAAATGGTTTCTGGGTCAGTTCTTTCCACCTTTCCACAGACATGCAAACTGACATAATAAGTTACATGTACCACATGGGATACCACCTCAGCGAACTGTCACAACACAGGACAATGAGGATATTAACAGTGATTGAAAGTGAAAAAAAAAACAATCATACACTTTGTTATGAGTATTTTAATGTACATTGGATACAGTGGACTTCACTATCATTTCGTCCTTTGGAATGTAAACTGCGTGTTTGCTTGAAGACATTGCTATCAAATGGCAAATTGACAGATTTGGTAATGGGTAATTACCTAAGGAATGAGGTTACAGATGCAAGTGGTTTCAATTTCAACCAAAAGACGGTTGAGAGATTCTTGAGAGATGTTTAGAGGCGTTCAGACACATATGGAGGAAGCTTGAAGTGGAGTCACTGCTCCTTGGTGGAAAAAAGCAGGAAGCTTTGGGTAGTTTGGGTATCTGATTAGGAGTAATGTGTTACTGCATAACTGAAAATTGCAATGTGATTACAGTAAGGTAACATATTAGTGTTTGAAATTCAGTAATTCCATTAGTTACAATTATGTTGTTACTCGTGTTACAAATGTTCTTCTTGGAGGTGAATCTGCAATCCTAGGAGAAATAGTACGTCTCTCTAATCTTGGATTTGGGGATCTTAGAAGGAACTTCTGGGGAAATGGGTAGCCTGCTGCCAGTCTGACGCAACTCCAGATAAGAATAAGAAAGCGGTTGGACGAAGCGATAATGCATGTCTTTGTCTTATGCAATGCTTTTTCAATAACCTGTTCTTGACAGGTTGCTTCATCCTGCTGACAGTAACATAACAATATTTTCCTAAATGTAACCAAGAGTTGGTGCCTGCTTTTCCTCCTTTATTATGAAGGTCAGCTTAGCATTGGCTTTCAGTTGTTTGATTCAGAAAGCCAATGCTAAGCTTCCTTTCTTTTTTTGTTCTTTTTATATCTTGGTTATTGTCTTGAGTGAGTTGACCTGTGCATTATCAATCAACCTGGCATACATATTGCATCTGCATTTTCTCACCTGTCAGTGTTCAATTGTTTTTATCTCGGTTTTAGTTACAGGGTTTTCAGTGGGGGAAATAATGATTTCATCCCCTGCTGAAGTTGTAAGTTTGCTCATGCTGTAATGGACTGAAACCTGGTAGCATCTGTGAGGTCCCCCTGCCCAACAAAGCACTGTACAGGTCCATCTTAAGTTTGGCAGTGAACATCTAAATGATTGAGAGAAGGCCTGGAAGAAAGCGTTCTTTCAGATGAAAGTAAAATTGAGCTCCTTGCCATAAACTAAACCGTGCTTGAGTTGATGCTGAGTATGACCCAAAGAACACCAAATTTTTTTGCTAAGTGTACAGGACAGCTTCCCCGCACTGAGAGGCCACTGAGAACTGAAGATGAATGTGTCTTCCAGCATAACAGTAACCCAAAACAGGCAACGAAGGCAACAATGGAGTAGCTAAAAATGCACATTAAGGTCTTGGAGTGGGCCAGCCAATCTCAGTACTGAGATTGGATGGAGAAGAAGCTTTCAGTATCCAAGTGGCAGCCAAGAAACCTGGAAGATTTGGAGAGTTTATGGAAAGAGGAGTGAACCACAATTCCTCCTGAGATGTCTGCAAAGCTGGTGGTTGTGCTTGCTAATAAGGGTTTCTCCACCAAGTTCTCGGTCATATTTTGCTTTTGGATCAAATACTTATTTCACTCATTGATGTGCAAATCAATTTATAACTTGTAAATATTTCACCCACTGTACATGTATTTGAAAAAACTATTCAAAACTATCCAGAAAGTACAAACATTATGTAAATGCTGCAGTTGATATTAAACTAATTTTACTTTACAAATGAATAAGCTAAAATCTTTTGGGACCACTATATAGTAATTGAGCATCATTCTGTACTACTCACATGGCAAACAAAATTATTTCGATGTAGTCTAACTACTCAAGGATATTCCATTAACAGTGTGAAGTTAGAATCATTCAAGCCACCATAGAATACTTTGCACAGCGAAAATGCCAACTTGGTGTATTTCTGAGAGTTCAGCTGTGCTGTTATCCAGCGGGACAGACTATTCCAATAATAATCCATAACCAGAGGGAATTGTCTCACAGTCCCCACTGACTCTGGACTCTGCAGCCAAGCCTGGCTGTTAAACACTGTTCGAGACCACTGCTCTCAAGTCTGCTCACGTTGGGCCCAACAGCAGATCGCCCTGCCTGCTCTAACGCAGCACCACTATTGGCTCATGGCACATTGGGTATGGCTCAGGCATCATTGGCTTCCTGAAAACATTAAGGTCTTTTCTACTGCTCAGATGGTCCACTATAGAACCTTTTGTGCCACGAAGGAAAAAGAATGGGGAAGGATTTAAATGGAGGGAGAGGAGGGAAAGAGATTGACGTGTCAATGGAGGAAGAACTGGTGCTCACTGATATGTAGTCTGAGACAAAGCTTTTCTTTTTTTTCTTCTCCTCACTGGGATTTATATGCACCATAGCTTTATTCACATCGAGGAAAAGAAAATCACATCTTTAACCTGATATGACCCAGAACTAATAGTTTTTTGAAACAGAGAAGAGATGCGATCGGGGAAGCATTAGGCTAAAAATCAACTTGTCTTTTCCTGTACAGACAAACAGAGCCTCAAAATAAGATCTTGTTCCTCCTGTGACCTAAAATCCTATTCCATTGCTGCATAGCTTTGGCAATGACTTAATCTTTTCTAAACTCTGAAGTATTGGGACTCTATTCAACAAAGACAGCACTCCAGAACTGATGGCTTGTGATTTAAGTGTTGAGTCGTGACCAGATTCAGAATAAAGCTGCAAAACAACTCGTTGTGCCCAAAGACTATTGAAAAATCCATTACTGATATTTATGGTGTTAAACTTTAGCATTTAAAAAGTATGACTTTTTTTATCTAGACGACTGTGGATTACCTGGAAGGGTTGTCAGATTGCTTTGGCTGAGTCGAAACGATGTGCCTTACCTGCTGGTACCTCATCCTGCCAAACAAACAGGAGTACTGGCTCTGAGCTGCGCCTCATCCATCACCGGAGTGTTTGAAACACTGTTAACCAGATTTAACAAGTAGAGGATAATAAATTTCCCTGTTTTTCTTTTGCTATGAGCCCATTAACTCCATGCTGAGCTCAGTGAGGGACTATCTGTTTTCCACATTTCCGAACAGGGATAATCAAAACGCTTATTATCTCAGGTACCGAGCCCACTTCGCTGCCTAAAACGAAAGCACTCTGGAATATCTCCTGCCTTTTAATGTAAAAGTCACGTCTACTTTCTGTCCATACGCGTCTAAAAGCTTTCAAGTCCCAGTTCATAATTAACTGTTGGAACCGCTGTTGAACGTTTTGCTCAAAAATAATTATGTAATTCTTAATCACAGGAGATAAAGGCATTATTGATAATTTGCATGAATGAAGCATAAAGCAGGTCTGGGATTTGGAAGGGGAACTTTGCTCACAGTGCTGCATGCTCACTTGCACATATAGTCGGAGTGCTTGTTTCCATTGCTTAATTGAATTTGGCCCTTGTTTCACCCTATTTAGAATATGAACAGTGTTAATACAAGTAATTGTGACTGAGGCTCAGCAATAGAGAGGCCACTATTATAAAGGGCCTGTGATGCTCTTAGCTGTAAATTATATTGTTTTCAGCAGATTTGTATTTGTGTTCAGAGTCTAAACTTAAACAGGTAACAAAGGCAGTGAGCACTCGGGTTTGCAACACTGTAGCCTCCATTTCCACCTGTGCATGCTCCTTGGGTAGAGTTACTTTGGCGTGGGTTGTTTGGGAATCTCTTTGGGCTGCTTTTCATCTTTGCTTTGTTTTGTCGCATTTTGTGTTCAGAAGTAAAAACTAAAAGAAAGCTGGTATGCGAGTTCTTGTCAGGATACATCTCTGGAACTGTAGTCTAGTGTTTATATTGTTAACTGCTAATTATACAACAATGAATTTCAGGTCATTTTATGGAGTAAAGCAGAAATAATCTAACAGTGTAAAAGAATTACTTTCTCCCAACATACCGCATTACTTCTTTTGAGTAACAACCCCAGCACTGAGTACAACCAAACACTGAACAAGTCAAAACGTATAAAGTTGCAACAAAAGGGGAAAGGGAAGAAGCTGTTTCCTCAAGTGGTCATGAGAGCCACCATTAAGTAAACCCTGTGCCCATCTTATGCTACTATCATATTACGGAAAGCAATGGCTGGAGACTGCTGCACAACCACAAATTATTGCAACTTAATTAAGTTTCTTCAAAGATGGGAAACCATGTCAGCAGACACTTGCAATCTGTTGCCATCTTCAAAGTGAATTTGGTACATCAAGATGACAATAAAATGGTAAGACAGTGACAGTCTGCACTTGTTCGTGGTTAAGTTAGCAACTACATGCAATCTGCATGTTAAATAACTCTGATAATTTGGCAAAAACTACAAATCTATTGCCATCTGCATACCCAGAAATTCATATTAAACAGAAACTCACATTAACTCTTTACATTTAGACTCGACTATTATAGATATGAACCAGTGTAACTGATGCAGGTAAGTACAAAATGGCATAGGCACTCAGCATGCTTGCTTTTATATAGGGGTATAATTAGAACACAACCAGTTGGCAACCAGTTGAGTCCAGTCCCCTACTGTAAAGAGACAAGTTGCTCTTCTCTGCGCAGACTTGCTCAGATTAATTTCAACTGTTTGCAATCTGTCTGAGAGTGACTGCAGTCATTCTGAACCAGAATGCAGTTATTTGGTTGCCTCTGGTCCCACTGGTTGCCACAACCACTTTCAATTGGTCTCCAAAAGCAAAAAAAGAGAATATAATCACAGAGAGATAAGCACAAATTAGTCCTAGTTGCCAGGAAGTAGCCCTGTTGTTTTTACTTTACTGTGACAGAGCTGTTAAATGTTTTATTGTTGCATGCTAAGTTTCAAAAATCACTTTGGGGTCATTTCATCTCAAAATGCCCCTCAGTACTCTTTCTTTACAGCATTTAGAGACTGAGCGTCACAGTATCAGCACTTAAGTTATTGCATTTCCAAGATTCAGTTTTTACAGGGAAAATGATTCATATCTTAGAAATCTGGCTGACTCTAATCACCCCCGTAAACACCTTTTATGCACTGTTTTCTGTCACTCCTATTTCCCCGTTTCCGAAAAACCTCCACAATATTGAAGAGTGCAGTTATGCAGTTATGTTCCAAAACCACATTAATGGGAAATCTGTCAGTGTTGAAATAAAAACAGAATTCTGCTGTAATGGCTCACACCCTCAGACTAGCATAGAAAATAATAGTGGGAAAAAGCAGCCCACACACACTGACCAGCACACATCATGAGAAAGTGGCATGAGAAAAGCACTTAACCCCCAACATCTCTAGCAGAGCAGGATGTAGAGTTAGCACGGGTGAATACCTGTAATGCCATGACTCACCAGCACTTGCCTCCACAGGCTATTCACCAAAATGAAATTTTGCTCAGACTTGCCTGGCAACAGAAAACTGTTGCTGCACATGTTTTTGTACACAAATACTGTTGCCTTTTGTTTTTTGGGTGTTTTTTTTTTTTTTTTTTTTTTTGTCATTTACTGATGAACATAATCAGCAGCTGGCAGCTTCTTTTTGCTTGTTTGTTTTTTCAGCTTGTGAATTTTTTGCTATTAATTTGAAGAACAAAGAATTGTTCTTTCACTAAATACAAATAGCTAAATACAATAAATCTGGCACTTGTCATTCGTATTTGTTACTAATGAAGAAAATATTAGTATGTTACTCGGGAACTGTTCCATATATTACAGCAATTTCATTTGGGAGTTCTCTGAAATCCAATCATTCTTAATGAATTAAGTTTAACTTGATTTCAGTCTCAGCTCTGTGAGTGGTGGATGGAGAATGTACTCAAGTAAATGTACCGTTAAAACAAGCTAAAAATATCCAATTACCAGTGACAACTTGATTCAACAGCCTATATATATTTGCTGCATGCAACTCTTCCTCGTGTATTTATGTTTTTTTTTTTATTGTCAGTATCAAAACTGATTAGAATTTATCTTAAAAGTTAGACTATCCCTGGCTTGACTATAACAGGATGAAGACTGAATTTATGGAGGCACATGCAGCTTGAATTTTAAGTAAAAATCCAAAGGGTGTGGCATTTGTGTCAGCATCCTTCAGTGATTATCAACGGTGAGCAAAATTAGCTGGGGTAGCTTAGAATTACAGTCCACTAATCAGTCACGCCAACAAAACACCTCACAGCACAAAACAGGGTCCAATACAAACATACAAAAAAAGGGATGTTACTTCAGATCAGTTTGTCTGAATTGACTGGTAAGCCAAGAGTAGATAGAAAATATTTTATCTTTTTACAGTGGTCTGATTTTTCCATTTCACCACTGGGGAAAAACTAGGGTCAACTTCAACAATGCAATCCACACATCAAGAAACTGACAAAATTAAGATAAGATAAGATAAGATAGAACTTTATTAATCCCTCGGGTGGGTTCCTCTGGGAAATTCGATTTCCAAAAAAGCACAGCAACGACAGAAGTTACAGAGTTATACACACACACACATATATATAAATACAGAGACAATATAAATAAAATATACGAAGAGGATAAATAGAATAAATAGGAATAAAAATAAAAATACAAGTGAATTGCACATTTCAAGTATTGAGTCTATTGCACTGTTGACTATTTACAAAAGTATTGCACAAAAGGTATTGCACAGTGAGGTGAAGAGGCACTACAGCTTAGTTGTTCCCCCCTCCTTTGTCCTCCTGTTTCCCCTCCCTCTCCCCTCCAGAGAGGAGTTAAACAGTCTGATGGCGTGTGGGACAAAGGAGTTTTTAAGTCTGTTAGTTCTTGTCTTTGGGAGAAGCAACCTGTCACTGAACAGACTCTTCTGGTTGTTAATGGCCGTGTGCAGAGGATGCCTGGCATTGTCCATAATGTCCATCAGTTTCTTTAATGTCCTTTTCTCTGCCACTGTCACCAGAGTGTCCAGCTTCATGCCGACCACAGAGCTAGCCCTCCTGATCAGTTTCTCCAGCCTGGATGAGTCCTTCTTTGCTGTGCTGCTCCCCCAGCACACCACAGCATAGAAAAGTACTCCAGCAACCACCGACTGGTAAAACATCCTCAGGAGCTTCCTGCAGATGTTAAAAGACCTCAGCCTCCTGAGGAAGTACAGTCGGCTTTGGGCTTTTTTATACAGGTGCTCTGTGTTGCATGACCAGTCCAGTTTATTGTCCACCCACAGCCCGAGGTACTTGTACTTGTTGACCACCTCCACCTCCTCCCCCTCTATCTGAACCGGCAGTGGACCTGCTCTAGACCTCCCGAAGTCCACAACCAGTTCCTTAGTCTTTGAGGTGTTGAGTTGCAGGTGGTTTGTGTGACTCCATGCGACAAAGTTCCTCACCAGACTTCTGTACTCCTCTTCCTGATCATCCCAGATACACCCCATGATGGCTGTGTCGTCTGCAAACTTCTGAATGTGGCATAATTCAGAGTTGTAGCAGAAGTCAGAGGTGTACAGGGTGAAGAGAAGAGGGGACAGCACAGTTCCCTGTGGTGCTCCTGTGCTGCTGACCACTGTGTCAGATGTGATGTCCTTCAGCCTGACGTACTGTGGTCTGTCGGTGAGGTAGTCGGAGATCCAAGCCATCCAGACAAAATTATCTTTGTCTGGATAATGTTAGATACAAGATTTAATGTATAGCAAATTACTATGTTGAGTAGTGATGTGCAGTACTGCAAATTTTGGTATCGATCCGATACCGATACTGATACTACTAACCTATAAAGGAAGTTGATGTAGGGGAGAGCAGTGTTTGAATCATTGTACATTTGCCAGATTCTGAACACATTTTAATGAACACCAACACAACAGTGTTGTGGTTTTAACTGCCACAGTAATTAATTAACACAGCTGTCTTATATATTGAGAATGAGTTTTTTTTAGAGAGCTGGGATGTAAATGTGGCTGTCTTTACAAGACTTTGGGTCAGCTCCTGTTGCTTAAATGTCCTTGAGGTTAACTGGTGGTTCTAAATTGCCCATAGGTGTGAATGTGAGTGTGAATAATCGTCTGTCTCTCTGTGTTAGCCCTATGATAAACTGGCGACCTGTCCAGGGTGTGCCTGGCCTCTCGCCCTAAGACAACTCCCCCACGCACCCCGACATAGTAGACTTTAAGGATAGAAACAAAGTATCGCTCCAGTTGCGTTAGTATGGAACTAATACTGATACCAGTGTTGGCATCGACACTATCATTATTTGGATTGATCTGCCTACCTCTAGTGTTCAGTTAATAAGGATCATTAATTTAGCCAAACTCCTGGGGCTGCTCTGGTATATTAGCTGGCTTTGCTAACGCTAGCCATCACCAGATTTGTCCCATTCAGATACAGTGATGGTAAAAAGAAAGCACGCCCTCTTTCACTTGTTACATATTACGCAATAAAAAGTATCAGATTCTTAGCAGGTCTTAAATTTAGATTAAACAACAATACTTAGCATATTATAATATGTCATTAAGATATCAAGAATTAAGTCAAAATGCAGAAGCACTGTGTGGACAACTCACGACACTCTTACTGCTTCTGTAATAATTAAGAGGACTGGTGATCAAGAATTGATCGTTAGCAAGCGTGAGCACATCTATGGAAGCAGAAGTTCTGCCAGTTTGCTGGTCTGGAACATTCAGGTATGTCCTAACACAATGCTAAGGAGAAAAGACATCAACAATTATCTTAGAGAAGCACTTATTGCTGCCTATCAATCTCTGAAGGGTTATAAGGCCATTTTCAAACAAATAGAAGTCATTCTACAGGGAGAAGCTGATACAGTCATATGCAAAAAGATTACTTTAAGTTACTGATGCTAAAGGTGGCTCTACAACCTATTGAATCATGTCGTCTTGTGAAAACTTGTTTCACATGTATGTATCTGGAATTGTACTGAGCATGAGCTGGACACAAACTCGGACAGCAGAATGCTCACACAGTTTATTTATGGCCATATATGTTATTAATAGCAATGCTTTTCCGGAAGTTATGCAGAACTCCATAAATTACAAAAAAAAAACAAAAAAAAAACATTAAGAACACATACGTGTGGTACTAAAGCAACAAATAATTCAAATTAAATTTCAGTTTTGGCACTAGTCCAAAAAATTTTGGATATAAAGTTGAGACAACTACCTGCAGATAATTGCCCCAGTATGTGATTATATTAATATTAAATTTGACATCATTAGAATACATCCATTCATTGTAATACATCAGAACTTTGGGGGCCTCTGGTTTAATATTAAACAGTACAAGTTGAGCTTATCGTATGGCTAAGGCGGCTAAATAAAAATAATGGATAGGAAGTGAATACATCCCTCTGAAATACAGGGAGCAGAAGATGGAAGCATTGCATCATCAAATCAAATACATATTTTTAGTCCTACAAGAAAGAATAATTCCTGAAGTGGAAACAAAAACATATTATACTAAACAAGGTCTTTGGTTGACGTACATTCAGAGATGTACTCACACCATCACGGTGAGCCCCAAGAGGTCCAGCTTTCTGATACTTACTCTAAGGCTGAGTAAACAAAGCTTTATTGAAATACCATATTTTGCAGCCCACGCATTATGCATAAACTCTTATACATTGACACACTAGGCAAATGTTGTGATCCCATCAGAAGCGGCAAATGAAAATAAGGTTCTACGAGAGGCACCTGGCAGAAGGATTATTCTGATTTTCCACCGCATCTGTCCATTTCAAGAACCTTTCTATACCACCTGGCATTGATCCAAATAGCTCAGTGACACTGCTGAGGTGTCCGTGGCTTTGCCCGGGGGAAAATATCTATTATCCCCCTCCACACACACACACCACACCCCTCTTCCTTGTTTTTCTTGCCTGGCAGAGGAATAACCGTTCAACGATCCAGGGCTTTCACCTCTACTCTGATAAAGGTTATCTTGGCAATTTAGTGCTGGCAATATCGCATTATGGAGAGAGTTATGAGGCGGAAATCAAATTTTGCTCCCAGTGACTCTGAGGAGAGGGAGGATGAAAGGTGTATGGGACTGCACAGTAATGATATGGTAGAAATTGTTGTGTGTTTGTGTAAGCAAGATGTGTGTGTGCACGGGTGTCTGTTTGCATGTATTCTATTCGATACAGTCTGGCCTGCAATTTCACTAGAGTGAAAAGTGCCTTTTTTTTTCGAATTGCTTCGTCCATACTGCAGGCATATATTGTACATGAAAGCATTTCTCAGTGGGAACTTTCAGACAAGCTGCTTGACGGATATGTTATGTCCAGCTAATAAGTCTCAGAAGCACTAGCTGGGATTTGTAGGTTGTGTTGTGGCAACCACAGAGCTTGTTAGATTGTTTGTTTTTCAGCCACCAGGTCATTGGTGTCCCGCGTAGGTTTAGGGTTAGAGGTAAGGTTTGGTTCACCTGTGTGGAAAACCTAAATGGCAAATATTTTTAGAGAATGTCTGTAGAGCCTGAATATAGGAGAATTTACTTGCAATCTAACTTCATCTAGTTTCTTAAAATTAGCTTGTTAAGCATGTGACTGAAACAATACCCAGTTCTAATTATGAACGGGTAACTTTGTGGAGATAAAGTGGTCTTTTAACCTGTCTTCCTTCTCTCACCACAACCAGTTGCCCCTCCCTGAGCCTGGCTCTGCTGGAGGTTTCTTCCTGTTAAAAGTGAGTTTTTCCTTCCCACTGTCACCAAAGTGCTTGCTCATAGGGAGTCACATGATTGTCGGGTTTTTCTCTATATTGTAAGGTAGACCCTACAATAATACATGCAAAGTGTCTTGAGGCAACTGTTGTTGTGACTTGGCGCTTTATAAATAAAATTGAATTGAATTGAACATGTCAGTGTTTCCAGAATGTAGTCAACTAAATATTGTTTGCTTGCCCCTTCCATCTAAAGTGGAAATTCACAGCTACAGTAGCTAGGAAATAACTTGCTGTCCGTCTGCAGCAAGGGTAGGCTGTCATGCACTTCTCAAAAAAGTTAAAGGAACACATTGATCTGGTCATTTAAGTAGCAGAGGGTGTTGTTAATCACCTTGTGTTATCACCTCATGCGGTGATTCCCGGATCCTACAGAGGTTACACAGGTAGTCCTACTTCTCTAGGATGGCACATTGATGCATGTCATTGCCAGACAGTTTCTTCTGCATCCCAGTAAAGTTCCCAGAGCATGGAGGAGATGCAAAGACACAGGTTGTTTCTCTAGGAGAGCTGGACACGGCTTCAGAAGGTCCTTAGCCCATCACCAGGACTGTATCTGCATGGAAGAAAAGGATGAGAACTGCCAGAGTCCTACAAAATCATCTCTAGCAGGTCACTGGTATGAATGTCCCTGACCAAACAATCAGAAACAGCCTGTGAGGAGATGAGCCTTGAGGTGAGGAGGATAATGATGAGGTGGAAATGAGGGAAGGGAGAGAGAGTAGCAGTTGAGGAGGAGAAAGACGAATATATGTGCATTTATATGTGTATACTGTATAATTTGAAAGAGCTATTTCTGATCTTTAAACTAAAACTAACTTAGAAGGAATATAATATATGCATGCCCAATAAGCTGACACCTTAAATCCATTATGATATACTGTAAGTCATATAAGGCGGTGACCACAAGTAAAAAACATGATTAGGCGGAACAGCAATGTCCATCTCAGCCACTTTGTTCAAGATGATACTTTTAATAGATTAACTCTAAGTTTATGACAATGCATCAGTTTGTTGGAAGATATAATTACACACTAATCATTGTATATTTATGAGTACTTTTTTTTTTTATTAAATAACCTCAAAATGTTACTTACTCTTAATTTAAGTTTATCTCCATTAATCCTGATGAATAGATTTTTAAGCTGTTAGGTGTCTGATACAATTTGAATAAAGAATTCTGGTCACAAGAGTGAAATACGCTGAGGTTTGTGTTAGCTTATGTATGCCACTAAATCAAGCTCACCCACAATCCCAGCAGATCAGTTGATTTCTTCACCAGACCAAATAAGCTGATGACTCAGGTGATTACCCTCCACAGATCCAATTGGTAAATCTCATATGAGACTTGCACTTGCAATGAGACTTGCTGTCCATATGCACTTCATCATATGGACAGTACTTCACAAGCAATGTGTGCTTCTGTTATGAGGATATCCCTGATAATCACTATAAATGTGCTTTTTAGTTTTATTTCTTTGTAGTATTATTCAACATGAATTACCAAGAGCCTCTTGCCTCTTATCCCAGGGGTCAAATATTATTTTTATCCAGATGTTATTTATGTGGTAAATGTCTTAAAAATGTTTCTTTTTGCTACTAAGCAGCTGAAGGAAAATGTCCACCTAGTGATGCCAGCCCTCTTTTGAAGGTACTTTTTGGACCACTTTTAACACTAGGGGGCAGTGTTTTACCAGTAGGTGTATTGAAATGTTTTTGGATGTGAGCTATTGGTGTCTGAATCAGTGGTTCTCAAATCATTCCTCACATGGCAGGAAGAAATATTTCATGCCCCATCTAAACAAAACAATGACAGAAAAGCCTAGCTGCAACTTTATTTAGACAATAAACTCATTCACAATGAATCCTTCAGTAATTTTTGATTTAAACAAACAATATTCATTTCAAACAATTATTTGTAACTTTTGTCACTAGAATACTTCATTAGTCTGCACCACTTCTTCAAAAAAGTAACAAGTTAAACAGAATGCGATCATTCCCAAACATGGAAAAATAACCCATATAGCAAAATTGGTGTGGCCCGGATCTGGCCCAGACAATGTGCTTATACATGGCCCACATACCGCAAAGAATGACGGCCGTTTGGTGGCCCAGATCTGGCCAACACAAGACCAGTTGCAGACACACTGCTGGCCCCAGATGTCAGCCTAGTGTGGAATTTAATCAAGTCATGTAATAGCAACATGTGCCGGAACATAGTAGTGTGAAAGTAACATGACAAAAGTCAGACTGTTCAGGCAGTCAATGGACTGATTCTTGTTCTTGTATTCTTCTGTATTCTGATTCTTTTCTACTCTCCCAGATAACTCAAAGTGCTCTATATAACATGCCACATTGACACACTTTGTCTAAACTGAGTGCTTCCTAACTACATTCAGACTCTTGACACGCAGACTGCACAGCAAATTCAAAAGTGTTAAATTTTTTGGTGTTAATAGTCTCCTTGCAAAAGTAGAGTTAATTTTACTCTAAGCAGAGTCACATTCTTTTAATGTAACTCTGAGGTGTAAAATGATAGTAGTTAAAATCGAGTGTTAAAAATGAGTGTTTCTCTGTCAAATCTGGAGGTGTTACAATGGAAACATTAACTCTTGACCTCTTAACTCTGAACTCCTAGAGGGGCTATGACACCAACAGAGTAAATTCACAGACTCCGCCCCCAGCACGGCTCCAATCGAAGCTGAAGTGAAGCCGTTTCAGAACATTTTGCTCTACATATTTGAGTTGTTTGCCATGCTTGGTAAGTCATTTTTTCAAAGATTGTTTCAATTGTTATTAGCTTTTACTTCTGTGGCTCTTTGGAGTTGAGACAAAGCTGTGTGGAAGGCATTAGCCATGTTGCTCGCTGATAGCATAATATTCTGTTTTAGCTAGCTGAAAGGTATTGTTTGCGGGCAAATACCACAGCCTTGAAAAAAAGCTTGCATGTGAATTTTCAGTCAAATCTTTGGTCAAATACACCTAAAACAATGTCTAGAGTGTGAAATGTTGGTATAATGGTGCTACTTGAAGCCTGAAAACGATCGCCCATAAAAAAAAAACAAAAAAAAAACGAGCAAACAGCAGTAGCAGACGTCCTGACTGGATTCTACGGTAGCATTTAGATCCCTCCAGAGTTTTGTGCACACGGTTTAGGTAAAAATGAAAAAGGTTGAGGTTTTACATTTAGTTCAGTATTACCTGTTGCCTGTGTCCTTGTCTTTTGGGAAAATACTTTACACAAGTAATGGCTCAAAGAGGATTCCTTTTTTTTTTTTTTACTGTGCTGCAATTGTTTACTGGATTATTTGTGCCATTAATTAGTGTCAACTAATTTTTATTCGATCTCCACACAGGATATGCTTGTGAAGATGGAATATGGGGGAGAGCAGAAGTGCGTTGAAGTTCCACAGAGTGATGAATGAAGGACATGCATATTGTATTGAAGAAATAAGTGATGAGAATGCTGTTATTTGCATTTACCATGTCAGACCTTTTGATAAACAAAATTCTAATGAAAGTGAGAACATGTATACTGTTACGTCTTTCAGAAAATGTTTTGAAATTGTGGTGCACAGTTCAGAATAAATGTTTTTCAAAAACCATTGCATCTTTTTAGTAAATGTTTATTTCCAAAAGAAATTTCTAGAAGTTCAGAACAGTAAAATTCCCGCTTTTTAGAATGAATTAGAAGATAACTCTTACGTAGTTAAACTAAAATACTCTTTGAGAGTTAATATATAAACTCTTAACACCAAGTGTTAAATTATCAACTCCAGACAGATTTGGTGTTTAACACTAAATCAGAGTTAACGTACCAACTCTCCAAAAAGAGTTAAATTAACACTCTCTGGTGTGGACCCATATAGACACTTTAATAGTGTTGAAATCAAATCCGACAGTGTTAATTTGGACATGCTGGATTTGCTGTGTGGAGCCCATATGGAAAAGATATATATAAATCTTATAAAGTTTGTATCCGTCTTGTGTGAAACTTGCATGTATGAAAAGCATATAAGAGTGAAAACAGATATAAGATCCCTTGAAAAATTATATAATGAAACTTGTATGTTTTGGATACTTACTAAAACAATGTATGAAAGTAATGAGAAAGTGGCCACTTTCATGAGTAAATCATGTAAGTAGGGCTGGGCGATATGACCCAAAATTCATATCTCAATATTTTTTAGCTGGGTGGCAATATAAGATATATATCTCGATATTTTTTTAAAGCCATAAGTTAAGAACAAAAAGAGAGTTCTTAGTCACACATTTTGTCCCAGATGTCACACAGGCATTTTTATTTACATACAGCATAGAAGAAAATTACTGATGAAGAAGAAATTACTCAAAAATAAATTATCAGCATTTATTAAATAATCATGCTCCATAAATAAAAGAAAACAATGTTGTTTTTGTGCATAACAAAAAGCTCATAATTGTGCAGTCAAAATGTAAACTAACAGACGCTGAGCATAATAACAAAGACAGATTTCACAGCTGCTCTGTTCCCAACTTCTACCGCGTGACTGACAGCCTTGAGTTTGAAATCCTCTTTGTAACCATGTCTCTGAACATGTGCCATTTATGGCCCTTATACACACACAATACGGTAATATTACGTTGAAGCACAGTACATATCACTCCGCGAGGCTCCAGACTACGGTAGCCGTAATGCTCCGACAATCCATCAAGCGGTGCAGCTCCGTAGCTTACTAAAGTCGTACTAAAACATTTTTTTACAGATTGCGGAGCGCCGTGTACCACCTAAAATCGGTTCGCGTCAGTAAGCACAACCAGAATTCATACATAAGGCGTGCTGTCAACTTTTGAGAAAATGAAAGAATTTTAGGCTGTGCAGCCCCTGTGGGCTGCATGTCGTTAGCGTGGTTAGCTCGTTAGCGCAGTTAGTTCGCTAGCTAAGCTAGCCAGCTCCACATCTCGCTAACGGAGATTTGCCGTGTCCATCTTGTCGCTGCCTGCAGGTGAAGCTATGGGGGAGGAGGGGGAGTTATGCTCAGTGAAGGAGAGGCAAGGCCGAGTAACGTTGCGTAGAGACAAAAGTGGATGAAAGAGAGGCAAACTTGTGGCTCCACAAGTATAATTATAACGTAACGTAGACTATATCGATATAAAGGATATTGTCACATCTTATATCTCATATGAAAATATATCGATATTTTTTAAAAACTCGATATAGCCTATCGCCCAGCCCTACATGTAAGCCTTATATGATTTACTCATGAAAGTGGCCACTTTCATGAGTAATCACATATAAGTTTTTACTATTTCTTTTCCATATGGGAGGAGCCAGGGATCGAACCACTAACCCTCTGATCAGCAGGGGACCTGCTCTACCTCCTGAGCTACAGCCACCCAGTGGCAAACATAAGTAAACCCTCACTAGGTTTTGGATAAAGTGTACACTCACAAACCTGTCAAACCTGCATTTGTGGGCCAGGTCGTTGACATACACCCTGCTATGACACCAGTCAGTGCCAGCTTGATGCCGGATCCGGGCCAGACCTGTGTTCTGTGAGCCTGGGCTACATAAACCACACTGTAATCAGGCCAGAAATGGCATGCCACCACACAGTGCCAGTGACTTACCATGCCAGAAGTCAGCCAGCAGTGCTGGTTTGACACCAGATCCGGCCCAGAGCTGTCTGCTATGTGGGAAAGTTCAGTCTTAGTCTTATGAAAAAAGAAACTTGTTAACAGAGATGAAAAATATAGAATTTAGTGAGAGTTTAATACTATTCACTCTAAGTGGCTCCAGTAAGCCTGTTTTTGACTGCACATATTATTAATGTAACTGCCGCAAATTTCTTTGTTCCGCCATAAAAGTGATTCCGATGTTAAACATTGGTTCCACATGACTTTTCTGCCAGGTACCTTGTGCCCTACCTGTCAGAACTCTGCCACAAACTTTGAGAACCACTGGTCTAAACCAATATGATCAGCATTTGAATAAAACATCATCTTTTCACCCTCCCATCTCTAGGCAGCTAACAATGAGAACAATAACAGCTAGTTATGGGCTAACATTATGAAAGCTACCATTAGTTGGGATAATGTTAGCTTATGTCCAGTAATCACACTTTCCCTCTGATAAACAGCTTGATTACATTCTTAATCCTATCCGTTTCTTCACTAAGCACCAGGCTGTGATGTTAGATCCACTTCAAATACAGTGGGGCAAAAAAGTATTTAGTCAGCCACCGATTGTGCAAGTTCCCCCACTTAAAATGATGACAGAGGTCAGTAATTTGCACCAGAGGTACACTTCAACTGTGAGAGACAGAATGTGAAAAAAAAATCCATGAATTCACATGGTAGGATTTGTAAAGAATTTATTCGTAAATTAGGGTGGAAAATAAGTATTTGGTCACCTCAAACAAGGAAAATCTCTGGCTCTCACAGACCTGTAACGTCTTCTGTAAGAAGCTTTTCTGTCCCCCACTCGTTACCTGTATGAATGGCACCTGTTTGAACTCATCATCTGTATAAAAGACACCTGTCCACAGCCTCAAACAGTCAGACTCCAAACTCCGCCATGGCCAAGACCAAAGAGCTTTCGAAGGACACCAGGAAAAGTATTGTAGACCTGCACCAGACTGGGAAGAGTGAATCTACAATAGGCAAGCAGCTTGGTGTGAAAAAAATCAACTGTGGGAGCAATCATCAGAAAATGGAAGACATACAAGACCACTGATAATCTCCCTCGATCTGGGGCTCCACGCAAGATCTCATCCCGTGGGGTCAAAATGATCATGAGAACGGTGAGCAAAGATCCCAGAACCACACGGGGGGACCTGGTGAATGACCTGCAGAGAGCTGGGACCAAAGTAACAAAGGTCACCATCAGTAACACACTACAACGGCAGGGAATCAAATCCCGCAGTGCCAGACGTGTTCCGCTGCTGAAGCCAGTGCATGTCCAGGCCCGTCTGAAGTTTGCCAGAGAGCACATGGATGATACAGCAGAGGATTGGGAGAATGTCATGTGGTCAGATGAAACCAAAGTAGAACTTTTTGGTATAAACTCAACTCGTCGTGTTTGGAGGAAGACGAATACTGAGTTGCATCCCAAGAACACCATACCTACTGTGAAGCATGGGGGTGGAAACATCATGCTATGGGGCTGTTTTTCTGCCAAGGGGACAGGACGACTGATCCGTGTTAAGGACAGAATGAATGGGGCCATGTATCGTGAGATTTTGAGCCAAAACCTCCTTCCATCAGTGAGAACTTTGAAGATGAAACGAGGCTGGGTCTTCCAACATGACAATGATCCAAAACACACCGCCCGGGCAACAAAGGAGTGGCTCCGTAAGAAGCATTTGAAAGTCCTGGAGTGGCCTAGCCAGTCTCCAGACCTCAACCCCATAGAAAATCTGTGGCGGGAGTTGAAAGTCCGTGTTGCTCGGCGACAGCCCCAAAACATCACTGCTCTCGAGAAGATCTGCATGGAGGAATGGGCCAAAATACCAGCTACTGTGTGTGCAAACCTGGTAAAGACCTATAGTAAACGTTTGACCTCTGTTATTGCCAACAAAGGTTATGTTACAAAGTACTGAGTTGTATTTTTGTAATTGACCAAATACTTATTTTCCACCCTGATTTACGAATAAATTCTTTACAAATCCTACCATGTGGATTCATGGATTTTTTTTTTTTTCACATTCTGTCTCTCACAGTTGAAGTGTACCTCTGGTGCAAATTACTGACCTCTGTCATCATTTTAAGTGGGGGAACTTGCACAATCGGTGGCTGACTAAATACTTTTTTGCCCCACTGTATAGTTTAACTAATGCTGGCTAACAGCATCTAACATAGGCTAACAGCAGCTAAGAGAGGCTAACAGCAATAAAAGCAGCACCACTTATAAAGAGAAAAGTTCAACATACAGTGGGGCAAAAAAGTATTTAGTCAGCCACCGATTGTGCAAGTTCCCCCACTTAAAATGATGACAGAGGTCAGTAATTTGCACCAGAGGTACACTTCAACTGTGAGAGACAGAATGTGAAAAAAAATCCATGAATCCACATGGTAGGATTTGTAAAGAATTTATTCGTAAATCAGGGTGGAAAATAAGTATTTGGTCAATAACAAAAATACAACTCAATACTTTGTAACATAACCTTTGTTGGCAATAACAGAGGTCAAACGTTTACTATAGGTCTTTACCAGGTTTGCACACACAGTAGCTGGTATTTTGGCCCATTCCTCCATGCAGATCTTCTCGATAGCAGTGATGTTTTGGGGCTGTCGCCGAGCAACACGGACTTTCAACTCCGGCCACAGATTTTCTATGGGGTTGAGGTCTGGAGACTGGCTAGGCCACTCCAGGACTTTCAAATGCTTCTTACGGAGCCACTCCTTTGTTGCCCGGGCGGTGTGTTTTGGATCATTGTCATGTTGGAAGACCCAGCCTCGTTTCATCTTCAAAGTTCTCACTGATGGAAGGAGGTTTTGGCTCAAAATCTCACGATACATGGCCCCATTCATTCTGTCCTTAACACGGATCAGTCGTCCTGTCCCCTTGGCAGAAAAACAGCCCCATAGCATGATGTTTCCACCCCCATGCTTCACAGTAGGTATGGTGTTCTTGGGATGCAACTCAGTATTCGTCTTCCTCCAAACACGACGAGTTGAGTTTATACCAAAAAGTTCTACTTTGGTTTCATCTGACCACATGACATTCTCCCAATCCTCTGCTGTATCATCCATGTGCTCTCTGGCAAACTTCAGACGGGCCTGGACATGCACTGGCTTCAGCAGCGGAACACGTCTGGCACTGCGGGATTTGATTCCCTGCCGTTGTAGTGTGTTACTGATGGTGACCTTTGTTACTTTGGTCCCAGCTCTCTGCAGGTCATTCACCAGGTCCCCCCGTGTGGTTCTGGGATCTTTGCTCACCGTTCTCATGATCATTTTGACCCCACGGGATGAGATCTTGCGTGGAGCCCCAGATCGAGGGAGATTATCAGTGGTCTTGTATGTCTTCCATTTTCTGATGATTGCTCCCACAGTTGATTTTTTCACACCAAGCTGCTTGCCTATTGTAGATTCACTCTTCCCAGTCTGGTGCAGGTCTACAATACTTTTCCTGGTGTCCTTCGAAAGCTCTTTGGTCTTGGCCATGGCGGAGTTTGGAGTCTGACTGTTTGAGGCTGTGGACAGGTGTCTTTTATACAGATGATGAGTTCAAACAGGTGCCATTCATACAGGTAACGAGTGGGGGACAGAAAAGCGTCTTACAGAAGACGTTACAGGTCTGTGAGAGCCAGAGATTTTCCTTGTTTGAGGTGACCAAATACTTATTTTCCACCCTGATTTACGAATAAATTCTTTACAAATCCTACCATGTGAATTCATGGATTTGTTTTTCACATTCTGTCTCTCACAGTTGAAGTGTACCTCTGGTGCAAATTACTGACCTCTGTCATCATTTTAAGTGGGGGAACTTGCACAATCGGTGGCTGACTAAATACTTTTTTGCCCCACTGTATCCTCAACTCACCTCAGCATCACTGTCACCATAGCCAGGATTATGCACCTGAATCATTTGACTCTAATCTGCAATCTACTGACATTTAGCAATGAAACTTATACACAGTGTAATTTTAAAAACAAAACTGTTTGCAACAAATAGTGACCAAATTTAAAGTTGGATGATGGGCTAACGTTTTATTTGTTTTGTTCACTCACTGATTAGGTTCACACATCGAAAATGGTACTTAAAGAAGGAACTTCAAATTCAAATTCAAATTCAAATTTTATTTGTCACGTACACAGTCATACACAGTACGATATGTAGTGAAATGCTTGGACAACTGCTCGTGACCTAAAGAAAACAAAAAAGGAAAAGGCTATGAATAAGATAGGAAATAAATATGAAAAATTAAAAAGGGTAAATTTAACTAAGAAGGAATAAAATATAAATTAAGGTTAAAAATGAAATAACTGTACAACACAAATTAGAATGAAGGGTAAATTTAACTGGGAAGGAATAAGATAAAATATATAAATTAAAGTTGAAAATAAAATAACTGTACAACAAAATACACAATATAGAACTATATAAGAATGTATGAAGAAATCTAAATATAAATAAATATATACACAATAACAGCAGCTGTACAAGTATTAACCGGAAATGAAGAATATAGTGACCAGTGTTGTGCAAAAAAACAATGTGTGCAAAAACAATGTCCAGAAAGTCCAGTGTGTGTGTAAGAACCATATGTGTGGGTCAGTACTGTGTGGTGGTGTGATTGAGAGACCGTATCGCCTGCGGGAAGAAGCTCCTCCTCAGTCTCTCTGTGTTGGTCTTCAGGGAGCGGAATCGCTTTCCTGACCTCAACAGAGAGAACAGTCTGTTGTTGGGATGGCTGAGGTCCTTCACCATCTTCCTGGCCTTGGTCCAGCACCGCCTGCTGTAGATTGAGTGCAGGTCAGGGAGCTCGGAGCGGATGGTGCGCTCAGCTGACTTAAAGAAGTCCAGACGCATCGAAAATGGCATATTTCCATTTTGGAAATGTCTGTGTCTTTGGTTCACAACATTAACCCTCCTTGGAAGGTTTGAAGTTGAATCAGTGAATTTAAATGTGACACCACATGCTTATTTACAACTGTCCACATGTGATGCTTTGGCAGTGTGAACCACTTCACTTTTGCCATGACCAGTATGTGGCAATGCAACCAGCGACTTTCTGTGAGAATCCAGCATTTTTGACAAAATGACAGCATTTGGCAGCCCAGGAATGACAATGGGGAGGACATTCAGCACACAGTGCCAGACTTCTGTGCCTGAATGATTAAAAGAAGCAATATTCGTGTAGCCCATTTAAGCACTATTTGGATCATTTTACTACAAAACCAGAGGCAGAAAGACCAAAAAAAGTGCATTTTGTTGCACCTTCCCAAATTATGCAGATCAGAGACCACACTTTAGACGTAGCATTCGCAAAGTAAAGCTGATAACTTGTGTTGTGGAGTGACACCTCCTTCCTTTGAACAGGAAATTAGGGAAACACATTACTATCATGGCAGCTGAGAGAACCTACAAAACACACCATCACATCACACCTCCTGCATTTGTCAGATGCATTAACACATTATTATATTCACAGTTTACCCAGCTCCCTGGAGAGCAAGGAAATATGTCGTTGCAAGGCTCATTCTGCCAAAAGGTTGCCATGACGATGTAATTTCACTCCTTTTTTTCCTCTTCAGTTTCAGTATATTCATTTCTACTTCTTCATGTCCAATTATTAAAATATTACCATTGTAACATGGTTGTCTAAGGATGTAATTTCATCCGCTGCAATTTATTTCAAGGACACTGTTTTCCAGTTTTTAAAATAGTTTGTAAAATGGAGTCAATGTGCAGCATTTTGCACCTCTGTACTGAAGTAGTCCCTAAAAGCTCATGCAACTAGTATGCACTGGTGTCTCTCACTGTTAAGGACAGAGATTTGGTTTTAGCCAAGCTGGGGCACTTTGTTTCTACCATGCTGAGCACACACGGGTCACAGTATCTATGAATAAAAGGAGGAAACTACCTTTGTCTTATTAAAAGGAGCATTCGTGTGTAAAGGAGTTAAATGAGAGGAAAGACTGTATATAACAGATGTAGCCATGGTGCAATCCCTCATTGCACATGATTTGAGATGCTGCATTTTTAAGTCTCTGTGTTTGAAGGCAGAAGTGACCGTATTTGGAGTTAAAGGTGTACTGTAAAAGTAAAAGCTAAAGCTAACAAGCATGGTTAGCATTAGCTAAATCCATAAATCATAGGGGACAATGCACAGATACATGTCTCCTCAGTACTGCTGCTGCCCCTACTGTTCCAGGGGCCATTCCTCTAACAATTAGAGGAATGGCCCCTGGAACAGTAGGGGCCAGTTAGAGTCTAACTCCAGGATCCCCATGGATGTGACAAAAACAAAAACAAGAAAAGAAAGAAAATCACCCACCATACAGTTAATATGAAGTGGGAAGCTATTCAAAACTATGCTGTTTGCATATAGAACGTTATCAGCCCACAAGGCCAATATCAACCACTGCTGATGCTTGGATGAGTACAATATGTCTATCTCAATGAATGAATATTTGACCTATATGTCACAAGTGTCGCTAAAGGTTGAAAACATGTTAGCTTCCTCTCACACTCCCTCACCTTGCGCCCTTCTTCTCCAGTACCTCTTAATGTGATAGGTGGCCAGACACTATGAGACACATGCACACAGATTTATTTAACATATCACAACAGTGACCCCAGCTGGACAGCCAAAAACCTGAGATGGTGGCATATCTGAGTTTGTTTGGCTCCTTGTCTCAGTATACCTTCTGAAGAGGTCACAGCTTTACACTCAGAAAAATAAAGGTGCCAACTGGAGCCAAAAGTGGTTCTTTAGACTGATGCCATAGAAGAACCTTTTTTGGTGCCACGAAGAATCTTTCAAACAATGGTTCTTTGAAGAACCAGCCAAAGGTTCAAATTAGTTGGGAGCACCTTCACTTATTTATAACAGTAGTTTTGTTAGGAAAACAGTTCTGTATACCGGATACTAAATTGCATTAACGTCAGTGGCTAATGTACCTAGCATAGCTAACCGTTACTGTTAGCACAACATTAACAGCAAGCTACAATGACGAGTAACAAAAACAAAACAGTAAAAATGTTTTAATGAAAATGTTTTACCTTTTCCAATAGTCCCCAGAATCCAGAGCTTCAAGACCAGCAGGTACTGAAGACCGTTATCCGTTTCGCTGTCACTGTCCGTGAGAAAATGTTTTTTTTTTCCCTTAAAAAGTTCAAGGCCTGCTGCTCGCACCATCTTTCTGTGCATGCGCACCCCAATGATTGACCCCCCTCCGTCCCCTGTCATAGTATGACGTGTTCTAACGTCACTCTCTGGGGGGGTCTTTAGGCTTTGGCCCACCCCTGCCCCCAGTATATTTTTAAGCAAGTATTTCTAACTTTTATTTGAATATTCAGTTTCCTACCATCTGCTCTTAAAGGGTAATCAGCAGTTAACCCGCCTTCCCCTTTCACACACACACGCACACAAACAAAACACACAGTATAATTCACACCCTCATTTTTGTGAATAAATATTTATGCCATTTTACACCATCAAACTTAGATAGCTAAGGATGAAGAACCTTTTGTTCTTTAAAGAACCATCCACAAAATAAAAAGGTTCTTTAACGTATGATGGTTCTTTAAAGAACCATGAAGACATTTGAAGAACCATTTAAGAACCTTAATCTTTCTGAGAGTAGCCCTTTAAACCAACAGAGGTTAAAAAAAAAAAAAAAAAAAAGAGCTTAAATTCATCCGCATCTTGAGGCTTTTGCTGTGCCACAGCACAGGAGAATCCCAGCGTGAAGGATTGGGTAGAGTGTCAGAGAGAGCATCTACAGCGTCTCTGGCTGGTTTTATAGCTACACTGACACTTATTTTGTTCTTTTCTCCAGGACAGCTGGTCCTGTTGAGTTTGTTCCCACTTGAGTCATTTTCATAGGTCCGCAGTCCTGAAATGTGTTGGATGAACACAATATGTCTCTTTCTCTCTATGAAGCCTCTTTTTTTTACCCTGCCATTGAACACAAACTTCTATATACTCACCGACATGCGGCTGTTTACAGACAGGGAATGCAGACATGTCAGCCCGAAGGCCCATGAGGTTTCCGCTTCTGCTAATCTGTGACATTTCCTAGAATGCAGAAGCTTCTTTGCAAAAGCAGAATGTATTTTTACACACTCAAGCTTTTCCTAAAGGCTGACATTGTTAGAAACCTTTTTGTTTTCAGGGGAGGGCTTTACATTTCTTTCTCTCTATATTTCTCATTTGCAGTTGCTAACGAGCTCAAAACATATGAGGGTCCACTGCATAGGAGCCAAGCGCTGAGCGTTGCTGAGGTCAGAGCAACCAGACCATCGACTGCGGAGAAATGAGGCATGTATGCTAATTTGTATGTCTGCTAAGGGTGGGTTTTTCATTTTGCTGAAGGGAAGCCAGTGTACGATGATTAACATTACAGGGGCAAGCGATATTCCCAGAGGTCCCTGCTAATTTAGCTCATCATACTGGATGAAAATTAGATGAAGGAGAAGTTACTTTCAGCTGCTCGCCACAAGGGGTAGCATCGGATGTTTGACTTGGTGGATTTTTTTTTCTTTAATGCCACATGCCTTTCCTGAAACACCCCCAAAGAGATTTGTGTCTCAGTGTGGGGGAAATACAATCAGCTCACAATAGTTTCAATGTGAGCTCCAGATTTTCTTAGTGTACAAGCTATAAAGTTACTCACAATGAATAAGTTAGCCTAACGTAGTCATTTTAAGTAAGATTTAATTGTTTTTTTGAGACATCGATTTTCCATATTTTTTCTGGGAACTAATTAGATTTTTAGATTTTAGGAACGCTGCGTTACTGCGTTACTAAAACCGTGATTTTTTGCGAGAATGTCGCATGACAGTGACGTAAGCAAGTGCAACTTTGGTGACAACAGCTGTGTGCAGATCAACAATGGATCATATATCGAGTGCAGGAGAGAGTGTGAGCGTGCAGCGTTTAAAGCGTGGAAGTACTGACCTTACTTTGAGTTTGATTCTATAAAAAGTGACAAAAACATTAGTGTCCGTTGTGCGTGGGAAGAAAACTTCTTTTTACAGCAAAAAAACCCCTAAACTTCCAAGCAAGCACCGAGTGCGCTACCACGTAATGGGAAACTCACAGAGAAACTCGCGGATTCTTCCACTGACCGCCGCGCACACCTGCACCAGGGTAAACCTCCGCCTACCCTCAGTCCTGCTTTACAGGTGAAAATAGAGCAACAGGACTGCTAGTCTTTGACTTTATTTATTTTCTGCTGTGTTTTACTTGCATCTATTTGAAAGAGTGAGTGTAAACACAAAAAATATATTTTATGTGCTGGAATGTGCAGAAAATAGGTTTAAATATTAAACAAATGTCTTCCAGTCAGAGAATGTTGCATGTAATTAAATTTTTGCTTGATGCATAAAGTTAAAAGATTAAAACTAATAAAACAAGTTTTAAAAAGAGACTTTTCCATTTGATTACATTTTGTATGATGGATTATGCAGAAAAAGTAGAATTGGGCTGAAAGATCTATCGCTTTATCACCTATTCAGGTTGTAAATCGTGTTTTTAAAAAGTAACTAAGTAACTAAGTAATTAATTACTTTTGAAAATAAGTAATCAGTAAAGTAGCTGGATTACTTTTTGGGGGAAGTAATCAGTAATTAGTTACTGATTACTTTTTTCAAGTAACTTGACCAACACTGCAACAGACAATGAGGACAGGGAGGAACAGGGGTTTAAATGCACCAAAGTGACAGTCAGAGAGAACTCGGGACAACATTTAAGGACTGACAGAGACAGGTTTATCTTGCCTGGCTGGGCAGCTCTCTGGGTGCTCAGCACCCCCAAAGCTCTGATCCTAGAATCGCCCCTGGTTAGACATATTTTTTCATTAGTGTTCATTAGTGTCTAATGAAGCTCTCCTGTTCTTTTGTACACTGGCGTGTATTCAGGCTGCATCTGCCATCTGTATCAAGTCACCTCAACCCCTTGTTCCCAGTTAGATTTTTGATGCTTTTTGAATTAGTTTGTGTTTTCATACTACCTTCTTTATACAGCACTTTTAATCACAGTTACTGAGATTATAAAAGTTCTCATTTTTCCACCAACCTGCCTTTCCACAAATGTATAAATAATTCTAGTATGCCTGTGTATTTTACTTCTTCTTCTGATGGTTTGCAATGTCCCATAGGTTAAATGTTACACTCAATTTAGCATTATCAATCTGCTATAATGCTAATTGTAATGCACAGACAGAACAGGGGAGCCGTGCTGGCTTAGCTGAACGTCTGCACACACACACAGAGAATGAGACACACCAGAGCTTATTTCCCACTTTAACTGAAGCTAATCCTGTTTATATACATAAAACAAATCTATGTAGTAGAGATGAGTGGGTAGAAATAAGCTAAAAATGTTATTTTAACAAACCCAACAGCAACAACATTTGCCTGGTTCTTTATTACTTTTTCAATCTATTTTTATATGTGTACATTTTATATATGTGTAAAATAGCTGATAGAAAGCATATACTAACCTGTTATATTAGCTAACTTAAGATTTGAAGATAATTTATCTGAACCCCAAATACTCACCTTTCAGTTGTACATCTATAAATGTCTACTTGACCACTTGCTCCATTTTTTCTCTATCAGCCTCTCTCAAAAGTATCAGGTAGATCTTCCAGGTCCATATCAATAAATATGTTTTATTTTCACCTTGGTTTAGCCCCTGCTAATGTACTATTCTAGGTTCTGAAAAAGACAAAGAAGACATGTTTAGGCTTGTAGCATACTGGCATAGACCCCGTGTAATGTCAACGAGTCATTTTTATTGTAGTTGTGTGTGTAAATGATATTTAAGAAAAAAAATGTAAGTATAAGAGACTTGGTGAAAACTGGCTAATTTGTAAGTGCTATTTTCCTGTTACTATCATTAGCTGTCAAAATGTTTCTATAAAATGAATGAGCCAAACAGTCATCTAACAATGATACTAGATGAATGGAAAAATGATGCTCAGTCAAAACGACGCTTAGCCAACATGAATGTATGTTAGAAAGGCTGAGTAATTACATGTTAGTCATTATTTAATTGATTTTGATTGCATAAATACATTAAGCTTGACTACGAGAATCAGGGTGGTGTAGTCATAATGGTCAAAGTGTTATATGGGACCAAAGTATAATTACTTCCCTCAACAGCTCACATTTAAGCTATTTAATGGAAAGAAAGGGACCACCAAATAATTTCCAGCAAAAGCAGAGTACATTAGCAATGATCAACATGATCATGAAGATAATGCTAGATGAATCAATTATTGAATTGAATATTATTATTGAATTGAATTGAATCGTTTAGGGTTTATGTGTGTGAAGTTTTTATGTTTACTGGTGAAGAACTAAGTAATACATTTAGCCAGAAAAATAACAAGCACTAGTCACAAGTTAACTAAACAATCCTGATAATAACTAAAGAAATTAAACTAGCTTAACTAAACTAAAAATTTAAAAAAAAAAACAGAAGTACAATACAAGAGATTTTAGTTACATAAATATTTTATAAATGCTATAAATAGTGCTTAAAACAGAACAGCTTTACCCAGGTGTAGCTGATCTTGCAGCAATTTATAGCTATAGCTCAACTCTCAGCTATAATTCTCTTCTGTTAATCTATATATAGACCTTTATGATGGCATTAAAATCTTTTAATCATCTCACATAAATCCAGAACGTTACACTAACCTGATATTTTGCAGGAGAAGGAGCTAAACAGTCTGAGATTCATTAGGCTCTGGACAGTATTTTAATTACAGAGAGGACCAGTAAAATTTACTGAAAAATTACAGCAGAGGGGTGAAAAATTACTCCCATACACTGCAGACCGGATTAAATCTCTGACCGGGGCATGTAATATTAAAATCGACCTACTTCCACAGCAGAAATGAATCCTTTCCTAATGGGACAAGGCAATGTGTGATTTGATGTAGTTACTATATATCACATATTTAATAGTTTGCATCAAAGTCAGTAGAAAATGAACAATAAATGAGTTTGAGCAGCTTGCTTTTCTCTAAATGTAATTTAGGATTCATCCCCTTTCCATTCTTTGTTTTTTTGTGCTGTCCTTAATTAAAGTGAATAATGATATTATTATATCATTGCTATTTTTGGCAGTGAAAAGCATAAAAAATCTGCAAAGTCATTTAATATTGTTTTTACAGTCTTACAATAAGACAATTAGAGTTTTCGATTGTAAAAAAGACTGAAATGTGCTGCAAATTTAAGCCTATTTCAAGGAAGACCTTTAAATAAGTATAAAATTCACTATATTGAATTATTTGTCAAGATTGCTATTGCTGTTGAATTTTTACCCAGTGAATAACCAGGTTCTCACCACCCACACAAAAAGCAAGGCTAGCTGAGACTCACTCAGTACTCATATCACGACTCGTAGCGCCAATAGCAACTATTCTGTGATTCCCTTTTCTCCTTTCCAGTCCTGCCCTGGCCGAGCTTGCTATAAGCATCCACTGAGACGCTTCAGCACAGCCTTTCTATGCTGCATGTATTGTCTGTATTGTAATGAAAAGGGAGGCAGCAGAGAAGTCAACAAGACTTGGAACAGATTCTGTATTCAAAGAACTCCATGGTGTTGTGCTCTTCGTTTTAGTGCACACAGTAAAACACAGAATACAGAATAATGGAAGATTGGCACATCAATGTAAAGTGGGACTAGCTGTAGAAAGAAACTGTCTTAACATTTTATTGATTATGTGCTCAAGGTCACAATGTGAGATTTATCCATTAAATGAAACGGGTAGATGTGACAATCCCATTTCTGTGGATTTTACTTCTGACATATGAAGTAATAACAATGAAAAATCCAGTTCATTTTTATTTAGGTCATTCCTCCAGAGTCTACTTCAATATCACACTCTCCTGATCTGAGCCGGTCAGATTTTATTCTGTGGCTGTAGGCAATAGTGTCTCTAATATCAGCCAGTCAGCTCTAGCTTTAAACTCAAGCACTACCAGCCAATCAATAGCCAAAGCGATTTTCTGTTAAGGTCCCATCAAGCCAGAAAGCTAAAAGCGAAACACCCAAGTTACCCAAGTCATAATAAAAGTTACCCTATGCACTGGATCCTATACTATGAGCCTGCTATAGGGCATGTGCACTGCAAAACGCCAGATTCATCCGTTTACGGCATTGGGTAACTTTAGCTGGACTCCAACACCTGCGTCACAATGATTTCAGTCTACTATGTTGGCTGGTTTTTGACTTCCCTTATGTTTATAGATTAGGACTGAGATTTGCCCGTATATGGGACTGTAGTCTTAGGCTTAGATTGTTAACTGACACACAACAGTGTGTAATACGTAATACTTCCAAGACCAGGAAAAAAACAGTAACCTGTGCTTAAAAAAACATATATCAACTCTAAGGGATATGGTTGTTGTTGCTAAGATTCAAAATCAAAGAAAATCTTGATGTCCAAGAAGGTTTTTAGAAAGTGCAAATTTTAAAACCCTTTTTTCCTCGTAAAAGATGTCAAATGAACAGTTCGTGATCGTGCCTGCTAAAAAGCCAAGTGCCCACATTAAAACTTGGACATAAAGTTTTAATAAGATGACAGTAACTGCATTTTAAACTATAGCTGATAATATTTAGCTCTGTACACACACTTGTAATACAGGGAGCACTGTTCATTTTTCTGGCCTGAAAGTTGGCTTGGCTGCCACCTTAGATGTTTAATATTTTTCTATCTGGAAGGTAGGCTGAGTTGTTCTTGATTAATAAGTATAAGACTCCTAAAGCTCCCCACCATAGCACCACCCAATCTGCCTAATCTGCCCCAACCCACCAGGTCCTGACTGAAAATGAATTGGAAACGAGAGAGTGTGCTTTACCACACAAACCATCACCGTAAATGCATGTGCCCTCTACGTGGGTATTCATAAAGATGCATCTTGGAAAGTGAATGACTTCTGGATTCACCATGTTTCTTAATAAATGTAGTTGCACAGTACTAAACCTGGCAGCTGTAATGGCCCACTCATCTGGCTACAGGATCACGGCCCAGCAATACAGCAGCTCCATCTCAGCGTGTGCCAGCGAGGGAGGAAAGGTGATGGACTTGGGAGTCTCGGTCCTTTTACAAAGCTATTTCAAACAGTTTGCAGTGTCTGCTTGACAACCCAGACACAGTTCATCTCCCACAGCAGCAGGGGTTTTAGGTTTCATTTCAATTTTCTCTACTTTTATTTTATGTGCACAGCATTCTGAGCAGCTCAGCGGGGGAAGTGAGAATCACCATTCAAGTATTTTGGGAAAAGAAAAGAAATTCTATCGCTTGTGGCGCAGGACAAAAACTTTTGGAACTGCAATAACTCAGCCGTCATTAAATACTCAATTTCCAGACTTTACTGGCTCCAGGGTAGATGGTCATTTTTCACACTTTATTCAGCAGCCTGAGTGTATGGGACAGATGTAAAGCCCTCCAACACTGGAATGACTAAATTCAATTAATAGGCTTTTTACTGTTAGGTAGGGCCCAAAAAAATAAATCTGGGGAAACAATGGTATCAAGCTATTAAACTGAGGGGTTCTAGATAGGGTTGCAAAGGTTAATTTTCACTTTCTAGCACTTACATTTTGAATAGAAATACTAAAAGCTTCTTTAATTTAGCAGTCTTTGCTCTGCTTGATTCTAGGGGCAGGAATGTAGCCAGTAAAGAGCCTCAGTGTTATACATCTATTCTTGATTGCAGTAATTCCCTTAAGGAAACACAGTTCTGAGTGAAAATGCACGGTGGAAGGGAAATGAGGGGTGTCTGTCCAGTTGAGCACAAGTTTTTTGTGTTTACATAATGAGCGAGGTGGGAGTTGAGAGGAAAATTAGTCATACCCTGAAATCTTTACCCTTTCGCTCATGCCTGGCTCATCGGCACAAGTGTGTCTGCTAAGGATCTGCTACCATTGCATCATTGTGCCGCAGATGCAAAAACTCATCTGTTGACACAGAAATTCATGAGAGTGTGAGGAGGAAATCGCTGACACAAAAGGAAATAGAATATCGATGAGACAAAAATGCAAGGAAACGTGTGCTTGACCTTATTTTATGTAAGGCAAAGGTCAGACTTCTAACTTTAAAACCACCTTTTTGTTCCACAACTGTGAATGCTTTTAATTCAACAAGCCCAGCAAATCTTCAATCTATTACAGTTTCCATGATTAGACTATCATCTTCATGTGGCCTATAGTCCCAAATAAAGGCAGGAGATAGGCCATAACAGATGGTAACTTTGCTCTTAATTAAGACTGTGTATTATGTGTGTTACCCGTTCATTAAATAATTTAACTCATATTGAAAACAAAAAAAATAAACAAAAGATGGCAGAAATTGTGCTTTTGTTTTTTGGAGTAGTTTTGGTATGCGTTTCCTGAACTTGAAATGTGTAGTTCTCAATGCAGGTTTGGCCAAAACTTGAATAGCTTAACCTCTTAACTTCCACCAGATCACCAGCAACACAACACAAGAAACAGACAAGAAACAAAGTCGCTGACATCTATCAGCCAGGACAGAGTTACAAAGACATTTCTAAGACTTTGCTACTCCAACAAACCATGTTGAGAGCCATTATCCACAAGTGGATCAAACATGAAACAATGGTAAACCTTCACAGGAGTGGCCAGCCTATCAAATAAATCCCAAGAGTGCATCAACAACTCAATCAAAACATCACAAAAGAACCTAGAACAACATGCAACAAACTGCAGGCCTCACTTGGCTCAGTTGAGGTCAGTGTTCATGATTCAACAATAAGAAAGAGACTGGGCAAAAACAGCCTCCATAGGAAAGTTCAAAGGCGAAAACCACTACTGATCGAAACGAAACCAAAGTGCCAAAAAAACATCTTGATAATCCAAAAGAATTTTAGGTGAAAAATTCGGTTGACTGTTGCTCCCCATTGCTTCCATCAGAGTATGAGTGAAACCAGTTTCACATAGGGCCTTGTAGGCTGGCAGAGACTTTTCCCCATCATTTGAAAACTGCATTTTTATATTTACTCAGGTTAACTTTGTGTAATATTAAAAGTTGTTTGATGAGGTGAAACAAACATTTAAAGGTGAGAAATATGTAAAAAAAAAAAAAAAAGAAAGAAAGAAGAAAGAAAAGAAAAGAAAAGAACAAGAAGTCAAAGAGGAGGCAAATACTTTTTCATTCAAATTCAAATTCAAATTTTATTTGTCACACACACACAACCATACACAGTATGACATGGGGGTGAAATGCTTGTAGCTGTACAATGCCCGACCATTAAATGACAGAAGAAAAGTTTTACAATATTTACAATTTACTACAAAAATTTACAAATTAACTTAGGAATTTACAGTAAAGAATGTGCAAATAGCAGAAGAGATTATAAAGATAAGGATTATAAATTATAGGAATTATAGGATTATAGGAAATGTGTGGTGGTGCGTGTGGTGACGTGTGTGAGAGTCCAGTCTTATAGTGACGTGTTTGGGAGAGTCCAGTCCTACACCTGGTTCAGGGCCCGAATAGCCTGGGGGAAGAAGCTCCTCCTCATTCTCTCTGTTTTGGCCTTAAGGGAGCGGAAGCGCTTCCCAGACCTCAACAGTGAGAAGAGTCCATTGTTGGGATGGGAGAGGTCCATCATAATCTTCCTAGCTTTGGACTTGCACCGCTTGGTGTAGATGGACAGCAGGTCAGGGAGCTCTGATTGAATGATGCGTTCTGCCGAGCGCACCACCCTTTGCAGATCTCGTCTGTCCTGCTTGGTGCTGTTCCCAAACCAGGTGCAGATGGTTTTTTTTTTGTTTTGTTTTGTTTTTTTGGCCTGTCCCGTTTGGCTCTTTTGCCATCAGAATTGTTGTCTAAAGGCAAAGAAAGATGCCCAATGGATTTACTTTACCAAACTGACCATCCCAGCCTTGCCGTAATGGTCCATTTGATTCACCTTTTATTGTTTATTTTATTTTCACTTACTGAATACGGGACAGACTTGACTGGGGGAAAGAAGGGGAGAAAGAAAGAGGGAAAGAGAAAAAGCTGAGAAGAGGGACGGGGGAGAAGGGCAAAAGACAAAAACCAACAGAACGGGCAGAGAAAAAAAAATGCATATATCAATCACCTGGATCACCTGCTGAGAAAGAAAAAAGAAAGCAAGCAGAAGAGAACAAGAGTAATAGAATAAACAACATCACAATGATATATGGGAATATGACAGTAAATACTAAATGTTAAACATTATTGTGCAGCACATAAGATCAGGTGCAGGAGTAGAAGTTCTTGAGCACCTTCGGTGGCAGATGGAAGTCTCTAAGTCTTCTGAGGAAGAAGAGACGCTGACGGGCTTTCTTAACCAGGGTGTTGATGTGACAGGACCATGACAGGTCCTGAGTGATGTGGACACCCAGGTATCGGAAACTGTCCACTCTCTCCACTGGCGTGCCACTGATGATGAGGGGTTTGTAATTCCTCGCCTGCTTTGTAGTGAAGTCCACGATCAGCTCCTTAGTCTTGCTGATGTTTAGGAGGAGGTTATTCTCCTGGCACCAGGTCTCCAGGTTCCTAATCTCCTCCAGGTAGGCCGTCTCGATGTTGTCGGAGATCAGGCCCACAACAGCAGTGTCGTCAGCAAACTTGACAATGGAGGTGGTGTCGGATGTGGCTACACAGTCATAAGTGTACAGTGAGTACAGCAGGGGGCTTAAAACACAGCCCTGAGGCACTCCAGTGCTGAGTGAGATGGAGGGGGAGACTTGTTTTCCTACCCTCACTGATTGGGGTCTGTCTGTGAGGAAGTTGAGGATCCACTGACACAGTGATGAGCTGAGTCCTAGATCCGTCAACTTGGTGAAAAGCTTAGAGGGAATTATTGTGTTGAATGCTGAACTGTAGTCCACGAGCAGCATCCTAACATAATTCCCTCTGCCAGTGTCCAGGTGACTCAGGGATGTGTGGAGCAGGTGAGATATGGCATCGTCTGTGGAACGATTAGTCCGGTAAGCAAACTGAAGTGAGTCGATGGTGGGAGGAAGTGAAGAAGTGATGTGATCTCTCATGCCATTATACAGACAAACTAAGTGCTGTTGAGCTTTAGGAAGAACTGCATGGGAGCATGTTTGCGTAGGTTGATAACCCTTCTCCGTAAGCAAATGCCTACCGAAACTGACACAACTGCACAACTCATATTAACAAACTGCCACAAACATCAAGAATTAGCTGAGTAGACTGTTTCAAAGGCCACTATGACAAGAAAGAAACAAACTTTCAGCCGTAACACAAGAATTCACACACTAATTACAACACAATAATAATAATAATAATTAATAATAATAATAATAATACTCACACAAAAGGACAAAAATCAAGTCTGACCAGATTAAAGTGAAAAAACAGATCTGGTTGTTTCAGAGCTTAACTGAAAATGTGATGTTTGATAGTTAACAAACAACAACAGAATGTGTCTAAATTATCAAATGTAAGTGACGTAAAGTGTTTATTACCAAAAAGGGGGACATTACATATGTAGCACCTAAATAAACAGAATTATTTTGCAAGTCTTGATTGTGCCTTGGCTCATTTTGTGTATGTGTGTGCTGCTGGAGACATGTAACATGTTATCAAGAACAACAAAGCTTTAAGGGTAAATGAAGAGCAGCCAGGGAGGAACAAAGGAAGACAAATTGTAGAAAGAAAGTGGGAAGTCTTGAGAGCCTGCTGACCCTGATCCAAGTTAATTTGCCAAGTCATACACTGAGCTGATTAAAGTGACCTCTCTCAGCAGTGTGCTTCTCACAACTTCATAATTATTCTGTCTGAAATTGATCAGACACTCTATTACTAAATTAGAGGAAAACGGGGGAATGGAGATGTCCAAGTCCATTGTTTTCACTGAATCTCTTCTGCTTGAGTTCAGGCTCGCTGAACACAAGCTAATTGCTCTTTTTATTATTTTGCAGGGACACAAGGCGGGTAACAGTCTGTCCGGGCCTTTTTGTAAGATGATATAAGTGTAGGACTTGACTACTAAATAACAACCATTCAATCTTTCATCCTTGAATCTAAATCCAGACTCACTGATCCGCATCCTATTTTCATCTTTATGCCGTTCTGCTTTTCTTTATTGGTGCCTATGTGTTTATCATAGTCATTTAAAGGAATGTGACTGATTTTGAAGCTAGTTTAAATCTATTATTATATTAGAAAATCCACATGCTATTGATTGTAGCCTGTAGTATATGGAGATGGCCACACAGTGGCGCCACTTTATAATTATTCACAAGAGCTCTGGGGTAACTACAGTATTGACTTGCTAATTAGTTGTATCAATTCTCATTGATTGCTTTTGGATTTAAATCCATAGCAGCCTGGTAGCAGAGCTTAAAAAGGTGTGAAATAAGAAAAGTGTCCTGAGGTGTTCAGTAAGATTAACTCAGTGCCCTGTACGTCAAAGGAAAGTCAATATGAGTATGTGAAACTACTCCATCTGGCACTGCATCTCGCAGTTTGTCTTCAGCTTACCTTGATTTTAGAGGGAGACAGTAGTTTTCCATTAAGGACTTGGGAGTGTGGAAAAAAAAGAAAAGAAGTGATGTTGTGTTTCAAAGTAAAATTACTTTACTTTAAATTAAAAGCATCCCTGTCAGTTACTAGCAAGCACTTCGATAAATAAAGCCACACCATCCTTTATAAACAGTCACAATTTGCAGGCTGTATAACAGTTTGGCATCTAGCCGTAGTTGTTAATTGGAATTAAACTTGGAATTAAAGAGTACACAATCTCCGTGAGAAAGGAAGTGGAATTGAAGTGAACTTGTGCTGTACTTGAGTAAATGTACTCTATATATTATATGTTTTTGTTGTTATATTATAGTCAAATTTTGAAAATGTAATCATGTATAAAATGAATTTAGCTGTTACATAAACAGTGAGAAGTAGCACCAAAAAAGACAGCAGTAGAAAAAGGCTACCTAAGCAGTAAGGGTAAAAGGAAAAATCGATACGGCATAGCATCGTGATATTTTACATGGCAATGTTGTACAGGAACACCAAATATCAAGATTTTCTCAAATAAAATGTAAATACTGTGGGAATATTACAAACAAGAGAGGTCATCTGTACACACCACCACCCTGAGACCATGTCAGTGAAGTAGACTTACATTTAACTGCCTCAACTGAAAAACCATCGAACACTGGACACACTTAGCTCGACAACCCAAGCTCCTAACTCTGAGCAAGTTAACAGCTCAATCACACGAGTAAAAGCAGGGCGGCAAGATGCTTGCAACTACAAACTCTATCTTATTGCAACATTTACGGCAGGTTTTAGTGTTGGTACGCTCATTTTCTCATTTTCCAGCAAAAACAATAACTGAAGAGGGATAACTTTATCTTATTGGACAAAATCAATATTGACAAATTTTTAACTCTGAGGCCATAATTTACACTTGGAAAGGGGTGATAAATCCTAATATAGGTTAATTCAATATTCATCAACATAATGTTACACAAATGTACAAAACCACTACCTAGCAGTTATACTGTACTTCACAAGATGTGCTCAATTACCCAGCTTCTCTCATAATGCAATGTAATGTAACCGTTACATTTTTTCACTTTCACAAAGTACACAAACTGCATTAAGTAGAAAATACTAATACTGTGCTACCCATGTACCCTGTAAAGTTAGCTAAAAACAAATCGAATGGACTGACATTCTGTTTATTTGCAACCTATAAACACCCTCACATGGTAAGCATATGACACATTATTTTCAGGGGACTGCTCTGTAACGTGCTTCTTTTATTTAAAAAAATGTGTCAGCTATAAGAAACTGAAGACTTTACGGGCCCAAGCACACATATTTCCAAAGAGGTTAATCGGCTTGATCAGACTGGGTGTGAATGGCTACTCTCTGGCATTCAATGGTTGAGCACCGGATGCGATATATCCGCTGTCACAACAAGCGCTCTGCCCCCCCCCCTCAGGTTGACGCCACATACAGCGCAAATCCCGACCTCTCCGGAAAGAGAGAGAGAAAAAAAAATCACACTCACACGCGAGGAAAAAAAAAAGTACTTGCAAGACGTTCTGAACGTCGCGGATAAAACACACGGAGTGAAAACTACCTGTAAATGGGAGGTTTGTCGCCTGCTTCTCTTCTCTAGTTCCAGTCTTTTTCTTCTTTCCTTTTTTAAGTTTGCTAATAAACTTTATCGTGCGGCGGCTGTTTGAAGTTATCGCGTGCTTTAACGCCTCGTGCTGTTGCGCAAAAACATGGGATTTACATCTTAGCGCCGCTTCTCCCGAAGGAGCGCTCCGGCTGGAAGCTTTGTCAATGGATTTTACCGACGGTTTTCCCGACTGAAGTGTTGCCGCAGGGAATACTCGCCCCCTCAACTTGGATTTGTTTCACCTAAACGGGGGTCTAAAAGTGTCGCGAGCACGGTAAGTGTGACCTGTGTAGTTTTTATTCTTTTTTTTTTTCTCTTTTTTTTAACAATACGCATGCTCTTGGTTGAAGCTTTGGACTAACAAACTTTGTTCCCCCTCACAGTTTTCTTAGCTGTGGTTTTGTCACTCCCGTCCTTTAGGGTTGCACTTGGCTCATACGTGCACTGTTATGATTTTAACATAGCTGCTGGCTTAGTTTTGAGCTCATTATCTTAGTCACCCTTCCCCTCTTAAGTTTATAAGGTCCCTCTTTCCCTCTTAACTTCTAAAATTAGCCACCGCCTTCCCTTTGACTAATGACTCATTTAGCTTAATTGTTCACCTGACCGCTGGTGTCTGGTTATTAGGAAGTAGCAGTGTCCAAGTTGGCACGTGTTTGCTCATACGTGCACCCACAGTTTGCACTGTTTCCGTCCGCTGCTGCGAGCTGTCCGCTTAGCTTTTCTTTCTTTTAAACGTGTTTTCCGTGCCGCACGCTTGCATGTTTGCATTATAAATCTCATGCACACAGTGGCAAGGCGCTTATCGGTTGCGTATCAGAACCCGCGCGAGTTATTGGGCTTTCTGGTTTTACTCAGCATTCAATTCTTTTAATGTCTTTTTTTTTCTTTTTGGCTGATGCTCTGTTTAGTTTTAGGAAGCTCGATCCTGTCACAGAGCTCCAGCTTCCCTCCCACTGTCACAGACTCCTGTGTGGAGGCGTCTGTTTTAACCAGGCTTATAAAACCAAAAGAACCCAAGATATTCCCAAAGATGTCCCACCATACACAAAGCCTCTGAGTGTACTCCCACTTAACATGGCCTCTTTCTTTGCTCCAAACTTCTTCTTCAAATCTTGTCACTCATCATCTTTTCAGCTGTCTAACAATGTAAAAATGTGCTCGAATGGGGAAGGTTGCTGCAGGCCATTTGCCACTTGCCACAGGAACAAACAAAAGCCGTTCCTGTATTGTAACTGAAAAGAGGGGTGGCCTTGGTCCCTCCACTTCTCGAAAAAGATTGCATTTAAAAGGTAATTAGCATGAGCACAAGAATCAAGACCTTTTTTTTTTTTTCGTTTTCACCACCCTATCACTTTGGTGTGAGGCAGTGGTTTAAATGAGCCTGTGTACAGAGCACTTTTGTTAATACATTCAAAGGGAAACTATGGCTGATCTGGGGTGAGTATCCAGTAGTTGGGAAGTCGAAGCTGTTGTATTGGTTTGCTTCATCTTAAACTCTTATTAGACACTGGTGCTCTTTGCTTTGTTTTTGTTTGTTTTTTTTGTTTAATAGAAATGAAGTTGGTTTCCTCTCCTCTTACATGCATTCTTTCATGCGCTTCAACTCCTCGTTTGAGTTATCAGTTTGACCCACATCAGTCTTCAGTGTTTAAAAAGAAATGAACTTTGATCATCAGAGTATGCAACCTCTAACGATGGAAATGTTGACCCTGTGAGAGACGGGCGTAGAAAATGTGAAACATGTCATTTGACACGTAATTTACCTCTGATGTTTTTGCTGTGTCAGACGATATTTTGACTGTTGGCTGATCGTGTTGGTTATTGGAAGGTTAATAAAGTGAAAAATATTTTTTACTTTTCCTCAGCCAGTGGTGATGTCTTCTAACATCTTATGATAGAACGACAATTTCAGATCTGACAGTTGACTACCAAGCAACCGATTGGCTTTTCTGAGTATAAGGTAAACAACCGTCATAGCATTAATTGATGTATTGATGCTGCTATAATCTGGTTATTTTAACGTTTTGCCTTCTAAAATAAAGTTTAAAGGTAGAAATTGCACATCGCCATGCCCCGAAGCTCAATCTGACAGATTAGTGATGCACTTATAATAGGCCTAATTTTATCAGCCTTTTGACTGACATAAGCAACAAAGCTGCTGTGATGAATGATGACCTGAAATGTTTCTTCATGTCCAATAGAAGAGGATGGGAGGGAAATCTATATTTTAGTATAAATATATTTTTTAAGATCACGATTTACCTGGAAAAAGATTGCATTTAAAAGGTAATTACGCACCTACTATAATTAGTAGGTGCGTTACTAATTATAAAGCTTATAAGGGGTGTCCCAAAAGCAGTGTATTAATGATAACTGATACATTATAAAATGTACAATTTTATAATCTCATGAATAATTGTGTAATTTTCTATAGGAGTGTTTAGACCTTCTTGCCGCCTGCATTGGTACATTGAGTTTAACGAAGTTAACAAAGCTGTCGTTGAATTTGTCTGCGAGCTTTGTTTTTATTGGGGGTTTTTGGTGGGTGGGGGTTGTGTTTTTAAATAGATACCACAATATAGTGAATTTTTCCCATGCATATAGTACGCAAACTAAAATGGCCAACCAAAAGAGTCATCATTTGAGAAACTGAAGTTTCAGCCATTTTAAGCCTTGTTACATGCCAGATCGATGACAGGAAGTGTGAGCGCTGCCGCAAGGGTCTGTGGTAGGACTTGTACCAAGGGCAAGATTCTTCATGTTCAGCAGCATGACCTCACAGCATCAATTCATTACCAGCATTGCATAGCTGGTATTAACTTCACCTCGTGTGTCTCAGTCCCCATTGCAGTCTGGGCGTTTTTCACACGCATCCAAATGCCTGTTTGACAACTTGTTTTAAAGACTCATTTTAGATGAGTGTGTCGCAAAATAACAAATTGTGAGTCCTTGTAAGTCAGACCTTCAGGATAGTGTTGTTCTTTTGTTGTTTTAAGCAAATTTTCTCTCTTCAGATATGGTGAGTTATTGTCATACATGCGAGAAAACAGGAAGTTTTCACAAAATAGCAGCCGGAAAGCACCTAAATTCAAATATCAGAGGCATAAACGTAAGGTCTGGGAGTGGATTTAGATTCAGCTTTGAGCAAACAACCTTTGGTTATCCTGCCTTTTGAGAGCAGACAAAGACTCGCTTGTGATTCAAAGGAAGCCTTCATAAAATTGATTCTGCAGGCCCCAGCAGACAGCAGCTAGTGACTTAAAACATTACATCGACTGTGCGATCTAACAGATCTTTTCTGCCACACTGATGTGTTTGTTAGACCTAATTTCCATAGTGGTGCTCGTACTGACATCGGTTAGGATTTGCATGGCATAATTTGCATGACGTGCCACTCCATACGGATATAAACTGTGTGTTTCTTTGACAGGACTTCAGATGTGTCCCCTGCCAGCCACAGTGGCCCTTCAGTCACGAGATGTTTTCCAGAAGTCAGAACGACAGCGACGGGGGAGGAGGGCAGCGGGGGTCATCATTGAACCGGCCAGCGGGTACACTGAATGACGAAGGGAGCTCTGAACCACGGACTCGGCAGACTGATGACGGTCCTTCAAATCCCGGGTTGAACAAAGGACAGCTGCCCCATACTGAACCAGTGCTATCTCTGGATCAGATTAGGATAACTGGGAGTAGCAATGAGTACACAGAAGGGCCTACTGTTGCCCAAAAGTCTTCAGGTACTCAGGATACATCACAGGGCTTAGGAGGCAGTGGACAGCAGGAGACTCAAAAAGAGAGGCCTTATAATCTCCGCAACCTGCACGGAAACTCTTCCACGCCGGGTGCTATGCAGTCTTCCAGTGTAGACGACTCCCATAGCAGCATCAGGACCAGCGTGGGAAGCGTTTCTTCAGACCAGAGGCTTATCGGCAGCCCAGAGAACGGCGAACAGATAATCAGAACACAGCCCAAGCGTTCCGAACTGAACTCAGAGGAGCTGAAACCCCTGAATGAGGAGTCCAGGCCAGTAGTGGTGATGACGAGCAGCAGTGTCAATAGAAATCAAGGTAAACACTCGGTTAGGTGTGAGGACTGCGGCCGATGTCAGTGTTCAGATTGCCGTCGCCCACGGGTGCTCCCTTCCTGTTGGATGTGCGGCCGGCGGTGCGTGTGCTCAGCAGATAGTGCAGTGGAGTACGGGACATGCGTCTGCTGCATAAAAGGCCTTTTCTACCACTGCTCCAGCGACGACGAGGACACGTGCACGGACAAGCCATTCTCGTGCACGCAGTCCCACTGCTGCGTCCGCTGGGTCACCGTGTCGCTCCTCTCCTTGTTCTTGCCCTGTATCCTGTGCTACCTCCCGGTTAAAGGATGCGTGGCAGTGTGTCAGTGCTGCTATGACAGAGCCAAACGACCCGGCTGTCGGTGCAAGAACTCAAATTCAGTCCACTATGAGGATGTCCGGAAACCAACGTAGACGTAGTGTGTGTGTTGAAATGGAGATGGATGGAATGGCTCTACGCTCACTCAACTCGATAGGCATGTAGTTGTGTAGATGAAAGGTTTTAATAGAGATCTAATAATGCTGTTGTGCTTAAGGTTTTGTATTTTTCATCTAGGTTATTACAATATCTGCTGAAAAATGGCCTTAATATGCTGCCTTTTTAAAGTGGGCTCAGAAAAATCTCTGTACTAAAGGCATGGGAGGTGCATTCACTCACCCTAGCATTAGGAGTTTCACTTGAAAGGTAAACCAAAAGAAGCGCTCGACATTTAAAGGTATGAAGACATATTCAACTACTGTCTTTTTTTCCTCCTTTTTTCTTAATGTCCTGAAAAATTTGTTCACTCAAGTGCCCTCGTTGTTTTATTGTTATGAGAGGCCAGCAGATAGTGTCTTCTCTCTTTTTGTTGTTTTAACATTTAATACAACTTGTATGCTAAGAACAGATTCCTGTTACTGACTGTAAAGTTTTAATTGCAAATGGTGTGCGTACGTCAGAAAACGAGTTGAACAGATGTTTTATTTTTGTACATAATACTTCAACTGGGAAAAGTTTTCTGCCATGCCAGAGGCACCTTGATGAATCCATACCTAAACTAATCAGCCACAACATTAAAACCACTGACAAGCGAAGCAATGATGTCATTGCAGTATAAGGTTTGCCCGGGAAACGTACCGCCCATTTAAACGTTGTTTACGCAAAGCCCCACCCGGGACAGGGGACAGTGTTCCCATCACACTTCATAAACTGCTCAGGAACGATTTGAAAGAACACGTAAAAATATCCCAAACTGATCAGAAACAAAGTCACCAACCCACAACCTATGACAGTGTCCCCACTGCCAGACACAACATTAATCACAGTGTTTTTTAAGAAAAGGGAGACTGGTGGTTTTAATGTTTTTGGCTAATGGGTGTATATGAATCAGATAATTGACCTTTTGTTTGCTTGAAATTTTGTTTTACATTCACTGGAATGTTTCTTAATCACGTTTATGTAATTTACAAAAGAAAGATCTTATCCCTTCTACTTGTAAATTGTACAGTGACCTTATATGAAAATTCTATTTTCATATAACTTTAAATATAAAGTTAAAACTATATATTTATTTGAAGGTTTATTATTTTATAATGATAAAATATTTATTTTGAGAAGGCATCAATGTTTCGCCTCTTTGTGGGAGAAGGGGTCACTCTGTAGTCACTGCAAGATCAGAGATGACCCTGTACGAGTGTCAAAGCTGGATGAATATTTCACTATGGATTAGGAGACAAATATATTAACGTTTGACATTAAACAACCCTGAAGTCTGACGGTAGTTGTTCCTGTTTTTGTGTGTATTGTTCCTGTTTGTTGGTGTGTTTCTCACTGTCTGAATATGCTTCTCTTTACTGTGGCATAAGAGCAGCTCCGTTTCATCTAGATTTACACTTTCCTTCATATAATTTATGGTGCACATTCTCAACATTTTTAACTGAGCCTCGGCACGAAATCCGAAGCAGGGCGGTCATTAACCGGTGCTTTGGAATTTTCCCCACAACGCAATCGCTTAAATTGTTTAGAGAGATCAAAACCGGAAATGGGAACACATTAACGTTCACCTCATTAGACAAAGCCTCCGGTAAAGCCCGTGTGTGCAGGAATGCGATCGTCGCCTCTTTTTCATCTTCTAAAGTCGAACGCTCCACCTGTGTTTTTGCAAATATGCGTTCATGTAAGCCTGCTATTACGTTCTGGCCGGGCTTCAGGTTTGTTTCATGCAAGATCCACAGGAGCCTGCAGATACTCAGTCCCCTATTTTATTTTATTTTTCCTTTAATCAAAGGTTTGTTCAGGAATTCCTTGGTTTTGAGTGTCCCTGCAGGGGAAACATAAGCCTGAAACATAAAGCCCCTGACACTTGTTGACAGCATACGGACGTGTTTGCAGTGCGGTATGCATTCAGGGAAGTGATTGACATGCCGAGGCCCAACCTGCACTCACTTGTTTGTTATTCATCCAAAGCCTTTGACTGATTGGGGAAAGGGGGTGTTTTACATAATTATCAACTTTCACCTATTTTACAGCGGTGGCAGAGGAGATGGAAACATAACGGGTAGAATCCTATTAGAGACAGAAAAGAGAGTTGATCTCGTGTTTAGGCTTCATCTTTGCAGCCACAGGCCTCTACCCCTCCATTATCTCAGCTGTGAATGAAGGAGGGAAGGGTGGGTGAGGCAGAAGGAGTGGGTTGTTAGGAAGAGGGGACTGCAAAGGGTTAAAACCATCACTTTGAATGACAAAGACCTAACAGTTTACCCCTGTATTCAGCCCGGCATGCATTCATCCTGTTTTCAATAGTTGAAGGGAGGGGGGGTTATTTTGGCTCCCCAGCGCTCTTCTCTGCTACCTGCTCCTACTTTGTATTCCCTTAGGGAGATGGCTTTCTTGTTGGGGGTAGGGGGAGAGCAGTTGGTTGGGTTCAATAAGGGAGGGGGGGTCAGTTAAAAAGAAGAGTATGTTTGTTAATGCTACTGAGAAGTATTATTTTCAGCTCAAATTCACCAGGTCTTTCTTTTTAATACATTTTTTTTAAATCCCTTTTATTGCATGTTTGCTCTGCATTAGCAGAAGTCACGTTTAGATTAAAGGCATCTTCAGAAGATGTATCTCATTTGTCTCACTCAGTCATTTCTTTGGGTTTTTAAGGGTTTCACATTACTTGAGAGGGAAGGTAAGCCACTGATGTATGTGACCAGGAGGACGAAAAACAAAAAGAGTAAAAGTTGGTGCACAAAAGAATAAATGCAGGAGAAAGGGAAAGCTTGTCGCAGTGATTTGGCAGCGGAGAGGACTGAGGGGGGGTCGGAGGAAGAGAGAGGGGAAAAAAAAGGTCCCAGAACGGCTCTCTTTGTTGGTTTTAGCCGCAGTGGCCCCTGCGGTTCATGGCGGCTGTGGGGCAGAGCAGCCTATTCACCCTGCTCACCAAGGCAGAACGCAGCACAGGAAGACAGGAAGGAAGCGAGGCTATTCTTCATGGATGCATTGTCTGTCTGTCTGAAGGTCGGCCAGGCATAAGCAATCAAACACCACTGTGAGGGAACGAGAACGAGCAGAAGAGGAAATTGAGGGAGACGGGCACCACCCTGTGAAAACTGTCAAACATATTAAGATCACAAAGACATATGGCCCTGGCCCCGGAATTGTTGCAGGGCCATATGTAAATAATGATTACTTGCACTTTGCTATACTATTCTGCCCACCCCTGAAAACCTAAACAAATTACACAACACATTTTTATGTATTGTGCAATTTGTCGATTGGCACACAGATGCCAGATGGCAAATATAACACTAGTTAAAACTCATATATACAAAGTGATATTTAATTTCTCTTTTTTGAATTTGTCAGAAGGTTGAAAAAAGCACTCGACATTCAAAAAACAAAATTTTTTGGCAATTATGTCATGCTTAAAGCTTTACAGGGCTTATGTAAGAGTAATGTAAGTGTAATTTGGCTGTCAAAAGCCTGTGAATTTTTCACCCTGGTGATTAGTATGTCTCCATTTGGATTTTTGTATTGATACACTTTTATGTAGCACACTATCTGCACTAATTTTAAAAAAAGATACAGGACAAGATATTGTTTCTCTGAAATCTAACACGGTTAGTTGCACTCCAGGAAATTACATTTTCACAGTTTAAAGAAAATGTTGTAGCTTGCATAAATGCTATCACTAATGAAAACTGAGGTTTCCTGCTCTCCACTTCCACTACAGTTTTAACGGGATCGGTTCTGAGAAAAGTTTAATGTTAATGACACACGTGCATTCGCTAGACACTATCAAGTACAGCTTGCTTGTATTGGATTTGACTATAACTTTATGTTGGGGGTCAGGGGAGAGCATTTGGTTTGGTTCAATGAGAGGGGGAAAGCTGTTAAAAAGAGGGGTTGTTAATCCTAGTGATAAGTTGTATTTTCAGTTTCAATTCACCAGGTCTCTACATGTTTAAATATATATATGTACATAGATATTTAAATGGAATCTTCGTGATGTGTTTTTTTTGCTGGAAGCAACAATTCTTGAGTGCTGAGCTGGTACTAAGGAGGCCCAAAGTTTGCCAGGAAAGTATCCCCTACCATTACATCTCCACCAACATGAACATTCGATACAGGGCAGGCTTCATCTTTGTCAATGAAATAAATGCATTGAACTGCTGATTAGATACTCGTGTTAGCAAGCAGCTGAAGACCTGTACCTAACAAATTGTCCAGTAAGTGTAAATTACCCTTGTGTTTCCAACAAGTTTTAGCTCTTCCCTTGTGTTAAGGTACAAAGTACTATCCTTAGAATAACATAAAGAACCACAGAAGTTGAGGCTTGACAGAAAATGTAATGTGTGCTTAAGTTTTAATTAAAATTGATCAAACTTAAAACTTGACAGTTTTTACAAATGCACATGAAGAGACTTCAGGGGCTCTGTAGATTTCACATTTTTCCATCACTTGAAATCTCTGTTTTTTTAAACATGGGATTATGTGGATCTGTTGGACTGGACAATGTATTTACATATTCTTTGTCCCAGCAGAAAAGTACAGTGAATTTCTTTTAAAATCCCTTGGATATATTTCTTCCTGTTTAAAAGGAGTTTTTCCTTCCCACTGTTACCAAAGCACTTGCTCAGAGGGGGGCATGATTGTTGGAGTTCTCTCTGTTCTCTTTGTGTTATTGTAGGGTCTTTACCTCATAATATAAAGGGCCTTGAGGCAACTGTTATTGTGGTTTAGCGCACACAACACAATGCTTTTAAATCCAAAACCATCCATTTTAGATTTAAAATAAAATGTTATCTGTTGTAATACGACGTATATACACCTATAATGTGCTCACTTTACTTTGGGAGGAAAATCAGTTGAATAAATTCAACTGGCGGTGTTAAAGAGAGGCTGTGAGGCTTCAACCCCACAGAATGTAGGTGTAAAAGAAGAAAAAAATCACCACACCTTTCTTTTCTCTACCAGTGAAAATGTTTTCTCAGAAGCTGAACTTTTCTTAATTGTTTTCCGATGTGGGCGGCAGAGGCACATCTAGAGCTCAGAGCTGAAGCGCATCCCCCCACCTGACTGTGGTTTTACTTTCCACTGAGTTTGTCCTCTTGCTACTGTCATACGTCACTTTGTGCAGTTCGAGGTACAGGAAGTAACTAGTGGCATTTTTGGTATGAATAGGGATTATGTGATGCCTTCGGAGGCCGCTTCATCGCTCTCTCCTATGTTACTCATCACTGGTGTGAATATTTCCAAAATGATCTCCTATTGTACGAGAACTTTGGCCTGTTTTTTTGTTTGTTTGGTGTTGCATTCTCATATTCACTAACTAGGATACATGCGAAGCTTTACAAGGTGAATTACGGGGCGTGCCTGTGGTTAAAAAAACGAAATCTTATGTAACTCGTTTCCATCCCGGTGACAGCTGAACTACTGTTATGCCTTAAGGAGAGAGATTATAGAAGCCAGGAAGGCAAATAGAGAGAGCAAAGGAGACACTGGAGAATGCATCTGTCATAACAGTTTAGTGGGTGTGAAGGAGATGAAGGGCGTGTGAGTGTGCGTGTGTGTCTTTGTGCAGAAAAAGCTGCAGACAAGTCTTTGCATATGTTGGAAATGGTAAAAGCCGGACCTGCAGGCGTGCGTGTGTGCTAGAGTTCATGTATGCATGTGTATTCTTGCACACGTGTGTGTATCTGTCAGCATAATCAAGTCTTTCACCCAGATAATGAAGCCCCAACTGGAGGCCTAAGTCTAATAGCGGCACTTAACTTCAATCCACCACAGGAAGTTGGCTATACACACACACACACTCAGAGTTGGTCCGTTGCTGACAGCCAGTGGATATTTGTTGGCGACACCATGGCTGCAAGGTTCTTTGCAGCTTAGCGGCCAATTGTTGTTCACCTAGATACACACACGCACACACACACACACAAAGAGCTTAGAGCTTCAGTTGTTATCCTGAAAGGCAATCCTGATCCCTCTGCTACACAGTAGGACAGACACACATAAAAAGAGGAATTAGTGCGGTCTGACAGCTCACTATACCACATCACATTTAGTGTGTGGATGTGCGCAATGGTGGCAATTATGTGTGTGTTTTGGGAAGGTGCGTGGGCTTGTGGGTGCATGCGTGTAACCGCTAACAGACTTAGAATTATACAGTAACAGTTTACATTCTGTGAGGAGAATAGCAGACATTTAGTGCTCATACAGCTTTAGCCAAACACTGTTTGCACACAGAGAAGGAAATAAGTAGGTCAGCTGCATCAGTTGGACACCAAGTTGTTACCACTCTGATAGCAACTTTCTCCAAGAACTGAAGAAAAACTCGAGAGGAAAATAAATTGCGTCAAGTCTCTTAAAATGCTGTTTAAAAAAAGTTGTTTCCTCTGTATATCTTTAATGATGGACTGATATGATGAAATATCTTCAGTAACGAGAGCTGCTGCATCACAGCTGCTAATTCAGAACAAGCGAATCTGTGGAAACTGCCACAGTTTTTGAACTCTGTTTGTTCCATGTAGCCCGTATGGTTAAAACTAAAAACCAAATTGTTTTGAACTAAAATCATTTATAAAGCTGTCGTAGTATGAATTTGGTAATGCTGTAAAAGTACAAACAGACGTGGCAGAGTGAAAGAATTAATGAATGAAGCCAATTGTCATGCTTGAAAAACTGCCGTCACTCAATGAAAACTCGAGTGACGTTCCCCTTCAAAGTCCAGGAACGCAGAAATAAACATAATTAACATTGTTAGTGAGTTCATTTTTGACTTTTATCAGTAGTTTTCCAGGCTTTCTGAAGATCTTTTAAAGGTTTTCTCTATTTATATGTAGTCTAGTCCACTTAACACTAGCCTATTAAAGTATTAAAGTCACCTAACTTGAGGGAAGATACACAGAAAACAAAACAAAAGGCAGCCGACATCCCAAGAAGTACTCTGAATGTTTCACAAGATAAAGCCTCCTCTGTTTAGAGGAACACATTGCTTTATAGCCGTGACATATGGAGTCCTTTAGAGAGAGGGGTAGAGTACACCTTTGGAATGCTGATTGGGAAAAGAACAAAAATATAGCAAAACTTACTTCATGATCACATTTAAGTTCAATTGCTTGAAATAGCTTGAAGAAAGATGTCTGGTCCATTTGTCATAAGGTGCATTATGTGGTTTATTTAAGAAGTACTCTGAATGTCCTTCAGAAGCCTCGAGAATTATTCCTAAAGACTACGTAAAGAAATGTTCAAACTATTGAAGAAATACTGACTTTGAAGTTTGTTGGAACTGTAAATCTCAGTTTTTGCCTTTTCATATTTTACAGCAACTCATATTTTACTAGGAAAATGAGAACGAACGATAGTCGGGTCAAGACTTCTGTACAGTACTGTACATAGTTATCTAATCCAGATTTGAAACAACACAAATTAAAAACTGAACTAAAACAGTCCATCGCTAGAACATTGCTCTATACCAGTGTGACAAATCGTTGAGTAAGGTGTTTTATTATGCAAGCTTCAAGGGTTGGTTTTCTTCATACAGGAAGCAACATCATTGTTTACCGTAGAAGCCTGGCTCTCATGTGTAGGTTCCAGGCAAATATCTTATCATTGTATTGTGGCTTCTGCTTTCTCTGGTCACAATTTGAAAGAAAACTTCTCCTTTTTCAGGTGACATCATGTAACCTGAGCATTCACATGGAGACCAGGCCCTAGTTATTCAAATTACAGCACAAGGAAGGAAGGTGAGGGCATCTGCAAGTCAAATATGTAACTGTCATGGAAACATATATTTATATAAGTGCGTGCGTGCACACTACAGGACACAGGCACATGCATGCTATCGCTCTGAAATCTGCTCAGCTGTGAACGAGATAGATGTAAGAGCTAACGTCCTTCCTCCTATCTGGAGCGGACCATCGTGACAGTGAAGAGTTCAAAGTAATTCTACGGTTATATTACTGTATATGTCTCCACTGTCATCCTTCTGATTTAAGCGAGAGATTGGGGAAAGCAGAGGGTGAAACCATGTGGAACAAAGCTGTGAAAGGAAAAGATATTATCAACCTGTGTGTCATTCAGCTCCATTAAAAACAGATTTTCCTTTCTTATGCCTCAAACTCAATGATGCGCTTAGGATGTCTTGGAGGTTAAAAGACTGTAACTAAAACAGGCCCCACTGCACTAAAAATGCGCTATTGTGTGAGAAATACACTGGAGGCTTATGGGCATGTGTTTGCACTTAATTGTACTTTACCTTCTAAACTGGAGAGTTGTGAATGCTACCTTAAAAAGCTTACATTGCTTGTTTTTTGGTATTTTCAGACCTAATCTAACTTAATTTTATGCTACATCTTTGTGGCGTAATAAAAAAGAGAGATTATGTCACTATGTACAGAAATTTTTTTTTGTCAAATGCTAGCATGCCAGATTTTGGGGAAACAATATATCATACCAGTCCAAAAAAACAAGTTTTAGCCGTAGGCCTAAAAGCTCTCTTGTGTCAGTGAAATGTTATCTCTACTTATCTGAGGTTTCTTGTTTTCTACGGTCATGCATCCAATGCATTGTTTGTCTACTTTTTATTAGTGTCACGTGTTAGCATCCTAGCATTGGCATTTAGCTCAAAGCGCTACTTGTGCATAGTAAGTTTAGCAGAACTTCTAATGAATAACATTTCATGGAAGCTCTTTACTGATTCCAAAAAAAAAAACTGAAAATACAATTGGATAAATTGTTAATAGAGAAGATAATTTTAGGGTTAGTTATTTGTAGAGATAGTCATTTATTAAGGCCAGAATGATGCTAAACCAGGAGCTATTAATCATATATAGAAACAGTGTGTTAAATCAGCGTGTCTGATGCTACATAAGAACTGCAATCCGATTTCACTGTCTTAAAGTGTCCTGCGGCTTTATACTCTTTCTTTAGACAAGTCTGACTGACTCAGTATTTTCGAATCTTAACCACAGAATGCATGCATGTACATGCTGCAAAGGAAATGGGCTAGTGCTTAACATACAGGCAACCTCTGTCCTATTTTAAGCACTCTAGCTAACAGCACAGTGGATGTTTATCACATTTTACACTAATGTATTTTTTTATTTAAAAAAAAACACATCTAAGCTGATTGCTAAATTCTTAAAGTCTGAAGGAAACTTCCTCCTCCTCTAACACGCTCTGCGCTGGAGGAAATTGATCTCTTGTGTCTGTCAGGCAGCTATGAGAGCACTGCAAGCCACAGGGTCATGTTACCATTCACAGGTGCAGCACGCTGACAAGCTGATGATGACAGCCAATCCCGGCCAAACTTTGGGTTTTTATTGTGTGCACATGAAAACGTGTATATGTATGCGTGTTTCCCCGGCCTGCAGACAGAGATTTGTCAATGACTGTAGAGATTGTCGACATACCTGAGATTCCTTTAGATTCCCAACAACAAGACAGGAGGTATATAAGACAAAGAGAGAGGCTTTGTGCCAAAAGCATCCACTCTGCAGTGAGTGCAGGTGCAATATTTCACAAGATAAAGCCTCCTCTGTTTAGAGGAACACATTGCTTTATAGCCGTGACATATGGAGTCCTTTAGAGAGAGGGGTAGAGTACACCTTTGGAATGCTGATGGGGAAAAGAACAAAAATATAGCAAAACTTACTTCATGATCACATTTAAGTTCAATTGCTTGAAATAGCTTGAAGAAAGATGTCTGGTCCATTTGTCATAAGGTGCATTATGTGGTTTATTTAAGAAGCACTATCACAAATAATGTAAAGAATGTGTATAACGAGAAGATAGGATTCAGTTCAGTTCTCAAGCTGTAATGTGACATAATATGTGCTAATGCTGGCAATGTGACTGAGTTTCAAAGCTATGCAAATATTAAACCAAACTTTGTTTAAGTAATTTCAGTTCAGGCAGCTGCAAAAGCTGTTAGCCAGCTACAAGGCTGACATTGTTACTTAGGGGAACAAAAATGTCTGGTAGACAACACCTTTACCATTGCCATTGAAATTCCAGATAGAAAACTGAGCTTTCTAACACATGTTTAGCATTGCTAAAACGTATATTTTCATCTACACCACAATCTTTCCCAAAACCTAACACGTTTTGGTAGAACAAACAGCAGACCTCTTGGTTTTCATGTCTGCAATTGTTCCAGCACTTCCACGTGTTGGTGGTGTCCAGTATCCCCAGTATCCATAAACAAACAAGTTTGCCACTTTTTGCACATTTTAGAAAGCAGTGCTAATAGTTTTAAATTAGGCTAACTGGTGTATATAGGGGTGGACCATTTATATGGATACACCGTAATAAAATGGGAATGGTTGGTGATATTAAAGTCCTGTTTGTGGCACATTAGTATATGTGAGGGGGCAAACTCCTCAAGATGGGTGGTGATCATGGTGGCTATTTAGAAGTCGGCCATCTTGGATACAACTTTTGTTTTTGCAATAAGAAGAGGGCCATGTGACACATCAAACTTATTGGTAATGTCACAAGAAAAACAATGGTGTGCTTGGTTTCAACGTAACGTTATTCTTTCATGAGTTATTTACAAGTTTCTCTTTGTTCACAGCCATCGACATGTCGAAGAGATTAACACATGAGGAGCAGATCGAAATTGTGTTGATATCTGGTGAATGCAGTAACCGGGTCATTGCAGCAGATTTCAATGCAAGACACCCTACGAGACCACCCATCTCCCATGCTACAGTTAGCAAACTGCTTGCTAAGTTTTGTGAAACTGGTTTAGTGTTGGATTTGCCAAAATGCGGACGCAAGAAAACTGTCACTAATGAAGAAACATCAGTGGCTGTCCTAGCTTCATTCAGCAAGAGCCCAAAGCGTAGCACTTGCCGCATGTCACTGGAGAGTGGCATTAGTCGAACATCCCTTCGGTGGATATTAGCTACTCACAAATGGCACCCTTACAAACTCCAGCTACTGCAGCATCTCAGCGAGGATGACCCAGATCGGCGCACAGAATTTGCAGAATGGGCAAAACAAAAATTGGAACAGGACCCTCAGTTCACGCAGAAGATTTTGTTCAGTGATGAGGCTTCACTTTTATGTGAATGGTGAAGTTAACAAACAAAACCACCGCTATTGGTCTGACACTAACCCACATTGGATGGATCCCTCCAAGACTGTTGGAACAACAAAAGTGATGGTTTGGTGTGGTATATGGGGTACAACGATAGTGGGTCCATTCTTCATCAATGGAAACCTCAAGGCCACTGGATATTTGAAATTGCTACATGATGATGTGTTTCCCTCTTTATGCACTGAAGCTGGCACGTTCCCTGACTTTTTCCAGCAAGATGGTGCACCACCACATTATGGGTGCCAGGTCCGAGCATTCCTAGATGAACAGTTTCCTGGAAAGTGGATTGGTCGTCGTGGGCCAGTTGCCAAGGTCTCCCGATCTGACCCCCTTAGACTTTTATCTTTGGGGTCATCTGAAGGCAATTGTCTATGGTGTGAAGATACGAGATGTGCAGCACCTGAAACTACGGATACTGAATGCCTGTGCTGGCATTTCTCCTGTGGTGTTGCTATCAGTGTGAGAAGAGTGGGAGAAGAGGGTTGCATTGACAATCCAACACAATGGGCAGCACATTGAACACATTTTATAAGTGATCAGAAACGTGTAAATAACTCATGAAAGAATAAAGTTACGTTGAAACCAAGCACACCATTGTTTTTCTTGTGACATTACCAATAAGTTTGATGTGTCACATGGCCCTCTTCCTATTGAAAACAACAAAAGTTGTATCCAAGATGGCCGACTTCTAAATGGCCACCATGGTCGCCACCCATCTTGAGGAGTTTGCCCCCTCACATATACTAATGTGCCACAAACAGGACTTTAATATCACCAACCATTCCCATTTTATTATGGTGTATCCATATAAATGGCCCACTCTGTACTTTCCTTTAGCTATACTCAGCTTATCTTGCATTTTGTATGTTTGTTTGTTTCTGGCCTTTTTTTTTAACCTCTGCCAATGTGGTTATTTTTATGTTTTGAGACAGACATTTGGCATGGGATAGTCTTTGAGTGTAGTTGATTTCATTTTATGACTTTGTTATGTACATTACAGCAACACATTACAACAATTTTAAATGCATAACAATTTGAATAAATGTACAATAGACAGTCTTGCTGTGAGTCAATAGTCTTAACCCTGTGTCACTGTGCTGCCCTATGACAAATCTCCCTGAATATTCCCAGATATTTAAGGTAAAAAGGGATGGGTGTGCTCAACTATCCACTACTGTTGGGGCTTTTTGGAAAAGCAAATAACATGTGATCCACATAGTTCCAGAGGAGTGTATAGGAGGCATTTTCAGAAATGAATTTCAGACAGTTTTGGGATAAGTTTGGAAAGTTTCCTTGTTAAGTCTGATGTCATTAGCCATTTTTCAGTATGAATGGTCTTTTGGATCCCAAAATCAAACACTGAGGTACTACTGAAAGTCCAAGTTCTTCTAGATCTAATAAAATGATCAGTGTGGCTATTCTAAAAGACGTTAAAATAAAGTTTCACATCCAGATATCCATAAAAAATATTTCCAACATCTAATAAAGTTCGAAGTTTGTGGTTCAAAGAAACGTTACAACAAAACTTCTTGTCAAAACTGTTATTTATTTCTTTTTTATCTTTAGCCCCTTGTTGCGGACATTGGGTCTTGCTTGAAAACCGAAACATGTAATGTGATGTGGAAATCTTTTTTTGTTTGTTTGTTTGGGGTTTTTTTGCCTGTCCCGTTTGGCTCTTTTGCCATCAAAGATGCCCAACGGATTTACTTTACCAAATGGACCATCCCAGCCTTGCCGTAATGGTCTATTTGATTCACCTTTTATTGTTTATTTTATTTTATTTTCACTTGCTAAGCACGGGACTTTAATGTGGAAATCCGGTAAAAACAAATCCAGATGAAGGAAACACATTTGAACACTACAATATAGTTTTATTGATGGTGTTCTGGTCATCATGCCATCGATATGACAATATATTACCATATCGATATGGTAAATGGACTGGTTGTTATACAGTGCTTTTCCACCCTGACTTAGCATTCAGTGCACTTTTTTATATGCTTTTCCCATGGAAGTGCTTCCTATCTAACATCCACACACCGATGGATGCATCAGAAAGCAAGTTGGCTCTCTGATGCATCTTCCCCAAGGACATTTGGCATGTAAACTAGAGCAGACAGGGATCAAACCACCAACTTTACGATTAGTAGGCGACCTGCTCTACAGCCACAGCCATGAATATAGACGTGCTGAAGAAAGTTTTCAGCTTTAACGTTGCCTTTACAGATGAGCAACTCCCTCTGGTTTGTGTTCTTTGACATTTTTAAAAACCAGGTTGTCTAATTACTATTTAATGCAATCACCAGTTTTGGTGGTTGTGGGCAGCATTGTCTTGTTCTCATGTTTCACATTAAAAACAATTTTAACCCGATTTCATTGGGGTTAAACTGATAAAGAAGAGGTACAGTTTAATTTACTTTTAGTAATATTTTATTAGTTATACTCATTACTCTTTTGATTTATATATCTAGATTCTAGGATATGAGTCATACAACGTACACAGATATGCTGAAGAATCGTTTAAGGGCACCTTCAGAGTTGCGGACCTTGGTCTGGTTTGTGTGCTTTGACATTTTTAAAAATACGGTTGCCTAATTACTGTTTTAATGCAGTGGTTTTTGTGGGCATTGAGTTTTCATGTTTAATGTTAAAAACTCTTTTAACCCAATTTCAGTAGTGCTGAAATTTTGAATTGATAAAAGAGAGTTACAGCTTATTATACTTCTAGAAAATATTCATTATATAAATCAACAGAGTAAATAGTTTAACCCTTGGATGCACAACCTACCAATACCTACACTCTTCCACGAGTGGGGTCAAAAATGACCCCAAATAGAAACAATGCATTTTGCTATAAACTCGGTTGTTATTCTTCAAAATCTTTAAAACAAAGAGTTGTTATATTTTCATATTTGAGGTATTGCTCATAAAACATGTTTGTGACATGAGGCCCTTTGCATTTTTATTTATTTTTTCATTAATTTTAAGAAATTGCAGTTTTTGTATCACTTGTATCACTTTTGTATGCTTGCTCTGCCAGTACTGCAGAAGCTGGGTCTTCCCTCTGAAAGGCACAAGTTGTTCATCCACTGTAACACAATCACTGAGGATGAATTTCTGCCTGCAGTTGACCAGGAACAGGCCCCATATGTAGCGGAAAGCTGCCATGCTGTTTGTTTTCAGTCGGTAGGCTCTGGTCCTCTTGTCATCAAAGTGCAAGAAATGGCGAATATCTTTAAATCTTTGAATTGACATAGTGGCCTTGTACAATGGGTTATGCAGAGGACTCCCAAAGAACACACCGACTGGTACATCCCAGTTCTTCTCACTTCCTGCAAGAATGGTCAATCAAATGAAGGCTTGGAGTTTATGTTTGATTACATTTTTCCACTCTTTTCCCCTGTATGTGGCTTCTCTTTGTGTCTTCATGTTTGTGCATGTAAGAACCTCTTCTATTATATTATCAGACATGAACATCTTCCATGCATCTATTAGGGGAGACAGTACTAAACCCAGGTGCAAGCCCTGGCTGACTAATTCAGAATATTGTGGCTAGAGCAGTAAGAGGGGCTCATTCTGTTAGACTCAATATCCATTTCCTCTTCAGAGGACTCATCAGAGGACTCCTCTGTGTCTGACTGGCCTTGTTCAGTGGGGGAGACAATAGTCTGGGTCCTCTATATCTTAGATGTCAGATTCTGAGTCAGTGCCTCCCATCCATCCTGGATCATTTGTAGGGCAAGATCCACAGGGATCCTAGCTGGCCTCATAGCAGCCATGTTACTTTAAATATTAAAAAAAACATCAGAAAGGACAATGTTTGAAATGCACAGGAAACTATAAACAGGGCTGCACATAAATGGTCTGCAGGTGCACATTTGCTGTCACAATAAAAGACATACCAGATAAGAAGTTGGAATGCTCGTGTGTGTACATTAGATGTGCTGGAGGAGGACAGACATTTGTTCAGAACTCTTAAAGATGTCAAAGAAGCAAGCTCTGTAAGCAATTACTTTGGTGTTCCTCCACCACAAAAGAAGCGCGTATTCTCTGTATTTCCAGGAATACTTTTATTTTGACAGCGAATTCACACCTGCGGACCACTTATGTGCAGCCCTGACTATAAATCATGTATGTTACTGTGTAAAAATTAATTCTTGATCCATCAGAAGTGTAAGTGGGTCAGTCAGAGTTGCCAAGAATGAAAGTTTCATAGAAGATTCCACAGGAACTGCTTGGGGTCATTTTTGACCCCACTTATGGAAGAGTGGGGTAATGATACAAAAACTGCATTTTTTTAAAATTATCCATCCATCCATCTTCATCCGCTTTATCCGACGCCGGGTCGCGGGGGCAGCAGCCCAGAGAGGCCCAGACCTCCCTCTACCCAGCCACCTCCTCCAGCTTATCCAGGGGAATACCAAGGCATTCCCAGGCCAGCCGAGAGATATAATCTCTCCAGCGTGTCCTGGGTCTGCCCCGGGGCCTCCTTCCGGTGGGACATGCCCGGAACACCTCACCTAGGAGGCGCCCAGGAGGCATCCTTGTCAGATCCCCGAACCACCTCAGCTGGCTCATTTCGATGTGGAGCAGCAGCAGCTCTACTCTGAGCCCCTCCCGGATGGCCGAACTTCTCACCCTTTTTAAATTAATGACAAAATAAATAAAAATGCAAATGGCCTCATGTTACAAACATGTTTTATGAGGAATACCTGGAATATGAATATATTACAACTTTGCATTTTAAAGATTTTGAAGAAAAACAACCCGTGGGGTCATTTTTGATCCCACGTGTGCATCTAAGGGTTAAGAAACCAAACTTTTGGCTGATTATGCATTCTACATTTACGGGTGTGTGTTTTCAGCAGCCAGTGTAGCTGCTTAAATGTAGAGCTGTAAGAAAAGATAATTCAGTTCACTGCGATGTGCAATCTACTGACATGTAGTGGTGACATTTTACAGACTGTGCCTTTAATTTGCCATAAAACGAAGAATTTGCAATGCTTATCTTCTTGAGAAGAAAGTCCATGTTGTTTGTCAAACCCCCAAAAATGTGGTATCAGTATAAAGCTCAGGATGCCCTCTTTACAGTACAGCAATAATCATACAGATTAAATTCATTTTTTCTTGATGTAGATGTCTCAGATTCATTTCCATCGCAGAAGACAAGAAAGAACTGCTGGGTGTTATGACAGAATAGAAAGGTCCTTAAATATTCACAGATCTGAGGTTAAAAAAAAAGAAGAAAAAAAAGAGAGATTAACGTGCTAAATCACCAGTTGTGTATCCAATAGTATTTGGGCTCATAATGATGTGGTGGCTAGCTAAGAATCTATGTTTAGGCTAATTTAACCTCCTAACACCCGAACTCTTTCATGGCATGCATTTTAAATTTTTCTTTGCTATCCTTGATTGGGACCTGAGGAATGTAAAACCAAAGAATTACCAGATTTTTTTTTTTTTTTTACTTAATTTTTGTTTCTGAGACAAATGAGATCCACATATGAGGACATTGGTTTTAAATTTTGATAGAACAGTGGCAGTATAATGTCCTCGTAAGTGGATATCAGGCCCTTGTAGAGAAAAATTAAGTGTTTTCATCTAGACATCCCAAAATATGATGTCCACATATGTGGACGCCAGGTCCTAGGAGCTTAAACACTATAGGACAAAGAAGATTCTTCTCAATAAAAGTTCATGTTGAGCATTTGTGATAAGCAGAGACAACTACCCTCCTATGACAGGAAAAAGATGCAGAAAGGGGACTAAACTTCAGGCAAGAGAGTCTCTGAGATTATCATTATTATTATGTTGCTTCATGGTTTAGAGTACTTGCTAAGTCTAAGCTAAATGTTCACAATAAAACCTTGACAAAAATCAGATATTTAGTGTCCAGGACACCGTCAGTCCATGGGCTGTTGTGTACATCATGAGTTTTTAGAAAATTGTTGCCATTAAATAAATAAATGAATAAATAGGAGTGACACTAAATATGAAAACAAAATGCTCTGTTCTGATTTACTGCACCTATGTTTGTCTCTGATAGCCCCGCATGTCTTACAGTTTAAAATGTGGCTAAAGCTTTCTGTATACGTTCCATGTCTGTAGGGCCGCTGTAGACCACTAGACAGAGATTGCCTCATTGCCGGGACCCTGAAGTTAGAGAAAACAAGACGCACACTTAACATGTCATTTCACAGCGAGGCATCTTAAGAAGCAGCACTGCAGTTGAACTGTCGCCAAAAGCAACAGAATTCCTTCAGCCTGGAATGCCTGCTTGATTAATATAGAAAACAAAGTATGGCTTGAGCTCATTTTGGTGCAGAATTGTGTCACTTTTCTTGCTAGTTAAGTTGCCTATCAAAATAACAAGGCATGTCTGCCAAGTCGACTGAATCAGTATAATCAGCTTTTAGTTTTGGCTTTATTTTAACATCTATAAATGTTTTGGCACCAAACTCTGAAATAAGAAGCCAAGCTTTTATCGGCTTTTTGTCATTTGTTAATCAAAGGAAAAATCAAAAGTCAGTTTTCATTAAAGCACTTGTATAAACAGCAGTTTCCCTCTGTGCAAGCTGACACCATCACTGGACACACGGGTGTGCTTGTCCTTTTGGAATTTAGTGTGTATACAGGTGATGCATGTATGTGGGAATCTTGTGTTTGTGTGTATATGTGTGTTTACCCAAAGAGGAAGTTCCTGTGGTGAGACGGTCCTAAGCTGAACACACACACACCAGTGGAAAAGCTCTGGAAACGGCTTCCTGTGGTCATCCGTGCTCAATAACCCTGAAGAAAGAGACCCTTACAGCCCAAATTTCACTGTCTCTCTCTCTCATAAGGGCCTGTACTACCCAAACTGTCCACTTGGTTATAGCCACTCTTCAGCTGTGGCATACAGGCTTTGGTGGATGAACAGAGCCTACAGAAACATTGAATATATTTAAAAAATGTATGCTTATCCAGCCTGATATGGAGAGTGTTAGTGCACAGCCATTGTCAGATCTCTCCAGTGATGTTCAATCGAGTCTCTGACATTCTGGTATCTGGACATTCACACAGTGGTCCCAAAGCCACTCCTTTGTTATCTTGGCTGTGTCCTTAGGTTCATTTTCCGAGGAAAATGAACCTTCGCCCCAGTCCGAGGTCCAGAGTGCCCTGGAGCAGGTTATCATGAAGGATGTCTCTGTACATTTTTGCATTCACTCAACCCCGAATAGTCTCACAGCTCCTGCTGCCAAATAAAACATCCCAACAGCATGATGCTGCCTCCACCATGCTTCACAGTGAGGATGGTTTTGGCGTGGTGATTCCTCTAATCCTGATATTAAGCATTCAGGCCAAAGAGTTCAGCCTTTGTTTCATCACACTTTTGTTTTTCATGGCCTGAGAGGCCTTTAGGTGCCTTTTCCAAACTTCAGGCAAATAAGGAGTGACTTCCATCTCGCCACTCTACCATAAAGGGCAGACTGGTGGCACAGTGCAGAAATGGTTGTCCTGTTACTTTACTGATTACTTATTTTCAAAAGTAATTAGTTACTTAATTACTTTTTAAAACATGATTTATCCCCTAAATAGGTAATAAAGCAATAGATCGTTCAGCCCAATTTTACTTTTTCTGCATAATCCATCATATAAAATGTAATCAAATGGAAAAGTCTCTTTTTAAAACTTGTTTTATTCGTTTCAATCGTTTAACTTTATGCATCAAGCAAACATTAAATTATATGCAACATTCTGACTGGAAGAAATTTGTTTAACATTTAAACCTATTTTCTGCACATTTCAGCACATAAAATAAAATAGTTTTTTGTGTGTGTTTACACTCACTCTTTCAAATAGATGCACGTAAAACACAGCAGAAAATAAATAAAATGAAAGACTCAGCGGTCCTGTTGCTCTATTTTCACCTGTATAGCAGGAGTGGGGCAGGCGGAGGTTTGCCCTGGTGCAGGTGTGCCGCAGCGGTCAGTGGAAGGATACAGCAGTTTCTCTGTGAATGTCACATTCCAGCAGCAGCGTATTTGGTGCTTGCTCAGACGTTTAGGGTTTTTTTTCGCTGTAAAAAGAAGTTTTCTTCCCACGCAGTGAGCAGCAGACGCTAATGTTTTTGTCACTTTTTACGGAATCAAACTCAAAATAAGGTCAGTGCTTCCACGCTTTAAACGCTGCACGCTCATACTCTCTCCCGCACACGTTATATTATCCATTTTTGATCTGCACACAGCTGTTGCCACGAACGTCGCACTCGCTTACGTCATTGTCATGAGACACTCTCATAAAAAAATCACAGTTTTAGTAAAGCAGTAACGCAGCGTGCTTACGGGAAAGTAACAGTAATCTAATTACCTTTTTTGCAATAGTAATCCCTTACTTTGCTCGTTACTCAAAAAAAGTAATGCCCATCTCTGGTGGTCACCTCCCTGACTAAGGTCCTTCTACCCCAGTTGCTCAAGTTTTTTTTTTTTTTTTTGGGGGGGGGGGGGGGGGGGGGGGCCTTAAAAATAAACACCTTCATTTAGAAACTGCATTTTGTGTTGACTTGTGTTATCTTCTTCTTATATTTAAATGTGTTTAAATGTGTGTGACAAATATACAAAAAAACAGGGAATCAGGTAGGGGGTACATGCTTTATCACACCAATGTAAGCTAAAAAGATGTTTTGCCATCAAATTGTTTCCAAGTTATGTTATCTTTTTTTTTTTAAAGAACAGCTTCAGCAGCAGTTTGGTTATCACACGCTGTCAGCAATGAAAAGTGCTGTTCTGGGGTACAAGGGGGGATACAGCCAAGAGTAGGTCAAGCACTTGCCATGTAGACTTGTCATTGTAGCATCTCCAATATGTGGTTACAGCGTGTGATTTTTAATAATAATAATAATGGATTGCATTTATATAGCGCATTTTGGGACCCCTAAAAGCGCTTTACAATTCCACTATTCATTCACTCTCACATTCATACACTGGTGAAGGTAAGCTACAGTTGTAGCCACAGCTGCCCTGGGGCAGACTGACAGAAGCGAGGCTGCCATATTGCACCATCGGCCCCTTGGCAGTGGTGAGTGTGGACACTAATGACTGGACAGTATTTGGAACTAAGCACTTTGTGAAAAGTGTTGCCCAATTATGTTAAAATGAGGTGGCTAACCCTCCAGCATTGGCATCAACCTCAAACAACTACAATCACAATAAAGATTATTACAAGAACATAAGGACATTCCAATATAGCGTTTTCCACAAAGTCATCCTTTTGAAAGATTTGGGAACATCCTTTGAAGCCCAGAGTTCTTACCTTGATTTTGAAAACAGCAGCAGAAAATTAAACTCCTACCACTGACAAATAAATTAATCTTTATTTATTCTTCCCTCTCTTTGGGAAAGTAGTAGTAGTATCATTTTTTCTTGTCAGAAAGACAAGGACAATCCTTTTTTTTTTGTTCTTAAAAACAAACAACCATTGCAGACTGCAAGGTACTTTTCTACAAGAAAAGCATCATTTTTTCCACAGGCCAGCACAGTTTGACTAATAATATTCAGTGTCAGGATTCTGAAAGTTACAATAGACTACCCAATTATCTGTGGGCTCTTCGCCACAGATAATTGGGTATGACACATCAAATTTTGAACAAAACCTAATAAGAGACAATAGGCAGGAAACTGAAACTTGGGGCCATTTAACAAGTACCCGAAGGCCTAATTAATTTGTGCTTAATTTAGGCTTGGCTAATAAATGACACACATCATTTCTTGCTCTGATTTGATCATTGTTTTTTTGGATTTGCCTCTCATAAATTGAACTTTATGGAGGATCAGTATTAGTAGAGAATATAGTTAGCCCTAATTTAATAATTAATCAATTATATATTGATGTTAAAATAGAGAAATTGTATTTTAAGTAATTTTGAAACTAGACATATAAATTGGCCTGGGAAAGTTTAGAGGCATCAATCACCAATACAATGACTGGCTATAATTTAAGAACTAAAAGCTAGTTGGTTATTTGTTCATTTTTAGACACCAGAAATAACTCGGTCAGGTTTAGGCACAAAAAATGACTTTTGTCAAAGCCACTGGAATGGTTCATATATTGCCAAACTTGACAAAGATCAGCAATTTCTGTCCCTGGAAAGAGAATGGGCTGATATATCGTCAAAGTGTGTGTAAACTAAGTACCTGTCTCATTCTAAATGAGATATTCACATAAATGAACACAGCAAAATGCATAAATATCATCCACTTAACACACGTCTGTGTTGTCCAAACGTTATCTATTCATAGTAGCTTTTAGTCAAAGAATTGGTTTCTGGCCATTGCTTCACAGCAAGAGAAATACTATCTGTAAGCTTGGTTTTGCTGGGCTCCGAATACTCGCCCCTATGCTAAAGAGGATACAATCAAGGATCTGGTCATCGTGGTCCAAGCTAAGTGTCATGTTACTGCTGCTTTAACCAACCCAGTACCCTGTGTGACTCTGTGTGTTTTCCATACGTTACATCCTTCTTGGAAGGAGAATCCTTCGTGTTTAGACTCACATGTTGCCGCACATATTCAGACACACACGGGTTGCTTCACTTTGAGCACACGCAGTGAGAGCACCAAGCGATCGCTGTAAAAGTTTGCTGTTGCTATCGACAAAGCAGCCTCTGTTCTTCATGTTGTGCCCCTAACACAACCACCCCTCCTTCCTACCCTCCCACTTTTCTCTCTTGGATATTTCATGGCTTCTCCCTTCTATATCCCACCTATTTTCTGTCTCCTATTCTTCGTCATCACCCCGCCACGCCCCCAACCCCGTTCTCTTAATTCTTCTCTCCTCACATTTCGGATGTAGGGCAGGAAAAAGGAAACAGCGCCAAGCTCTGTTTGACATGGGGAGAGCAGGGACTGAAGCAAAGGGATTATTTTTGAAGGGTTTGTGTGTGTGTGGGGGGGGGGGGGTGTTCAGTGCCTGGTTAGTAGAGGAAGGAGCTGAGTGAGAAGGGAGGGGAAGCAGAAGACGGAGGGTCAAAAAGAAGGAAATTCTGCTTACACAGCTTGTGTGGGCTGATGCAGGATGTAAATTGTGGGCAAAGATGCTGGCAGGGTATTTTAATAAAAATTATGAATGAGAAAAAGGCAGATAAAAGGAGAAGCAACGATGGCTGAAAAGCTTCGTGTCCTGGCTTGATTCATGTATGCACGGACGCTTCTATTAAAAGATCTGAGTTGTTGCATTCAACATATCTATTATTTTGAAATTCTGTGGTGAGAGTGTTAAAGAAATAACGCTGCAAACCTCTACTTCTGTATGTGATGTGAAACATGAAATGGTAAATGTCAGCCTTTGATGCCAGTTTCTAAGAAGCAGACTTGTTTTTACAGCAGCATTCATCCATCGTGGAAAAGACAACTGCAGAAGAAAAAAAAGGTCAATTGTAAATTCACCTCAAATCAGAAGCAGAGGAATACTGCAATTACAATGTGCTTTCAGTGGTATAACTGATTGACATCAATAGCAGCGTTCTCTGCGAGACTGAAATAATAAGCTGTCCACCTACATTTACTGACCACAACTGACTGTAACTCTCTAAAGGATAATGTAGGAGGTGGAGGTGACCTACTAAAGGCTTAGCAGGTTGGTGGAAGGTGGGCTGTGTATTTTTCTTTTAAAATTAAATCTACTACTCAGTATGTTAGTGCACAGTTGTTGGGAATGTGAAAGGGATCTTTGTAGTCCAATGGAATATTTTAGGTTCTTTTAGTTTGTTGTTTTTGTTTTTCAAGCCTAAAGCTTGTTTTGTTGATGTCTTTCAGTTCAAAAACTGCTGCCACAAACCATTCGGAAATTAGCACTACTGAACAGACCAATCACAGTAGTTGGGGGATGTGTTGACCAATGTGCAGTTAAATTTCTGGGAAGCTGCATGTTAGGTTATGTCATAGGGTTTCAGAGGAGTTTGCCGTTACAATCTAGTTATGGTGCAGATTTCCCGCTGAAGCGTAAATCTCCAGTTAGTGGCTAGATGTTCCGCTGTGCTCACAGGCTATCTAGCTACCTTTACTTTTAGTTACATAACAGAAAACCATTAGACTCTTAAATAACATGATACTTAGCTAGCTAGCTACTTAGCTAGCTAGCTAAGTATCATTTAGCCGCTCAAGAGTCAAATATCTTTCTCAGGGGTGGTTGTGGAGATACATCGCAACCTCCCAGTCTGAAAAATTAGGCTAATGCAAAAATATATTTTAAAAAAGCCTTTTCTCTGTTAGCCACTTAACTCCAAAGGGCAGTCAATCCCCTCGGACTTTCATGATGAAATCCCCAGACCTCCAGTATTAAAAAACATGTTCACTGCCTGGTTCAAGATACAGTTTTGGTCTCTATGAATAGAGTCTGTGGTACAGACAATCCAACAAGTTTGTGCTTCAGTTTTGAATGAGTGAAATTTTAGCATATCTGAAGTCTTATTGTATATTTAGCAGATATTGTCACACTCTAACCTATTGTCCAAATATGGTCAATTCTGGCAATAAAAATCTGAATTGGCATCAGCCGAAATGCTAACATTTAGGCTTAAAAATACTGTTCAAAATCAAAAGGCCTCCACTACGTTCAACTTTCAGCATGGGGAAGGCACTAGTCCATGCATAAAAACAAGGAAAACCTTCTAAAATGCAGATATATTCAGTACTAAAGTTTTATGTGTAGTTGTGCAAAAGAAAATAGCTTTATATGGGAATTCAGATTTGCCCAATGAGGCTAACATGTTTTGGTCAAAAAAAGGAGGGAAGTGAAGGAGATAAAGACACAGGGTGAAGTCATCTGGGCGTGTGGAATAACTGATGGATCTGGAGGAAAACGGGATGAGCAAAGGGAGATTGTAGGTCAGAATGTAAAGTTGGAATTAATTAGGGCCCATGGCAGCGCAAATGAATGGCTCATTGTTATCATGGACAGACAGCGAGGAGGAACAATCTGAGCTTTGTGCTCCGAGTTCACCTCTCCGTCCCCCCTTTCTTTCTCATTTTCTTTCCGGGTGCACAGATAGATGGTAATGCATTAGCTTGGAATGACAAACAAAAACCCAAACACACTTTTCACATGAGGCAAATGAGATAGTAGTCAGAGCAGGAAGCAGCAGTTGGCCATTATTTATTCCAGCGGGGCTTAATGAATGAAAGCTATATTTGTTTAATTTTTCACTTAAAAAGCACCATTTATACACTTCAACTGTATTACTATGTACACCCCAAATGAATTGCACTGCTACTACACAATAAAACATACACATTGTAGTTTTAAACTGATGTATATGGGTTATAGTGACACTGAGGGCTCTGGTTGAATGGGATAGGCAGGTGGCTCTTATCTCTGACAGACAACAGCATGGGGACACTCACTGCATTGTATTCGCCACTTCTCTCTCTCTCTCTCTCTCTCTCTCACACACACACACACACACACACACACACACACACACACACTCTTGAACACATTCATCCAGAGGCCGGCTGGCTGGCTCAGGACGAACCATCTGCTTTGGACGACAGGAGCCTTCCACTTTTCAGAGGTGATGTATGGAGTCTGGCTGCTACTTGCCACCTCACCCTGCAGTCACAAGTTCAACCACTTCATCATATAAAGGTGGAAGTCGGTCAGACTCGAGCGCTAATTGCTTTGAGTGCTTTGTTGTACGACATTCATGGCTTGTTGATACTGAACTGAAAATGAGTATTTGAAATGGAAAATGGAAAAATGTTTTGTCTTTAAAAAAAAAGTCATCTACTTTGTTTTGTCTCTTGATTTAAATTTGCAGCAGTCTGAGTCTGTGGGTGGCAGCAATGGCAGCCATAGATATTTAAACAATGACTGAGTCACAAAAGGTGGTAAGGCATTTCAAGCAATACTGAAGTGCTATACCTTTGCATTCTCTGTCATTTTCAGCAGGGCGCAACTCCTCTGAATTCTGAGTGGATTGAAATCCACAGCAAAGACACTCTCAGCTGGTTAAAAGGAAAAACTCCCTTTTAACAGGAAGAAACCTTCACCAGAACCAGGCTCATGGAGGGGCAGCCATCTACCGCAACGGGTTGGGATGCGAGGAAGAAGACAGGACACAGCATGTTGTCCTGATTAAAAACAAGTATGATTCAATGCAGAGAGATCACTGTTTGTCCCAAAGCTTGACTTAAAGTCCAGCATTGAATCTGCATCTGAGCGATCCTTCTTCAATGCAGCAGCTCTCTCAGGATACTTCTTCCTGAGCATTACTTCTTCACAAAGCCAGTATGGCTACAAAACTCTAAAGCTGCCACATGACACTATGATACTAGTTATTGCACAAGAAGAAGAAACAGAAGATGTTACTCTGCCGCATCTGTACTGATGGATTTAGGGTGGTGGGTTTGACTCTGAAAAGAGTACAGGGTCTCCTTTTGGTGTCCAGAAGTAGTAGCAGTGATGGAGCCATAGTGGCACAGTTCCTCCACTAGTGTCGCACTCTAGCGTCACTTCTGGTGACCTCTGTGCTCCTTTCTTTTTGTGCTACTTATAGTCTCTCCAGGCCTTAATCACTTGGACCTCTAGGTCCACATTAGAGCCACTGATTGGCCGTCAGTGACGTGCCCCCTGAATGTGGATTGATTTTCATAGCCTATAGACACGCTGCTTAGTTGGGTAAGTTATTTTCATTAAATCTGACAGGGTGTCCACTGGCACAATATTAATATTAGCCAAATATTCATGGCTCAATAAACAACTTGAAATATAAACAGTGTTGCCATGCTAGCATTAGCATTTATTATAGCCTGAAGAGTCACTAGCTTCGCTGTAAGTCGGATTTTACATCAAATTTCTGTGTACATGAATTTTGCACAAACTGCAAAAGCCGATCCATGTCCAATCCAACTGGGGATAATGGATTAATGAAGCATTGAACTGTGGACCACTGTCCCCTGAGGAGCTGTGGAAGTACTGTGAGAGGCCGTTTAAATGACCATAATAATGCTAGAAATAAATACTTGTATCAAACTTTTTCAAAAACACAAAATTGCAACTTAAATTGAATGAATATACTTTACCTGACAAATTTTTTAACAAGTTATTTTATTTCTCTCGATTGTTACACAAAAATTTGTTGGTTGTGTGCACTGCTGGCATTTAATGGACAAGTTTTCTTCAGACAAGGGAGAGCCTTTTTTTCAGTGATAACCCCCTTGGACTTAACCTGCATTGCAGTCCAGTCAAGAGGAAATACCCACCTAAGCATTCAGAGAATTTCAGATTTACAACTCCCTGATTCTGATGGGTGCAGATTTATTTGTTCTTGGCCTTAAAAGATTGCTCTTAATGACTTCAATCTGGCATTCAATTTCAGCCATCTGCCAGGGAATCAGAGAGCATTTGCCAGTGAGAGCTGTTCATTCCTTCCACCTAACTGGGATCAATGCATCAGAAGACTGCTCTCCTCTGCGTTGACATCTTGATAAGTGGAAAATTGGGCCTGGAAATGGCGTTGAAGAAGGTTTACAGAGTCTCTCCACCCTGCATAATTGCAGCCTAGAAGCTGGCTGTAATTAATCTTTGAGAAAACTTGTCAAATTATTAATAGGGCCCTTAAGTGATGGCCCTGAAAGGAGGCCACTGTTCAGAGATGGAGGAGAAGGAGCGAGTGCCTTTGGAGGGGCTGTTTACTGTGAAAATATGAAGAGGTCACTCTCCAGGAGTTCCACGTGTCAAGGCTTTCCACACATGAAGGAGTTAAAGGGAACGGAGGCCCTCCGGAAACCAGAGAACTCACGCTAAAGACTTGAAATGTCATCAGGTATAAAGTGAGCTGCTCTACAGACACTAAATGGAAGACTGATTTATGTCAACACGCCAAGCCACCTATGGTTTTAGGAGGCGCTCGTGTTAGCATGTTTTCAAGCACATAGGCTACAGCCTTTCAGTTCCTGTTTCTCTACCCAATTAATCCATGAACATACTGATATTGTTTATGTTTATGTCTTCAGAAATCAACAGTGTGGGTGCTTGGGGAAAAGCACCCACCTATCCATTAATATCTATCTACAGAAGTGGGTGGTGGACTGTCTTAACCACAAAAAGAAAAAAAAGTCTTACTTTCATCACACTTTTATTACAGTTTAGAAGAGTTAATATGTCCACATAAGCACTTACATTTATCATAGACATTAGGTGCGAGATACAAGGGACCAAAGGGCCTCTTATTTGCACTTGTTGACTTTTAAAAGTCTATATGACGTTTTTTATTTCACCATTCATTAACCACACAGAGAAGGCATCATTTAAATATGTTAAAGGTTTCTTTAAGCAAACAGTATTATTAAAGTTCTACATGACTGGGCCAAGTGTCCTTTTTCTTGGAAATCAAGATATGGTCACCCTACTCCCTGATATGTGGACCCCTGAGTCCACATACAGTGGGGCAAAAAAGTATTTAGTCAGCCACCGATTGTGCAAGTTCCCCCACTTAAAATGATGACAGAGGTCAGTAATTTGCACCAGAGGTACACTTCAAGGTACAATGTGAAAAAAAAATCCATGAATTCACATGGTAGGATTTGTAAAGAATTTATTCGTAAATCAGGGTGGAAAATAAGTATTTGGTCACCTCAAACAAGGAAAATCTCTGGCTCTCACAGACCTGTAACGTCTTCTGTAAGAAGCTTTTCTGTCCCCCACTCGTTACCTGTATGAATGGCACCTGTTTGAACTCATCATCTGTATAAAAGACACCTGTCCACAGCCTCAAACAGTCAGACTCCAAACTCCGCCATGGCCAAGACCAAAGAGCTTTCGAAGGACACCAGGAAAAGTATTGTAGACCTGCACCAGACTGGGAAGAGTGAATCTACAATAGGCAAGCAGCTTGGTGTGAAAAAATCAACTGTGGGAGCAATCATCAGAAAATGGAAGACATACAAGACCACTGATAATCTCCCTCGATCTGGGGCTCCACGCAAGATCTCATCCCGTGGGGTCAAAATGATCATGAGAACGGTGAGCAAAGATCCCAGAACCACACGGGGGGATCTGGTGAATGACCTGCAGAGAGCTGGGACCAAAGTAACAAAGGTCACCATCAGTAACACACTACAACAGCAGGGAATCAAATCCCGCAGTGCCAGACGTGTTCCGCTGCTGAAGCCAGTGCATGTCCAGGCCCGTCTGAAGTTTGCCAGAGAGCACATGGATGATACAGCAGAGGATTGGGAGAATGTCATGTGGTCAGATGAAACCAAAGTAGAACTTTTTGGTATAAACTCAACTCGTCGTGTTTGGAGGAAGAAGAATACTGAGTTGCATCCCAAGAACACCATACCTACTGTGAAGCATGGGGGTGGAAACATCATGCTATGGGGCTGTTTTTCTGCCAAGGGGACAGGACGACTGATCCGTGTTAAGGACAGAATGAATGGGGCCATGTATCGTGAGATTTTGAGCCAAAACCTCCTTCCATCAGTGAGAACTTTGAAGATGAAACGAGGCTGGGTCTTCCAACATGACAATGATCCAAAACACACCGCCCGGGCAACAAAGGAGTGGCTCCGTAAGAAGCATTTGAAAGTCCTGGAGTGGCCTAGCCAGTCTCCAGACCTCAACCCCATAGAAAATCTGTGGCGGGAGTTGAAAGTCCGTGTTGCTCGGCGACAGCCCCAAAACATCACTGCTCTCGAGAAGATCTGCATGGAGGAATGGGCCAAAATACCAGCTACTGTGTGTGCAAACCTGGTAAAGACCTATAGTAAACGTTTGACCTCTGTTATTGCCAACAAAGGTTATGTTACAAAGTATTGAGTTGTATTTTTGTTATTGACCAAATACTTATTTTCCACCCTGATTTATGAATAAATTCTTTACAAATCCTACCATGTGGATTCATGGATTTTTTTTTTCACATTCTGTCTCTCACAGTTGAAGTGTACCTCTGGTGCAAATTACTGACCTCTGTCATCATTTTAGGTGGGGGAACTTGCACAATCGGTGGCTGACTAAATACTTTTTTGCCCCACTGTATCAATCGAGCCAGCCTCAACTTAGAGGAAGTTGGGTTTGTTTTTCAGCCCAGATGGTTGTGTCACCACGGTTAAAGGGAACAGTTTCATGTGGCTTTAGGCTCAAAATACCTCGTTGACGATTAATCTTATTTCATGTCATACTGTACACCCCTCAGGCACATTAAAATGTCAATAAGTTCAAGTGGCGGTCCAAAATAACGCGTGGAGAGAAATGATGCAAACAAAAGCATTTTAAAAAGTAAATATCCAGCATTAACCTCAGTCTTGAAGCAACGACGCATGACCTTAGCTTGCAAAATTGGTGTAAGATTTCTGTCTGGCTACACTAGCTGCTCAACTACAGGTGTTCTGACAGGCCTCTGCTGTCACTCTAGTTGCCTTGAATATGGCAAATGCATATAAGTCGCAAATTGAAGTCATCACAAACATAGGGAAATGGCATTAGAACTGCAACTGTTTCCTAAATGACAAAGGTCACATCCTTATTCAGTCATTTTTTTTTGCAACTATCTTGGGCGTCAATTGCAGCGCAGGACAATACAAAAACAATTTAGAAAATTCCAGGAAAGGATTAAAGTAAACTTTCTTTTCCCCACAATTGTCCCACGACAGGACACATTCATGACACAAAGTCTGGCCAAAGACTTGGAAGAGATCTTCACATCTCATTGATAAATTCTTTGTTCTCCTAAAGGAATAACCTTTGGAGCCACATTAGAGCTGTGAAAATGCTCTGAAAACCTCTCTCTGCATGTTGTGTGTACGTGCAGTCTTGCGAAATGTCACAGCTCTGTGTTTGACATTCGACAACAGACAGGCATGTGTCCTGGAAGCCATTCCAAACCCATTCTTCCAGTGAAAGATGCCTCGAGGCCCTGGTGTTTGTCTTGACTCCTGAATAAAGGAGACATGTGTGTACATGCGAGCGCCGAAAGCGGAACACGCAGCTATTTTGTAATCCCGCAACTCTGTGTTTCATGCCCACTTGAAAGCCATGCTGCCTTGTGCCAACGAGATTGCGTGTTTCCTCACAGCTACAGGGTTAAATAACTTTGTGTGGGTGACTTGTGTTGTATTTTAATAGTGGTTTTGGTACTGTAAACATGTTAACTCACACATGCAAGCGTTGGTGGTTTAAGTTCTCGCTATAAACCCATTGTATCATTCAAACAAACCTTCCTTTTGTGAGATTATTTGTTTGTGGGGAGAAGGATTACAATTTAGATTAAATTCAGAATTTAACAGGGAGCCTATAAAGACAAGCTAATATGGAAGAAATATGATTTATATTTTTGATATACTTTCACCACAGCATTTTAGAAAAGCTGAATGCTTTTCAGGGAAGGTTAGTGTGGAATTACAGTAGTCTGGTCCAGAAGTAAGATATGCTTGGGCTGGTTTTTCAGCATTACTCTGAGATGGGATGTTCTAAATTTTAACCAGTTGCATAATAATAGTAATAATAATAATAATAATTGCAAAATTAGGAACAGAGATTTAAAAAATAGGCATTCTATTCTATCACACTGACAGTAATTTCCAGAAGAAATCTTTAACCCCACTGTTCAAATCATTTTCAGCTCAAACACATAATTTACCACCTAATGGAAAATAGCAGCCAAATCTGCGGTCCGATAAGGCTGGTGATTCAACACTTGTGAAACATCCCCAGAGTCTCTGCAGTGGTCTTCTATATTTACACTCGGCTTATTTCCAGTTTGAGCTTATCGCAAACATGATTTGACTGTTATTAAGCCACAAGTTATTTTCTGAAAGTCACCACTAAATGTTTCCAGCACATGTCTTGATGTGAAAAACATGACTTCTTATTTTCACACCATGATAAACATAGTACATAAACAAGTAAGAAATATCTGATTTCTGATAGCTGTTTCCCATCTTGTTGCTAGGCTAAGCTATCTCACAGATACGAAGTTAGTTTAGTCTTCGCGTCCACCTCTCTGCAAGAAAATGCATTTTAAATTGAAGTCATGCAATTTAAAAACAAACAAACAACAGCAAATAAAAGAAGAAAGTTTCATGTTTGTGGTTTGATAAGATCAAAGCGCTGACACCAGATGAAGTTCTACATTTAGGTTGTCTATATTTATATGTGGTTTATTTCCTTCATGAACGTATCGTCAGTGTGATCAGATCGCTACCACAGTACAAACTTTTTTTTCCGAGTCACTCAGAAATGTTTCCACAAGACACTGCTATATAAGTGAAAGTCAAAGACAGCTTTACTGTCAAAAATCATATACACATGGCCCTTAATGTACACTAAAACAATATAAAGATAAGAATAAAAATAAAATATAACAGTAAATAACATGTTGAAGCTCTGGTGCTAGCTCAGTACTTTGGGAAAAGATAAGAAAGTGATCTCAATCTTCTTGTCCAGCTCATAGTAAGAATTTGAACAAGTGTAGTTTGAGTATTTTTATCTTCATGCTTTAGACTTACAGTGCAAGAACCCAAATGTTCAGTAGATGAAAGTCACGCTCTTAAAAATATCCAGCAAAAAACTGATGCAGGACCTGAGAGGAATCTGGTCCTTCAGTTTATCCGTCTACTGTTTGTTGAAAACCTGAGCTGATGTGGTTTGAAATGGTCTCAGTGGAAGGGTGGCTGTCAAGAAGCCTTCCATAAGGAAGGGAAATTGGAAGCAAAGACTGAGATATGCCTAGATAGAAAAACACACAATGCAACACTATCAGTCATGGATTGACCTCCCAAGGCCTCATTTCTGAAGCAGTGTGGGATCATCTCAACAGAGAACAGAAAAAAAGAGGCATCCGACATCTAGAGAAGAGTTTTAAAGAGTTGTTCAAGAAGCCTGGGGATCTCTTCTTGAAAACTACTTTAAGAAATGACAAGAAAATTGAAGGTGGTCATACCAAATATTGACTTTCAAGCCCATTAAAAATGTAAAACTGTGTTTTTGCCCTATATACTATATGATGATGCATGTATATTTCAATCAACTGTATCTACCTGTTTTCCTAGCAAAATATAAAGAAATCAGTGGTAGCTCAAGACACTTGCAGAGACTGTAATAATATAACTTAATTTGTCATATTGACTGCCGAAATGTCATGTTCTAAGTCAATTAATGAGACTGGTTGCTGTAAAATTAGTGCATTTTACACCATGTTAGGAAAAATATTAGCAAATTCTTTTTGGCTAAGGCAAGCTTTTTGCTATCTATCAGTAGGGACACCCACACACCGGAAAGCTTGCGCGCCAAATACACACACGCTTGGCAGTAGGTGGGCATCAAGGCCCTCAGATGCTGACAGGGTTTGTCGGCACAGTTCTCCGTCTGCCTTTTTCTCTCTGCATGTGAGAGGTTTACTTTGGGATCGGGGCCGGGCCAGGCTTCACCTGGTCACACCGAAGGCAAGAGACGTTCAGATAGAGCAACGGAGGGAAGAAGGGAGGGAGGAAGAGAATGCTTTTCAAGGGGAGGCAAGGGCCTCGTAAAGGGAAACATTTGCAAACCGAAAGGGAGTTATGTAAATGGGTTAGTCATTAAAGCCTCCAAAAAAGAGGAGGCCAGATTGGGGCCAGGGGCAGGCGGGTAGGCAACTAGGGAACATAAACCCATTATATGAATAGGCCTCTCTGTTAAGAGTAAGCCCCACTTTCTTTTAAAGATTAGATTTTGTTTTCAGGTTATAGTCTTTACTAAAATATTAATTTAAGAATACCCAGAATATCGACCAAAGCTTCAAGCAGTCATTATTTCATGTAGCAGTGAGGCTATTATTTGCCTCATCCTTTCAGTGGAGCTTCCCCTGGTAGACAATGATTGCTATTCTCAGTGTAATTCTGTGTTACATTAACACTGTACGCTTTCAAAATAAATGCACAGGGCTAAAACTCATGCAGAGTCACTCTTTAAATAGCAACACTTTACAATACGATCCACCACTAAGGGCACAATTCCCCTGTAATTAAATGGAATTTCAACATATTTTATTTGAAATTACAATATAATTATATTTCACTCCAAATACTTAAAGTACTTAAATGTAGGTACACCTTCGTTTTACAGGAACACTAAGGAATTTCTTGACAATTTAGTGGAAAAACAGACGGTATGTCCCCATTTTACATTGTAAGTACGCTGTACTTTTCAAGGCACGGGCCCTATTATGGAGAGCCTTAACTTTGCCTTTTTACCTCACTGTTATTCTAGTGATAAGTTCCAGCATTGTCTCCTGTGTTATAGTACATATCTTGAGTTCTAATAGTAGCATTTTAGTTCCCTAGGTGTGTCATTAAGTGTGATTTATAATCCCGCAAATCTGTACACGTTTCTGTTCCTATAGTGAGCAAAGAGGGGGTTTTCACCCACACCAGATATGCTCACGCGCAGCTCTCCAAAATCCCAACTGGCCATCACTGGCAGCAGCTGACTGCCAAATGCCAACCAGTTCACACAGGATCGGTTAAAAAACATCAAAGATAAAAGAATACAGCATGAAAAGCACAGGCAGTGGCTGGGGTAGACACTTTTCATTGTTTTTAACACTCTCTTCAGATCTTTGTATCAGATCTTTGCTTTTCTCCATTGCTGGCTGATGCACCAACAAGCCCAATCAAGAGTGGCCAACAGACCGGTTGTACCACATACTTTGTACACTGGCTCCATTGACAGCAGAGCTGTCTGCAGACGGATGGGCCATCCCCAGACTGCCAATGTGCAACTCTTGCTGAACCATGAATTCCACTGCATCGGTCCCTCCCTGTGACTCATCTTTCTGTCTTTTTCCTTCCAGTGTGTCTTTGTCTCTGTCTTCATATTTAGCGTGTCTTCTTATTTCTATGTTCAGTGTGTTTCAAAATTGATAAGCGATCATGTCTGTATCAGTCTTTTTGCTTTCCTTTCATGTCCTGTGTTAGTTTTGCTTTTTCTCTGTCTGATTGTCCTGATTGTCTTTATGTCTGATTATTATTCAGCCCTCGGTGTATAAATTGTCCTAGCTTCCCCTTTGTCCTCTTCAGATCATCTGTTGTACTTCCCACTTGTGTTCCATCTCTGTTCCCCCTTTGCATCTATTTAGTTTTTGGTTCTGTTTTTGCCTTCTAGGCCTTGTTAATGTTTGGAGTTAATTATCAGGCTTAATAAATTTTCTCACCTTTAGTCAGCTTATATATTGCCTTTGGGTCCTAAATCTCTACAAACTATGATATAAGCTCAGGTTGCCTTGGTGTATTTATCACCCTTCTCATGTATCATTTATCAGCATCTCCACTCCCAATCGTAGTCACAACTATTTAATTCTTGACCTGCTCTTATTTTTCTGGTTGTTGCTTGAAATTGCAAAATATCATAGACTTTCTGTGTTCTCCAGCGGCTACATGTCCACTAGTCACGTCCTGCCAACTGCACCAGCTCCACTGCTAAGCTTAAAGACTTTCTTTTTTTGCTAAAAGGAATGCCATCAAGATGCCATGTAAGAGCCATGTTGACACTGTGGATGTAACAACAGCAACAACCATTGTGACAGGACTGGCTGTTTTCTTGTATTTGTGTCTTTGTTGATGGTATACTTGCACATAAACCACTACACTGGACACTGATGTGTCACTCCATACCAAATCCATAACTCAAAACGTACCGGTATGCTGTCCACCTAAGTGGACATGTAACAAACTCTTTGAAAAGTACATGTTTATAAAAATGAAGTTCAAAAATATTTTTTTCATGCCTAAAGATGAATAAAAATACTTAAGAAAAAAAAATCCTGATTGAGGTTGTCATACTGTTAGATATTGCTCTACTTTGTCCAACACAGTGAAACGCCTAATAAACACTGTATTTCAGATCTCCATCTCTCACATAAAGATCTCCTTTTCTGTTGAGTGCCTACCCACAAGTAGGGCCTCAAGGAGATCCCAATACTGGAGTTCTAGGTCTTAAATAGCCACTATCTTTACTGTATTACTAATACACAAAGAAGGGGACATTTCATCCAAAGAATTCTGAAAAGACTTTTCGGACACGTTTGTGTGTGTTCACTGGTGACCACACTGTATATCGAATATGCCTATTCAGTATACACTGAGGTAGATGCAGGTATTTTCTAAAAGTGATTTTGTTGAAGTACTCGCTTCTTTAAAACAGGAAGGTAATTTAATTGAATATTAAAAGGAAGAAATGGTTAAACAAAGCAGTGTTTTAAAAAATCAGAATGCTGCTTTGTGGAAACCGGTTCTGGCACACATAGCTGTTGTCAGCGACATGAAAAAGGCAGCGGTAGAGAGAGACCGAGGGGGAACAACGTGCTGTGTCTAATGTGACACCTATCAAAACTCAGTGTATAATTTACACAGGAGGGAAGAGCAACCCCTGAGCCCTGTCTGTCAGGAGGCAAGAAACAGCTTGTAGCTCCAAGCATTTCACAGTTCACAGATAAGCGAGGTGACACACACGCACACACATACAAGGGTACTACCAACGTCTTAGTCATCGCCCACTATCATTTTTTAAAATACCCTTTTCTGCTCTGAATGATACAAGAAAAGTGATGAAGTATGATTAATACTACAGTAGGCTACTAGTTTCCACTGTAATTAAATTTCCACAATATGTCACTGTAGTCCAACATGGTCAGACTCAGAGCCAAATAATATTAATTGTACCCAGGATTTATTTTTCATACATAAAGTATGCAGAAGCAGTAGTTCACAAGGACCTGTAACTGCTTTACTGAAGTCAAACTTCACCATGAAGTGCTTTTACTTCCTAGTTTCCACAGGCGATGAGAACATATGTAGACAGTGCCTCCTTGTGGTAAAAAAAAAAATGAAATTATTCCCACCATGAATGAACATAACCACCCACTATGATCCACAAGTCAATTTGGAGAATTCTGAGAATGAGGGTTGTCTGATGATGAGATCTGTGTGTTAGTTTGTTTATTTAACGTGTATTGAAGCTGCCACGTCACATATATAAAAATCCCAATGGATCTGTGTGGTGACAGAAATGATCATAGTGCTGTGGCTCTTGGGATCTCTAGATTTGGCTATCCTGTACATCCATACTGAAACATATTAATAAATACTAAATTGATCTGTTTCCATTGTATGTACATGTATTCCCCAGAGGAACAATCCTAAGTAGTTTAACGTCTATATAAGTATTTATGACGGATTGCCTTGAAATTTAGTGCAGGTATTTATGTTACCCAATTGTTTTTAATAACTTTTTTGTCATTTTCTAAATGGTATTTCAACAAAAAGCAAAAGTTTTACTGTAATTTATATATGTTATCAAAAGAAAACGTGTTCATGGCATGGACTGTATCCAAAAGATGGAAGTAGCCACTGTGATGTCACTTTTTTCTTTCTTCCTTTTTTTGGACTCGCATTTTGAAGCCTCAACATTTGCATTTGCTCGCACCATTTTAATTTGTTTCGGAGCTATGAGTCATCAAGAACACCAAATTATAAGCCAAAGTTAGCAAGCTTGGTTAGCAAGTGCTAATTAATGCTAAGTAATAAAATTCATTGGACAGTCTGTATCACAGAGCAAGCTATATTTGTGAGATTTGTGTTTATTTAAAAAGTTGCAAACAGCTGTCAAACTTTCCCTGAGATTGCTGCTAATAGCAACTGTTGTCAAGCTTAAGCAGAAGAAAAAAGATGCACCTGATCAACATATCTGCCTGACATATTAGCATTCACATTGCAAATTTCATAATGTCCTGATTTTAGCATTCAGTATATATAATACAGTACAAAACTGCTAGCATCACAAATATAAAGCAATTGGAAAATAATCACTGTACCACAACCTCCTGCTTCTTAGACTGAAACCTTATTCAAGCCTTGGGACTTTTTTGTGGCTTTAACTTAAACTGTGTGTTAATACAGTTTGTCCCTGCTTCTGTGAACTGACAGCGAGCCACTTATCTTTATTATCACGATGATAATTAATGACCAACACATTTTTCTGCTTCAGACTCGTGGTGCCTTATCACATGAAACTAGGCTTTTAGATGATAACACAGACAGCTGTGTAAGAACAGAGAGTGTAGTTAATAGCCTGAGGCGCTGGTGTGTGAGAACACATTGATCTAGCACAGAGCAAAACGTACCCCCAGAGCAGTTCTAAAGAGCCTCTGGCTTATATTTATCAAGTCCCTTCGACAGGGACCGCTGAACTCGGATCAGTGGTTAAGTTACGCCACCATTAAAACTTCAATAAAGCTGCGAGACTAAAATGGGTTCCAGATCCCGGCTGTAGCATAGCTGACTTTCACAGAACGTAGAACATAAAAACAAGAGATCAGAACATCAGTGAGCATCTCATAAACAAGGAAATCATTGTTTTAGATCAGCTTCACTCTTAGATTTGAGGGCTAATAAAAACACACAAGCTCTTCATCTTTATTGGTCACACTCTGATACTGCACACCTATGCAGCCTCCCCTTTCCCCCATGCAGCTGAACTGATTACATATTGTGTGGTAAAAGGGATATATTTACATTTCATGTCAACTTCAATTGATCTTTCTTTTTTTGGCATCGGTTTGTTTTGGGGATTTTTTAACAGATGGCCAAAGACTATTTATAAGTGCTGCTAGATGAGATGGCTGAAGTTTTGGCTGAAGGTTAAAACGGGGAAGTTTACCCAGAAGAAGACATACAGACACTTGAACAGCAAGTCCCAAATTCTTTGAAAGGTTTGAGTATTTAGCATTTGACAACATTTATCCAGGATGTCATGGAAGTCGCGCAAAACTGAGTTTAAGGAGGTTCTCAGATGAAAAGAACAGCAATACTGCATTACGAAGCCAGATAAGATACAGCATGGTACTTACATAGTACTTTTCTGCTCTGTTTAACCCTTTCACACATGGTGGTCACTACAGTAGACAGAGGCTATTTTCTTTTATTTGTGTCAGTGTTGATGGTATACTTGCATATAAACCACTACATTGGACACTGATGTGTCACTCCATACCATCCACCCACTCCAAAGGTGATGCTGTCCACTTAAGTGGACATGTAAAAACTATTTGGAAAATACATGTTTAAAAAAATGAAATTCTCAAATCTTTTTTTCATGCCTAAAGATGAATAAAATACTTGAGAAAAAATCCTGATTGAGGTTGTCATTCATGCCTTTCATGCATGTTGTCATAATTCAATGCATGAAAGGGTCAATATGTAGTACGGCATTCAAACTCCAGTGGACTAATCAGGGGAAATTGAGATTTCAGTATCTTACCCAAGGATACTTCGACAAGCCACTGACCTTCCGATTAGCAAACAACCCCCTCCAGTTAGGCTCATATCATTATGGCCACCGACACATTATATTATGGATTTATTGTGATCCTGCCGTGGATCTTTATGCCTTTAGTGAAATACATCCTCAGTTGCATTGATGTCCACCAAATTGCAGAAAATTTCACTTCTTTACCTTCAAAAACTCCCACTACACCTGGAGTGTTCTGCACTTGGATGGATGAATGAGTTTTTCGTTCACTGTGGAAATGATCCTCCGCTCATCCACAGCTGCTGTCACCACTTCAGCGTTTTTATTCAACCACAGGAAATAAAGGTCGAAGCCCATGTCTGACTATAAAACAAATTTGAATCTGACTAGATTCACAACTAAAATAAAAATAGGGGGGAAAAAACATGTTTCTTTCCAAGAAAGCACAAACATCATTGTAAAATTCAATTTCTAACTTGTTGCATTTTGATGACAAGAGCTAAAAAAAATTAAAAAAATCCAGAGGCAGTGATATATGAAGGGTTTTTTTAGTTTTCATTTTTATGGGCATGAGGTTTAAATTATGTTAATAGGAACTTAGCTGCAGACATAAAAAAGGCAGTTGAGGTTCTCTCCTGATGGGACGCGTTGACCTACATAAACTATAAATCTTTGGCTCCATCTAGTGGAGTTGGTGAAAACATTCATTTATTTTTAACCTTTGCTTTCAGCTTTAGAGATAATGAAAAATTGAATACATCTGTAACTTAAAATTGGTATTCCAAGCTACATGAAAATGAACTTGAATGTATTAATACATGAATGTATTAATAGATATATGTAGGTGTATTATATAACAACTGTTTGAATGTCATTATTTGAAGAAAGACTTCAACCTGCAATCCCATTCAGCGTTAGAGAGGATTAAAATCCCCTCCAGGTTTAATACCTCAGCTTTTCTGGCACTTTTTACTTCCTAATATTAATTTGTGTCATTTCAGGATTTTTTTAAATATATTTTAGATTGTGTTACAACTTTAGGCATCTATTCATGATCCCTTCATTGGCTTTAACTTTAGATTTGCATCGCCCTTTATTGTGAGACGTTGCTCGGTAGCTTGCAATCATTATCCTGATGAAAGGTGCGAATCGTGCTTCACCTTTGGACCGGTGACCTCAAATGATCTTCAAGCAACCTTCTTGATTTGTAAAGCTGAATCAGCACCTGTGGGTGTTTTCACTTTCTGTGTGCGACTCATCTTGAGCAGATATCCTGTGTCAGCTTTCATTCTGGGTAAAGCTTTGTGTGGTGATAAGCAATAAAGATGATACACAGGCTTTACCTGGCAGATTAGCTCTCAGATTTTTATAATTTACTTGGGAAAGCTTTATCCCTGTGACGCCAGAACCAGGAAATTATACCAAAGAAGTCAGCGGGAGAAAAACAAAATGACGCTGATGATGTCGAGATCACAGAAACTCAAGTATCTGACAGGACAGTAGCATGTTAACCCCGTAACCTGTAAGTGGAACAGTGTAAGTAATACTGCCAAATGAGTTTAAGCAGACGCCAACATAAAATGTAAGTGGCAGACTTTTGAACTTTATTCTTATTTTTGAAACACATTATTTATTTGTCATCATTATTCCAGTTATAATAAATGCATAACAACCGCTTCAGAACATGTTACTTGGACATATTTTGGACAAGAGAAACAGTGTGGCTGCCGCCTCGTTTTTCCCCTCCTCATTTATATACAAAGAGAAATATTTTGCACTAGATTAATCCTAACATTACCCACTCATTTGGGAGGGAAAATCATGCAGCAGAGCATCAATTCACCAAAAGATCAGAATATTGCTGAAAGAGGCTTTAGTGGGATATGATGAGAGTCGAAAAGATAATAAAAAAAGTTTGGCAATTCTCAAGCTGTCACAGTTTAGGCTAAAAGCGATGAGACACACACACACACACACACACACAAATATTATTTTCAAAAATAAAAAGTGCAAAAGGCAAATTCTCCACTTGGGATGATTTAAGAATTCAATGATGGCTGAAGAAAACCTTTTTCTAAACCCAGATCCAGTTTTGCAGATTCATAAATCATACTGTACAGAAGTTCTTCAAAGTGCAAATATTCTGAATTGGCATAATCTGGTATATACACTTCTCTTTTCTTAATGACAAAAATAATAATTAATTAAACAAAACAAAAAAAAAGTTTATTTTTCTTTGTCCAGTCAGGCTCCATATTCAAGACGCAACAGCGTGTCCCCAGACTTCATCGCCGTCATCGCACTCACTGGAAGTCACAACGTCAGCTAACATTGATTTATTAAAAAAAAAAAAAAAAAAAAAAGGAGTCACATCACTGAAAGCTTCTCACGCCATGAAAAGAAAGAGGAAGAAATCCTAAATGTAATCAGAAAAGCTGAAACCTCAGAGAGATCCGTGTGTTGGCTTTTGTCCGAGTCATGCAGGTCATGCAGAACCAGCTTGTCCAATAACAGCCATTTCACTCCCTGATGTCACAACTGGATCTCAGTCTCTGATTAAACTACTCAACTACGTCTACTTCATTATCACAGGACCTTAAAGCCACAATAATCGTAGGTCATTACAATTGAGTAAATTGCATAAGACTCGTGTATTTCAAGGAGTTTCTCCTCGAGCCTGGCATGTCGCTGCCCTCTATGTAAAAATGCTTATTATCGTTTTAAACTTCAACAGCACCAAAGCAGGAGATGCATACGAGGCCCACTTTAGGGTCACTTTCTACTGATCTGACCGTAGCAGCCTGAAAACAAACTTTTCCCACCGAGCTCTCGTTGGTTAGTGCCTCTGTAGAAAACAGACACTGTTTTGAAAATGAAAAGGCAGCCGTTTCACTGCCGACCGAGATGAGGTGAACTTGTGCTGTGAAATAGTGAGGGTTGGGTTTTTTTGTTTAACCCAAAAATAATAAATTAATTAATTAATGAAAGCTTTTCATTTTTCTTTGATTCAAAAATGTTACCAAAAAAAAAAAAAAAAAGGCTGATTAATGATTGTTATTGAAGGGAAAGGAGATTAAAAAAAAAAAATCAATTCAGGAAATCTGCTGGTGCAAATGTTTCCATCGTTTCTAAGGGAAAGTCGCTGCAATGAAAAACAAGATAAACAAGAAGCTTTTATTCGAGTAATATCAGATGCACCGATATCAGCAGGTAACCCGTATCGGCTGATATTGGCTTTACTGACTGATACCAGGAATATCAGCAGATATTCAGTCGGTCACATGACTCAACCATGGAAAACTTCAAAGTTTTTCTGTTTTTGTTTTTTAAACAAGGAAGCTCTGTTTATGACACAGAACACAGAGGGAAACAGTAAAAGTAGAAACAGCATCAGTATGACTCGTCAATTTATTTATTTTTTAAAAACAACCACTTTTTTTGCATTTTAAATTTGCTTTTGTTCTCATTCCTTTCCCCCTTCACTGTTTTATAGTTGAATTATTTAGGTTTTCATACTGTAATTAATTGGTGGATAATGCATAAATATCTGTGGCTGTCATTCCTGATATCAGTCAATAGAGCCAATATTAGCCAATGCTAAGTTTCTGCCAGCACATGTTATCTGATATCGTTTTAAGAAAAGCTTCTGGTTTGTCATTAAAGGTTTCAAGCTCTTCATCACACATCCAATGTGACATCATCAGTAAATATTTGCCAGTGACTGATATCAGTCCAGAGTGCCGTTATTGCTGATGCTAATTTTTGGCACCTGTATTATCTTAAATTATTATAATAGAAGATTCCAGTTTGCAATTTCAAACACCTTCCATTGGCTCAGAGCCCCAACTTAACCGACTGAAAAAAAGGGGGGGAAAAGTTATATTATTTATTATATTTTGAGCCAATTCTAGCTAAGCAGAGCTTCGGTGTTCGGTTCTGAGTGCCCTTATAATGGAAACTGTTGCATAAATTTGATTTGAAGAAAATCTGAGATGACGAAAAAGGACTGGCGCTGTCAAACTGCTACACCAGCGTTAAATTAAGACTTCATTATAACACCCTAAGCTTAAATAATACGGCAAAACTAGTGCTTAGTTCAAGCTCAAGAGAAGTTCATGAAACAATCATCAGGGAATTTTTAAACACACCGCTAGTATTATTTTAATGTTTTTGTTAAATAATTAATGTATTTCATGCTACTTTTAACTACATTATTTTTAACATTAATGTGCCATGAATTCTATTCATTTTATAATAAAACCATATAAAGTAAACAGTGGTGTGTTTTAAAATTCCACGAGTAACTAAAAGGTCTGTCAGTTTGAATCCTTAATTCCTGTTTGTTTCAAGTGAGACAAACAAGGCTGTTGGAGGGGAAATCTGAATATCAAAGTCTCATAATGGGTTTTCACCTCCTACACGGTTTCTATTTTAAAATTCCAAATGTTACTTTATAGTCATGAAGGTTTTGTGATTCAGCTTTAAGCTGTTAACACTGCTGTCACCGCATGGCATCACATAAGCTAGCTTAGAACTGCCAAAGCTATTTTTATGTACATCCTACACTGTTTTGTTGTGCTTTGTGAATAAATGTTAACTCTTAAATTCGCCTCAGGCCAGGTTTGTGTGACACATGAGCTGGTCTGGTGTTTCCGTCACATGATCCAAGAGAAGACAGTGTGAAAAGCTTTGAATCAAAGGAAAATGAAGTGGGGGGGGGGGGGGGGGGGGGGGGGGGCAAAAAGGGCCAGGGATGAGACGTGATCATCAAAGTCGGATTTTTCAGCTCAGCTCTGAAGCAGCTGCTTCAGAGCTGAGCTGTGTTTTACTTTTAATGAAACTGGTAACTCTTTCTCCCTACATCTTTTCCTCCATTCCTTCCCCATCTCCTCTCTTCACTGCAAGGCTCTTTAGTCAGGTCATTCAAGGGGGAGGGAAGGACGTTCACATTGGAATGGAGCGGTGACGGCACGGAGAACCTGGAGGGAATGAATTCCACACATTAGGGGCGAACAGTGACAGTTATTAAACATGAGAACATATCTGATCTGCAACTTCCTGTCTGTAAGTGCATCAGTACCACCTTTAAACTGCACATCCGTCCTGATGACCTTTATCTGGACACTATGTTTCTCACACACTGTACAAACTGGCACTGTCCACTGTCAGGTGGACACTGTAAACATTTCTACACTAAACATGAGTCGTGAAGCTTCAGCATTCACGACCTTGAACAAAGAACCTCAGGGCTCGTGTGACTATGACTTCCGCTGACTAAATTGTGACACTTCCAAAGATAAGAGATGTTGTGACGTTGGCTCTAGATTTCAGCACATGGTGTAAAATGATCACTGAAACTCACTGTGGCGTGGTGCAGTAACCCTGTACTGGTCCCGTGTAGAGCCTGTGCTTTACTCCAAGTTGTCTACACGCTGCAGCTGTTTACTGTTTAGGCGGTGCCAAACATATATGGACCAACCAGTTTGTGGGCTACTCTTACTTGTGTTGTTGTTGGCCCTTGAACCAGCCACAGAGCAGACAGAGGTTCTAACATAACCGGCTGAAGTGAACCCAGGAACACACAGAAGTGTCCACTGTTCAGCACACTTTTCAATCTATCAGCAGGAGCTGTGTGCTGCTGGCTTTTTGGAGAATGGTGCGTTTTTCTGTTTTTAAATGACGATCATCTGTAATTACATCATGAAAGGATTACCATGAATGGGGCTGTGTCTAATTTTAGAACTGACAAAGATCACCTGAGCTGAAGATAATAGCTATGTGCTGCTTTAAGCTGCGTTTAACTTGGAAAGCAACTCTCCTGTCTCGTTCTCTTCCAGGTACAGATCCTCTGTACAGGTGCAGCTGCTCACCAGGCTTTAATTCTGCAAAGTGGCCAGTAGACTGTGTGCACGTTAGCATATGCTACTTCCGGTGCGGAAACTCCTGTGGGGAGCTTTGTTTCCGGTGTCCTATTCGCGCCTTGTTTACGGTCCAAAACAAGTTAAGCAAATGAATGAATCAAGCGGCGATTTACATTTCAATAGATGTCTTGGGCATATACCCAATATATCTGTAAATGATGTTCATCGACTTGTCGATATTTTTTCCCCCGCGCCTCAGAGCAAAAGAGAAAAGGGATTCAAATGTTATATTTCTCAGTATCTGTAAACAGCGGTCCCTTGTTTATCGCGGGTGTTATGTTCTAAAAAAATAACCTGTGATAGGTGAAATCAAGTAGCCAATTTTATTTTTTGACGATGCAAAACGTTTCGTGGACATCGTGGACATAACGTACTGCACTTCAGAGTCACACTGCTAGCGATCGATGCAGCGATTCTGTACTGTACAGGAGAGACGGCACGGAGGAGATCGTCTGCAGCGATCAGGACACAATGTGATGTAAAAAAATAAAATAAAATAAACATGCAAACTTGCACTAAAAAATCTGCGAAACAGCGAGGTGAAAGGTGAACCGCGTTATAGCGAGGGACCACTGTAATTGTGAAGGTAAGTCACAACATACCCTTCGTAAATACTAATGCATAGAAAACGTTACCAGCAATCGTTCATTTTTTGTGTGGCTTTTTTTCACAGTTTGTTAACATGCTGTGTAGGTGTGTACTTGACTAGCTGATATCGACATAACAGGGAAACATCTGGTTTGACTATTCTTCACCTGTAGTTTGAATGCTGAACATTTGCCTGTTTAAATCATAATAACTGTCACTATACAGAGATGTGCTTCTGAATGTGGACGATGTGTCTTCTGCTGCAGTAATGCAGTTCTGCTTGTGTTGAGTGATGTAAACAACTGATCGATCTAAACTCTTTAAACGTCAAAATTGATCATTAGATTTTTTATGACACAACAGTGGCGAGTGTTCCCACCTTCTGCTCTTTGTAACTTAACGCGATCTTTCCGTTTTCGAGTTTTGGAGATGATTTTGGAGTATATCTTCGTAGTAGCGATTGACCGCAAAGTAAAGCTACCGGAAATGTACAACCCCACATCTGGTCTCAAACCAGGAAGTTAGCATTTTCTCATGCACAGGGTCTATCAGCAGCAGCGAGGTGCTGAGACACATGTCACCAGTCTTGGCTGGGTTATTCGTTCACTCAGTTCCCACAGCTCCCACAGCTCACAGCCACAGGGGAAAAAAAACTCTGCATGTAGGTCGACCAACAGTTCCGCTGACATGCCATGTCTTTACCACAGCCACCTGTCAGCTCTGCGCCTACCACATTCACGAACGAGACCCTGAAAGACTCTAGTCCTGACTTCATCTCATCAAACCTCCCCAGTTTAAGCTGGAGCTGTAAACCAAACACCTAGAAAACAAATGCAGATCTGAATACTTCACATACTGAAAAACTCTGATCCAGTTGAACAGAGCCAGCTCAATACAAAGATTTTGATACCTTTAGTAGAGGAAGAAGAGGCGTGTTCTATGAGATGTGGCCATGTTCTCTGACATATTGCGAACTTTTAGATAGTTCACAAAACCTCTGAAGAACAGCAGGAGACCTGTGGGAGAGAGAATCATGAAGTCACTCTGACACGGAGGCTTTTTGGCTTTTAGGGACGATTACTGACTGCAGCGCACTCACCGAGCAGCAGGAAGATCCACCACAGCCAGTACTGACCGTTGAAGTAGCCAGTGAAGTAGTCTGAGAACTGGACACACACAGGAAGAGAGAGTTTGGCTTTAGTGTTATCAGAAGGAAACAATTGCTGTGTCTAATTTGCTCTTTATACAAAGTGACGCTCTCTCATAAAGTCCATTAAAAAATACAAATCCCACATCGATGAAGCCTGACCAGCAGTCATGTGCTCTCACACTATAGATTAAAAAAAAAAAAAAACAGTTATATGAGGACCGGGGATGGTATGAAATCTGCTTACTTTGACTAGTGCATGAATGAAAATATTGCTAAATGTGTTGTGTGGAAAATGACAGCTGTGTATAAACAGGGCAATCTCTGAAAACAGAAATATGACATTTAAAAAAAAAAAAAAAAAGTCAAACCTCAAGGTCACCCTAACACACACACACACACACACACACACACACGGGTAAGGGCATGAGTGTGCAGACATTAACACAGGATGCAGTTAGCATTGTTTTTAAGTGTGTTTAATGTCCCCCTGTGAGTTCTTCCGCAGCAGCAGCTGCAGTTCTATCAGACGCCCAAATCAGACTCGCTCTCGATATCTCAACCTACAACAATGAGACAGGAAGCACGGGCGTCGCAGGTCCTGAGCTTACTCTGAACAGCTCTCAGGGCTCTGCTGGCCTCTTGGCCACGTCATTCCTGGGGGAGGTTTTTTAATCCCAGTGAGACTTTTGACCTTCACAAATGAAAAGATATAATAATAGCAACAACACTCTGCAAACTTCAAAGACATGTGCAAAGGAAATGAAACATCACAAATACCACCACCAGCTTGAGAGCTTTTCAGCTGCAGCTCCCAACTGATATAATAATGCTCCTTCTACTGCGAGCACAATTAAACTCTCGCCTGTAGACCACATTAGACTTAGTCTTTGTCAACCCAACTGATGAAACTTCCAAACAACAAAGAATATTACAGATTTATGTCAATCTTTCGCGTTTCAAAGCCAGAACACCAGAATGACTGAGGATGCAGATCAGCAGGTCGTCTGCTCAGTAGCACGAGCTGATTGTTTGCCAGAGGCTGGTAATGGTATGAACACTGTATGAGCCTCTGCAGTAGTAGTTGTGCACAGAGGAGCAGAGCGTATGACATTGCCATTTTCCCCCCATTACCTACCAACCTTGTGTTTAACATAAAAGGGCTATGAACTCTGGGTAACACCCTTAGACAAACTATGCGGGAATGGTGATTTGGAGAGAGTGCGTAAAGGACTCAGAGTGTCTGACAGAGAAACCTCATTTAGTTCACGGCTTGGCAGCAGTACGGTCCAAAGCCCTCAAGGTCAAAGTCTTTGGGTCTACAACACTGAGACTCGTCCCCAAAAAGCTAATCCTGTAGCACTGCTCAGAGGTTCACGTGGTTGTATAGGAATTTCTTTTATTTATGTATTGATCACATTATTTTATTGTATAATGCCTTAGCGCCACTAGATTTTAACATGTCTCACACTCATACAGTTAGACAGATGGTGGGGGTCTGGTAAGGAAGTTGGGGGAAGCAGACAAGTCCACAGGAAGAATCTTTTCTCTCTTTGAGGACTCTGGGAGGTAGCAAGGGAGTGTGAACCTTAAGGTGTGAAACAGCTGTGTACTGCCTTTTGTTCCTGGAGAAGGTATTTAACTGAGAGCCATGCTAGGCTCAGTGAGACTCTGCTGACCGTCTGCCCCACGATCATGCAGGCTCTCCACCAAGCTTGGTTTTCTGTTCTTTGTTTGTGATTAAAGAATGTTAGCTACCGCTCACCGCTTGTCTGCCGGCTTTATTTAATGGAAAACATCCACAACATGGTGTAGCTGTAGGAGAATAATATTCAAATGTTCAGTAATGGCTGCATTCTCATTCACTTAGATATAAGTTTTAAAAAAACAAACAAACTGCACAGATTCTTTCCAAGATTGCTGTTGAGTTGCTCAACTTTTCGTTAAACCCTGATCCTCGTGTGTAACACTGACCTCCATCGTTCAAACACAACAAACAAACAGTGGAAAAACATACCCTGACAATGAGAATCCACTTGATGAGGGAAAGGCCGAAGCCGCAGATGGCCCCATAGCGCCCCGCAATGGTGTTGGTCAGACAGAACGACAGGCAGAACCCGATCCAGTTGAACAGGAAGGCCACTGAAGGAACATCAGGAAGACTTGTTTTTATTTGGGCATCTAAGTGACTTTCACTTTGAAATCAGCAGTGGATTTTTTTTAAATTAAATGTTAAAAATCTAAAAGTAACAACAGTCTCAGTGGATTTGAGCGTCTCTCTAAATGTTTATCCACTGAATTATGAGTGAGACTCGAGGGTTAATTCATCTGTTATCAGGGAGTCACATGCTGTTTTACGAGTGTGTTGCAATCTGGGCAAAGCAAACAGAGCTGCTACCAGGTCTCTTTACTTTGCACATAAATAAGCAAACAAAAGAAAACACGAGACTCACTAAAAAAGGCCAACATGAAGATCCCGTCGTTACCCACTCGGAGCTGATCGGCGTCACTGAAGTCGTCTCTGGGAGGGAAGTCATCATCCTTACACAGACACACACAGACGTACAAATGTTATATTATTTTAAAAGTCATAATGTATTTTGGAATTAGTAAGTCACCTTAACAATAACCTTTAAAGTGCTGATATAACGTGCTCAGAGCATAAATTCAAGTTAACTGAAATGCAGTTTTACTTGTTCTGAATGGGAAGACTCAGAGCTGGTAGAAATAAAGCCTTTCAGCATTTACTTTGGTCCGGAGTGTCACAAGCGTGGGGTAGTCAAGACAAAAATTTTCTGGCATGCTTTGAGGTAGGGGTGGGCGATATAAACGATATACGATAGAAACGATATAAATTTGGCCAACGATAGAGATTTTGACTATACCGCTCTATCGCGACAGCGCATGTTGATGATGTCATCAAGCTGCGCCTGTTTTGGTCGAAAGCATCGCAGTGGCTACAACCATTATCATCTGCAAATTATGCCGACAGTCATAGCAAAGAGATGAAGCACTTGTGAAATATGGGGAAAGCCAAAAACTGCGCTTCCTCCACTTCCGTAACATTGATTCATTAATGTTGAATTCTCTCGCATCTGTTCTATTCCCATGTTGTTACACTATATTAATAACCAACCTCATATTGTGGATGAATAATCTCAGTTGTTCTCCTGACTGAAGTTTGGCCCGTGTATAGCATCTTGCTATGCGACTGCATTTGTCCCTGACCACCAGAATCCCTCACGTTAACTTTTAATAAGTGGAAAAAAGTTGGGGTTCATCCTCCAGCTTCACTGTGCTAATGTTATGCTAACATACATGGTACAACATTATATACCAGGTAGTCCAACTTCAGTAACCCTGCAAACGCCACTGCTGTTTAGTTTTCTGTCTTCATTTATGTCGGAAGTGGTAGCAGAGCTGTACGTTTTAATTTGTTTCAAAATCTCTCAGTCAGAACATGGTATGTCATGTTTTTAACTCTTTAACTCTCAGTGTTCGTTTGACTTTGGGACCTGAAGAAGACGGCGCTTTGGACCCAGATTACGCCGCGAAGCTCCTCACTACGGCAGCCGTAATGCTCTGACAATCCATCAAGCAGTGCGGCTTACCAAAGTTGTACTAAAACATTTTTTAACAGATTTCTGCACGCAGAAATCAGTTCGAAGTCAGTAAGCACAACCAGAATTCATACATAAGGCGCACTCTCGATTTTTGAGAAAATTAAAGGATTTTAAGTGTGCCTTATAGTGTGGAAAATACGTTATACAGAAGAAAAGAATATATCACGATATATATCGTTACCGCACGTGCTTCAGATTATATCGCGCTTCAGATTATATCGCGATATGAATTTTAGGCCATATCGCCCAGCCCTACTTTGAGGTGAACCACACCCAGACCAAAGACCAGTAACCACAAGAATGTTTCAGTGGAAGAACTTTAACCCAAGAATAATAAGAGGGGATCTGAGAGGGCGACCGTGTGTGAGCAGGGCTCCTTACCCGTGGCATCACCTCCACTGCTGAGGCAGCCATGGCAGCTGCTTTGGCCTTCTCTGCTTCATCGTATGTGGGCAATGAGGTGGCAACGCTGTAGGGTGGAGGCACAGGGAAGTCACCTCGGAAACTAGTCTCTGTTGAGAGAGAGGAGGAAAAAAGTAAGAAAAGGACAGAAAGCACGCAGGATCAAAGCGGAGCTGTGCACTTCCTATAACGCTCTGAGACCGTCCTGGAAACTAAAGTGACTCAAAGCTACAAACACTCCAAATAGTCACCACAGAGCTGCAATCAGACCAAACTCTGTGTGCAATTAAAGTCAAATTAGTACCAGGTGGTGCTGCAGCATTTGCTCCCAAGTCGATGGAAGCGTATGGAGGTGGTGCCGTGTCCACTGCCTCCCCCTGAGTCCTCACGCCCGACGCTTCCCCTGCCGCGGGGACTGGGGTCGGGCTCACCTGAGTCTGACTCTGGTCCTGGCCGGATGTGCCGGGCTGGGCTGTGGCAGAAGTGCACGGCTGTGGCTCGCTGGCGCCGGCCTCCGAAGAGTCGTCCTCATTGTGCAACTGAATATAACAAGAAGCAGATCAACAGCCAAAACCAATGCTGCTGCTCAAGGGGAATGCACACATGCACACACTCTCGTCCTACATCTCTGAAAGACTTGAGAAGAAAGCACCAGAGTGTTGGCAGTTTCAAAGTCTGAAAACTCCAATTCTTCTGACTGCATAAAAACAGCTGCCAGTCGACTGAAATAACAAACCAGAAAGCAAAAGATTTCAATATTTTCATTCATGTATATGTATGTGTATATATATATATGAATCAAAAAAATATATATAAATCAAACTCTGGTTTCGCTCTCAAAGGGAGGCCCAAAGTTGGGAAGCTATGGCCAGTCTAAACAAAAAACACGCACCTATAGCAATGTACGGACAAGTTAGTTGTTGTATCAGTCAGGTAAACATAAACAAACAATCTGAACATGTATGTTTCAGTCTCATTTTGAGTGCTTTAGGTTGTTTTCAAATATAAGCGTCTGACAGAAGAAGTTGTCAGTGTAACACCAGAGTACTTGTAGAAAAATCAAAGCTCAGCGAGCTGTGAAACAACAGGGGTAAACAAAGTGTAAAAATGACATGTTTTTTGGATTCCGTCTCACTAATAAAGGTGAGGCGGTATGGACTATTTGCTGAAAAGTTGTGGCTAAAGGGGGCAACACTTCAAAGTGGAATTTTTTTTTTTACTTTTTGGTGACCTCAAAAAAGCAGCAAATGCCAGTCCTCCAGAGAAAATGTATGGAGTCAGGATGTTAAATCCGTGCATAGCTACTAGGGCTGAACGATATATCGCATTTGCAATAATATCGCGACATGATCAAGTGCAATTTTCTAACCGCAAAGGCTGCGATTATACTCTGGACATGTCCAAATTCATGGGCTGCATCCTCCTGAGGCCGCATTTGTAGACCGATTACGTCACAGCGACGCGCCGAAGGCTGTCCAAATTACTACCATATCCCAGAATTCATAGCGCGGCCCAGCCAAACTCCAGTTTCCAGCAATGGCGGCCGCTACTAAGTTTTAAAATTACTCATACTAATCTTTCTGGGTCACAAAATAAACTTTTAACATATTTTCAGGCGAGAAAGTAGTTGTGTAAACATCAAATATCTGCTCGGTTTATCAAGATATCCCATATTTGCAAAAGTGCTTCGACGTTTTCAGAGGCGTCTGCTACCCACCAGCTCGACAGCTAGCCGGGAGCTCGAGGGTTACTGATGCGGCCGAGAACGGCACAACTCCCGGCACATCATTTTCAGATCACCGCGGAGTTTCGCTGCTCGGGTTAAACGTAATATATAAGTCACTTAGACAACCTAAAAATGTTATCGTTGGGCTTTTTTCAGTGTTTTGTTTGTTCGTGAGTAAATCGGTTTGGCTGAGATTAAAGTTATTAGATTAGATAAAATAAAACTTTATTAATCCCCCGGGTGGGTTCCTCCTTGGTTTTCACACAGCTGACTAAACGTCAAACAGAAAACTTATTAAACAGAAGTATGAGACAGTCGAGAATTTACACCAGTGTCTGGTTATATTTTAGATAGCAAGAAGCAGACGGCCGAGTTTATTAAACTCCACCGAGACAGCGGTGACGCTAATCAGAACTAGACCGTCCAATTTCACGCCTTTAAATTTTAAAGGCGTGTTTGTGTGTGTGTTTATACAATTGCTATTATGTTTGCACTTTATGTGTAATGTTACTGACTGCAGAGATCAGTAAGATGTGTGTATTTTTTATTTATTAGTTTTATTTATTTAATATTATTTTTTAATTGAATGACTGTCTAGTAGTTCACAGATGTCGAAAAACTGAGTGTGGTAAAGCCACTGATTTTTTTTATGTATATTTCTGCAATCTGCACATTGTACTGACTTTCATTTTAATGTTTACACCAGGGTTCCTTGTCAGCACTTTATGCTCAGATGTTTGTAAGCTAAAAATAAACTATTGTGTATGTTCAAATATACTGTTGTGATTGAAGAAGTTAAATAAAAATGTCAGTCATCAATTCATGCATCACCTCATGTCATCATAACAGAGGTCTGTCTTCCAGGAAAGAACAGTTTAAAATTAATGTAATATAGTATTGGCCATACTATATGATGTATTGCTTGTCTTTGTTTAATAATACAGAAGACAAAGACCTTAAAAAATAATCGCATATCGCATCGCAATATTGGGGCAAAAAATCGCAATTAGATTATTTTCCATAATCGTTCAGCCCTAATAGCTACTAGTTTTCTAACTAAAATGAAAATTTAGAGTAATCAACTAGTGTAAAAGTAAGAAAACACCCAGAGTGTGTGGCTAACATTAGCTCTGATAGCACTACAAATTTAATATTGGGCACATGTGAGTTAGTTCTGACACTGCATACATACAAACAATCCAAAAACAGCTATACTATGCTAACTGTATGTTCCATCTTGCTTACCACTTCACATTTATGTCTGTTAGCACTGGGAAGCATTGCCAGGGCACCCACACCACTGCTTCGGAACATGATGGGTGCTGACATTAATAATTAGTTATGCCTTTAGCCCTTTCAAAAACACAGATAAAGTTAAATACTGTATTACCCCAGTGAAAGGTGATTACCACTCTATAGGAGACTTTCTTAGTGGTGGCAGGTTCCATTATTCTTGCTTAGTTCTAATTCCTTAGCTAAGCATTACAGACTAATCCTTGGTCTTTACCCTTTGGCATCTGTCAGAGCTGTACTCAATGAAAGCTAACACAATCTGAACCCTAAAGAAATGAACTGCTACAGTATGTAGAAGCTTAAGAAATGTTCAATTACAGTGATATCCTTAGCCTGCATGTAAGGAGGAGTAAAATGAGTAAGAGCAGTACGGTTTGCCCTAAACAGAATGTTTGACACAGCAAGCACAGATACATAAAGCCACATCAATATGTCAACAGAGGAAGGTTTCTGGAAAAGTGATCTACATGTAATAAGTTAATGACAGACCACGCGACATCTGAGAGGGTCATCTACAAGCCTAAGCAGATTTTTTTTGTCAGGTCTTAGAGCCAAACACCTTCTGAAATTACAGATGATGGTTACAGTATAACCGAGAGGGAATCACCTCCGCCCCTCTGTTCCAAAAGGGCATCCATTAGAAAGTTCAATCTAGTCAGCTCCTGGCCAAAGGCATAAGATTGTAGTTTTAGAATTAAGTAAACTACATGTAACTTTAAGGACAGTGCTACGTGACCCAGGATTGGCAGGATAACCTGACAGACTCATTGTGCGTCAGAATGCTGATAACCCAAAGAATAACAAAAGCTGTCTCAAGGTGGTTAAGCAAGTTTAGCTTGTTTAAAGTCCAAGAACAAATTCCCCAAGAGCACAGTAAAGTGCCTGTAATCAAAGAGGCAGAACCACAGGAAAAACACTGATCTAAGTTGAGCTGACAACTTTCACAATAATCCTCAGTTCTTGATTTTCATCATCAATATAATTATTGTAATAGCAATAGTTTGGGTGGATCACTATACCGCTGTTCTACAGGACCGTGTTTATATTAAAAACAGCAGAGCAATCGAAGGGTCCAATATATTTCCACTGGTCACTTTGCACGTCAGTGGTGACGTCACCACAGTTCTGTATCTTTTATACCAGCGATAATATAAGAGAAGTGAAAACCAAGAAGTGAAGAAATTGCAGGCTTTTTTTTTTTTAAAAGATTTTCCTCAGAAAGACAAACTTGCAACATTTCTCTGTATATGCTTCTGTACTGATAGATCATTTAAATGGTGGTAAAAATCACCACAATGGTCAACTCGTGTCTTCAACCTGCAAACAAACTCAAGAAGCACATCACCCGCCTGAAACAACACCATGCACCAGCAGATTTAATGATAGTTTTGTTGTATGGTGCCATTCACTAGGGTGAGAGCCCAAAACTCCCATGGCCCACTAATGTTTAGGTCCAATCCTCTTGTTGAACCTTCATAATGTGTAAATGGAACTGCAATTTGCCAAAAGTCAGTTGGAACCTCATTTGTCACATATGAATATTAGGTGGGACAGCCATGCAAAAAACAAAGAAAGCAACTTAAATTGAACTCAACATACAAAAGTATGATGTTGAAGACTAAGCTTACAAAAAGTACAATTATTGATGAGATTATGATCTGTGTGATTGACACAATCAATGAATTTAATTTTAAATGATCACAATCGTCAGTAAACAGTTACAGTGATACCTTTAGTTGGGTGAATTGGTATGCTGTTCTGCTGACTTGTGTTGATCTAATAGGCAATAGAACACGCTTGCCTCTAATGTTTGAGCCAGATACATTCACCAAGTTTACAGTTAGCAAGAGCAGATTGATTTGATGTCACTGCAAAGCTTGAGGCAGTTTGGGTTTGACATTCAGCTTCATTACATGTCAGATTTATCAATTAGAAATATTGACTAAGCATGTGCCGATATCAGATTTTTACTTTAGAATTGAAAAGGTTTAAAAAAAAAATTACAAACGCAGCATGTCATGATTTTCACTTCATGATTATTGTACTGGAAAAAAAAATCCTGATTAACAAAATGATTGCTTTATATGTAAAAAGTTGGAAGAAAAAAAAAAAAAGGCGGCAAACTTCAGTTGCATAGCTTGAAGCTATGCAAGTTTTCATTTGAAACTCATTTTGACTCTGCGTCAGCAGGACTGAATTCCACAATTCTGATAATCTGCTTAAAATGATGTTTTTGAAAGGCGAATCTACCATTTGAAACCTTTTCCATGAAGTAATGGTGGTTTTCGAACAGTGGTAAAACACCGCGACAAACAGGGGAAACACCCTTTGTGATAAGTAATGATATCACGCAAGTTGAAAAGCCAGAGGTGACTAACAAACCTAAATAGCTTCTTTAATAAGCACAGTCACAGTGAAATCTGTTGGTTTACCACACCGATAGACTTCTAAAAAACTAAGATCTTGGTCGTCCCAACCGACTTTTGAACCTCCACCAGCGCTGGGTCAGCAAACAAGGCAGGGAAGTGAATGAGCGGCCGACGACTGGCTCAGAATCAAGGACAAAGCATAACTGCACCCCCACGCAAGCACAGGGGATTACATAAGATCTTAACAACATAGCCACAAGCCTCCTCATGTGTCCAAATACACCCGAACCTCACAGCAGCAGTGCCCCATACCTGTAGTATTATTTAGAAAGGAAACAGAGCAAGAGATGACAGTGTAGGCATACTGTGATGAACACTGGGTTTTTATTAGTATATTTTTTGTTTGCTTTCACAAACCACAATATCAGATAACTTATCCGTTTGGCCACATCCAAGCCATCCTTGAGAATCCACTGTATTGTGCTGGAGTTTAAAAAAAAAACAAAAAAAAGAACTTGGTGTGAATCGCTGCTTTGTTCAGGGCTGAAAAGTTAAAAAGGACATTGCTGATTTGCCTTGGCTCATACCGAATATGCTGTGGGATTATCAGCCATAATACCAGAATACAAGGCACAAAGCATACTTTATGTCCCAAGGTTCATAGCTGACTCCAAAGTTTTACCAACACTGCTGTTACAATACATTAACAGAAGGAACAAACTCCACATGCTTAGGCCAGTTCAACCAAAGAAGCCATACTCTGAGGCTGGCATCCATTAATGTTTTTGACTAACAGTAGTAGCATTAGTTTTTCCCTGCATTACTATAGAATTTTATGATTCTGCGAAGACATAATATAAGTCATATTTCTGAACAATTAGTTCGTTAACACTTATTTGTCACCGTCATTCCTTTCTCTTGATTCGTACCAGCCCTTTAAGCTGCGGTTTAAGCCGGAAATACAGCTTTAAAAAAATACAACCAGAGGGAAAAAAGGCCCTCTTACCACATTTAATATGAGCCAGCTACTAAATCCCTATGCTAACCACTTAACTTAGAGCTAAGCTTCTCAGAATTTATGCTGCCAAAAACCGTGTAACTACACCTCTGTTTTAATGTACACATGTAACGACAAGTTAGAGAGTGTATTTTATGTGTGTAGCGCTATTAAAAGCATTTTCACTTAAACGGCCTTCGTGACTACTCTTGGCTGGCCAGCTAACGGAGGTGGCTAATCAAAGGCTGGGTACCATAGCAAAACCAATTTAGGGGAAAAACACAACACTTGTGAAAGTTTGATTTTTTTTACGGCTTTTGTCTGTCCCACATAACGCATTTTAAATAGTCAATACAAACAATAAGCATTAATTTTTTTGGCAAGTGCCTGGTGCCTGTGACGAGTGGCAAGCCGAGCTATCAAACGGTGTTTTGATCAGCTTCCACTCACCACTTGGTATCGGCTCGCTGGGTCCATCTTCGACTAGGTTCAGCTGGCTAAACGAGCCAGCCGGTGAGAACTATCAAAAAAAATAAGACTTGGGTTTACTCCGATGTGTGAGTCACGGGCAAGAGATGTTGATTCCAGACACAACGCTGAAGAACCGGATTCTGAGCGATGAAAGAAATGGCTACAACCTACAATGCATTCACAGAAAAATACCGTTCTGTGTAAAAACCTTCACCCACTTTCAAGCTAGTCTAAAGATGTCACACTTCCGGTTAAATATTTCAAACTAAAATGTATATAATCTGTATTGCGCATTAATGTTATTATTACTATTATCGTTGTTGTATTCATTAATGCATATGTGATCTTCTACTTATCTAATTTACCTTACGTTTACACCTAAGCTTTAAGAGTTATTATTATTATTATTATTGATAACAACCATATATTAGCATTATATTTTCATTGTAAGTATAAAAAAGGTACAATTAATATAATATCAATATCTAATGCACTTGGCTTCTATCCGCGCTTGCTTTCAGCTGAATTGTTAGGCAGTTAATCTGTTAGAAATTCTTGGGAATGTGATATGTTACTGTCTTTTAATATTATTCAGTTCATAACGTTTTAAGATGGCTGTTCTACTGTCTGTTTTACTTTTTCTGTACCATTTCAGATGGCCGTCAACGCTCGCTAGACGCTTTATTTTGAAGGCGACTACCTCTTGTTCCAATTGTCGTTCGACCAATTGACTCCTTCCTCGGTAGCTTGATCTCAGATTTCCAAGGATTGAGAAAGGGTGATGACGCAAATACAAAAATAAATAAATAAATTTGACGAGAGAAACCACTAGGTGGAGCCAAATTCCTCTTTTATCTCTGAACCACAACGACCCATTTCCATCCATAAAAAACACCAAAACTTTAACACCATCCTGTTGCATGACTAAAAGCAAGGTGAACATAAAATAAGATCGTTATTCATTTTCACCAAAAACCCTGGAAACCTTATTGCTGCAGTTTAAGAAGTGAGACCCCTCCTTGTTTAACACAAATAAGCAGGCCCTGAGCTATCAAACACCCTTATCAATAATATAGATATCATCTCTGGTATTGGTATTGCATCGACACTGGAGCAATAGGAGCGATACTTTGTTTCAATCCTCTACGTTTAATACACTGAATTCTGTTAAATAAATTGTTGTTATTGGTGAGTCATCTCATCAATCATGACACACTGGTCTCCCTTACATAGACTACATAAATATCGGTATTGGTATTGGCATTACTGACTCTGTACTTTTGGATCGATACCAAAATTTGCAGTACTGCAAAACACTATCAAACACACGCAGAGAGCAACCTCAGATAGATTTGACCCTCTTTGCTCCAGGCTGGGAGTGCATTTAGACAGCTCACTGTCTAAAAGAAACATTCCTCTATCCCCACCATCAAAAATCATGTTAAAATATATGTGTGTGGATATGAGCAGAGGGGAGGCGGGGTAAACTCTTTACGTCCGTTCTCAAGTTTACTCCGTCATGTGGTCTCGCCTCCCCAGCTAATCCTGGATCAGCATTGGATTGGATCAGTGCATAACAGGCTCTGGTTGATACTTCTATCAATGCAAGTGCTGGAGTTTCAAGGATAAAGCACAAACAGCTTCAGATACTGTTGCAGGGTGACTTAAAAGCAGTAGCTTGGTCTCTCGTAGAAGCCTAACAGACCTGAAGGCATCATTAAAACAGAGCACTGAGGACAATTTGAGTCCAAATCCTCTTTTGATGCATTGTTAATAGATTTTTTTTCCCCTCTCCAAACTGCTGTATGTGCATTTTCCCTCCACACGTATCATTTTTAACCAAAGTGACTGGCTCTGCTGCACTTAACTACACATCACTACATCTGCCCTGATCTGTTGCATTATTACATCATTGCTGGATTTGCCAAAAAAAAAAAAGCAAAAAAAGGTTAAACAGAGCGAACAAAGAAGGCATGGAGGGGTATTGATGAAAGGCTCTTCTTGAATTGAATATTAATCCCATTCACTAAGAAGAGGGATTATTGTAGTACATGTATCAGTTAAGTGACTCATGCTGAGAGAGAAAGAGGATGGAGGGAGTGGGAGAGGTTGGAGAAACTTGTGAAAAAGGAAAAAAAAAAGGAGGGGTGGTGTAGAAGCATCATAGAGGTTTGGGCCCCGTGCAAGGCGATTAGCAGCGTTAAGGATGGAACTTGCAGCAGTGATGGATGAGTTCTTGTCTACACCTTTACTGCAGCAGCAGACCTGCATGAGAGTGAAAAACACTGGAATTCATTCGCCCAGCTCGCTGTTAGAACCCCACTTTTAGAGTCAATAACAGCCCTTCAGGACATCCATCACTGACACACACCCACACCTACCCACACACACACACCACCATCCCCACCGCGGCTGCACAGTTGGGATGTTGTTACTTGGCAACATCATTTCAAGGTAAATAGGTGCTATAAAAAGGTGTTATATAAAGAAACAGTGGGCATCTCTGTCAGATACTGCAGCTTTTCAGCGTGGCAGAGTCCCTCTCATGCCCCTGAAAGCTTTGCTGTTTCACTGGAGGTGAGCACTTTGTTAGATGCTGATAGAATCGTGCATCACAAGGGGAAGACATCTGTTTAGTTTCGCGAGGATACAAGCAGCAATTTAATTGCCAAGCTGCCGTGCATTTGGGGCTGAATTTGCATTTTATGTGTGGAGAAGTGGCAATACAGGAAGGTTTTAATATACTTCCAAATACGATGTATGCACTGTGAGAAGAATTGTTCATAATTCTTGAGCATATTTCATCTGAGGAACACAATGAAAGTTATTTACAGGGTTGTGGGGTGTGTTTGTGTGGGAGGGAATCTAAAAGGCGACTCAAACAACAATTTTAAATTGTGTTATCTAAACTTGCCAAGTAGGAGAGAAGATACATTCCTGTAGGTGTAAAACCACTGTTAAAGCCACAGCTAAAACTCCCAAGGTGCATTTAAGCAAGGACTCTCCATTAAACTTCTGTGTTTTAAAATGTGCAATAGGTTATTAATAAAATAGACATGACAGTGAAAACAAAGATATTCAGACAATTTGGTGGGCTATTTACTAAACTCAGAGGATAGAAACAAAGTATCAGTCCTATCGTGCTACTATCATTCCGATACCAATACCAACGTTGGTATTGATACCATTTGGATTGATTTGCTCATCTTTAGGGCCCACCCAATCATAAATCTTCAATTTAACCAACAAACAAGAGAGAGTGATGTATTTCCTTGAAAATGTGATTCAAAAAACATGAATAACACAGGCTGTTGACTGTAACTTGCTAAGGCCAAATTATAGGCCTTAATTTGTAAAGACTGATGTGTGACCTACCTGCACTTGTATATAAAGTTCAATACAATAGGAGTAAATTTGGGTCACAGTAATGAGTAATATCACAAACTAACCACCTCTTATTACTAGACTGAATTCATTTTTATAGAAATAAATACATTTATAGAAATATGTAACTGCAGATAATTGTAAGTAATTTCAATGTGAATTTCTGTTAATACTGTAGCTCTTCTAGTATTGTGTGCAGTACCTTTGCACCGCTCCACACTTTGGCAATTCACTGCTCTGACATGTGGCGCTAACTTTGAGAATAATGACAGAACAGTTTTGGTTTTGATATAAAGCTTTTTTTTACCTGAATACTCAGAGAGCTGTATACAACTTCCCTCATTCACCCAAGCACCATTTTCTGCACCTAAGTTCCATCTGTCTAATAATCACACTCTGATGCTTACTAGGAGCAACTTGGGATTCAGTATCTTGGTATCCAGACTGGCCCAGGCAGGGGTTGAACCACCAACCTTCGGATTAGTGGATGACCGGCTCTAGAAAGTGAGCCCGGGCTGGTATTTGACTTATTTGACTTACTTTAAAGGTATTGAGGTAATGCTGTTTTAAAATTTCACCACCTGGGGGCAGTGTTTGACCAGAAATTTCTAGTATTTTTTGCCCATTCTGGTTGTAAAACACGTGAGAGTAAGGGGGGTGACGGTGCAGTGGTTAGTGCTCTTGGCTCAGTGTTGCTTCACTGACTGAAAGTACTGAATTTCAACCTCCTAGTGGGCTGGCACCTGAGTTTGTAGAGAATTTTGACTGTAAGAAGCAGAAGAAAATGGTTCGATCTAAGAACTATGAAAAAAAAACAGTTCCGGTCACCCTGTTATTTTCTTTTAGTGGCCCTAATTTTTTTTTACATGCTTCCTGCAGAGACATGAGTAAGTTAATTGAGGATAACAGGGAAGGACTGGCGACCTGTCCCCCTAAACTTGATGACAGCTGAGAAGCCATTGCTCCTACCTGGTATTTGCATGAACTCACCAGTCTAAAAGAAACATGCATTTCTTTGGTGCTGACTGTGGCAATGACCAACATTGTTTATTATTGTCTCCTTACTTCAGACAATGAATCGTAATTACCAATAATTCATACGCTTCCTGCTGTTGTGCCACATGTATAAACGCACACAACTCTTTTGCTGTGGGAGATCCTTAGAGGAAAGACTCCTACAAACAGCTGTAAGCAAACAGCTCATCAGCTCCTCTTCTTTTGTCAAAACCACATTGCACCCCCCCCCCCCCCCCACACACACACACACACACACACACACACTTCTTGGCACCCCTCTGGCTGCCGGTGCCCTGGGTGCTGTCTAGTTGGACTTTGCCAACTGGCCCTGCAAAAACCTGGACACAGCTTGATGCCACTTCAGGCTGGAGCTCAGGTTTTAAAAATACAAAATCTTCCTTTTGGGAATAATGTATTATTATTTTTTATTATTTTTTTGGTCTAATACACTATATCTTTGTTTCTTTCAAGATCCGAAGGAATGTAAATGTTTTATTTAAAATCATTTATTTAGAAGTTTCATAATGGCCAAGAACATTGTCAAGGCTTTGATAAGGGTGGACCGCAGAGACTGAAGCTCTTGTAGTGATAATCATTTATCAACAGGGCGCTTTAGTTGTTGAATACAGCAGCAAACTTATGTATGACCAGGGAATTTAGAACAAAGTAGATTGATTGTTGCATGGAGTCTGAAAGATGGTGACCTTTTATTAGCTAAACATATATATATATATATATAGATAGATACATTTAAGCAGCATTTACACAGTAATAAGCTATTTACTGTAGGTATTTGTTTATTTGTTTATTCATTTAGAGATCAGAGTAATATTAGAATATTAGGATGATAATATTTTAATTTTAGTAGAAATGTAGTCAAAACTTTAACAGTATTATACTGTAAAATATACTTCAACTCTGCAAAATAGCTATTTAATGCTGGCTAATAAACACTGTAAAATGTTATAATGTAGCTTCACTTAAAAAACTGTAAACTCAACTAAAGTCACTGCAACCTCAATGGAAAAGTTATGCTAAGTTTTTTATTTTGAGTGTGTGGTACATACAAAGAATGTGAACCTTACAGTATGTTAGTTTTGCAACATGGTTATATTAAATTTAGGCAGTGTCACTATGAATAAGCTGACTGGACAGGTCTCTTTTATTAGCGCCACCATGTCTAAACCATAGCAGATCCAACTAACATCTTGTAAACCTTCCATTTCCGTCACAAATCATCATGACTGATTTACATTTCAACTAAATTCAAAATCGAAATACAAAACAGCCGAGACAATGGACAAAACAATAATAAAGGAGGATATGAAGGTAAACACTAACAGCATTTGCACTTGACATGGCAGAAGAGTTCTTGAGACACTATTGATTGCAACAAATATCCATGTAATTAAGTAAACTTACACTACTGTAAATTCAGACAAAAACACTAGCATCATTTAGGTAAGGACACCGTAATTGACAGGAAACCTTGTACAGGGTGTACCCTTCCAGCTGAGATAGGCCCTGCAACCCTGAACCGGAAAGCATTTAGAAAAATGGATGGATGGAGGTTGTTTGTGTTTCTAGTGCAACAGACACATTTCTTCCAGTGTGCCTGTAGCTACATTGTTGCTTTTTCGCATGTTCAGCTCACCTGCTGTGCACTGACTGAAAGACCCTCATGGAAATGCTAGCCATTTACTTGACGTGCTATTGAACGCATCTCATTTTTCTCCATAAATAGTACCAAAATTACACAGTTCTCTCTGGGAAGCTTGCAGAAAACGATTAGGAAAATGATTCTGACTACTACAACAACAACAACAGGATATTAAGTGTTTAGTAAACACAATAAATAGAAAATGTTTTGCTCATTGTATAATGACCTGAATTAGTGACGTATAATGTTCAGAAAAAGAGTTCACAAGGCATGTATTTATCTGATACACACTATGTAGATTTATTGAACATGAAAAAATTAAATGCTAAAAAGACATATCTTTAAATATAAACCAACAGTAATTTTAGTATGTATGCCACAGTCAACACAGGCAGAATAAAATGTCTTTTCAATAATAGTAACTGGGAGCTACGAGCAGCTAATTAGTGCAAAATGTGAAAAGAGAGAGCATTAATCACATGTGCACGCCTCTCCCTGTGTCTGCAGATGAGCGTGTGGGCGTATAAATGTGTGTTTGACAAAGAGAGGGGTGGTGGAGTAAATACAGTGTGTGCACTGCAGGTACTTAAAGTGGCCAGCAGAGTGCAGAAGAGACAAAGTTATCGTTCGAGGCGCCAGGTTCAACGTCACCATTATTTTAAAACATGCCATGTCTCAGTCTTTTGTTAATATAAGTCGACTTTATTTTGTAATCCAAATGTGCTTTTTTGTTAAGATGAATAAAAAGATGTTTTGACGGTTTAGAAAGAGTCAAAATTAGCATTATAGTTGTCTCAAAATACAAGGCTTTGTCCAGAAATGTATACACTGCAGCGTTTTTGCAGAGTTTTGCTTTGTCTTTGGAAATTGTTCACAGAAAAGAGCGTGCTGAGTGAATCACTGAGTGGAACAAACTTTAATAAATTCAGTCGGTTGTCGTTTCCTCATGCAGAGAGACTGCAACCAAACCAGGACGATAACAAGGACTTGTTAACCTTTCAGAGATGTATGGTGACATTTAAAAGATACTTTTCAGTCTACACTGATCTTCTCCCTGGCAGCCACCGCTCACTTTGTCCTGATCATAATGAGTCCGAGGAATAGAAGTACTCTTATCACTGTAGGGATGAATTGAAAGAGAGAGAGAGAGAGTGCTGTAGGAAGATTTAAATTATTCCACTGCATCTGGCAGAGATGAATGTGGGCTGGTCATTTTTGGCAGTGTGAGAACTTCCTGTAATGGTTGAAACTGACTGCACTAATTAGGCTTGCTGTGAGAAAACTTCACTTACACTTGAATATTTTGAATAAATGAAGCTGTCTCAACCAAGAGATCAAGTTTTTTTTTTTTATAGCTAAGCAGAAAGTATCCAAACTGCAGGGCTTTAACGTCACAGTTCTGCTGCAGCGTGTTTAAATTGAAATCTCTTAAACACATTAAAATGAATATAATGTATAGACCTAGTCGTTGTGAAGTCATCCTTACCACAGTAATTAAATTAAATTCAGATTTATTTACATATGTTTTATACTAAAAGGTCAAATCTGTTAATGACAAGTTAGCCTCTCAGTAAGAAAAAAAACTGTCTTCACAGACTATTTTACATGAATGGGTCTTAGCATCAGGCTGTATCCAGAAAGACTAGACAGTCCTATTTTTATAAGCTGTGTAGCACGAACTCTTTGGAGCAGCCTTTTACATGTTCTCTTTCAGGCTTATCTATCTGTCTATCTGCCTCTGGGTTGTTTTTGAATAAATTATTGCCCAAACCATATTTTATGTCTGTGTTCAAATCCTCGTGAAACTGAACTATACAAGGTATCATCTTTAATGCTCTCTGCTGATAGGGTTAACTCACAAGCCCTCTTTCTGAAAGTGTAGTAGAAGTGAGTAGCGTATTTCTTGCTATTGCTGGTAGAACTGGAGTAATTGGCAGAGGTTTGTTGGCCTTTGCTAAACTTTACTTAAAAGTCCTTAGATTCAGTTACTGTAGCATGGCTAACTGATTGAGTGATGGAATATTTCTATTGAGATTGACCTAGAAATGATCCACCAGCCAACCACTGGAGAAACTACTGAAACTACTTTTGTCTTTTTACGAAATGCTGGTGGACATTTTAAGCCATTTGCAAGAAAATATACGTTTGGAAGGAGAGCTCTGATGACTTATTGGTCTTCAACAAACTTAATACTACACTGACCCATCACCCCACCTTGAACATATATTGTATGGTGAGACAATAACCTACCTGGGTAGTGTGCTAACTTGGCGATTATATATATATATATATGTAGTGATGAACGTGGACACAAATTCAGTAGCTGGAGTCATTAGGTGTTTTAGGTCTTTCAACTGCAAGTGCTCTGTTTAGCAGCCTTTGACCAGCTGAGGAGAACTGTTCTTTCACATGCCCCAGTAACAGGCTATAGGTTTGCACTGCCACCTCCATCAGCAGCACTCCTCCATCACCCTTTTTTCCTTTTTCTGGCTTCCTCCATCTGCTTCTCTCAGGGCACTGTCAGCTCCATCACAACTACTTGCTTAGACATTTAAGCGATAATAATGAGTCTTCAAGGAATCCAAATTGCTTCCCCAGGTCCACACACATATTCTAAGGCTTGGGCCTTTGCTTGGGGATTTGGGTGTTCTGACAAATCTAATTGTCTGTTTTGGTGGTGGAAGGTACTTGACAATGGTGTGGCTGAAGGACTCTTGATGGATATTACCTTTAGCACATGGCTGCTGCAGCAACAAAAATAGCCTTCCCTCACTGCTTTTGAATAGCTACTAGGATGTGCTCCAGTCTTCCTCTTTCTTAGCAGAAATGGCATTTTTCTTGGTCTTGTCTCAATAGAAGAGATTAGAGTACGTAGACTAGGAGGAACATTATGTACAGAGTGGATGATCAACTTAGTGTAGATGGATACAGCTTTTTTATTACTTTAATATCCATCTCTGATTACCACGTTGTCAACTGTTCAGTTTGCACATAGCAATCCAGCAACCCCTTACAACACACCTGGTCCATAGGGAATTCAGAGCTGAGCTGGAAAAGCTATCATGGACCTCATTAGAGCTTTGCAACAATGCTGGGACTGCACTTGACCCAAAACTTCGTCTGCTCTTCGTTCTACCCTCAACTCAGTGCCAGCCTGAGTGAATGTCAGGTAACTGGACTCCCTGTAACTTCAGCAGATATTTTCACCTCAACACACAAGAGAAGATGACTTTGATAAAACGCCTTAGCTGTTAGCTTAGAAGTTAGTACCAGCAACCTTTATGAGTTCACACAGCGATGCAGTTTTCATCTACTTGGCATATCTAAAAGGAAATCTTAGATTAAGTAACTACAAAATACATATACACATTTTGAAAGATAAATTGTAGTTCATGAAACCATGCTTACTTAGCATGTTGCTAAAATGCAATCTAACCCTGCCCCTAAGACCATGTCCACACTAATACGTTTTCGTTTGAAAACACATCTTTTTCTCTCCGTTTTGGCCTTCTGTCCACACTCAGACGGTGTTTTTGGTCAAGGAAAACTGAGCTTTTTGAAAACGCTCTCCAAAGCAGATACATTTGAAAACGCAGTTTTCACGTCGCAGTGTGGACAGCGAACCCGGAGCCTTTTTGAAAACGATGACATATTTTAGTCATGTGTTGCAGTCATGTGACCAACTAAACTAAGATAGAGGAGGGCATTATACAGCAGTTGTTTTTTTCCTCTCAATTTTAATAGCCCTATTGAAGATTAATATCAGTTTGTACATGCTCCAGATAGCTTTTCGTCAAATTCTTTAACTCTCACTCGCTTTTGCAATTTTGTACTTTTGTGTTACTGGCATCAACAACTCCACCTCACTCGGTGCTTTTCCTCGACATTTTTCCGCGACGTTCCAAAGAGCCGGAAAGTAAATAATGACGCAGGTCAAATTGTCTTACTTTTCACCCATGTGAAATACAGGAACGTAAGCGTTTTGATCATTTCAGTGTGGATGAAAAACTGTTCGGAAATGCTTGAAAATGATAGTGAGGACGCGGAGTGTTTTTAGACGAAAACGCCATTTTCAAATGTATCCGGATTAGTGTAGATGTAGCCTAAGTGATTTACCTGTGACTTGGTGGATGTTAAGAGGTTAATTCCTCCAATTCTTTTGATAATTTTGGTAAAGTCAGGTTAAAATTTATTTCCTTTTCACATTATACATGAAGTAGTTATTTGATGGATGATATAAAAATGTTGATTGTAGCAGTTTAACAACTGGAAACAATCAAATGACTTCAAACCAAATTACAAACATGATCAGTCTGTGCTCATACAGTTTAAAAAAGACAGATAACATGATAAAACATTTAGCTTTGTGACAATAGCTCTTTCTCAGTTACATCACATTTATTTAAATCATTCCTCAAAGACAGCTGCTGCAGTGCTTGTATGTCTTATTTTCTAACATATTATGTTTGATTTAATTAGCAGAACAAGTTCTGATGCACAGCTGCAGTCATGTTGAATTAAATCTAGCATTAATCAGAATTATATCATTTTCACTGATGCAAAGCTATGCTGTGCAAAACCCTGCTCTCTCTTTTTTCACAAAGCCAAACCAGACTTATGATCGTCATAGTCATAACAAGTCAGTATTCTCTTTAATCTGTCTCTAAAGAGACTTTTTTTTTTGTAATACTTTTTTGCAGTGAGCAGATGTGATTGGAGATATGACTGAGGTTTTTTCTGGGTCATATATATTAGGATGTTCTTCTTTATAGTATTGAATGTTTAGGGAACAACCCTTTAAATGTTTAATGATCTGGAGATATGTATTACGCGCTTTAAGAAAAGGTTGGGTTTTTTTTTTATCAAATAGAACATAGGAAGGATGAGCCATTAAAATACTGTATTGCATAGTACATCCTGGCCGGTTTGTCCTGACCAGACATAAAAGAGAAGGTAAGATGCATGGAAGAGAAGATATAATGAGCAACAGAAGAGAATTAAGACGACTAAAAGAAGAGAGCGAGACAGAGGGCAAGAACGGGAGACAGAGAAGTAGGCTAATACATTTCTGCTGCTGTTGTGTATCATTGAGCTCATAAAACAGAAAGGCATCATCAAAAAGCACATAGAGTCAATGTATTCCCCCTAGTCTCCAAGAAAGTCTTTTGATGCTGAAACAGACTTTCTTTCTCTCTCCATCCATCCTTTCTCCCTCCTACTCTCTCCCACGCTCCCTCCATCGCTCACCATGCTGCTGATGAATTAAAAGAAAGTATGTCAGTTGGCAGGCAGGGAGGGGAGACGAGAAAGAAGACATCAGAAAGAATTCATTCATTGAGTTAGTTTTTCCAACATAAACACAGGGTCTGACTGCTCAGTGCCTCACAAGTTTTTAAGGTCTGAAGGGAGTTATTTGGGTCAGCTGTCAGGGCTAAGAACTCACCTGAATCTGTACACTTTGCACTTTCCGTTTGGGCTGACACAAATGTATCAGGATATTTCATTTTTACATCGGAACAACTTGGCCTCCGTTCATGGCCTGGCTCGTTTTTAGCAAACAGCTGAAAACGCATCTACTGGAAGCAGAAAGGTCTAGCTGTTGCTATGTGACTGCTGAAGGCTTGTACAAGAGTACAATGCAGCATTGCTAAATGTTGAAATGTCTTTGTGAGTGCAACAGCACAACAAGCTCTTATTAAAATATGTGTGAATGTGTGTGTGAATGGGTGGATGACTGGATATGTAAAGCGCTTTGGGGTCCTTAGGGACTAGTAAAGCGCTATATAAATACAGGCCATTTACCATTTACCATTTAAAATACCAGGTTTAAAAATTCATTAAATTTTTGAATAGTGAAAATTAGGTAATGGTAGCTTCCCAAACAGCCTGCTCAAAGTCTGAATAAAATAACTTCTACATGTTTTAAAGCAACTTTTTTCTTAGCTGCACATTGATGAAAGTTAGGGTTAAACTCATTTAAAACCTTTTATGGAATTTTTCCCAATTTGACATACTTAAAACAGAAGAAATATAATGCAAAAATGTTCCTAAGAGAGTTGATCTGAAAGAAATAAATACATTCTACAAGTATACCTATTTAGCATGTGGCTAAAATGCTACCTACCCTTTACCCTTCAAATATTTTCATATGGAGGAAAAAAAACAGCATTAAAAAAAAGTAAGTAAAACCAAATCACCATTCAGAGAAAAGTGAGCCATGCCAAATGCTAATTAGCCGAATCAGGAGAGTAACAATAACTGTGATCTAACTTTATCTGACGCTAGTGGAGATTAATGTGGTAAAGCTCCTTTAAATCTCATATGCAGTGTCTATTAAAGATTTATTCATGCAATAAACTTTTTTGTTTGGTTGGTTCCTTAATGGAAAAAGCCCACAGCATCTGTTCTTGTTGTCAATACCAACCGATGTCTATGATCCAGAGTAGGACCGGGCGATATGACCCAAAATTCATATCTCGATATTCTTTAGCTAGATGGCAATATACGATATATATCTCGATATTTTTTAAAGTCATAAAGTAAGAACAAAAAGAGAGTTCTTAGTCAAAGCTGTGTCCCAAATCTCACACAGGCACTTTTACTAACATAAAGTGTGGATGTACAAGAAAAAATTACTCAGAAATAAATTATTAGCATTTATTAAATAATAATGCTCCATGAATAAAACAAAACAATGTTGTTTTTGTGCATAACAAAAAGCTCACAATTGTGCAGTCAAAATGTAAACTAAAAGACGCTGAGCATCTGCTCTGTTCCCAAGTTCTACTCTGTGGAGTTCCCCAAGGTTCCATCTTGGGACCCCCTCTGTTTAACATTTACATGCTCCCACTGGCACAGATTATAAAGAACAACAAAATAAACTATCATAGCTATGCAGATGACACACAAATATATATCACAATGTCACCAGGAGACCAAGGCCCTGTACAGGCTCTTGGTAAATGCATTGAGGAAATTAATGACTGGTTGTGCCAAATTTTTCTCCAGCTAAACAAAAACAAAACTGAGGTAATAGTCTTTGGTGCCAAAGAAAAACGATTACAGATCACCAGAGAACTTCAATCTATACACCTAAAAACCACAGACCAGGCGAGAAATTTGGGTGTAGTGATGGATGCAGACCTAAACTTAGAAAAACACATTAAGACAATAACAAAATCAGCTTACTATCACCTCAAAAATATTTCGAGGATAAAAGATCTGATGTCTCAACAGGACCTGGAAAAACTAGTCCATGCATTCATCTTTAGTAGGCTTGATTACTGTAACAGCATCTTTACAGGTCTACCTAAAAAATCAGTCAGACAACTACAGCTCATTCAGAACTCTGCTGCTCGAGTCCTCACTAAGACCAAAAAAGTGGACCACATCAGTCCAGCTCTGAGGTCTTTACACTGGCTGCCTGTCCGTCAGAGGATAGACTTTAAAGTTCTGATGCTGGTCTATAAAGCTCTGAATGGTTTAGGACCAAAATACATCAGTGACCTCCTGACCCAGTATGAACCTTCCAGATCCCTCAGGTCATCTGGATCCGGTCTTTTATCAGTTCCCAGAGTCAGAACCAGACACGGAGAAGCTGCATTCAGCTTTTATGCTCCTTATATCTGGAACAAACTCCCAGAAAGCCTCAGATCAGCTGAAACACTCAGTTTATTTAAATCCAGGTTGAAGACTCACCTGTTCTCAGCTGCATTTGAATAAAGCACCAAATCCACACTTTTAAGCTTAAACTTCAAAACTTACATTTTAACTACTGATTTTATCTACTGTTCTGATTTTATCTGTTTTGATTTTACATACTGTTTTGTTTGTTTGTTTGTTTGTTATTTAGTTAGTTTGTTTGTTTGCTTGCTTGTTTTAATCAATTTTAAATCATGCTTTTTATTTGTTTTTGTTTCTAATGTCTCTGTAAAGCACTTTGAACCACCTTGTTGTTGAATTGTGCTATACAAATAAACTTGCCTTGCCTTGCCTTGCCTCTGTGACTGACAGCCTGGAGTTTGAAATCCTCTTTGTAACCATGTCTCTTAACAGGTGCCATTTGTGGTCCTTATATGCACACAGTACAGTAATATTACCTTGAAGCAGAGCACGTGGCTCCTCGGTAGCCGTGATGCTCCAACAATCCATCAAGCAGTGCAGCTTCGTAGCTTACCAAAGTCGTACCAAAACATTTTTTGAAAGGTTTCTGAGCGCTGTGTACCACATAAAATCAGTTTGCGGTCAGTAAGCACAACCTGAATTCATACATAAGGCACACTGTCGATTTTTGAGAAAATGATAGGATTTTAGGCATCAATGCGTTAGCGCGGTTAGCTCATTAATGCATTGATGCCGTCCAGCCCCATGCACGGGGTGATCCGCGGTAACTCGTTAACAGAGATTTGCCCCGTTAATGCAGTTATGGCGTTAACGTCACGCTGACAGCACTAAAATAGTAATCTTCAAATGTTTTCTTTTTACCGACCAGCTCCTCTTTGATAGCTGCCGTGTCCATCTTGTTGTTGCCTGCAGGTGAAGCGATGGGGGAGTTGTGTTCAGTGAAGGAGAGAGGCGAGGCAGCGTAGAGACAAAAGTGTACTAAAGAGAGGCAAACTTGCAGCTCCACAAGTATAGTTATAACTAGAGATGGACCGATCCAATATTACGTATCGGTATCGGTCCGATACTGACCTAAATTACTGGATCGGATATCGGAGAAAAATAAAAAATGTAATCCGATCCATTAAATATCACGAAAGCACCTCACAAAACTTGCAACACGCTGTAACTCGCCTCAGAACGTTAGCACGTCGGAGCAGTATGCATCACGTGATAGAGCGGCTGTGGCATGCGGGACCTGTCGGTGGTCTGGATAGCATTTGGAGCTTCACTAGCAACCCGGCATTTCATCTCCGACAAAGTTATCCCGAGAGAAGTAAAGCAAGTGTGTAAGTCCATCTCTGAATGTTTGTAAAGCATTCCTGCTTTAAGCTTAACAAACGATATATGGAGCGACTGCTTCTTCTTGCTGCTACTTCAATCATGAAACTGCTTAATGATCAGCTGATCGGCTCTTCTGTCGCGAGTTTGTCTCTCTTGTTTGTTTTTGGCCCACTTTGCACCAGAAAGAGGAAACAACAGCTGAACAACAGCAGCACGTTTAAGCTTGATAAGCTGTTGTTAGAATTTATTTTATATTACTTTCTACACCAGGATCTTTTTCTACGTAGCTGACGGCTGGTAACTGTGCAGGGGCGGATCTAGCAAAGTTTAGCCAGGGGGGCCGATAGGGCATTAACAGGGAAAAGGGGGCACAAAGACATACTTTTCTTTCTTATTCTCATTTAAAATGTCTAGCTTTTAATAAATAATTATCCAAATCTTACACCCAAAGTTTTAATTTGATGTAAAATGAATAGAAGTCAATTACTGTATATAGTAACTATTAAGTCTAATATATATACCCTAGTAAGCTATAGTACTTTTTCCTTTGGGAAGGTACCATCTGTGCAGTCTGCAATTTTGTTGAAAAAAGATGTTGAATCTATTTAATATTTCTTGAAAAATAATTGATTTCTGTGCATTTTTTTTTTCACACTGCATCAAATTAAGGTTGATTACGTCGATTAAGCATCATGAGGTGGCGCGTGAGGGGTGGTTCCCTATTTTTTATTTATTTATTTTTGTTGTTGCTGGGAGTTGGAACCCTATTAGTTAGGTTGCTTAATATTTATGCTAAGTACTCTTTAAAATACCAGAATAGGGAGGATGGTGTAGGTTTAAGTTTATTAGATTGTTCAGTATTGCTGAACTATGAAATATTTTTTTTTGCATACAGGTATAACAGAATAGCTTTAGTGTAGTTGTTGTTTTAAACTTGAGTATGAACTTATACAAAATGCAGCAAGATATTAAAAAAAAAACAGTTTTGTTGATTAAAAAACACTATATCGGATTCATATCGGTATCGGCAGATATCCAAATTTATGATATCGGTATCGGACATAAAGAAGTGGTATCGTGCCATCTCTAGTTATAACGTACCATAGACTATATCGATATAAACGATATTGTCACATCTCATATCTCGTATAAAAATATATCGATATATTTAAAAACTCGACATATCGCCGAGTCCTAATCCAGAGTGCATCTTAACTCAACACCACAGGCATTTCTGATTATTGATTATTACATTCTGATTATTGATTATTACATTCTGGAAGTGGCATAAATATAAGTGCTATTAACCCAATAAATCAAGAAAAATTAGCTTTACGTTTTTGGTGAAAAATACACAAATTTGTTCATGACAATTTAAGCAAGTAACACACTTTTGAATAAATTTCTAATAAACAAAGTGTGTGAAACTCAAGTTGGACTTGGACTTCTATTTTTTTTTTAAAAAATGGTCAATTCCTATATTACTGGGCTTTATGCAGAGCCCTTAAAAAAGTGGGTAGTCACTATGGCACTCTATATACAGTAGCTGCAGTATATCAATTAGGGAGCAATTGATTGCTAATCAAAATAAACTTAATAAATGTATTTCTTTAGCATCATCATTCGGTCAAAATTTTAAAATTACCCAATAATTAGATTTCCAATTATTGACAAGCCAGAATGCTTATGCATTGAACTATAGTGTTAAGTATGGTAAGCTGTATCTACTTAAAAATATGATAAATCTCCAAGCACGGTAAGTATGCTGTGGCATCACATCTTGTTTTTTTTTACATAACTAGCACATTTCTTTCCTGCATTATTTTTTAGTACATGCTTCTTTTGTTGTATAATTTGGTGCTGTTGCAACCCCATTTCCCCACTGGGGTTATAAAACTTGTATCTTCTGTCTAATTCTTGACAAGGAAAAAAAAAGTAATTAAATATTCATATTCTTTTCACTGCATTTATGAAAGTAATAAGTCTCTCAGTGCAGAGCTTCAGAGCAGCTCACACATAAATCTTTGCTTCAGGTCATACCCCATCCCCACCTGAAAATCAGCAAACCTTTGGAGACTTATTGCCTAAATGAAGGACTTAAGTTCCACAAGAGTTTGACAACATTCAACAACACGTGCCCTGAAAACCTGGACTACATTGTTCAGCAAGGGATCCAGATCCTTTTTTGTTCCCATTTGATGAAGTTTAATGGTCCTATTAGTCATTTTTTTCACATTTGAACTGCTTCTTTATTTATTTCTGAAGTATCCGGTCAATAAGATCAGAGTGAGTGATAGCAGAAGGGAGAACGGATGATGCCTCTGTTTTCTTTTGTTCCGATAACCTTTAGTTGACTTTTGCTTGATGGCCCTCTAGAGTGCTTTTTATTAGCAATTTTGGCATCTTGTTTGCCCGAGGTCATCTATCACAATATCCCTGTCAGATTCCAGAGTAAGAACAGCAATCCCTGATCTGTTTGGATGCTTTTAGAAAAAAAAAACCATAGGGCTGTGAAAGAATCTGACAAAGTTGAAGAGTAAAAAGTTTATTTTTGTCCTTTCAAAACTGAGTGCAGGGATGACCTGGGGGCCTGATATGCTAGAAACAATTTCACAAGAGGAGAAGACTCTTACAAATCTCAACTTCAGTTTCTTTGAGGCAAGGCAAGACCTGCACCACTGCGAGTAGGAAGTTAGCCAGGTAGTCACATCTGGATAAACAAATCGACTGGATTTGCTATTTATACCTACCAACGCTTCCAAAACCTTGCTGCAACACATAGTTGGAAGCTTGTTCAAAAGGCCAGCTCTCTTTGAGGAAAAATATATGTATTGCTATCAACAAGCAGTCCCACTCACATGCCTCCCACAAACTGCTGAACAGTAATTTCTTTTATGATAAACTGCAGTATATCTTGGGGTCAGAACCCTTATATATATTATAAAGACACCAGAGGAAAAAGAAAAATTCTAATTTCTCACACATACCCCAAGGGACTTATACTGTAGAGCGTTTGGAGCAAAGAAAGCCAACCTCAGCTTTTTCTCAAGTTATTGTACGTTATGATATAGCCAATGTGTATTTTCTTTACCTGAGACAAAAGGAAGGTCTTATCCAATATACTAAAGAGGCCTAAAGTCCTCTCGGTCCTGATTTCCTCATGTGTATATGCTTTGATTTCAGTTTTGCATTTGAGTCCTGCATATTAAGGTCCTATCCTGCCTTGACTCACACAGCATTTTATGACACTTTAGTTATCATTAATCTCTAGCTCTTGTCCACAGTTTGTCTTTGGCCTGTCTCCCTCCTCTCACCTCCAACCAGTCGCAGCAGATGGCCGCCACTCCATGAGCCTGTTTCTGCCAGTTATTCCTTCCTGTTAAAATGGAGTTTTTCCTTCTCACTGTTGCCAAGTGCTTGATCATCAGGGGTCATCTGATTGTTGGGGTTTTCTCCCCATTATTTTAGAGTCTTCACCTTACAGTACAAGTGTCTTGAAGGGACTGCTGTTGCAGTTTGGTGCTATGAATCGAATCAACCCAATTCTTTATGAATAATAACTAAAGATTTAGACATTCACTTCTTTAATTATGAGACTTTACTGTTATCATACTTGAAACCGAGTTTTTTGGGTTTTCACAATCAAACTGCTGCAGTCACACTGACTTGATTAGAGTCTCCAGCTACATTTCATAGTATTAGCACAATAACTGAACTATTATGTCCATTAACCTTCACCTCTCCAGGTCAGAAACTGCTGGAAGGGGGCATGATTTCCTCTCTAATTAACTGCAAGTCCTGCTTAAACACTATTCCAGCACACTTGCATCACTGCTTCTCCCTTAATCTTTACCTTATTGTATACAAAAGCTCCTTAAGGAGACTGCTGTTGGAATATAAATGAAAGTCAATTCAGTTCAATTGAACACATCCTGCAACACTGAGAACATTTTTATTTTGCCGCAGACAGAAATGTTAGGGCATACAAACATATTATATTCAGATATAACTACAAGCACCTAGGGAAAACCCGTTCTCCTTGACGACAGCTAACATCCATGCCTATTTTTAGCTTCCAATTTTAGTTGAACAAAATAATTAAATTGAGAAGACTTCCCCATCTGTTTTCTCAGAAATATTGGTGCAGTGCCATTTTAAAAAAGTTTTGCATCCCTAAAATTTGGCATGTTTTCACATTACCTCATTCAACAAACTTTAGAACTATGTATGCATAAACAGTAGTGGGCCATGGAAACTGGAATCCAGCTTTGTGTTTTCCTGCTCTTCCTTTGAGCTGCCTGTTCCATAGGTATTAGACTTAAGTCAGTGAAAAATGATTCACTGCTTAGTTAAGGGTAAGCACATAACAGTATGTCTCAGAGGTATCTTTTTACAACTTGCTCCAAAGAAACTATATTATGAAATAGATAGACTAACCCTTGATGAGTTACATTGCTCAGATTACCTTTAAACACCCAGATGGCACATAAAAGTTATTTAAATGCAATGTATTATTTATACATGGTGTTCAACCTAGGTTTATTGTCTTTGAAGAAATGTTGTGCCAGCAGGTCTGTCTGAGCTGTGATCAAGTTTTGAGAGCCTTTGGAGCATTAAGATTTGATGCTGAATCTATGCCAGAAAAACTTAAACTCAGACTGAGAGTACAAGTTTGTCTTTCAGCATTATAAGAAAACATGCAATCTGTGCTTTGAACACTCTGACCTGCAGGATTAACAACTTAATTTAGCTTGGAGAGAACCTTATTTTAGCATTTTTAAGGTAGCTAGCTAATCTACTAAAGATGCTACTATACACTTCAAGTCTGCTTGCCAATTCTTCCTATATCCAGGAACCTACGGTACTCTTGTAGATTATCACTCTGGCATGCATTCAGCAAGTTCATTTGACCATATGATGTATCCTAGTGTAAGTGGTCAATTACAATATAGATTTGAACTGAAAATGGAAAAAGACAGGAAACAAGTACCTTGTTGGAGCAAAATTGTCTGCTTCAAAACGAGATGTCATCCCCACCAATCTCTGGACTTGTTTCACTAGTTTCCCAAGTTTCTGTAAGGATTTCCCTAACTTTAGGAAGGTGCATTTTCTTGCTGTATGATGTATACAATACCAAGTACACAAGTACAATGTATATCATTTATTTGATGTTTTAACATGGAAATCTACCGAAAAAGGAAGAGAAACATACAGAGATATACAGTATAAATCTAAGCCTAAATACATTTTGTGGCAGCACAGAACATTTCACATTCCATTATGGGACCAAGGCCATACAACACCTGAAGTATTCAATGACTTTTTTTTATTTTTTTATTTTATTTTTTAATATTTATTTATTTATTAGATGTAGGCTCACACGGCATTGTGTCATTTCTAAAATGAGCAGCTGACAGCTCTTATAAATGAGTTTGCAATAAATCTTTTTTTTCTTTTTAATTCTCCAAAGTTACGAATTGTAGTTGCATGCATGATAAACAGGTATCTAGAGTTTATAACACTTGCCTTCTTTTACTCGTAAACTGCGCTTTGTAGTTCAGTAATTTAAAAAAAAAAATGATTCACACATTGACCAGTTGTAATGCCAGTACATCATCCAAAAGTAATTCAAAGCAAACCAGTTAGCTAGGAAGATCTTTTTAGACACGTGTTGTAAAAGGTTTTTTCTTTAGCTTCCATGTTCAGTCTTATTTACACTAGACTGAAGCTTCATCAACATTATATGGGTACAAATATTGTCCTTCAAACTACACAAAGCAGTTTGAATCTTCTTTGGACAGACTTATTTCATTACTTTTTTGCATTCATGCAAGATATTCCCAAACAATGCTCTGTGACCAAGACCAAAGTCAAAGACATTTTCTTTTACTGTGTGTTCATTGCAAAACAACATGTAGCGCAATTACATACAAAGTCTAGTCGATGACGATGTGGAGACAAATTTGTATCTGAGTGAAATAAAATTGTTTCCACATTACTGGAAATCACTTGATGATTGAGCAATATTTTCTAGATTTCCAAAAATATTTTGTAGTCTCCATTTGTGCTGGTAACACACCGTTGGGTAAAGTTTTTTTGGAAAGATTTCGCCTTCAAGGGGATGACATGTCCAATACCAGATGAACTACTTCACAGAGTTACCGTAGAACTTCTAATATATTTAAAAGCTTTTGCTAGCTGGAATTATATTACGATCAGGTAATGGTCCAGAATGAACAGGGCCCAAAAGTGCAAATTTTGTTTGTTCTTTTTGACTGGCTTATGACAAAAACATAATATTTCCATTTTTTTTTTCACAGATTTCAGCAAAATATTACAGATACTGTATTTGCAAAATGTAATAAATAAATATCTGGGTTTATTTCTCTTGAAGCATAAGCATATGCAACTATTAAAACCATTTAGCGCCATTAGTTACAATTCCTATTGGAGACCATATTACACACACCCTCTGTTGTGCTTCTGACTGGACTGCTGATAATTTTAGTATAATAGCATTATTATTGTTGTTATTATTATAATGTGAAGCAGAATGTCTGTTTCAGGTCATCTCTGGGGCAACTTTGTAGGGCTAGATGCTTGTTAGGTTGCATAAAAGCGTACATTTTTCTTAACTTTATGCCTAAGCAGACTTATGTATTATTTCGCTGCCATTTCTTTCTTGTACCCTGATCTTATTTGCCTCCAGGCCTGTATACACAGCAGAAAATGTGATTTGGGGTCACAAGAGCTCTATATTAATCAGTACTGAGGTCAATCCTTTTTCCAGTAAGCAAACTGAAATTGTGCAGAAACAATCCAAGTACAATACATTCAGTTCTTAGTCATATATCAACCTGTACAAAGAAAACTTGACTGATTGTATTCTGTCAACAAACTCAGTTATCAATAACCTTTTTTTTTCTCTACATGTATTCTTGTACATGCACAAATAGTGGATGTATTCCATGTATCTGCAATTGATCAAGAATGCTTCAAATGTACATCCTCAAGTTATAACTGGTTGATGGCTCTGCGACCTTAGGTGGAATGGCACACAGTTTGTCAAAAGAGTCTGACAGTAGAGCTATTTTTAATCCAGAAAACTATTATATGTTGACATTTGTCCATAGTTGAGCAAGCAGCAAGAAAACAAATAATCTACCAATGCCATTCCTTTCAGTGGCTCCATATCCACTTTCCATCACACATGCACATGCACACACTAGTAAAGCACCATCTTTTTACTTTCTCACTCTATTCTATTTGTCACTCACAATGTAGGAATGGGTGTTACATTCTGATGGAAAAATTATGATCATGGCTCATTATCCTCTCCCTGAAGAATGGATCTGATACATTCAATACTAGTATGTGCTTTTGTTTACACGACAGATCAGTTATCTTGGTCCATCTTCGGGCTCTATGGAATCCATTTGCATCACTCAGTACAGCTGAACATACATACAGTGTCTTGAGTGGAGTTATTGGGTAGGAATGTCTTCAGAGTGCCCCACAAATGCTCAAAACTAAACGGATGCGTGAAACAGATCTGTTAGTTTAATTCTTTCTACTAAATTATGTTAATTGCCAGTATGACAATCACAAAAAGATCATTTTCATTTTGGGGTTGTACACGCAGGGATATATGAGATGTGAACAAAAACTTCTGGGAACAGGCTCCCGAAGAAAATCTAAATCCATACCAGAGTTTAATTTGGCTGAGCTACTGTTCAAGGTCATTTTCACAGCACATCTTAAACGTACGTGTGTGTGTGTGTATATATATATATATATATATATATATATATATATATATATATATCTATATATCTCAAAGGACTAAAACATGGCACCATGGATGATCATTTTTGTCACCACTGGTTATGGGTGTCAAATATGGAGCTTTAATGTTAATGTTTTAGCGGTTGCCATGTTTGTTTCTGGAGCCAGAAATGAATGAATAAAAAGATGGAGTCCTAAGTTAGCAGCTAATGCCAGCTAGCTGGTTGTGTTCATAAATTATATTGGTTGAACTACTTGAAAGGTCTCTACCTCACAGCAAAGCATCAGATAACCAATTAAAATGCCTCAAAAAGGCACCATGAAGAAACCTACAGTGAAGCAGTCCAATTTAATGACTGAAAGAAGTAGATGAGGCCCCACAGAGTCCAATCACAAGAACTGACAGACAATGTGATCATTGGTTTGAGCCCAAAACAATTATCCAGGTAGGTGAATTATAAGAAAATTAGCCCCATTTAGTGTTGCTGATGAAGTGGCAAACTATTCATAGAGACCAAAAGACTTTTTTGTACTGCCGATTTGTGGTTTTTAATTTATTAAAGTTGGGCAATTTATTTAGGGGTGGCTGTAGAGTAGGCCTTCCACTAACTCACAATTTAGGTTGGTGGTTATATCCCTGGCTGCATTAACACAGTAGTTCAGAATAGACTCATTCCTGCCGCTTGCATCCACAGCTTGTGATCACAAGTGAGGGTAGGGACATAGATCAACTGGCGAACTGCTCCAGTGCGAGCACGAGATCCCCACCTCATAGAACCAACAGAACCACATCATCTGCAAAAAGCAGTGATGAGATTCTGAGGGCACCAAAGTGGAAGCTTTCTGCCACCTGGCTATGCCTAGAAATTCTGTCCTTAGGTGTACACTACGTACAATTGCCTGTACCATGACTGAGCGTGATTGTTGTCTTACACAACTGGTGACATACTGTCATCTCACATGCCTTGTAGATTTGTTAATTACCCAACACAGTGATTTTCATCGAAACACTTATTGTGGAGTAAGTATTGGAATTATCATCACTGGTGACAGGGTTACTGTCATACATTTTGTTGGAATTCACTGGTTTTTGCAACAGGAATTTGTCCAGGGATCAGCCAGTCAATGCAGACCTCTATGGTAATGTCTTGAGGGATCAATGCAGAACATTTAGCACGGAACTACAAAAACTGTGGTGTGTCAGCACTAAGTGCATTCAAAATGCATGTTTTCTTGACAACATCAACACAAATCTGTTTGCTAGATTTGCTTCATCCAGATTATGTAAAAGAAAATCAATCTGAAATGTTGAGATACTTGAGTGGATCCAGTGAGCAATAGAGAAACACAGGACTTCTGTTAAGTGACCTTAAAATGCACTGTTAACAGTGAATGGTACGTGAGAAGATAACCTTGAACTAAAGTCTACTGACCCAAATTTTAAATTTTCAGAGGCCCATCCCTGGAACTTTTTGATCCCACCTCTCATAGCTATATATAGATATATATATACATGTATATATACATATACACATTTATGTATATACACACCTATGAACTTATGTACAAAAAATGGGTCTTTTATTCTATTACCACAACGGAGATGGCGCAAAAGAAAACAAGAATAGATTAGGAACTCAAATGAAGACCTCAAGACGCAGAGTACAAAAATATCATAATATTTCATGAGATAAGTAATAACTGTATTGCCCAAAAGGCCCTTGGCAGTTTTCTTAAACAGTTTTTCTAGAATGTTGGAGAAATTTAAGTGCAATTCTGTCATGCTATCACTTGAAAAGTGTTGTTGGTTGAAGGTAGAAGAGGAAAGAAATGGCAGTTGTCATAGTTGTGCTTATTATTTTCTATTCCCCTTATCAAATGACCAAAAAAGTTATTTCAGCGACATTTTTTTTGTTTGGTTTTTAAGAAAAAGACACCCAAAAAATTCAGAACCTGAGTCATAATCATTCTGAACAGAGGACAAAAACCTCCGCTTCAAACTCCTAACCTCCAGCTGGTCATCGGTGGTCAGTCTAGGGTCAGTTCTAGGGTTCTGTTTAATTAACATAGGAAACGGGCACATTTGAAGAAACTATGTTACCTTTCAAATGAAGTACATTCATTTTGGCCGTACAGTTTTTTTTCTGGATGTTCCAAGTAGGTGATAAAGTCTTTAAAAAAGGGTAGATGTTAGCCTAAACCTACCCCTAAATGGGTTGCCAGTGACCTGGGGGATGTTAAGAGTTTGAAGATATTGTGTTTGGGTAAAGGTTTACCAGTTCAATGCATGATAAATTGTATTTAGTAGGAAGTATATTATTAATGCTATAAACAAACACACATTGGTTTGTTGCTGTGAAGTTGTGCTATTACTGAAGGCAAAAAGTACTCTTTTTTTTTTCTTCTACGGCTGATCATTACATGCATTAATAGTGCATAGGGTAAATGATTTCTAGGAGTTGCCTGCACTTATCTGATCACCTGTGTAGTATAAAGATTTCTTACTTTTTTGATTAGAAAAATCTTTAACTTAACTGGTTCTTGTTTCTTTTTCTTTTTTGCAAATACTGTAATATTTATTCAATTGCTGGCTTTGTATCTTGCTATTTACACATTACTGAGAGGGCAAATGTGTTGGGAAATGACTGTCACAAATCCCAATTACAGTACATACTTTCAAAAATAAAAAGAACTCGGTACTAAGGGTTCAAACACTGCAAATATAAAAACAACTTAAATGAGAACTTGGTCCAAAACTCGGTAGTCTTTTCTCAGTCTCTTTTTCACTTTTGTCTTATTGTGTTACAGTCTTCAACGTGGCAGATTCCATCATGTATAAAAGCAACAGAGAAAAGGAAGAAAAACAAATGAAATGAAAAAAGTCACAAAAAAAAAAACAACAACAAAAAAACAAACCAGAATAAAACACCTCAACAAAACAGTCCAATCAGACATAGTAGAGCCAGTAGATGAGGTTGAAGATTGAGAACACGGAAGGGAAAATGATCCGTGACCAGCGATCAATGGCATTTACATCCGTCAGGTCGGGGATTTTGATTTTTAACTGCGAGGACCGCCTCCGCAGGCGGCTGCGTTTCATCTGAGCGGAGCGGTCCAGGGAGTGACGGCTAGCAGAACATGGACCGACTCCGCCACTCTGCTTGCGATACTGGATGTGCGATGAGGCAGTGCTGTCCAGCTGCACCATGGACTGAGAGTTCCTAATGTCTGCCACGCTGGTGGTGATCTCACTTCCTGCCACTTCATTATGGATTTCCAGGGTGGTCAGCAGAATGTTCCCATGACCATGTGGCTCTGCCTGAATGGAGAAAGAAAACAGTTATGAATATCAGCACTTTAGGAACCTTCCCTCCAAGACCAAGAATTGAAGGAATCCTGAAAGAAAGATTTTCATGGCCGTCTGGGGTTTAAAGTCCGTACCACCCGAACCCTAGCTCCATTTGTTGGAATGATTATTTTTTTGTTTCTTGGGAGAAGAATATAATTTAAAAAAAAAAAAAAAAAAGCATTTTCTGATTGCCCCTTGAGTGAGTATTAGCATTATTGTTAGGGTTGGGTCCCATCACCTTTGCAACCTAGCCCTCAAACGGTTAAAATATCTTGCATTGAAAAACGGAACTAACACTAGGAAAACAGGAAAACATACATTGCAATACAAATACTGAAGTAACAAATGGGCCTTGTTAGGCTCATTGCTACTTTGTTTCCACCAGTATGACATTGCATCTATTAGGATGCAAAAATGGGAGGCTCCTTTTAAAGCACTGTTACGCATTTTCTTTTCTTTTCTCATGCCCGACCTCATCTGAATTCCCCCATGAGATTACATATCAAACATTGTTTTTTTCTTTTATCTGAGCCCTTGTGGTTCAAACACTTTCAAAACAAAGTGTTGAAAAAGTTTCGAGGATTATTGTATTTCTTCAAAGGATGGATGGCTTAGTTTTACTCAAACTCTGCATCACATCATATAAAAATAAATAGGAGCTACCGTAGACTTCATATTAATGTTGATTTTGGCAGCTTACATAAACAAATGTATCTGTCAGGCATTGTTGACCTTTTCTGCATAAAGCCCACACAATTGTTCTATGCAATCAAAGTGAGCTTGTTCTATCAGGTGGCAGTAATGGAACATCGGCTGTCCAAAACAAGGCTAACCAATAATCCAGACTGGAAATATGTAACACCACCTGACATTCGGAGGACACTGGTCTTTATTTTTCAAGTTGTAAAAGGCAAATTATTGTAACTTTCAACTTTAAATTCACATCATGAGATGCCCTCTTTTTAAAAAAAAAAAAAAAACCATTTTTGAGTAATTTTCGATGGCTAGCTAGCTAACTTAGTTGCATGTCCGTTAACCTTGTTGAGTTTCATTAATGCACGAACACCATTCTGATTGAGACCATAAACTCAACTGAAAAGTATTTCCTGAGGTCACAGATAAGAGACAAGTGAAGAGTCATTTTCCATAGAGTTTTGTCTCTGTGGAGTTAGTCAGGATTACTCCCTCTACTCCTTATTCACTCCATTGTAGCAATGGTTTGGAGAAGCTACAACACGCTTTGGCTGAATAGCACGTTGAACGCATTTACTATATGGAATTAGGTCTTCAGTTTGCTAAAATCAAAAATGAGAAAAAAAACAAACAAAAACATATTTGTCACATTTTAACATGCAAATATTCACAGAATTGACTTTTTTTTTAAACATTGTGACTATAACTGTAATCATGTTGCATTGCTGCTGCACATTAATATGCCAATATAGTCCATGATAACACATTAAATTGCTAACCTGATACATCAGTTGAATAGAAGTTATTTCAGTTCATTCATTGTCATATTCAACAGTTAAATTCAACACAAGATACAATACATCATAATCCATGCTTATGATTATAGACAAATCAACATTAATGAAAAGTAGTGATTGCTCATGCAAATGTAGCAACTGTGGAAGTCCCATCGTTCCTTTTTGTTTGAGTTAGAATTAAAACTGCTGCAAGAAGCTTGTTATTGTGAGGTGTTTGATTTACTAATTATTAGCCTATGCACTACCCCATCCAGAAGTTTTATTTTTCATGTGCTATACACTATATTATATTTCAGAATATTTTATTGTTTTTTTTAAAGCACTGTGATCTATCTCTAGTCTGCTTACCTGGTGATGTGAAGCACTTAGCATACAGGCTTTTTTGGAAACAGGTTATACTGTTTAAAATGTCAATATACACTGATTTTCAAATCATTTAAGACATATTTTTAATTGGGAAGCATACGGCAACTTGCCCGTATGTGAAGGCAACGTTAATGCTGTACAGCAACTACAGATTTTAGAGCATCACATGCTACAATCCAGACGACACTATTTCCAGGGATGGCCTTAATTGTTTCAGAAAGATAATGCCAAAATGCATTCTAGAGATATGCCCACATCATGGCTCTTTACAAATTCCTACTCTCTCTCAGTTATATCATTTAAGAAAAGCTCTGTCAAAGAATGCCTTGTAGAGTGGTAAACATATTTTTATTGCAAATTTAATGAAAAATGTGCTAGATTAGCATATATTCTTAAAAAAAAAAACATTATGGGTTTAACATTTGATAAATTGTCTTTGTACTATTTTTAATTTAACACAGGCTTTAATTAATTAGTAAATCACTCATTTCTATTTTTATTTTACACAACATTCCAAATCTTGTGGAAATAGGTAGAAATCTATCTTTGTACTTATATTTAACATGTAGTACAGCTACATTTCTGATTTTAGTGCATGTACTGCTTTCACCAGAGTCTGACTGATTTATGGTCATGCCAGTAAATGACATTATTAGCTATTTGAACAATTTGATGGTTACGTAGAGATTATGCAATTTCCCTGTTGTCAAATGTGTCTGGGATGCCACAAACACAATAACCGAAGGAGTAAATAAATTAATGGTTATGGAAAAAGGTTAGGCAAATCTGTTTCTTTTGTGTGTCTAAAAGAAAAAATATACTATCTGATACAGCGCAATATCAGATTTTTAAATCACCAAATATGGGTATCAGTCTTAAATATCATATATCAGTCGGGCTCCAGTAATCAAGAATTACCACATAATAAAAAAGCTTATGGTGGCTACCAATCATCACTAGACTCAATACAACTTTTTGGAGTGTAATAAACCTGAGGTTAAATATGAACTGTTTTTCAAGTCTTATGTTATTAAATCAAATAAAACAGTCACTTTAGTATCTTTCTTTGTAAATATGCTGCACTCGTTCCCTATATTCAGATTAATTCATTTGTTTTGTATACCACTGTGCATGGTGGGGGACCTCTGCAGTGACTACCCACTGGCAGGTGGACTGCTTCACCACATTCTTACATGCACTGTGAAAGAAATGGCTTCACTGATGACTTCGATGAGGAAAGATATACAGACAGCATGCATTCAAAATGAGCTCTGAAAGGAGGAAACAAGTCATATCAGAAACACCAATGTGGCAAATCTGCGATGTCATGGAGATGTCTGCGATTGCTCAGTTTATCACATGGATGGAGAAATATTTTTGCATCAAGGCAAAAGAAAACGCATCCATGTCTGCTGATGATGACGGCGAATTGAAGGGTCTCACTGAACAAAACAACTCACCGAGCGTGAGTGGCGAAGACCTTTAACCTGATTGGACCGTTTTAGGGACGCGGTCCTACTACCTGCCTCCTGAGGAGATGAAGATTTTCAGCCACATGTTGGGAACAAATGTCTGAAACTTTTTTTTCTCCATTTAACCAATATATTTTGTGACTGAACACTATGAATAAAGTAAAGCAGGTAAACAGCATACAACGTTCCCCTTTTGTTATACATATCCTGATATGTGAATATGAAAGTAAAGAAACTGATAATTATTCTTGAGAATAACTAACATACAGCTCCATTGACAGGTTTAGTTATCCTGCTAGGACTGTGGACATTCATATTTTTTCAGTACAACAAAAAATGTCATGTCATTCACATTTTTCACTCATTTTCAAAAGTGTCTAACAGGCAACAATCCCTAATGTAGTACCTCACTCTTAACTGTTGAAAAGAAAAGAATCCTTTTAATTTTGAGTATTAACAAAATGCATTTGGACAAACTTATTCCACATTAATGTCGACAAATCACAAAAGCCATCAATGGAGTTATAGAACAGCACATATTAGCCCTTCTTTTCTCCTATTTTCTTGGTGCTAAAGAATGGCCATATTGACCAGCAATGGCGCTGGTACTCACATACAGCTAGAGTTGAGCAGGTACAAGTTCTGAATGATCTGGTCCACTTTTACTAGCATGCACTGCCAAAAAGAAAAAACAAACTTCTGAAAGCAGCTACATATATCACATACAAGTCCAGCATCACACCATTTCATTTGGCAAGACATTTCTCTTCAGTGTACTCACACTCCCAGAACGTTTTGGCAGCGCACCAGCTGCCGTCCAGCCGTGCTGTCGGCTATATAGCATGCTAGCAGCGTTTGCCTTTAAAGCTAAATAGACAGTGTTCAAATTTTATTCAGTATCTACAACGTATTATCACCCACGCCACATTTTATCAGCCTTCCTGCCGAGCTAAATCCTGCAACTTCTCACTTCAAACTTATAGTATATACAAAGCCTCCTATTTGGGCCTGTCTATTAACTTTTTGAAGTTACGCAAACAGTGTAACGTCAGCAACACCAGCTACACTATGGCTACATTAAGCTTAGAAAACTCTTACCTACATGTTTACTGTCAGTAGTATTCAGGTGCTGGTAACAAAAAAAATATCTTAAAACAATAAATAGTTAATTTTTAAATAACAATAACGATGGCATTTGAAATTAGAATGAAGAAGACTCGAAAGTTTTCATGTTTGGCTTTTGATTTTAAAGGCAAAGCATTTTCACTGCTGGCTTTGGTGGCAGATTTGAAATATTCACAAATATGTAACAAACTTCCCAGATTCCTTGATTTTCTCTGCTGCTGTTGTGATAATACACACCAGGTATCCAGTGATCAATAATCAAATTCAAACCTACCCTTGCCGCGTCGTACTTAGCCGCCCTCTCGTTGTTGGCCTTTTCTGCCTTCTCTGCCAGTTTCTTTTGCATTTGTGGGCCCCTCCCGAAGAAGATGTAGTTGACGAAGGCGTACTCAAGCAGGGCCAGAAAAACCATGACGAAGCAGCCCATCAGGTACATGTCGATAGCCTTAACGTAGGGGATCTTTGGGAGTGTCTCCCTCAAATGGGTGTTGATAGTGGTCATGGTTAGCACAGTGGTGATCCCTTCAAATAGAAGAAAAAACATTGTATTTTTGATCTATATATTTACAGCAAATGCCTACAGCAGAGACAACAACTGGTCTACAGATTCTCGGCAAGCACTAAAACACTTCTTCTTAAATAGAAAAAAGAGAGAAAATGAAATTGCCAGAAACGATCCTCAAGGCAACGCACTATATAGTTTGTATAGAACAGAGATGTCAGTAGCCCTCAGGAGATGTTAGCTATGGAAAATATGGTGCCAACTTTAAGAAATCCAAGTCTTGTTAAGGACGAACATGTCTACTTTAGAAAGACTAGGTAGCTGAACCAAAGGGATAACAATTGGTTGGACTGTTTATCTAATGAGGTGATGGACTGGGCTTATAAAACATGACTTAAGTTTAGTTGGTTTTATATTCAAAATCATCTTCCTGTGTACTTTTGTACCATTTGCTGGCACAGCCCCATCATCTCTAATGAATTTTCTCTATTAGGATGTTACTCTTGAAGTCTACTAGAATCCTGAAACAACAATTCACGTTTGCTCTTTCCACAAGTTTGAGATCCATGAAAGAAGGCACAGAGTAGGAGGTCAGCACGACGATCAAAAATAGAAGCCATGTCTTGACATGCTCATGAAGAAGTGATGAGGTTTTTGATTTATATGGATGCATTGTAGTGTTTTTATGCTATTGTACCTTGTTGAAAATAACAAAAATGCAGGTAGGTCTTCTGGGTCTGACTAAATAGACAATAAGAATCAAAAGAAAAGCTCAAAACATGTTAGACTGCAAAGAAGCTGAACCTAACATCTGGCTTACTTGTTGGGTGTATCTTACACACGAAATATTTAAAAACCCACTTGCATGTAGTATGCCATTGCTGCCCTATATAATCGCATATCTTGGCTTACCTCATTAAAACAAACAAACAAAAAACCCTCACCTCTCGGACTGTTATCCTTTTAATTGAGGCTTTTAAACTAATCACAGTAACATTACTGGATTTAGATCACTCAGCAAAATGTTTCAAAGACAAACTGTGGAGGAAGTCTGTTTTTTTTTTCTCCGAGGCTTCCTCATGACCAATCTTCATAATCAATCCTGGATGGTATATCTGACGCTTAATTAGTCCGAGACTGTCTTTAAACAGATGCTGCTGTCTCGACCGAAACCTTAAGGTCACACTGAAAACTCCAGCAGATGTCTTTGTCGTTACTACAGTAACAAGGCTATTTTTACAAAAAACATGTTTGTACTGTGGCTGTTTCCATTGCTAGTTACGAGCACGACTGACCTGGCAGAGAAAAAAAAAGATTATGGTGCTTGCTATCATCAAGAACCAGAGAAACAGCAAGAAATAGCAGCAAGGGTGAGGGCATGTATTTGATTTGAAAATCCTAAAACAATTTGCCCGTTGTAAACAGGATTAAATATAAAAGCGATCAGCAGGCACAAGCTGCTAGGTAGGTGCACAAAGTCTGCCTCATTGAAATTCAAAGGTCTGCCTTGTAACATCCAACTGCCCCCTTGGTTACCAAGCAGAAATAACTCATCAGAATAGTGTTGCATGTATCTAGCCCCCAGCTCCTGGTAACCTTAACTACTAGGGATAAAACACACCATTGACAGTAAGAGCACCTTCACACATGGCAGAACGACAGCATGAGGTGAGCCTCGTAAAATTATAGCCACATATAGAACTGGATGAGGGTCAATGCATTTTACGATGACCCCTGAGCACCCACCGTAAGAAAGGATGGGCAAACAGCATGAACACTGAATTCTCTTTAACTCACACAAAGGTTTTTGGTTCATGTGCCATAAAGTAGAGCAACGAGACATGGAGCAGTCAGAGGGGGGTCGCGGAGGAGGGTGCAGGAGAGCTAAGGTCTGTCCAAGCCTTCGTGTGATTTATTGGCACATTACAAGGCTAAACAGCACTCGCGTGTGTGCACTGCAGGTCTGAATGCGCATGAGCTTGCTCGCATGTGCACGTGCTCAGTGCCACCACCCGTACTGGATGGTGCAATCTGGTTTTCTTTTTTTTCCCTCCACATAATGACAGTCTTGTTCTTTATAGGTGTTCGCTGAGCTGTACCATTAATCTCTGTCCTTCGCTCCCTCTCTTCTTCCAGTCCTCACTTCCTTTCATTTGCCCCCTCCCTCGCTCCCTGTTCGGACAATTTAATCAAGGGGCCACGCGCATGTGGGCCTCCCTCCTCTTTCATCACGGTGTTACACTCTTTGGGGAGAAATATAGTTTGATGGGGTTTCTCTTGCTCCCTTTCCTTCTGGTCTCTCCCCTCCTCCTTCCCCCCACCTTGTCTTGTCTCATTGTTCCCCGCTTCTTAATCTTGCCATCATTTTGTGGTGATTTCCCTCTTTGCTCATGCAGCACATTTTTTTAAGAGTCCCCTCCCCCACCTTTCTCTTGTTATATGTCCCCAAATCTCTTTTCCACCCAAACAGCTGGAACAAAGGCGCACGGCAATCAAATCTCCTCTAATCATGTGCCAATAGGCCATTAGGAACACAGCTCCACATTATGAAAAGAGAAAAAGATATATTATACAGAATCCCGTTATGCCTGTAAAATGACAGGCACAGGAGGTAAATCAAAGCAGTGTTAATTGAACACTTCAATTCATCACTTGCAGACAGCGCAAACTGTCAGTCTGATAGGACTGCACGCGCCCCGCGTGCAGTCCTATCAGACATAAAAATGTAGTAATACGTCCATAAAGATGTGGTTTGACAATCATTAGAAAAATGTCTTTGTTCTTCAAGGGGTACAGGCAGTCTAGTAGGACTGCAAACTAAACTAAACAGATATACTTACATCTTGGAAAGCTAAGAAAACTTGGCAGCAGTCTGTAGAGTTTCAGCTTTGGCATTTGAAGTTCTGGGGCAGAAAGCAGAACTCTACTGACATACTTCTACTTTTTCTGACATTAAAATTAAGTTATTTTAGTGCATGCGCAACAAAAGTGGTAACTAGCATGGCTGTTGAGGGCACTGGAGCTAAGTGACTGATGAACATGAACAGATGATTTTGGAGCAAATAGGTCTCTATCTCAAACTTTGGAAACTACCCCTTATGTGCCTTTGTAACTTAAGAGGTCACTCAGTAGCTTGTAGAGTTATTTTGTACCCTTAATGACAAGTTTTGACGCCTCAGTATATATCAATAAAGATGTGTTTTTTGGGGGGCTACTCCCAGTAGATGTCCAAGGGGTAAGAGTTAAAGATTTATCAGACCTTCTAAGTTCTCACTGGTGATCCACACATCAGTGGCCTCTCTGTGCTGAGCATGCTTTCCCCTCTGCGTGTGGGTTTTCTCAGGGTATTGCTTCTTCTTTCACAGTCCAAAGACATGAATGTTAGATTAACTCACGATTCTAAAGTGGCTTGAGGTGTGAATCTGAGAATGAATGGTTACCTGTCGGTTTTAGCCCTGTGACTGACTGGTAACCTGCCAATGGTGTATCCCACCTATCCAAATGGATAGATGGTTATGATATGTATTATCTAATCTAAAACAGCCTGACATTGGAATTGTAGCACACTGTCTATAAACTTTAACCTCTCAACATTCACCAGGTCAACATTAAACTGGTTAGATGTTAGATGAGGTTAGATGCTAAACACAGCCATCATCAGGAAGTATAAAATTGACCTTTCAAATCAACTCTCTTACATGTAGTCGGCCTTTTGCTAAAAGATCTCCATCTCTTAATAGGTAAAAATTCCATATGAAAATTTCAAAAGTTTGAACAAACATATACTGATTTCAAACTTATGTGTCTTATGTTACTCTAAAAGTGTTCTTGTACAGCTAACTGTACCCTAACTGTACACATAATACAAGTATGAATAAAGGTCCTGACTGTGGAAAAAAGCTTGCAACCAGATTAAGGTGCAAGCAGGTAATTTGTAACTTTGCAATCCTTTGGAATTGCTCAGGAAAATGAGATTCTCCTTCAAACAATTCAATTGTTTGCCTGCTGCCTCCTGGAATTGATTTCCTCCTGATCATTACACTGCTTTTACCGGCAGGTGTGTGCACACACATAGACACAAAGAGCAATCCATGCACACACACACAGCCTCTTCCACAATCAAGATATCTGCTGAAAGCTCAAAAAGGTCCATCAGGAGTAGAGAATGGACCTCTGGTTGCCTTTCGCCTGTCGAGCTACATGCCGGATATTGCAGCTATCACACATACAAAAAAAGCAGACATACACTCCAAGGCATACGATAATGACCGGATATTGCATACATGCCTCGACGAAAAGATACGTAAAGAAACCGTGCAGTAAAAGAGAAGTATATGCACACACACACACACACACACACACACACACACACACACACACACACACACACACACACACACACACACACACACACACAGATTCCCTCCAGGGTAGCAGGGGAACAGATGGATGCTGCTGAAAGGTAATGGATCAAAACATGTTTTCCAAAAAGCATGATGATGTGTTAAGGTCATTACTGGTCCATTATCTATCCTTACAAACTGAACTGAAGGACTGAAGCAGCAATCAATTGGCATGGCCAGATTGAACTATTTGGCCCCTGGGCAAACATTTACTGCTCACCCATCTCCAGCCACACCTGAAAGTTTCCGTCAAGTTTGTCCACAACGGCAGAGCAGCACTGCAGATTTATTGCCTGTCTTTGGATTTTGGACAACCAACCTCAAAAGGTCACCTTACACTTTTAGAAGCTGAATAATTACCCAATCAGTCATCAACTGATTCGTTTAAATCTTTAGTTGCAGCCAAACTTGACTACTTGTTGGCTACTACTGCCAACTGATTACAGTCTGGGATTTTAAAGGTCTGGCCCCTTCTGCCTTAATTTGCCTAGTTGGGATAGTTAAGTGTTATGAAAGCATTTTATGAAAAGTCAATAAAGGAAAACAACTACAAATATTCCTAATTCAAGATTAGCACATAAAGCTGTGCTTTCATTTTCCATGGCATCATTTATTTAGCACAACTTGGAATTTCTTTTTTTTTTTTGGAAAAGTTTGCCGGTTGCGGAGGCTTTGCTGCATGAATCCGTGGCTTGTTGCCAGTTCAGAGAGAGCCTTCTCTTTTCACTGTGAAATGGCTCCAAAATAGTCCCTGAAGGGTATCTGACAATGTTAGTTCTCTCCAACCACCTACAGCATCTCTAACAATGGGAAATCTTACTAACGAAAGGCTCACCATCTCATCATCTGTTTGGTTAAAAATGTGTTACTTCGTTTAACCAGTAGCGTTAAACAATGATATTTCACACAATTGTTATATTATGTAACACACTTTCTGACATATTGTTAGAACAAAAATGATTAGAGAACTAATAAAGACTTAGATCAGACTGCTCTAAAAGGTTATACTAATACTGGGGGACAGAGTGTAAATGGTGGTGACTATCCAGATAAGCAAGTAAGCAACACACAACTGATTGTGTATTACATGTTGAACTTATCTGGATTTATGCAGAGTGGCTGTCTGATTGCATCTATTTCATATCTAAATTATTTATCACTCCAATGCTGTAAAAAAAACACACATCCATTTTCTTTCTTTGTTGTATGTATGACTGACATTTCTTGCTTCGTAAGAGTAGACATTGCTGAAACACAAAAATTTGAGGAAATATCAACATCTGTTCATTTGTGGCGTAATCTTACCACAAACCGCTTTGATCCATCGAATAATGTCACAGTTTTCACTATGTTTGCTGGGTAGTTAAACTCCATAAAGTAGTGATTTGCTCAAAGTAACCAAAACGTTATTTTACTAACTGCAAAGCAACATTGAAGTTAGCATTAGCAATTACAAAGTTGAGAACAGTGTAACTCGGGACTCGCCCACTTCAAGTCACCAGTGGTTATTTTGCCTGTCGTCACTTGAAGTGATCTCTGGTTGCCATGTTGCTGCTAATAAATGTTCAACACAATCTTAGTACAGACAGTATGCTGTTTTTACAGCAGTATTCACAGCTAGTACTTACGGCTAAACATGGTTTATGGCTACCTTGCATAATATTAGCGCTAACAAAAGCTATATCACATATACTTCTTTTGAGTTTCATCTTGTTTTGGGGTTTATAAAAACTAAAGGAAGAGACCACCCTCTCTCAGAAATAGGCAGTAGAGCTGTTTCCTTACTCCTTACGCTTGAACTGGACCTCTGTTATTTAGAGGTGTAGCTTAATGAACACTTAATTACCTATTTAGCATGTCAAGTATGAGTGTTGTGGAAAGCACTATGTATAAATTGCACCTGAGATATTACCTTGGCTGCCTTCATATCCTGACCATTGCACTTGCCTGATGTGTGGTCGGCTCAGCTTTACACAAAGGCAAAACTATGCTTCAGCCTCCAGCTTGAAATCTCCATAATTACATACCACTGACTTGTTTACTTGATCTCTGCATTGTTGAGTGCTACTAAACTGCACCACTCAAGTAGAGGTTAAATAATGCCCATTAGATATGTGATGAATTTGTAGCTCGTGAAGGCTTCTCAGTGAATTTGTACTTTTGCCCTACAGAAACTGTCACAATGGATAAAAACAGTCCATTAAGACATACAGGATGGCACTTTTCCTCAAATCTATCACCATTTAGTCCATCCATTTACAGGCCAGTTCCCAAAGCTCAGACACAATAACAGGAGAAGTTCAGACTATTTTGGGAATCAAGCTGAAGGAAGAAAGGCAGCTTCTGATTTCTACCAGTCCCTGACCTCATCTGAGAAAGAAAAATACTTGCTCTTAAACAGTCACCACTACTTACCTAGAGCCACTCTGGCTGCTGACGCATCATAGTTTATCCAGAAGGACACCCAGGAGAGGATGGTAATTAGGATTGATGGCATGTACGTCTGCAAAATAAAGTAGCCGATGTTCCTCTTCAGCTTGAAGCTCAGAGACAGTCGAGGGTAGGCACCTTAAGATAAGCGAGACAGAGACGAGTGGTTGAGAGATAAAGTAGGCAAGAACCTCTGAAGGTTCATGGCGTGTAATATAAAAACTGGTAAAATGAAACATATTAACATCCCTTAGACGTTATTTTTGCATTCACTTGATAATGTTTTAACTTTGTTCTTCTGAGAAGCATGCAGGGACACCTCGTGTTTTTGTTTCAGTTTCCACAGCAACCCCAGCAGCATGGGTCGCCATGGTAACAAGCATCCCCTTCAAACGCGCAAACGCACACTGACTCGCTCTCACACGCGCACACAAAACTGCAGTCATGCATCAGACAGATGTGACACAATATTCAGGACAGTGATAAAAATTTCACCACGTTTTGATTTATCAATTCTCCACATCATCCACCTCCATAATTCATGGGTGGATTCTGAAGGATTTGGCATTACAAGAATGCTGAGCTTTATAAATGCATGTAGCGGTGCTTCAGAGGCTTCATAAGTCAGGAATTTCAAATTATAGCGCTGCTTTTGAGAGAGCATTTTTGCCATTAATTTTTTTTCCATGACCTGAAATATAAACAGAGTCTGTGCATGACTGTGCATGAAGTGCTGATATAAATGGCGTGGCACGGTTTCTCATCAATCTCCTAGCATTATGTCTCTATATAGATTTTATCTATGGCTTGTTACTCCCACTATTCTTAGACATTTTTCCATTTTTGTTTTATATTGGAGGAGAAGTGGGGCCCATTATGCTGTAATTGCCAATCCGTGGGTGTCAGCCAAAGCTACTTATGGTGAGCGTGGGTCCAATCGACTACACACTTGTGTGGAGTTTCATAGAGTCACTTAAAAAAAAAACAAAAAAAAAACCCCCACACCCAATCTCATTAAGATTCAGCACCAGCTGTATGTTAGATAGCAATAAAAATGGCAACATATAATTTCAAAAACAGGCCATACATCAAATGTTATTATGTACTCTAAGTGCTATTGACTGATTTGACTTTTTAAAGCATTCAGCACCCACAAACCCCATTTTATATCATGATGGATCAGTGGAATTATTTAGTATGTCATGCACAAAGCCCACATTAACTCATTATACTCCCAAAACAGTCTCGCACCAGCAGGCTATAATGCAGTGTTGGCCCAACTGGTCTATATGGGATTTGTTTATTATACTGAAGATATTCATAGTTCCCAGAAAGTGAATCCTACTAGGCTTAAATTCATTATTTTTCCACCTACCTATCAAATTTTTATCACCAACAAACAAATGAACAACAAAGTCTATACATGTACCACAAACACATACCAGACAATATACATGTACACTGAAGTCAACATGAAGAAAAATATTCTTTATTGATGCAAAAAAGACGTTTTTCCCTTGACCTTCGTGCCTTCATGAGTTCTGAAATATTTTTTAAAAAGGTCCCTGAAACATAATGATTTTTGCTTGTCTTTCGGTTTTCATTTAATTTATTTATCAAGTAGATAACATTTGTTCAGTTTTAATGCCACTTTTATTTCTTTTTATTTCTATAACTGCGTCCTTCAAGATAAAAACCATGTAGAAATACAGAAGTATATAGACAAAAGGACTAGGCCACCTACACATTACCCCTGCAGGAACTGCCATGCCATGAAGCTCCTGGCGCACAGTTTTAGTGCTGATCTTAATGCCAACTCAGCAGAGTGTTGGCAACTTTTACACACTTTGCACCTGAGCACTTGGTAACCCTGCTTTGGGACTTTACACAGCCACTTCATGGCTGAATTCCTGTGGCTCCTAAAGCATTTGCACTTTGCATTAAAACCAGCTTATCGTGGAATATCTAAGAGGGTAGAATTTTCATCAGTTGACTTAGCAACCTATTTGTTTCCCGCACTAAAATTCAGTGAGCTCTTTCGAATGACCCACTTTTTGACAAAATTCAGATTATGAGGTGTGGCCTGATAGTTTTGTCCATCTAGTCCAGAGGTCTCCAACCTTTTTTGCACCACGGACCGGTTTAATGTCAGAATAATTTTACGGACCAGCCTTTGCGGTGTCGCGGATAAATACAACAAAATAAAATGATACGACCAAGACAAAAACTGTGGTATTTTGTAAATATAATAATAAACGCAAATTCACTGTGTAATTGTGTAACTTATTCCTCCAGAAATGTGCCAACAACACAGAGTAACATCCTCCTCGCTGCCTCTTAATGCTCTCTGATCGCTATGGTAACGCGTAAATATTTCTTTCAAAATAAAACAACTACAACATGGGAAAACACCCAGGGAAACCGAGCTAACGATAAAAACCCTGAAAACCATAAATTTCACACCCGAGCCTCAACTCTCGGGGCCCGGTGCCAAATGACTCATTACGAATGACTCGACTAATTACAAACATGAACACATGCTAAAGTAATATTACACCTAACTACACAGCAAATTCAAAAGTGTTAAATTTTTTGGTGTTAATAGTCTCCTTGCAAAAGTAGAGTTAATTTTACTCTAAGCAGAGTCACATTCTTTTAATGTAACTCTGAGGTGTAAAATGATAGTAGTTAAAATCGAGTGTTAAAAATGAGTGTTTCTCTGTCAAATCTGGAGGTGTTACAATGGAAACATTAACTCTTGACCTCTTAACTCTGAACTCCTAGAGGGGCTATGACACCAACAGAGTAAATTCACAGACTCCGCCCCCAGCACGGCTCCAATCGAAGCTGAAGTGAAGCCGTTTCAGAACATTTTGCTCTACATATTTGAGTTGTTTGCCATGCTTGGTAAGTCATTTTTTCAAAGATTGTTTCAATTGTTATTAGCTTTTACTTCTGTGGCTCTTTGGAGTTGAGACAAAGCTGTGTGAAAGGCATTAGCCATGTTGCTCGCTGATAGCATAATATTCTGTTTTAGCTAGCTGAAAGGTATTGTTTGCGGGCAAATACCACAGCCTTGAAAAAAAGCTTGCATGTGAATTTTCAGTCAAACTTTTGGTCAAATACACCTAAAACAATGTCTAGAATGTGAAATGTTGGTATAATGGTGCTACTTGAAGCCTGAAAACGATCGCCCATAAAAAAAAAAATAAAAAAACGAGCAAACAGCAGTAGCTGACGTCCTGACTGGGTTCTACGTTAGCATAGATCCCTCCAGAGTTTTGTGCACACGGTTTATGTAAAAATGAAAAAAGTTGAGGTTTTACATTTAGTTCAGTATTACCTGTTGCCTGTGTCCTTGTCTTTTGGGAAAATACTTTACACAAGTAATGGCTCAAAGAGGATTCCTTTTTTTTTTACTGTGCTGCAATTGTTTACTGGATTATTTGTGCCGTTAATTAGTGTCAACTAATTTTTATTCAATCTCCGCACAGGATATGCTTGTGAAGATGGAATATGGGGGAGAGCAGAAGTGCGTTGAAGTTCCACAAAGGGATGAATGAAGGACATGCATATTGTATTGAAGAAATAAGTGATGAGAATGCTGTTATTTGCATTTACCATGTCAGACCTTTTGATAAACAACATTCTAATGAAAGTGAGAACATGTACACTGTTACATCTTTCAGAAAATGTTTTGAAATTGTGGTGCACAGTTCAGAATAAATGTTTTTCAAAAACCATTGCATCTTTTTAGTAAATGTTTATTTCCAAAAGAAATTTCTAGAAGTTCAGAACAGTAAAATTCCCGCTTTTTAGAATGAATTAGAAGATAACTCTTACGTAGTTAAACTAAAATACTCTTTGAGAGTTAATATATAAACTCTTAACACCAAGTGTTAAATTATCAACTCCAGACAGATTTGGTGTTTAACACTAAATCAGAGTTAACGTACCAACTCTCCAAAAAGAGTTAAATTAACACTCTCTGGTGTGGACCCATATAGACACTTTAATAGTGTTGAAATCAAATCCGACAGTGTTAATTTGGACATGCTGGATTTGCTGTGTAGGTGTAATAAAATATCCCAAATTATCCCATCACTTCCACTTACAAATAAATACAAGTAAAGCATGTACGCCTAAAGTAGGGATTTTGGTGTTAACAGATCCTCGTGCCAATTTGATTGGTTGTTCCAAAGTTACCTCACCAAGCACCAGACATCCATGGATGTTGTTTGGTATATTTGGTTTTCCAGTCAGCTTAACAACAATCAAATCTAAAGTAAAAGCTACATCTTAGGGTTAGAGACACAAGTTGTTGGTTTGAGAGTCTAACCCTTGTCAATATCGGCAAGAACGTTTATGTAGGCAGGTTTGTCAGAACTGGAAAGGCTCTCTAATCCTGTAAAGACTTTACTGATTAGTTTATGGGTTCAGTCAATCATTTTGGGTTATACTGAATAAAAGAAAAAAAATAATTCGATTTCTATAGGAGGCATATCTAGGGTGTGCTCACTAGCTGACACATTGCCCCAATACTGTGTGATTGTGAAATTTTACCTGGATGTATTGATTAAAATGAGTTACAAAAAACCTTATTTGGCCAAAACGAAGAATTTGACTCCGTTTGACTTTCACTAATCAACTGATTAGTTGCTTAAATGATTCACTGATCAATTAATTGTCTCAACTAGCTAATTCCATAAGCTTCTGTGTTTAATTCTTTGTGCAACTTTAACCAAAGCTTCATCTCACAGTCGAGCATATGTTAGCGTTCATATAAATACACAAAGTATGCGTTGTTTATCACATTCAATGATTCTCCAATATTTACAGTTTTGGCAGCAGTGAATAAACTCCACACATGCTGAACCTACACTTCACTGCAGTGTGAATATAGGAACAGACTGTGGCAATATCCCATTCACTCTTTTAGATGCAGCTTTAATGGCAACTCCTCCAGCCTAAATCGGAGCAGAGTATCTCCGCAGTAGCAGATGCAGAAGTGGCTCAGAAAAAGAGGAGGCTGAGGTTCACTTGTGTGTGGGTGTAGAGCAGTACTGGCTGTAACTGCTATACCAAACAACATCGGCAAGTGGGAGGAACACCATGTGCGAGGGCGGGGAGGAGAGGGAGGAGAGGGAGGACGGAGAAGAGGGGGAAAAAAACAGAAAAGGCGAAGAGTTAAGGTGATGATGGCAGTCATATAGTGGAGTCTGGGTAAGGCTGAAGGTGGTGACTTTTTTTGTCTGCTTTGACACGCTGATCGCAGGAGTGTTACTGTCAAGGTTTAGAAGCAATGAGAGGCTGTGTTGTATCCACTGACAGTTTGATTCTGGCAATGAGACGCATCTTTAAGGGATCCACTGACCCCATACGCGCCAATCTTGCACTGGATCCTGCTGCTCAAGCTTTCTTTATGAAGGTTGTTTTTTTAGCTTTCCGTGTTTTTATGTTGGGCTGACTACCTGCAGCTCAGATGAAGCACTGCATGATATAACTGTTTGCATTACTGGCTTTTAAAAGTGTATCGCAAGTATGCAGCAGAAGTCTTAGTGAAGTCTTTTTTTCTAATACCGTTGCTCGGCAAAAGTGAGCCAGATTTGTCCTTGTGCGCAGTCTGCAAAAGCTTCTTAATGAATTTCAGTCCTACATTAATTAAAAATGAGTACTTTCAGGGCTTTTTTTTCTAAAGCTGTTAACGAAGCATTTCTTGTTTTCTAAAACACACAAACTCGAAGGTATATTCGAGGCTTAAAGAACAACGAGTCACAGAATTAAAGCCACCCGCTTAGTATTTTGTTGCTTCTCTGTTCTGCCAAAAAGAGCTCTGACCTCCTGATGCACACACAGAGGATCTCTGGGGGTGCCGGACTTTGGATCCATTAGGTAACATCAGTGAATCAAGCTTGTTCTGATGCTTGATTGGTTTGGGACTAAGCGAGCTTTGTTGTGTTCCTTGAGTTGTTCCTGAGCAGACTTTTGAAACCATGGTAGCAACATCCATCTTTTCTATACAGTCTATTAAATGTTACCTAACTCAGAAATGTTGCCCTAGTGGCCATACAAGCATTTCCATACGGACATGCAGATATTACCCTCGCATGCAAACAGACAGTTTGTGTGTGTTTAAATGAGAAACACTGATGTGTTGAGGGCCTCATTTCACATGAATTTATGATGCCCTGAAACCCGGGTTTTTTTTCTTGCAGCGAGCAGGGTAGTTGGCATCCAAGCACACCTTTTAAAAGCACTAAGAAAAGTTATATTAAAGAAAGCCCGGAGGGAAAACAGGAGGAAGAGAAAAGAGGGAGAGAGATAGTGACAGATTGGAGGGATAGCAGGAAAGGAAAAAAAGGGAAGGGAACTAAAGGCTTGCTAGTGGCACATGACATGGACAAGACCTGATCATTAGGCAGCCTGGCAGGGAGCCTTTGATGTGCTTCACACATCCTGAGCGGGCGAGCAGACCACCGGACATTAAAATAATAGCCACCACCCACAAGGGACAAGCCGCCTCTCATAAACAAGAGACGCGCTTGCATCGGCACACTTACATGTGATTCACATGAAGGGCAGAGACACCCGCGTATGATGGTAAATGGAAAGCAGCCGCACGTGCAGTACAGACAGAGAAAGGTGCACGCGTGCTTCAACAGCATCTCAGCATGAAAAAACAGAAAATAACACAGAACGGCCACAACAGAAATGTTACGCACGCCCGAGAAGGCAAACAAAGAGTGATTTACTGTGCATGTCCTTTTCAGACCCAGCGTGGCACTTCCTCATGAGCATAACTTCTGTGAGAAATTACATTATTACTAAATGTCACACAGCTTTTATTTCCGAGGCTCCGGAGAAGCCGCCTTTCTCGATGTGTCCCCTCTGACCAGATTATATGGTCGCTGGTTTCGAAATGTTCATAAACACTCTGCGTTCCGGCGTAAATGTACACATTCAGTAACAGTCTGATTCATTTTGGACCTCAGTGGATGGGCGACGTGTCAAATCAAAGTTCATGGAATATGATTGAAATGAGGATTACTTGTTAAAATAGCTCCTCTACAGCGATCTGACACACATGAATTAGAACATGAAATGTGATACGGTAAATCCTTCATATACATTGACTTTACAAGTTGCCTTAACCTGTCATTTTGCCTTCTAACTATACTGAAACTCTTCCTCAGTGTTTCTTGTCATCCACATTTCATTAGAGGTTAAAGGTCATTTGATGATAAATAAGGTCTGAGATCTGCTGGCTCGTGACAATCTGTTTATGCTTCGTGTTTCTGAAAGGGAAAAAAATCTGCCCACATATCGGACTATCACAATATTTGAATCACTGAATATCGGCTGGGCTCTAGCAGCAGGATGCTTTGTAGTGCAGCGGGAGATTTTAGCCCACAGAGAGTGAATATAGTAGGGTGTAACAGTATTAAAGTAACATCCTCATCCTCAAGTGTTTGTCACTGTATTGTGATGACAGTGAATGAAGCTATACAAATAATTCAAAAAATGTTGATACAACTTTTATGTTAAGATACAATTTTCTTTCAAACCTACATCAATTTAGTTGTTTCAACATGAGCGATTTCTGAAAGGAACAACATTTCAGATCAGATCTGCAAACAGCTGTGTGACTGTTTAATATCATTTTTTGTCCCATCTTCCTCCCCTCAATCCCAGCTGTTCAGCAGGCTGCCTTGCCAGAGTCTGGTTCTGCCGGAGGTTTGTTTCCTGTTAAAAGGGAGTTTTTTCTTCCCACTGTCGCCAAGTGGTCACTCATAGGGGTTGCCTAGTTGCTTGGGCTTTCTCCCCATTATTTTAGGGTCTTTACCTTACACTATGAAGCATCTTGAAAGGATAGCTGTTGTGGTTTGGGGCTATATAAATCATATCGTATTATCTATATAAAACTGAATTGAAACTGAGGTTTTCATAAATAATAACTACAAACTTAGACATTCATGTCTTTAATTATGACTATTTATTATTATTGTATTTGAAACCAATTTTTCAGGGGCTTCTCAATCAGACTGCTGCAATCACACTGACTTGATAAGAGTCTTCAGCTACATTTCCTACTGATAGCACAATAACTGAACCATTACATCCATTAAACTTCACCTCTCTGGGTCAAGAACTGCCAGAAGTGGGCATGATATACTTTCTAATTTACCACATGTCCCGCTTAAGCACCATTCCAACAAGCTTGCGTTGCCTACTGCTGCATGAGGGATACTTCAAAGACGGCGCATTTCCTCATTTCAATCCAATTAAAAGCACCAATATATATATTATATCTGTTGATATAAGATCAACAGACATTTTGGCATGTTTGCTGCAGAAACTGATGGAATAATCAGCTCCCGAAAACAGGCCAGTGCATGAAATGGACAATATGATCTAAAATGTCACATCCCCTAGTTAGCCTCACCGTGCATTATTCCCAGAGGTAATCCAGCTGATGAAGCATTTACCTGTGGAAAAGACTACGTTCTTGGACACCAGCTTGTAATCGACAATGGAGAACTGAGGCAACTCGATCCGTGTCACCCCCGTCACAGCCGACTCGCCTCCCTTCCAGTAGAACTCGATGTCGTCTGTGGTGTAGCCATCTGTAGAAGAAGACGTGCGCAGACACACACACATGCACACCAAGGTGTAACCATCTGTCTAACCATCACTGGAGACCAAGACATGCAGTGTTGCTGATCATCCAACTGGGCTGTCATTTGGGAAGGAAATAAAAAAACACTTTTGAAGTTGTTTCCAAGTACCAGGCGCTTTTCTTAATAGCTTTACTTGGGGTTTGGAAAATGTCAGAAGAATTATAAAATAGACATATCCAGTGCCATTAGCAGATCTTGCTTTAGTATTTTTGTGGGGATGATACCAAAAACAATATAAATACAAACATCTACAATGTGCTTTGTTCTTACTCTAGCCGAGACATTGGCTCTAACTAGCCTTAAACTCTATGTGTTCCTGATAAGCCTAATCCTATCCTGCCGTATTGTTGGCATGCCAGGTGTAAATCAGTGCCCAATCAGAAGGCTGACATGAAACCAAGTGGTGCCCTGAGGATGTCTGTAAAGGACGAGCAGAGACACTCACTGCTGCTAAGTGATACAGCATTCAAACGCTGAGGAGTTCTCACAAATAAATATGTGAAATGTCTAACTTAAATCTGCTTGAATCAATATTTTTATATCGACATAACACGTGTAATGGCATCCCAGTTATTCGTAATAACACACCCTACAGAGAGATGGGATGCCCTGTCTGTAACGAGCCCTTTGGTGTCTTTCAGCTCATTGTTTTGGCCCACGCCATCACGGTTTCGTGTCACTGTTTCTTATCAGCCCTGTTTAAAGCCGCGATGGCCTGCTCGCTATCAGCACAAAACAGAACAGGGCCAAAGTCATTTGCAGCATTTAGCAGCTAAATGGCCACATATAACCTAATCTAACCTAACCTTGTTACTCTAAGTCAGTTGGTGATTCCTAATTGGCTGTAGGTGTGAATGTGAATTTCCCTCCAACTCTACATGCTCGCCCTATATAGGCTGGATAGGCTCCGGCACACTGGATCCTGAAATGGATAAGTAAACTGATTGTTAACAAAATATATCCAATCGACCAATCGCATGACAGCAACTCAACACATTTAGGCATGTAGACATAGTCAAGAGCTGAGCTGATTGTGAGCACAGATTGAAGAAGAGAGATCAATTTAAGTGACTTTGAATTTTGCATGGCTGTTGGTGTCTCACCGACTGATCTCAGTACTTCAGAAACTGCTGAGATTTTTCTACACAGTGATGAATGATCAAAAAAAGAGAAAACATCGACTGAGGGCTAAGTGTTTTGCACTATCATGTCAATATGGAATGTTTCCAGGACTTTGCTGAATTTGTGCCACAAGAAAGGCAGCTCTGAAAGCAAAATAGGGTTCAGCCTGAAACTAGCTAGGTGTACCTATTAAATAGGCCAATGGCTTAAATGAGCTAAAAATAGAGCGAATACTAGACTTACATTGGTTAGGTGACCAATAAATGAATGCTTACCATATACTTATCACTTTTATTTTTAAATGACTTGCCCTCAGGTTGATGCCTTGGCCTGCTGTTTGTCTATATTCCTGTTTTGCATTTATAGCTCTTTTTATTGCTTGTTTAAAAAAAATATCTCTGCATGCAGAACAATAACCCCTGTGTTGTTCTGCATAATTGACACAGATTATGTAGACGTAGTTCAATATTATATTTGCTACAATAGAACCAGCAAGCAACCAGAGGAAAATGCATGACAGAGGGTAAAGTCTTGCACAGACTCCTTTTTTTTTTGAGGTTTTCTTTTATAGTCTCCAAAAGTAATTGTTATTTTGTCATCAATGTTACTTCATTACACCCACCAGGTTACTGACGAACTACTAAGGAGTTGTATTAGGGTTGAATTTTAGCAGCAGGTTTCAGAAACTTGACGCTGTTACTTTTCAAAACTACTTTCCTACATGCATTTTAACCTTACAGTACTTCTGGTATAAGATTCCATTTATAGAGGTAGAATTGAGTCTGAAACTATTCCTACCCTAAGTAGCACATGGCAACCTAGTGGATCTTTACGAGGTTAAATGAGGTGCAAACATTTGCAAAAGAAAGCATGACTTCTAACTAAATAACTGCACTAGATTGGTCTTTTAAACTTTCCCAAATCTTTATAGAAGTATAATATTGAATGAAATTAGCTAAGTATTTGTCATAGTCATATATACTACCCTCATCCATCTGGTACAGATTTAAAAGAAAGGCTACAGAACACAGAAGAGAAACACACACACAACCGCTGCTGTACCTCAGGTTGCACATTCTTTCATGCATCTGTAACATTTCACACATGAGACACTCTGCCTGTGCGCCGCTGTTGATCTGTCAAGCCCACAAGGCATTAGGCCTGTCTACTCACAGCTCTCTATCTCCAGAGTGCAGTTCTGTTCATCCAGAGGATACCTCCTGAGATCCATCATACATGCTGCTGTTGTAGTTATCCTGAAAAAGAAGGCATGGGGGGAGAGGGTATATTTTAGTTAACACATGTGATTTACTAAAATTGTTCTGAAAGACGGATCAGAAGGAGAGTGAAGATGTAAGGGATTTGAGGTGTTTTAAAAATAGCAATGCAGGTAAGCAGTTACCTAACAGAATAAGGGACTGCGGGAATACAATTAGATTACAGCATTAAGGTGAAAGCACCTATCATCTTTAAAGGAAACCAAATGTCCATTTGCCTTTTCAACCTGTCCCTCAGCTGGTTTCATATTACTGGAGACTACTGGCATTGTCATCTTAAAATAAGATTATAGCACCACCTCCTAGTTAAAATGCTGACTGTGTAACTGTATACCTAATTAGACTATAGATCATACAAGACAAGCAACGAACATGTTTGCTTTTGAAACATTTTGTGCTCCCCCTTCACCAAAACTGTCCATCCCTCCATCTTGCGATCAAGTAAAAATTTGTAAAAATAAAAATGATATGAAGGAAATGCATCCTTCCCTGTTCAACTGAACTGGGTCATGAGGAGGTATCTGTGCCTTTTGTTTATCAGATGTGCGAGCTCAAACGACTGATAATCAGACAGTTAAAAAAAGCAGCAAAGTGAAATGCAAATTCAAAATGATTTAGGCTAAGTCTGGCCTGATTAAAAGCTGGCTGCTTGGCAGTTAGCCACTGGATGTATTCACTGAGCAAAGACTGAGATGAGGCTCCATTATGTGATATTATTATGCAGCAAAAATTACAGCAACATAATAAGAGGTCTTCAACAGTAACATTAACAGTAAGCATTACCACACATATTATAGATTATATGGACTTCCAACACATTTTCCAATACATGACACAGATTATCAATATCACTGAAGCTTCTCTGCTACCTTATCTCTTCATTTCATTATGGTAACAACAAGAAAAAAAAACTACCTACACTGTATTGATTAGCAGTTAAAAAAAATTTGTTGATTTACATTAAATCATTAAAGTAACAGTTTTTAAATTAGAACATATTGAAAATCCATGGATTTGGGGACATTGGAGTCGAAGGTGTTTAATCAAAAAAAAAAAATTCATATGAATAAAAGATGATATCTAAATGGCATAAATTGGAATATAAATTACAGCCTCAAAATCCAACTGATTATCAGAAAATGTCATTTGATAAATTAAACCTGAAATAATTGCATTTGGTTGTGGGTCAGTTTTAATCTTTTTTTTTCCATGCCACTCTGTCTAACAAAAGCCAGGTCAGAAACAAATATCGTACACTGTACCAGTTAGTGCGTGTTAGCTAATATAACCCAGTGACATGAAGTCCATTCTGAAATAACCAAATGCCTGTGTTACGGCTTTTTACTTAATTATTATTCATTACTGCATTTATCAAAAACACAAAATTTGTTGAAGTATCTCTTTTTATTTGGCATACAGCTAACTACCTAGCTAGCTAACTAGCTAGTCTTAGCTGTGGGCTTGTATTGAGCAAAAGAGAGTCCAATTGCTGATTTGACCAAATTTTCAAAAGACTCTACAGTAGCATGTGAACAGCCGCAAGGAAACTATTGCTTCAGCTGGACAAACTAACACATGCAGCTAAATTCAGCCAACAAAGACTCAATGCACAATTTAACCCCATCAAAAATTCATGTAAAGGTACAGGAGAAGTCATACAAGCTATAAGACATTGGTATAGCTTTTGGGTTGGAAAAATAAACCAATGCAGAACTTTACCAGATCACTGCTGACCTATGTAAACACTTTCATTAGGAAGTTATGGGCTCATTCACTCATTTTGGGTCATACAGAATAAAACATTAAATCTGTATTTAAATCTCAGTCACGCTGTGTTTCAAACAGCAGGATTATCCCTGGTACTCTGAGTGTTCGGTATCATGGTCAGACCTGCCCCTCCTTGTCACACTGGATTTTTTAAACCAAGACAGCAACAACAGAACCCTCATTTCAAGGTTTCAAAATGATACTTCAGAAACCAGTTTATAACTTCAAGGTATAACTGGGTCAATCCTTAATACCATCTATTTGAGTAACAAATAATGTTAGGCTAACAGTACTCTTGTGCCCTCGAGTAGTCTGTATTCAATGCAAATTCAATTGCTAGCCTATTATCTTACTACTACAGTATCCCAAAGACGTTAGTAAGGAAGCTAACATTAACTTGTAGAAAAGATCTTCTGAAAAGTGAATAACTCTTTGACTGTATCTTGTGTCAGAGTGAATGGGATCCTGTGAAACTAAAGCCCGAAATTGTACAGTTCCGTTTTTATCATTTTACCAAAACCGTTCCAGGTTTTGACTGTAGTACAATACGAATCTGTATTCTGCATTTGGGGCACCACAAGCTGCTATCAGGAGGGCTGAGTGTGTGATTGGTTTTAAACGACTGGTAGTTGCACATTTTTTACCTTTCATTTAATCTTTCTTTAAATTACAGACAGTTTCTGTAAAATGCAATTAATAGACCATATTTGCAAAAATGACAAACAGCATTGTGGCAAAATGCAACTTACAATGTAAATACAAACTGCTTTTGAGAGCTTAAAATTGTATTTTTTACTGCTTTCCCTAATAAACAGCAAACACACAAATACAGAGTGGCTGCCTTGAAACCACGATAAAAATCTGCATTCAACATATCACTCAGCTCTACCTGGCATTCATTTATGTAACAGTTCATATCACAAACACCACGTCACACGTCTCCCTCTCCTTTTGATCTCTTAAAGCACTGAGAGGTCTATAAGTAGTCCACAGGGCTAAATGCTATGAACTCCACTTGCATAATCAAGCATAGCTGCTTGACTATAAAGTATGAACACTGACACATGCAAATGCAAGTGTGCAAGTGCACACACACACACAGACACACACATGTTTTTGCTTTGCTCTAATAATTCAAAGCTTGCATCCATAATAACAGGTCACACTAGCTCTTCTGAACCTGCTTGTCGAAAAGATCAATGGAAATTCAAAACAAGGGCTTTATGAAACAAACATCAAACAATAGCTGAAGGCTGAACTTTGCATTGTGGATCATGTCTAACCTGTCTGCACTTCTTGCCGTAGATGAACTCTAACGGCAGCCCTCTTTAAAAATAAAATAATAAAAATGCTAACACTGACATGCCCTTCAGCATGACACAAAACCCTCTCAGCTGCTGCAGGACTGTGCCAAAACAAGGCTTTGAACACAAAGAATTAACTTGGCTCTGAAAAACATTAGGGAATATTCTTGACCCTGATCATCCTTTTGTTGCTTTTTGCGTGATAAGTGTTGCTTATTTGCAGGGCCCAGAATTGTCCAGAACAGCTTTCATGGTTACTGTTGACTTTGTGAGTTTGATTTTGACTCAGTTTACTTCCTGTTTTATTTTGAAGGTTAGAACCCATGTGATTTTCTGTGATTGCACTATCATTTGTTCTTTCCCTTGGTAGGGTCTGATTACGTTCACCTGTTCCTTATTACCCTTTTCTCCGCTTGTCAGGTTGTGCTCTCTTCTCAGTCTTGTTTTCAGGTCTTCTCTATTTTTGGATTTGGGATTTTTAATAAACCTGCCTTATGCAGTTCTTTTGTTATTATTTTTCTGACTATATATAATCATAGGAACTTTTCATCATTTCATTTATCTAAATATAGAGGCTCATTTTAAGAAAAAATATTTTGAAGGATGAGGTTGCTGTCACTCTGTATTTTCCTCTATGAAATAAAATGACCAAAATCAACAATGCTTTCGAGTGTATTGTATTACTTTTAGACTGCTTAACTTTGTCTTTGAAACTCTAAGCTCTACTTTTGATGAAAGTATGTGTCACAAAAAATTAGTAGAATTTTTAAATTATATATACAAAAACCTCAATAATCTCCTTAAACACTAAAATAGTAGTATTTGCAAGGGACTATTTTTAAGTGGAGGATTAATACACACTTGGTGTTCTTCTGAGTGTTTACTGCAGCATAATGATGTATGTGGGATTCAAAATAAACTGCAGTGCACATCTATGGTAATCAAGGCAGGTGTCATGCAGTGCAACACCGTGGTTCTCTGATATGTTTTTAATTGTTTGGGGTCTCAATGACACTTAATGGCACCAAAGATTAAGCTATATGAAACTTTAGCTATATAGCAAGTCAAGTGGGATCAAGTTTGCATAAGCTGTGGATTTGATAACAACAGGAAAATGACATTGTTGTTAGAGCAAGAAACTGAGGCGGGTGCATAAGGGGAATATCCACTGCTAACAAAACTAGAGGGAGCCCTTTTTTATTCATAACATCAACTCAGTTAAACTTCTGGAATATCGATCTGGTCAGTTAAGAAGCAGAGGGGGTTGTTAATTAGTTACAACTGTACTGCCGTTGATTAAATTAACAACAGGTGCACCAAAGGGGCAACAATGACACAACCCTGAACACCGGAATGGTTTTACAGCCACTGACATTTTTCCGCTCCTCATCTTTTCTGACTGTTTTTTCATTAGTTTTGCATTTAGCTAGGGTCAGTCTCTCTGCTGGTAGCATGATACCTGGACCCTACAGAGTTTGCACAGGTAGTCCAACTCCTGGAGGATGGCACATCATTACTTGTCGTTTTCAGAAGACTTACTATGTCTCAAAGCACAGTCTCAGGAGGAGACTGGAGATTTCATAATGGCTGTAGAAGGTCCTTAACCCATCACCCGGACTGGTATCTTCTTCTTTGTGCAAAGATGGACAGGATGAGCAGTTCTAGAACCCTACAAAATGACCTTCAGCAGGCCACTGGTGTTAATATCGCTGACTAAGCAATCAGAAACAGACTTCATGAAGGTGGCCCGAGGGACCAACGTCCTTTAGTGGGCCTTATTCTCACTGCCCAGCACTGTGGTGCCAGATTGGCATTTGCCATAGAATAGTATAATTGGCAGATTCTGGCCAATTGTCACCAATGAGAGCAGTTTCAACCTGAACACCAGGCTGATGTCACAACACCCTGACTGCAATTAGGTATCAGGATGAAACCCTTGGACTGACTGTTAGACCATGTGCCTGTGCAGTGGGTCCTGGGTTACTCCAGGTGCACAACAATGGTGAGAGTAGGCAGGGACTCAAGATTACCACTGACTCTCATGTTCATACAACCTAAATTCAATGGAACAACTCTGTGACATTGTGTTTCAGTCCATCCAACACTGCTAAAATGCACCTCAGATTGTCCAGGAACTCAGTGAGCCCTGGTCCAGATCTGGTTGGAGATCTCCCAGAACATCATCCATCATCTTATTAGAAACATGCCCAACATTGTCTGGTATGCATACAAGCATGTGGGTCCATACAAACTACTGAGAACCTTTTTGAGTTGCAACAAGGAAATTTTGGCAAAATGAACCACCATTTCTTTTTGTAGTTGCAAGGAGGTTGGCGTCCTACTTTTACTCTAGTGTGACTGAGTCATAAGATAATGTACAACATGGAATCCTGAGAATGCTAACATGTAGCCCAGTCAAAAGTCCCACTGTCTCATTAAGAAGAAGACCTGACAAGCAGAACACACCTGAGTCCATAGAGGACAGTCCCATCTGGATGCAGGCGGATCATGCGGTTTTTGACTGTGACTCCATGGACGAAAGACTTCTTGTCATTGAGAAAGTAGGTGTCGGGGACCCAGAGCTGGTCAGCAACCCTGTTGTCAAGTGTCAGGTTGAGAGGGATTCCCACATAGGCCAGGCGCTTGTCCCTCCAATACTGCTGGAAATACATAGTCAATGTGTAGTCCTGCGGATAGAAAGAGAAAAAACACAATAAAAGGTGGGTACAGCTTATTGTTACATGTTATACAGGCAATCACTTCAGGTTTTCTTTCACAGGAAACAGCAGACATTAAAAAGCAACATGAACAGCTTTTGAAGGAGTGTGGGCCAACTGGTTCACACACACACTCCAGCCAAATTCTCTCAAGTGCCTTTGCCCTGTCTTTTGCAGTACAGTAACCAACACAGTAATGTGCCATTGTACAACAGTGTGTGGGAAGGCTGACTCATGTAGCTGCAGCTTTATTGAAAAAAAATCTAAGAAAATTTCACCTGATCTTCAACTAATTTTTCTCCCGTGGTTGAGCATTCCTCATATAGGCACAGTGATTCACAAAACCTCCAAGTTGACCTATAACAACAGCCCAGAAGCTTTTTAAACATACGTTCCTTTTCATTAAATTCCAATGGGGTGACACTTAGGCTGTTAAAACACAGTGAATTAATGTCAGCTCTGTTCCAGTGGCTGTTTTCTCTCAACGTGCTGTAGTTGAATGCAGCTCTTCTGTTATCCTCCATAGGCGAAGGAAATGGAAACACATGCTTTAAGTAACACTTTATTGTTCTATCCTCTAAGGTCAGTGCTTATTTGTTAGTCTAACAGGCATTTTGCAATTACCCAAATGCAATCAAAAAGAACTTTATCTCTAGGATTGCACTGCAGTATGCAAAGTTTTTGAAGTTCTTTAACTATATTAGTAGATCAAGTTTGCTGTTAAAATATATCACATACTCTGTCTTACAAATAAGATGAATTTATAATGCATACTTGTTCAATCAAATACAATCTAAGTTTGTGTTTGTTTCAGCATACACAGTCTGGCATGATCACTAGATTTTGGTGGTACAGTGATTATATTTCACTAGCTTTTACTCCTCCTTTTGTAGGTGCACTGTATGTCAACATTTCCTGCTGCATGATTGGTGTTGAGTAAATTTAGTCTTAATTTTATTTGAACTGGAGGTCCATTTGCTAGGCCTATATTAGTACTAGTAAACCCTTATCGTTTTCTGAGTTTTGTTTTCTGTGATTTATCTACTTTTAGTCCAATTTTGAGTTTAGCCCAAATCAGACACTGTACTCATAACTATAGGCTAGTTTTTAACAACTGGAATAAGCTCTAGTTTAAGCTAAGTAGAAAATGTCAGTATGCCAGTTAGGGCTGGGCTATATCATACCGTTCACGGTAATACCGGTATAATGTTGGGCAACGATAGGAAAATGAAATATCGCAATAGAATATGGTTAAAACGCGCATGCGCAGTGCCTTTGTTTACATAATCACAAGGCGGCGATGCAGAATGAGAAGAGCGAAAGCGGATCATTAAATGAAACGGAAGAACCATAATTGGTTTGTAAAAGTGCTGCAACTTCAGTGGTGTGGAATTGGTTTGGCTTTCATCCGTCAGATACACAACAAAACACTATTTTTGGATGCTCTACCAAAAATAGTGCTAACGGGCCGTTGTTATTACCGTGTTTTTTGGAAAATACGGCACACTTAAAATCAATCCTTTGATTTTTCTGAAAATCGACAGTGCCCCTTATGATCCCGTGTGCCTTATGTATGAAGTCAGCTTGTGTTTACTGACCTCGAAACGATTTTATGTCGTACACGGCGCTTGAAAATCTGTCAAATGTTTCAGTACGACTTTGCTAAGCTACGAAGCCGCACCGCTTGATGGATTGTTGGAGCATTACGGCTATCGTAGGCAGGAGCCTCGCGGAGTGATACGTACTGTGCTTCAACATAATATTACCGTATTGTGTGTGTATAACCTCTTAAATTTTGTGGATATTATACATGGTTATGCTGAGGATATGTCTGCCAATTTCCACTGGAAATGCCCTTTGGTTAAACTGTCAGCAAGGAATTTGCATTTGCACTGTTACATTTTTTATATAACTTTAATGCACTTAAAAAAGCTGCTTGTTTAAGTGAAAATACATTGATGGGTTTTGGTTTTTTTTGCACTAATAAAGTTGTGGAGTTGTAAAGTATTTTGTCTAGTGTCAATTATATCGTCAGTTTTATCGTTATTGCAAATTTTGAAATGTATATCGTGATAAATATTTTTGTTCAAATCGCCCTGCTCTAATGCCAGTACACCAATATGGTGAACCAAGTATCCAGCATTAGCATTTATAGCACTGTCAAGATTAATGTGCTAGCATGCTGCTGTTTTTTGCTAATTAGCCTAAAGTGCAAGGTAGGCTAGCTACGGACAGCCTTAAAAAAGTTGCTAACATAACAAACGTCTTTGTCTGGATAAATACTGGGAAATTATTTTTTTAACCACTGTCAGTATTAATCTATGATTATTATCAGAAGAAAATGTCATATAATATAAATCAGCATTAAGTGCATGTTCAATAAATACACATTGTTTCTCAAGTTTATGAGCAATCATGTTAAAAAAAAACAAACGAAAAACAGTTCTCTGTTCTCTGAAAAAAAAAAAAAAAGCCACAAACTCAAACGAAATCTCACTCTGTGACTACGTTTTGCAGCATTTGCATATACTGAAGTGTTTATGTAATAGTAGTTCTTGTGTCTTTCTGTATAAAGCTCACCATCTGGCACACAAGTCAAACAATTACTGGCAAGAAGTACTTAAAGCCCAGCCATGGGTACACTCATAGCCCTGCGAAAATCCAACATTTAAATACTGTTGTGTAAGTAAATACTTTTGTTTTGCTTTGATTCGAGCCGTATTTGACCAGTGCAGAAGCAGCAGCAACGATAGAGGACAGAGCCCCTCCCTCCCTCCACATCACATAATCCACTTAACCAAGCTAACAGTCCCTCTCCTCTATTTCTGTGTTTCTGCACCTCTCCCCCCTTTCTCTCGGTCTCTCTCACTCTCTCTTTCTCGGGGCAATGCCATGATCTTCCCTCTTTACCTGCTGTGACGTTGTAATGAAACCAGCCAGCACCAATCTGGCACTGGTAGAGGCACACATGTCCGTGTGGTGCTGCAGTTTTCAGGTTTACCGAATGGCAACAACAAGAACCCCCCCCCCCCCCCCCCCCCCCCCACAAAAAAACAAAAAACAAAAAACAAAAAACAAAAAAGCAAAACACGATTATAACCGTCCAGTGTGATGAGCACAGCTTTCCAAAATGTTCATGTGTGACAGAACTGTTACATAACCCAAGTAGTTGTTTGTCTCTTTGCAAGCACCTGAAACACTGTGTTACTAATGCATACAAAATGCTCGAGGTTTTGCATTTTCATGACGAGGGGGGATCATACATTTATGCAAATTGAGGCGACTGACTTTGTGTTAAATAATTGCTTTCTTTTCACTTGCTCTTCACAGTCAGTAAATATGGTTTCCAGGTTTGGTTAGAACACAGAGATGTAAAAGTGAAGGGCTTAGTCAGCACAGGATACAGATTGGGCCCACAGCATGACAAGGAAAGCTCATGGCTCTGAGCCATAAATGTATAGTGGTGGAACCAAGGCCTCTTTGGTAGTCTCTCCTCTCAATATTGCCATATGATGGTTTTTACAAATTATGCGGCATAATCAGGTAGCAATGACTTTTTGCGGTATTACCATCTTAAAAACAAGCCATTGCCAAGCACAGGATTCGGTGATTCTGTTTAAAGTATGGTAGTTATATCTTTAAAATATAACTGTATCAAAAGTTGGGACAGATCTGAGAATTGCTTTACTTATTTATCATGCAGAAATATTGTTAAAAAAGGATTAATCTTTGTGTATGTTTACCACCACATTCTTTCTAGCGTCTGTGAGGGAGCTCTGGTATGCTCATTCACAATTTCACATTTGTATCATTGGACTATACTAGTGTAGCTTTGCTGTTTCACAGTTCAAAATAATCCTTGTTGATCTCATACTGATCTGTGGTGAAGCCCTTCAGTTTATCCTCGCCTGAAGCAAGCTGTTTTATTTCCCCTTCCTCTCCATTAAGCTAGCTTTCTCCTGATTGGTTCAAACATAAGAACAGTGGGTGCATGGGGCACCTGTGCTCACAGCCAGAGCTGTGTGCCTGAAATGACCATAGTGTCTCTCACTGGTATCAGCCATGAGCAGAAGAAACCAGTGCAAACTGAAAGCCTAGAAAAGTCTGAAGCCCAAGTTCCTTGTTTAACATCAACGCCCACCAGTGTAATAGGAGTAAGGAGAACAAAGACGCCTTTTTAAAATGCAGCACATTTTATGTTTGCTTGAAGTCTGTATTCCAGATTGAAGATCAAGCAACAGTCATATAAAAGCAATGACTGCAAAAATAAGTTGCTTTAAATCAGCTCCCTAATTTTGGAACTGCTAAACAACTGTGTAAAAGGCATCTTTCACTAAGCAATTTAGATTTGTAGATTTCAAAAGCATGACAAAGTCTTCACCTGTTAACACATAATGGAACTGAACTCTAAAGTCTTATAATTTCTGAAATTATACCTGAAATTATAGCAGGTCTGTAAACTGGAACAAAGCCACGACCCTGCCTATAAGTGGTTAGTAGTATTTTTCTCAGTTAAATCGAACACACTAAAGAACAGAACCTTAAAAAAACTATAGTAAATACTCTGTATAATCTGGGCTGTGCCATTTTACACTGAATACCAGGAGACATTTCAAAGCAGCCAAGCCTCTAATTTTAAGCCTTACCAGTCCCCAAATACATCATATAAAACAAATCACCAGTGGTCCAGTTCTTACAAAAGAGCGAACTATACATAGAAGCTAAAACTGCATTTTTCTCCAGTTTTAAACACTTTCACTTTAGCTTGATTTCTTTGGCCTCCAGAAGTTGCCATTTGATGCCGTTACAGCCATTTAGATGATCTACCACTAAAATGCTCCTCCTTTGTTCTCGGAACTGATGGTGGCACGAGGAGGAGGTGACAACAGGGTCTCAGAAATATGATGTCGGTATCTGTGACTACTTTCTCTTATTCCAGAGACGCACACAGCACTGGCAGTTAAATATGCTGTCAGTGCTATGCTGCTATATTTGCATTTAATCCTTTTTCAGTTCTTTAAATGACAGGAAAATAAATTCCTGTCATTTTTTAGGAACTTGTGACATAGAGGGCAATAAGTGTTATCAGTCAAAGTCCCATTAAAGTAGTCTACACAGCCTGATCCCAGCAGGTGGTGGAAATTAAATTTGCTGTATGAATCAGTACCATAGACGATCCCCCTCCGTCTGCTCCATTACCGCCGTAACTTTAGCCTCCATCACTCCCAGTAAATGACGCCCTATCTCCTCCCCGCCTCCCTGGGAGTAGTATCATGCATGAGGTTTCTATCTCCTGGCGGAGTGTCAGCAGGTGGGCAGCCCAGTGAGCACCTCGTAAGACATGAATGATTCACATCCATCGTGTAGCCTGTGCAAACACGCGGCCAAGGGATCCTCATCAATCTTGCATGGAGACAATCAAAATGAATATCATATGAGGATGACTACAGCTTTGCGTTACCTGCTCTGGAACAATATTTTCTGTTTTTTTTTAAATGTGATTTTTTTTTTTATTTTGTACTGGGACTACAGATTATGAATTATTGGCATGTCTCACGACACTTCAATTCCCACAATGCCGTGCTTTACCACTGTTGTTTGATTATTCGCGCATGTTTTCCACAGAGATAATGACAGTGACCAGTGGAAATGATTTCCAGCGAGCCTCAATTATTCAATTAGCTCGACTGGATAATCACTCCCAATTCAGGCTGTGTGAGAATTCAGATAAGCAACATTTTGGCTGTGAAATGACCCAGATTCAGCGTAATCTGTCTTTCTTGCTCTCTCTCTCTCTCTCTACAGCACTAGCATCTGAACTTTTATAGCATCTAGGAAATATGCTGTTTGTCACATGTCACTTACAGTCACTTGCATATGCTCCAATTAGCACATCACAGAGTGCACCACAATAGAACAAAAGGAAAAAACAAACATGCTAATAAACTGAAAAAGAGAAGACGGATCATTGTTCCATCTGACACTTATCGAAAGTGTCAGACTTCCCCATTGAAAAATAAATTACTCAAGTTTTCCCCCTGACTTAACTTCCCATTTTGGTGCACGAGAGGAAAAACGTTGGCATGATATGTAATCACTGTGTACTCCATATGAACCCCCGTATGGTAAAGCAATTTGAGTCCATTTGATGTATTTTTTTCGAGCTCCCCTGGGGGACGGCCCTGAGGCACCGTACCACTGCAGTGCGGGGGAATCCCTCAGCGAGTTCCTATCCCCCTCCTCCTTCAACTGCCATAGAATGGTAAAAATAGCGCTGTCTCTAGCTCAAACACAGGGAGGTGACTGAATTGGACTTTATCCTCTAAATGACAATTTTGCCCTGCAATTTATAGGATAATTTCCTCACTGTCTAATATCATATGATGCATTGCCTCATAACAAAAAAAGAGGGGAAGGACAAAGGGAAGAACGACGGAGAACAAATAATGTACAAACATTTTTCTCCCTTATGAACAGCCATTATGACTCTGCGCCACATAATGTACCTGCGTACAGATTGGTCTAGCAAATTGTTTCTCTTAAATTGATGAACAATTCAATGGAATCTGTTACTTTAGACACTATTTGATCCATTTCTGCCCTTCCCAGCATCGTAATTTAGCTTTTTCCTTTTGTTTTACTAAACAGGGTCCTACAAGTTTGCTGTATGCTTAAATAACAGATGTGGTTAAAGAAGGCAGCACTCAAGGGCAAAACCAGTTATTATCTGCCAGAGATTAGGCATTACATGTTAGGCCTGAATAGACAGGATATAAACATTAGCTTGTTATCTCCTGGTTCAGTCTAAATAATCTATGCATAAAAAGAAAGAAAAAAGGACACATGAAGGAATGATTAAGAAACTTTCTTCTTTTTGTAGCTTAAGAAGCGTCACAGTGCTGCAAATGTGCAAACTTTTACATTTTCTTGTATTTTGCATTTTGTCTGTGTGTGTAGTCACCTGGGCTATATGTAGTAGGACCTGAACCTGTTTTCCACCAGATATCAGCTCGCAGACGATCTCCAGAGCACATCCAGCAAGCTGCAGTCCACGATTTTGCACTTGGACTGTCCAACCACAAGATTCTGAAAAATTAGCTAGTAGATCATTGATGGACACCACAGAGGGCCGTCAATGACTAGAAGGGGAGACACAACACACGACAGGGCCAAGGCTACCCATCTGGCAGTATCTGAACTTTCAAAATTAGAGCACCAGCAGATCTCTAAATAATAAAATGCTACATGCACCACAACCAGGACTGGCATTATTTTTAATATATCAAAACCAAGAATTAAATAAAACTTTATTCTTTATTTTTGTAACACTTTATTTTATTAAAAACATTAATTGGAAGACAATTATGCTAGCACTCATGTATCCGTTAAAGTCTAGTATTTTCCGACCACTATATTGATCAGCCCAACCATAAATCATTAGGCTCCAGTCAAAGGGAACACCTTCTTCTTCACTGACCTCCCGCACATACTATATTTGTCCATAAAGCTTCTGATTGACTGTCACATCCCCTTCACTGAGTCCCACAATGGACTTCTACCCTTTAGAATGGCATTTTAGAAATTAGGCTTTATTCATGCCTTCATTAACAAGCTGGAAAAAAAACGAGCTATTAAAAACACAACTTTCCAAGTCATGTAATCGAATCATACAAAACTAAAGAGATAAAATTGTAAATAATTCTGGCTAACAAATAGCAAACTGTGTTAATCAATAGTGAGCTAAGAAAAAACAAAGTAGACAACTGATAACTGGATGAGCTCAGACAGCATTAGCATGAGTAGGGCTGGGCTATATCGTACCGTTCACGGTAATACCGGTGTAATGTTGGGCAACGATAAGAAAATGAAATATCGCGATAGAATATGGGTAAAACGCGCAAGCGCAGTGCCTTTGTTTTCATACGCACATGGCGGCGACGCAGAATGAGAAGAGCGAAAGCGGGTCATTGAATGAAACGGATGAACCAGAATTGGTTTGTAAAAATGCTGCAACTTCAGTGGTGTGGAATTGGTTTGGCTTTCATCCGTCAGATACACAACCGTCAGATATTTTTGGTAGAGCATGCTAACAGGCTGTCATTATTACCGTGTTTTTTTAGAAAATACGGCACACTTAAAATCAATCCTTTGATTTTTCTGAAAATCGACAGTGCCCCTTATGATCCCGTGTGCCTTATGTATGAAGTCAGCTTGTGTTTACTGACCTCGAAATGATTTTATGTGGTACATGGCAATCGAAAATTTGTCAAATGTTTCAGTACGACTTTGCTAAGCTACGAAGCCGCACCGCTTGATGGATTATTGGAGCATTACGGCTATCCTAGGCAGGAGCCTCGCGGAGTGATACGTACTGTGCTTCAACATAATATTACCGTGTTGTGTGTGTATAACCTCTTAAATTTTGTGGATATTATACATGGTTATGCTGAGGATATGTCTGCCAATTTCCACTGGAAATGCCCTTTGGTTAAACTGTCAGCAAGGAATTTGCATTTGCACTGTTAATTTTTTATATAACTTTAATGCACTTAAAAAAGCTGCTTGTTTAAGTGAAAATACATTGATGCAATGCAGCAGCTCTCTATTCTATCATCTCCTGTGATAACTAATGAAAATAGCAGTTTACAATAGCATTGGGCTCAGATAGTAAGCCAAACCGTGCTACTGGCAAACAACTGATCTGCTCAGCCAACCATTACTAGTGGCAAGTGAGTGGAGGTTGATAGTCCATTTTCAATCAAGTGAATTAATAAGACTCTGAAATGAAAATGAAATACTTGCTTCTTGCTATCTGCTTGTCTTCTATTAAAAGTTTAGCATTAGCATGAGGCACTGACAGCTAGCCAAATCATGTAGCTGCCAGACAGCAACTCAGAGATATTTTCACAACTTAATCATCAACACAACTGCCACTGTTACTAGAGGCGAGTTAGCAGAGGCTTTTAATTTCTTTGGATGAAAGCAAGGTATGCTGGGTTTTACTGGAGCTAGACTGAGGGCAGGAACCTTTATAGGCTATAAAGGTCTTAACATTAAATGATGCTGTTGAATATATTGTTTTGACTAACAGAGCTTAAGACAAGTGTGGTTTGTAGTCTGGTTTGTAGTTTTTAATTCAATAAAAAACAAAGTGTAGTGATATCAGCAAAAACTCTATCCTGCCTGCTTTAAATCTTATATAGCCTTTGCTATGTCAATTACAGTGACCATACTTAGGCTTTTGACTGATGACCTTTGCAATAATCAACATCATAAATCCAGCTTATAGTTTACCTGCCCTTTCTCATTTGCTACAACATAATGTCTGGTTGACTGGCAAAGAGAAAGGAAATGAAGCTGGCGCCTGTCAGATTTGAATTCCCCAAGCCCGTGCATTGAAGTGTCTGTCTTAAAGGTGTATGCAAGTCTCAATGTTCTCCGGAAGGGACAGCCACCCCTGAAATCACACATAAGACCAGGAAATGCCCGCTCTGCTTATTCTAAATCTTAGTGATCATCACTTCATCCTACAGTGCGCTCTCTCCCGAGGCCAATTACATTCCATCAGGCAGGAAGCCGGATGCTGGATAAAAGACATGGGGGTATATTAAGCCACACTCGAAGCACAGAGAAAAGATACGCTGTTGCTGCATAGCTAGACCTACATAAGATAATGAGGATGACATAGTTAATGCATTGGCAACATCTGACTCCAAGATGTATTTTATGCAATAAGACATAGATGTGCTTGGCACAACAATTAGACCTTAGACCGTTTGTGTGACTTAATTAATGTTAAGCAAACAGGAACTCCACAATTGACAACCAGAGAAACCTGTGAAATGTGAAGGCACTTGTCAAGGCAAACAAATCAAAAAGGCTCGTTGTGTTGCTGTTGCTGTTTAAAAAAAAAAAAATGAAAAAAACAAACCGAGCAGGCAGCAGGAACATTTGGAGAAACAGCAATGGAGCTGGAGATCTTTTCACCTCTCCATAATGACAGGGTTTTTTTCTACTTTTCGACACCCACACGCAAGCGTGGGTGTACGGATGACTAGGTTGTTCAGCCTGTTACTGAAACTACATTCACAGTGCAGACTCTGACCATTTGTGCGTGCAGGGACCTGCACCTTCATTGAGCTGTAATTTAATTTCCTGTGATGACTTTCATAAGGTACACGTAATGGGTTTGGATATAAAGACCTTGATAGCTCTTACTGCAACAGAGATTTGCGCCTGTCGGTCCACTGTTGCAAGAGAAGGTCGTGGAAATGAAAAACACTCCCACACATGGCACTCTTATTTGGCAAATAAACTTTCTTAATAACAGTGTTTACGTTATATTTCAACCTCCAAACCTCACATTAATCTGACAGTCCTGCGTATATCTGAAAAGTAAAAAGTCCTCTCTCTGTGACAGCAAACCAAATAAATGACACATTTTCAAGTAAGTCCTTCTTAAGTGTACAACTAGTTTCCTCTGCCTTGGCACACACATAATCTGTTTTGCCTTGCTCTGATCTTGTCCTAGTATGCCTTTCTCATCAGCCGAAGGCCCTCGGCACACCGCAAACAAACCTCAGAGGTAATTAGTGCGCCTTTCTCAGACTCTGCAGCATCTGCTAGTGCAGCAGCTCGCGCCGACTGAGTGGCAGCTACTGGTAGAATCAACCTGCCCCACCAGGTGGATTTCTGGTCCAACCAGATGCCATATTCACATTTCCTGCCTCACAAGTTTGCGGGGTATTTCCCACAGCTACCCCCTCCTCTCCCCGCTTTCCGCACGTCTTTGATCTTTTGCTTTCTCCGCTCTCCTCTTTCCCTCAGCCACTCAATAAATCTTTAGCTCTTCCAGTTCTCCTCTTGCTTTTATTTCTCAGATCTCCTGATGCGCTGATTGCCCGTGTGCTGTGTCCAGTAAGATTCCCAAGGCTAAAAGCCCTGCACAGACCATCTTGGACTCTGGCAGAGGCTGATGAAATATAAAACCCACCCCACATCAAATAGAACCAGTGTTGCGATATGCATAGGAGCCAGGTGAATCACTGAGGTAAACAGCAAACTACAAACAACAAACAGCAGGTTCACTTTCCAAGTGTCCAGCATTATTAAGAGCATTTTTCACACCTATAGTTCGTTTACTCTGGTCCGAATCAGTTGATGACTTTGTAAACTTGTAGCTTTTGCCCATGTTTGTTTTAACACAGCGAAAAATCCAAGTGAACTCAAAGCGAACCAAAACGACTAAAGGATTGTGTACATTACCTGGATTGTGGGGGTCAAATCTTAAGCATTATCCTTTGAATGAAATGGCTTCACCATTATTAGAAGTTAGAGAAGCAAGCTTTCCAAGTTTAAAATATTAAATTTAGAAATCAGAAACAGAAAGAACTCAGAGAATTCACTTGTTCCACATGCTGTCACGTTACAGCCTTTTTCCAAAATTGATTAAATTCGTTTTTCACTCCAAAATTCCACACACAATACCCCATCATTCAACATTGCGATGTCGAATATCTATAGACTGGTGGTCTTTTCTTGACTTATAGTCATTGTAGAAAAATAGTTTCAAATTCAGTATAAAGTTAAAGTTCAGTAAAGTTAGTTTCTATGACATCAGTTTGAGGTACATCTTCAACGTCAAAGTCTTAGACTTTCTAGAAAGCAAAAGATTATGTTCATGAATAAAACAAAGCAAACATATTTTTTAAAAATTCCCCGATAGAAGGAGAAGAAATAGACTTCCGCAATACGCAATCTCATGCTTTAAAATTCATCACTTACTAAACTGACTTGGATGCTGACATCATGGACAGGGAGGGTTAACTGTGAGAGTCCAATGCATTAAGTTCACCATGCAAGACTAAAATTGCATTTAAATGTAGAGGTTTCTTAAAAAAGGGTTTTGTCAAAATTAAGTCAAATTAAATTAAGTCCTTCTTTGCAATAATCAGATCTGTATTCCTCATGTTCTGAAAGATGGTTTGACCCGACCTCTAATCTACATGGAAACATGTCAACTGCAATCATCCATTGTTCAACCCAGGAAAGGGTTCAACAATGTTTGCTAGGTAGTTGTTGTTTTTTTTAAAGTCACAATTTCCAATTTCTAAACTACAAGTAATTTGTGGACTGTCCCTATTATTCTACTTTGAAACTAAGTATAACCAACAATGTCAAAGAATCCAGATTTAAATGTAGGAGAAAATTATGCAATTGCCAGTATCTAATATGCATATTTTTTCCCTACTTAATTCCGTTAAGTTAAAAAAAATAATGATACTCATTGAAATGTTGTGAATTCCCAAGTATTTTTTCACAGTGCTGAAATTATTTCCCCAAACTAAATAGTTGAATAACATTAATGAGTCCGATTATCTCAAGATGTCTATCGCTACGTTCACACTGCAAGTCTTAATGCTCAATTCCAATTTTTTTGTCTGCTTGTTCACACTACAAATAAAATGTTACAGCAAACGCGCTCTAGTGTGAACCCTCAAAGCGGCCCGCATGCGCAAAAGAAGACGTCACACACAACGCGCTCTGTTTAGACCCAGAGCAAACAATATTGTTTGACTGATGGCCCTTAATATAAAGACTTCGGACTTTACGTTTCCCAATTTTGCTTTAAGTTATTTTGTTATTTACATATGGCCTAATAATGATCCTTATTGCTGTTTTAGAGGAGCGGTGCTTCAAAGGATAGTTGCAGATTTCTGTCAGAATCTGCAGATTATACAGTACAAATAAAATGTTCACGTTTCTCCAACGTTGTCTTCCAAACAGTTTCACTGGATGGCCAGGAAGCGTTCACGATGTCTTCTCCGGCGCTGATAATTGGCGTCTGTCTTGTGTCAGTGACGTAAAAGACAGATTTAATGCGACATGACCGTTCACACAGCAGTCGCTTTCTAAAACATCAGATATGTATCGGATTCAGTACCACATACGAAAGTGACCCAGATCGGATTTGAAAATATTGGATTTCTGCTGTTCACACTGTCATACCATGATCGGATATGGGTCGCATAGGGTCAAAACAGTCGGATTTGATGCACTTTCGCCTGCAGTTTGAACGTAGCCTATGTGTCAGTTTCCAGTCCGTTACAAGATCAATTAGTCTTCTCTTTGAACCAGATTTGCACATCCGTCACCCTGTAACATTGATGCCAGTTTTCTGTTAGCTCACACCGTTTGACATCTCCTTCACCTCAAACTATAACTTGTACCTTCCATGACTGACCTGAACCCTTTTTCACCTGATCTCTCTGCCACTATTGCTTTTTGACCTTTGGCCTAAACTTCACCCTTTTCTGAGCGGGGACCTTTAGATGCTTTAGGTTGTCCTAGTTTTCTATAACAGTGCGAAAATTTTGGATCTCTATTTGGATTTTTGACCTGCACTCAAGCTGCAAAAACAGCTTTACTCTCAATCTCTCCAAACCTTAGGCACTTGTCGTGTGTTTGCGTTGTACTGTACAACAGTCTGTTTTTGTGTTTACTTGAGAAAGAACGTCACAAGCCTGAAATCTGGCAGGAATATGTTCAAATCTGTGCTCCTTGTAGAACAAGCTGAGAAGGATCCAAGACTCATTTCAGCGTAGCAAGGAGTGCTTGTCTCAATAAACCCTCAACTTTTAAGACAAATTTTCCCAATTATGCCTGCGGGGCTGTTCCAGTGGGCTGGTGAAGGGGAATTGTTATTGAAATGAATGCAGGATAGAAAATTGTCTTTTTGTTCCACACAACACAGACAGCAACATTTATCTGGGCTGTGCTGTTTAGTGTTGATCAATGGCCTGGACAAAAGCGCTCATTATCTATTTCCCTGCAGAGCACGCGTCCCTGTGCTAAAACCACAGACGGTCCCCGCATTGGATGAATATCATTCACCAAATGTCAAACGCTGAAAGTAATAAACAGCTCCACCAGTAATGTTTTGGCTTCAACACTGGCTAACAGCCACAAACAGCCCATTTAACGAGCGCAGATGCACGGTCCCTTGGGAATGGGTGGCAATGAGACATGGAGCAAATTAATTATCAGTTTAAGTATGATCTCAGCTGTCTGACTCCCTGGCTGTTCAGCTACTCTTCCTCTGCTCTGTGGAGAATAGTTTGCTAGGTTAGCGAGCTAATGTTAGCAACTAAACTGTTAAGAAGGAAAGCTTTTAGCTTTTTCACCTTGTACCCCTGCATGACAGCATTCCTCAGAAACTAAAGGTAAGAAGTCACTCTTCAGGGTAAAATTTTATAACAGCCATTATCATCAAAAGGTGAATTTTTACTATTTTTAGAATACTCTTACAGTTCTATTAAAAAACACAGACTTAATTATTCGACACCAAATCACAGATGATAAGAAACAGCAACAATTTCATCCTAATCATATGAGTGCACATTTTAAGAGTGCTGTATATTGTACGGTAAAGATCCTTCTGCATAATGAAATACCTTGAAAAATACTGGATTTCGCACAGCGTGTTACAGACACTCATGTTTCCCTCAATTCACAACAACAATCATCTCAATGTGTTTCTTATTGTAAGGTAAAGATCCCACAATAATGGAGAGAATAACCCATCAATCACATTAGCAAAAATCCCTGCGCAAACACTTGGAGGCAGTAGTGAAGAAGAACTCCCTTTTAACAGGAAGAAACCTCCAGCAAAAAGGCATTTGGTGATGGGTAATAAAGCTTCAAGCTGCAAAAACAGCCTTACTCTCAATCTCTCCAAACCTTAGGCACTTGTCGTGTGTTTGCGTTGTACTGTACTGTTTGTAATTCTAGCTAATCTTACATCTAAATACAGGTTCATAAAGTCAATTTCCTCCCAACTTAAATGCAGCTTTCGTTTACTAGCTGTTTTGTACATAAATAACAACATTTGTTTCATAGTCATAATTTAGCAAACACAGATATTAGTCTTAATGTTACAAAAAAATCATAAGACAAAAACAAGGAAACATCAGCAGTCACACAGTGTAGATGTCTGTCATTTTATTGTGAAAATCAATGACAAGACCAAAATGTTTTCACATGTGTAGGAACAAATTTGATAGATTTTAGGGTGGTTTTTTGCACATTATGTCTGTGCATGATTCCTGATTTTTAAACTGCTGTCTCCCAACTAATCCAAGTCTTTTGCATCACTGTTTTTTTTTAATTTGGGGTTTTAGAGAATAGCCTTTTTGTATATTTTATATTTTTGTGTAAGCTATCATAGCAAGTAGTTACGATTGGTACAATTTCATGGTCTCAGTTAAAACCTAATAGTGAAAACTAGGTTTGCAACTTTTATAACCCTAGTTATTTTATAATATGTATTGGTTAATCTGTTATTTTTTAATTGTTCTAGCCCTATCCCCTAACCCTGTTTATTAAGAGTTCCTCATTGAGATTAAACGGTGCCCCTGTCGTGAGAGCAGCTAGTCAGGGTTTAAAAAGTCAGGACTGGATTAAGCAAGTAATTAAAAGTAAGTAATTTCAAACGTACTCAGAGTAAACATGAGATTAGAAAAGGTGAAAGAGAAAGGTGGTGGTATTATAAAATATTCAGTGGGAGTGGTCGTATCATGTGAAAATTTAGAAGTAAGTTTAATGTATTTGTAGCATCTCCAGGTCATGGCCTACTTAAATACATAAAAACTGAATATGAAGGTGCACATATTCATCAATATTAAGATTGCATAGTAGGCATATAGTCACAATAAGTCCATATTCTGCATGACCACACTCAGTCAGTAAACAAGCAATTATTGCTTTGGTTTTTTGTTTTGGTTTTTTTATTGTTTTTTTTATGACCTTGTAAAGTATCAGTACCAGAAGAGTCATTCTCCCTTGTTAACACCTATAGCAGCTGATACACTGTATAGTAGAAATGGTGCTATTGAAAAGCACTTTGAGTGCACTGTTAGATTAGAAAAGTGCTATATAATACTCTCAGTGAAAACAAAATACTTCATGCATGCACTCGATGTACAGTTCATTGCTAGCTTTTGATATTTTGGGGTGTGTGTGGTTTGATGATCTTATGCAGATATTTTGAAATAATGAGATGAGAGAGCCAGCCCAACAGACCAGCCTTTGTCACTGAAGCATCAAGCACACTGTACCTACTACTTAGTAATACTTTGTTTAAACACATGCCATGTCCCTCTCTAGCCGTAGTAAGGTAGACGAAAGGCTACAATTAATGTGCGAAGAGATTCTGGTGACACTAAACTGTGTAAGCTGACAAAGCAGAATTCCAGCTAAGTTATAAATAACACAGAAGAAGACTGGCTTCACTACACCAGGCTGTGATTACTAGTCCACCTTCTCTTCCTCTCTGTTTGAAAATCTCTTAAGTGCTCCATTACTACAGGGCGTAGTTCCTCTTGTGCTGACTTTTTTCCACTACCAGTGAACTGGAATAGAACCTGTGGATCTTAGTAGCATCTGCCAAATGCAGCAGTTATATACAGGGATGGGAATCACAGTATGATACTTTTACAACAACAGTGATGTTCTATTGCTTATACAAAGCATATATAGCTCAAGACAATCATCTGCAATCTGTGTAACTGAAGAAGAAAAATCGGGAATTATCGGGTGTCAGTATGTGGGCATTTCATTATTATGCACTTTTAACATGTCAGTTCAATTAATTAGCTCCCTGATTGGCTTTTTCCTGCTGTTTGCCATTATCCCCTGTTTCTTGTTCTTCTGTGAGTTTCTTCTTCATTAATGCAAGTTCGTGACCTTGCATATCAAAAAATGACACAACCAGAAAAATATTCTTTCTTTTAAGTTGAGTTGATGCAATATGAAATGATACTGTATTGCACTGTTTCCCTCCTATCTTGATGTCATTGTGTCAGCTTTGGCCTCCATGCATTCATCCACCATCTGCTCTACTCTGAAAGTCTCTGCCTTCAAACTTTACACACACAGAACTCAATGAGTTGAACCTTGATGGCCTCTAAGAGTTGGACGCTCCACTATGACCATCTGAGTTCCAATTGAAGTCTTTTACAAACCCTAGAAACAACTTGTCACAAACCCAAACCCCATTTCAGAATGGCTATATTGGCAACAACCACTCAATGAGAATAAAACATCTCCAGAATTATTCCCAAGGACATGGAGTAGTGACCTTCCTGGTAAATATGGTTGAAGCCCAAAAGTCATCTGCCTGGTCGAAACTGACATGTGCTGGCAATGTCACTAGACTAGAAGTCAGACCGTCTCTTAAGAAGCAAATAATACAACTCAGATTATTTCAAAGAATGAATTAAATGAAATTATCTTTGTTCTGCTTTTTTTGACACGGTGACAACTAATATTGCCGGTACATGATTATGAACAAATTAGTGTTACTGGAGACTGTTTTAAAAAATAAGCAAATTAATACTATGAAGCTATTTACAGTTTTGTGAATTAACTCAGTAGGATACGCACAGGATTTAGAAGCAAAAGGTCGCAGGGTTTGAGTTAATCTCAAGTTAGAATGTTTTTTTCATCCTGTTTTGTCTATTGAGAAATTGTTTACATTTCGTTTATTTTTTATTCTAATTAATAAAAAGATATAAAATAAATCTTGAACACAAATGTTCTCAAGACGGACTTCTAGGTCTCGTTGAAGATATACTTCGAACTGACTAGATGTCAAGAAAAAACCATCAGCTGATGCTTATCCAATACTGCAATGTTTGCTGGACTAGGATATTTTTCAAAATATATAAAAACCCAAACACACACTTTTCCGACTTTCCTATCGGAACACATTAACCCTGGAGTTGCTCCCTTGTTCCAACATCTGACTCCCAAGGTAACTAAAATGTGATGTATTTTACTTTGCTTTCAGGGGTTAACTGGAAGACGAATTGTTGTATTTGAACTTCTGGGATCAATAACTCAGAAAAAACCTTATTCAAACACCAACAGCACTTCCTTTCAGTCACGTTAAGCAGACAACAAGCTAGAAGGTTATTTGCATCCAGACACATCATTTTCCAACCTGGACAAATAATGCTGGTAGAAGTTGGCTATGAGTCATATGAATATGGAAGATCTTCAAGATGCAACAACAGAACAAAATTACTCGAGCATTCACACTTCTGAATAATATAGACTGTTTTAAGAACATTATTTTATAATTTTCAGCTGATGCAATGAACATTTAATAGTATTTCTGCTTAAGCCTCTTTTGTTTGACCGTGTTATTACAAATAGCTTAGTTAGCTTTACTCAAAGAGATTTGTACTCTCAGACATTTAACAAAAAAAGAGAAATTACCTCTTGTTGCATAAACTCAAGCAAAAATTAAACATAATCCATAATCCTATGATGTATTTGTTGTACATAGCTTCTAGCAGAAATAGTTCATCTGTGAGATTCTTGCAACATCTGGAAAGAAACACCACTTTTCTTGCCTCAGTCTAGTGGCAGAAAAGTCAATTGTCAAAGTAATCACTGAGTCACTGGTATTGATCAGTACCCGCTCACACTTATACACCCTCCTCTCTCCAGATAAATAGTGACAGTTTTCTAATACTATACAGTGAAATGAAACACTTTCTTGTCCTTCTCAGTAGACTCAATCAAGATCACCATTATGTCATTATGACATCTGTGTTGATGCTGTACATGTACAGCAGTCCCTGCCTGACCTGACTCTGACTGCTGCACTTGTCTGTGTTGTTATAAAGAAAGAAAGCACATGGGCTCAGGAGCCATCAGCTCTAATAAAGATCCTAATGGTTGCACCTGCACATGCGGTGGGCTGTGAAATGCAGCTGAGGAGAGGTGTTGGTCTGGAAACACAATGTCCGCCATTCAGTTCGATGCCGGAGTCCTTAAAATCTGTCGCCGGCAGCCGGGTGACACGGTGCCACTCATTTTGCAGTACAATTTGGGTCAGCGTTGGCTGATATTTTAAGATACAATAGCCTGAAGTGACTTCCCGGCATGTGCACGTGTCAAAAAAAATGGCATCAGCCCATGAATTAGCAAATCCAATCAGAGTTTCGTGATAGCTGTCTGCTCAGAGGGGCCCTCATGGGAGGACACTGCTAACTGTGGCTTCTGTGGTTAACAAGCACAATGAGAAAGGGTTTCTTTTTGCAGATAAAAGAGGGCTTCAATGGAAAAATGTATTTCCTTTACCGTGCCTGGATTGTACAGTATCTGGACTATTGACTGGAAACTCATGGCTGCTGCTTTAATCCATCCTCTAAGTGAGTCAGTGTCTGAGGATGAGGATTGTTGGAAACAGGAGCAGGAAGCTGTATTATGTTGGAGGGTTTTCTTTTTTCACACCCAGGCTTCTGTGTATGTGGGGTGCTGGCAGTGTGTGAGATAAAGCTGTTTTAGTGCTTACAGGAAATCCAACCCATCCATCTGACCATCGCATAATGGACTTGAAGGGGGGGGGCTACAGGAACTAAGGATATTTGATCAAAATGATCATGTGCAGTCCTGTGCCATTATATAGAGTGTATAAAATACTGAATGGTGAAATAAGTTTTTAAGCTCTTAGATTTATGGGTTACACTTAGTACATAGTGCAGCCTGTCTTATGATGCAGGTTCCCCAAACTTACAATGCAATTCTTTATTTACTGTTAAGGTATTTTAGACAAAAGTGCAAACACGTTGTATACTTCTTACAAGAAGTACTTGTGGTATAATTTGGTTTGTCTGTCTGTTAAAACGATCAGTTGTTACTGCATTGTTCTACCATATGAACCAAGAAGCAAAAACATGCATTGAAAATCACACCCTAAATTCAGAAAAAATACATAGAAAAAGTACACGGTTGGGTTTTTTTGTTGTTTTTTTGTTTTAACAAAAGCATTGAAATAAATACTATAGAGTAAAAGGTACAATATTTGAATCCAAAATATAGTGGACAACAAAGCAGCATAAGAGAAATACTTAAAGTACATTAAAACTGTTAAGTTTTACAGTAAAGTACTTGGTAAAATGCACTATATTACATGCAACACAGCAGTACTCTCGCTCAGCAGCTTTGTTGGGAGGCAGGAACATTTGGGGGGTACAGGTACCACCCCATGACCCCCTTCTGTATATGCCCCTGGCACTGAGGCAGAGGCAGGACTGCTGTGGATTAAGGGTTCATGAAGTGCGACTCCACTCACCATGTTGACTTCTGACACCATGTCTATGCTGGCCACGTCTATGCTCATGCCAACAGCGACAGGGGGCCCTAGAACAGAGTAATTATGTCATGATTACAGACCTCCACCTCTACGTCTGACCACAACACTGTAAATGGCGCCAAAAATAAAGCTGGGGGATAAATGCGGAGCATACCTCCAAAGTCCGGCCTCAGTCGGATGTCGTATCCTTTAAGTAGTTTATCCACCGTCTCCTTCACAAAAGACATGTTGCCCGGTTCATTGACGCTGAAATGACAGCAGAAGCAAAGAAAAGAAAACATCACCTTGACTCCCGCATCAATCAGCCCAGGCAATAACCTTGGCTTCTCAGAAAAGAAAGAAGAAGAAAATAATGAGAAGATCACTGACCTTTTTGCGCAACACACAATCGAACCGATAACCAGTGCGGACAAGACGCGAAATTGACGAAGCTTGTGCAAAGCAAACATCCCCCCTTTTCCTTTTTGTAATTGTAAAGCACGAAGGCAGCAACAGCAGAGAGCTCACCCCCCTGCAATCAACAGCCGAGACGGACACTCTTCAAATCCAGAGTAAATCCATCGATTGCCCCCCCCAAAAAAGCAAGAAAGTAGACTGAGCCGCGGAAAAGTCAGCAGCTCGCTGTGGATGGAGTCAGATGTGAAATATGGGCTGACATCGCCTCCCTGTCATAAATATTGGCTCCGCTTTCCTTTTTGCCGTCTCTGACTGTGCGAGTGGCTCTTACATTCAGGAGCTGAAGCGCATATTGATGAGGAGAGAACATACAGGGGGGCGATGCTGCTGCTGCTGCTGGTGGCGGCGCTGGTGGTGAAGGCACTCGGCTTGTTCAAATTAGAAGCGAAGCCCCAACACTTAAAACACTGTAAAAAAAAAAATGCTGAGGTAGAATCTGCAAATTCAAGCTTTTCATCTTATATATTTGGTGAGCTGTTAAACTCTTTTTCTTTTCTTTTTTAGGGAATCATTTTAAACCAGACTTTTGTTAAAGTCCACTTATTTCTGCTAATAAACCTTGTGTCTATTTTTGGCCCTAGAATTTATCAGCAGGGGCGCATTTGCGGTTTCTTTTTTTGTTTGTATTTTTGTTTGTTTGTTTTTTGAGGACGGTAAAGATATATATATTTTTAAATTTAACAAATAAACATCAAGTTGCTTGAAAACTGGGGGCCAGGGGGGCAGTTGAGCAAGTTATAATTCAACTTTATGTTTACATGTTAATGTATGCATTCAGCAATAAATAAAGTGGCTGACTTGTAACCATATGGCAGTCGCACTTACTCAGAGTCATTGAGTAATGATAAAAAAAATTTATGGTTGATTCTGCTACAGAATGTGGGGATTCCATTTTGTCATGGCTGTGCCTACTTTAAATGGATCTGCCTTTTTAACAGGTTTCTTCCTGTTAGAAAGGAGTTTTTCTTCTCACTGTCCCCAAGTGCTTGCTCAAAGAGGGGTTTGTCGGGGTTTCTCTCTATTACATAGGGTCTTTACTTTACAATATAAAGGACACTGAGGTGACTTTTGTTGTGATTTGGGCTATTTGAAAGACATTGAACTGAAGTAAAAATACACATGTTGTTTAGTTAAGCTTGTTTCCACTGATTACTTATCTTCACTTCCTCGATTACCTCAGTAATCAGTGGACTTGATTTTTAGAACACTAATTAAGCCGTTGCCCCACCCCTTCTCCCACTCTCAAAAACACCCACATTACAAAGCACTAAGCCAAACTCTCTTATTAAAATTCTCATTTTTTACAGTGCACCCCACACCATCTTCATCCTTCCCTTGGGTTTCCTGTAAAAATGGCGGGACCTGAACAATATGGAGTGGGGACAGGCAGCATTTATCAAACCATTAATCGAAGCTGTTGATTTATTGGCCTGTTATCTGTTGATGGCCCTTTTGTGTCTGATTTAAAATGTGTGGACTGCACCATAAATTATTTAGAGAGTCGGGGTCAAAAATTCGTGAACAGGCTAATTAGGACCGCCTGCACACGCGGACGCGCTTGCACAAGACCCAGTGGAGGAGCCTGGATGAGGAATGCGCGTGCTGTGATAGTTCATACCTGGTGTCATAGATGGCGATCAGCTTCTTGTTTCCGTTAACAGCATTCCTGAAAGAAGAAAGTTGATGACATCATTAATTAGAAAATAACAGGAAGACACTGAAAATGAACTTCTTTCCTCCCGTTTGCAGCTTCATGTTTCCCCGAATTTAATTGTGGTTATAAGTTTATTATTCATTATTATTATTATCATCACTGGTGTCTTATGCGTGTTTGAGCCTGTCTGATGTGTTGTGTGACTGTGCTCTGCATAGCCTCGTATTCCACCCAGTATTGCCTGCAGTAACGCAGAGGTCTGAAACAGTGGGATGCCTGCAGGGCAAAATATTGAAAGCCAGTCGATTTCCCCCTGGAGCCCCCTCCAGGATAAAAAACATCTCACAACACCTCCCCCAACCCTTATCTTCCTACCACAGAGAGAGGTGGTGGTGAGTTTGGGGGGGGGCTTTTTCGCCATCACTTTCATTCACACTCGTCCAAACGGTCAACACTCCGCGAGCTTGTTCGCACCAGTCGCGGTGCTGAAATCACCCTCCGAGGGTATTCTGGCTGCAGCTCCCGTCCGCAGACTGCACCGCCAGACGGATTCAAGAAAGTAGGGGGAGGTTAAGTTTACCAGCTAATTATCGTCTACGAAACATGGAACTCGGCTACCCTCTTATGGCAATCGTCAGGATGATAACTACTCTGACGTGTTTCTTGCGAGCGCTTGTTTTAGTGGCTCAGGGTTAAACAAGCCGACCGAATGCTGTTTCTCTCACAGTGATTTGCCCCCAGTCTGTGTTGTCATGCGGGTCGCAGACTCTTCACACATATGGACACACAAGTCATTTCACTTCGTTACTCATAGTTACTGTCACGAATAATGACACATTTTATAACTTGGAATGGGTGAACAGTGGAAACAGTGTCAAACATAAGGCCAGGGGGCCAGAATCGGCCAGGCAAAGACTCCAGTCCGGTCAACTGGACAGCTCAAATGTGAAGAAGTGTCTACAGGGAGTGCAGCATTATTAGGCAAGTTGTATTTTTGAGGAATAATTTTATTATTGAACAACAACCATGTTCTCAATGAACCCAAAAAAACTCATTAATATAAAAGCTGAATGTTTTTGGAAGTAATTTTTAGTTTGTTTTTAGTTTTAGCTATTTTAGGGGGATATCTGTGTGTGCAGGTGACTATTACTGTGCATAATTATTAGGGAACTTAACAAAAAACAAATATATACCCATTTCAATTATTTATTTTTACCAGTGACACCAATATAACATCTCCACATTCACAAATATACATTTCTGACATTCAAAAACAAAACAAAAACAAATCAGCGACCAATATAGCCACCTTTCTTTGCAAGGACACTCAAAAGCCTGCCATCCATGGATTCTGTCAGTGTTTTGATCTGTTCACCATCAACATTGCGTGCAGCAGCAACCACAGCCTCCCAGACACTGTTCAGAGAGGTGTACTGTTTTCCTTCCTGTAAATCTCACATTTGATGATGGACCACAGGTTCTCAATGGAGTTCAGATCAGGTGAACAAGGTGGCCATGTCATTAGTTTTTCTTCTTTTATGCCCTTTCTTGCCAGCCACGCTGTGGAGTACTTGGACGCGTGTGATGGAGCATTGTCCTGCATGAAAATCATGTTTTTCTTGAAGGATGCAGACTTCTTCCTGTACCACTGCTTGAAGAAGGTGTCTTCCAGAAACTGGCAGTAGGACTGGGAGTTGAGCTTGACTCCATCCTCAACCCGAAAAGGCCCCACAAGCTCATCTTTGATGATACCAGCCCAAACCAGTACTCCACCTCCACCTTGCTGGCGTCTGAGTCGGACTGGAGCTCTCTGCCCTTTACCAATCCAGCCACGGGCCCATCCATCTGGCCCATCAAGACTCACTCTCATTTCATCAGTCCATAAAACCTTAGAAAAATCAGTCTTAAGATATTTCTTGGCCCAGTCTTGACGTTTCAGCTTGTGTGTCTTGTTCAGTGGTGGTCGTCTTTCAGCCTTTCTTACCTTGGCCATGTCTCTGAGTATTGCATACCTTGTGCTTTTGGGCACTCCAGTGATGTTGCAGCTCTGAAATATGGCCAAACTGGTGGCAAGTGGCATCTTGGCAGCTGCACGCTTGACTTTTCTCAGTTCATGGGCAGTTATTTGGCGCCTTGGTTTTTCCACACGCTTCTTGCGACCCTGTTGACTATTTTGAATGAAACGCTTGATTGTTCGATGATCACGCTTCAGAAGCTTTGCAATTTTGAGACTGCTGCATCCCTCTGCAAGATATCTCACTGTTTTTGACTTTTCTGAGCCTGTCAAGTCCTTCTTTTGACCCATTTTGCCAAAGGAAAGGACGTTGCCTAATAATTATGCACACCTGATATAGGGTGTTGATGTCATTAGACCACACCCCTTCTCATTACAGAGATGCACATCACCTAATATGCTTAATTGGTAGTAGGCTTTCGAGCCTATACAGCTTGGAGTAAGACAACTTGCATGAAGAGGATGATGTGGACAAAATACTCATTTGCCTAATAATTCTGCACTCCCTGTAATGAAAGTTGTACAGTTTACAATTACAGGACAGTATGAGCAATGAAAGCTCTTTCTGTAATTATACACATTTATCATGTTGTTTTACTTGTCCGGCCAACCTAATAAACCAATTATTGATTTTTCAAAACCTGACTTTATTTCAAAACCCAGTAGAACTTTGTCTCTTTTGCTTTATCTATAATAAACAGAATAGCTACAGCAACTATAAATACAAATATGTTGGGATAGCAAGTGAACTAACTATAAGGCACAACTTAAACTGTTAAATAGTCATATAGGTGGATGAAATGAAAGGGTTAAAAGAGTGGACAGTGGAGGTAGCACAAATCCAACCAACAAACAAATTCTTTTTAAATACAGATAATAAAAATCCCCAAAACAATCTCTGCAATAGTAACAAGTTATTAATTAAGCTGTTTTAGTGAAATATTTGTAAGTATTGATAACACACAGCTAGCATAACAAAAATAGGCTAAGAGTCCAAATTGCAGTCTAAAAATACATGTATAAAATTGTTACTATTAGCTAGAAGGATCAGCTGTTAGCTAATGGCTACATATAGTAGTTCAAACAAATAGGCTATTTAGAAAGATTGACTAAACTACTGAAATCAGGCACTTCTTCATAAGAAATAGCAAAAGCTAAAGAGGCCAAATTAAAATCCTGGTTAAAGGATTTCATTAGTGTGCTGCTACTGTGTGACGTTTCAGGTGCAAAAGTCCGTGGAAGTAGTTTGAGCTCCCATATATTGCATGCTTCTTTCACATCCTCATTAATGGATGATGTGGAATTCTGCGCATCCTCCTTCCAGCCCACCAATGGGGAGCACCTATTTGGTAATTATTAGCCTCTGTTGCGGCACTTCATTCTCTCGCACCGGCAGTAGGCGGTACAGGAAAGGGCACAGAGACAAGAAAAATGTGGAGCGAATCCGGTCTCCTCCGAGGTCGGTGGACACCAGCGAAGAGGCACCCAGTGTGATGCTGCTGCTGCAACACCTCTGGAGGCGATGCGGGAAACGCGGCGCAGCAGGCACTAAAGAATAAGCGAGGCGGTCAAGCCTATAGGAGGAGCAGAGCAGACAGACTACTACAACAGCTGCTGATGGGGAAGCGCTGATTGAAGGAGAGAGAGAGAGAGAGAGAGAGAGCAGAAAGAAGCTAAAGAGAAGGAGGAGGGGAGAGAGAGCCGACCAGCACGGGAATTTAGTGATTGGACCCGCGATCTTCCAGTTTCGCCGACTGGAGACCCCAAAGCCTCCTGTCGCTGTTTGGAAAGAAAGCAACAAAAACCAAACCTTGCTGGTCATGGATCCTCGTGCAGGTTAGCCCCTATTTTTCCTCCCGTTACCTCTCTGTTTTTTCCTTCTGATGAGACAAATAAGTGTGAGTTTCATGGGTTTTTTTCGGTGATGGGGAGAGTGAGGGAAAGGTGGAGAAGAGGGATGGGATAATAGGGGGTGGCCCGTTTATTGTAATAGGCTGGATTGGAACGCAGTGGAAGCTTTTACACAATGGGACTGATACTGCAGGAAACATGCCTCTCTATGAGCCTCTTTTATTTACCAGCCTATGTGGTGTTTTTGAGCATGCCGAGTTGTTTTTTTCTTTCTTTCCTTATTGGAATTTTTACCAAAAAATTAATTAGTTATTCTTGTTTAATATTAAATAGTTGCACCTTGCACCCCCCTCACCCCCCGCCAAATGAACCAGAGATTGTCCCGCTGCTTGATTTAGTGTTTGCTGTAATGCTCTCTGTATGCAGTGAGGTGAAGACTTTTCCCGTGTCTGGCCTTATGGGGAATCCTTGACCTCAGTGTTGTTTCTGTGTTATTTATTGATTCTGTGATGCCCTTTTTATTCTGTTCTTTGTCTCCTTCTGGGTGTGTGTGTGGTAGCTCTCAACAGTAAAGTGACGGCAAGGCTCCTCGTTTCTCTCCTGCTTCTTTGCAGATGTCAAAACAGGTAAAGAGATTTAATAATAATAATAATAAAGTTTAACAGTTATATATAGCTTTTTTTCCCAAAAAGTAAATGGATTCATGACACTAAAGGTACTTTTTCTAATTACTCAACACCTTCCAGCATGCTGAGATGTTTCCGGTTGTGCCATTTGTAAATACCAATGTGCAGACCGATAGAATGATACCAACGCATGTATTGGTATCTGATCGATAGTAGTGGGATAGGATCGATACTTTGCTTCTGTTCTCTAAGTTCAGTATCTAACCCACTGAATTGTGTCAAATTAATTACTTTTTGGAAATGGAAAAATATACCTCAACCATCTCTTATTGCGAATTGACTGTCATGTCTAGTTTTTATGATCTATAGAACAGAAGTTTACTGAAAGTGCATCAGGGACAGGCACATTTATGTTCCCGGTCTCCAAAAAACCCGGTTTTAAAATACATGAAAAGCTGAAAAGTGTGTTTTTCTGTGTTAACTCTTTATTTTGGAAAGTAAAAATCACACTGCTCTAGTGGTCATTAAAATGTGTTAGAATTTACAAATTGATTATCTATCTCATAAATCAAGATTTACTAGTATCCCCTACATAAGCTGCTTTTATATGCTAAAAGTATTGCTATTGGTATCGGCTTTGGCAATACTGGCCCTGTATTTACCAAGTAAACAACTATTGAATTCAGAATCAGAACAGAATCTGATGCTAAGTGACTCACTACACTATCGTATGGTAGAAGTTGGTATTAAACCCAAGTACAACTTTTTATCTTTATAACGAAATACATATTTTGAACACAACGCTATAGCAGTTGTTACTTCACATTTTTTCGATATTGTGTTCATTTTGGAAGGTTTTGAACTTTTTTAAAAGGCTAAGTTCAGTTTTGCTTTGCGGTCAAAAGCATTGTGACAGATTTTTACGCCTCTATTTGCAGGTGACTCAAAGCAACTTCGAATTTTTAGATCCCGCTCCCTTTGACTGATTGCATATCCGAGCTGTTCTGTGCTCTAATGCCGCTTAAGCAGGAAGATCTGTCAGCAGTCCACTGTCATCCAAGTCGATCAAACCCCGTTTATGACCTTTTGTGCGTTTCCCTCTCTTCGCCGCTTGCCGTTCTTTGTAAAAAGATCCTCCATGCTGCCTCGCTCCCCCGCTGTATTTAAAGGAAGAACTCAATTGTTTGTATTTGGATCACATGTCAAACCCTTAATTACCTCTACTGGTAGATTTGAGGCAGCGCTTGTGTTCAATAATTAATCGCAACAAGCCTGCCGTTAATGCGGCAAGCCAATTAATCACAACAATTGTGTTGTGTTGTGTTTCTGAGGTCTGCTTCCTTTTGTTTCCTTCCTCTCTCAGTCTCTGCCAGTCATCCCCAGAAGCTGAGAAGGAGGTGGGCACCAACGACAACAGCACAGTCTTCACCAGAATCCTGGATGGGCTCCTGGACGGTTACGACAACAGGCTTCGGCCAGGGCTCGGAGGTTTGCTTCCAGCTATTTTGTGTTTTTCTTTTTTTTTCTTTTTGAAAGGAACATTTAGTAGTCTTAGTACAATAGTGCCACATTTGAACCTCCCACTGTGCTAACCTTCTAACCCTACTTTGGCCAGGGGAAGCCTGGTTTCCTGCTGTGATTTCATGCTCTGATTCATTGGAGAACGCTGGGAGACTGGCAGGTACACGGGGGTTGAAACTGTGCAAGCAGATGTGGAATTTGCTCCCGTGTCAGCCGAGGTGAAGGTGCACGCATGCAGTTGTCAGGTGCTTTTGTTTCCTGTGTTCCCCGCGAATGCATATGGCTGTCTCTTTTTCAAGCAAATCAATCAAGCCATCCTCAACACGGCCTCGATTCTGTGTGCTGAGGTGTTTTTATTCACTTCTCACCCTGGCAACAGGAGATAACCTTGAGAGGCAACAAATTGCCATTCAGAGATGGAGATGCTTGAAATGAAAGCTTTTGATTTTTCCTTTCTGCAGTCGTGCTGTTTCCCGTTGAATTTCTGCAAGCTCCTGACACTGGTCTGGTTAGGCTTGTTGGTCACGTATATACACTACTTGTTCCACGTGAGAAGGAAAGAAGGGCTTTTTTGTATTTTTGTTTTCATGCCACATGCCTGATGTGTCATTGCAAAAGCCCGTCCTCTCTCACATCCTGGTAACGGTTGCTACCTTTGACAAGAGGGCCTATAAATATATATTCAGGCTTTCATTCAACAAGCTACTCTGCACAGAGTGACCAAGCCCAGCTTCCCCTGGTCCACATTGGTATTCAGAGAGTTTTGTGATTTTGGAACAAATGAAAGAAACAAGTTGCCTGTTTTTCCTCAACATCTTTAGAAGGAATCCGCTGACAGAGAAATCATGAATCCAGGTTGCTTTGTGTGGTTCGTGTTGAGTGACCACACTGAAGCCATTGAGAGGGGCATAGGGAGGTGGGTTCAAATGCTGACACTATTGTTAAATATTGATTTAATTGATCCTAACCATTTGCATATATTAACATTAAATCTGAGCATTATTTGCTTCACAATGTTATACCTTTAAGATGTAAAACTAGTGATTTGTATATCCATAGAAAATTATTTTTGTAATCAGGGCATCTAAATGAATTTATGTCCGTTATGATATAGAAACTGGACAGTGGTTGGACAAAATAGTATATATGCTGAATTACACAAGAATAGGAAGAACTGATTTGATCAGTAATTGATTAACCTCATAACATCCACCAAGTCCACCTATATAGGGTTAGGGTTAGGCTGCACTTTAGCCACATTCTGTGCAATCAAATTACACGCATTTATTATAAGATTTTCACTTGGGTGTGCCAAATCTGGGAAATATATCATCTGGTAATGGTAGGCATCAACCTATTGGCAAATAATATGATAACTGCCAATAAGAAATAAATAATAAGCAAAAAGTCACGTGTCATAAACAAGCAGAAAAAGAAAATCATATTAACTAATGGATAATTTGCTGTTGTAAAGATTGTTATCAGCAGTGATGCCATAGACTTCCTGTCTTGTTTGAGTAGTTAATAAATGCTAGAAAGTCCCGCATTAGGAGTTATGAAGAAATAATAATGAGCAGCTCATTAATTATGACGTCCTTCCTGATGGGTTGTTCACTTGTGTCCCTTTTAGTGAAGAGCTGCCTCTTCAGTGTCTCTCTTTAACCTCCAAACCCTGTTTCCATCTGTTCTCTCTCAACAGAGAATGTCACAGAGATCAAGACAAACATTTTTGTCACCAGCTTTGGCCCCGTGTCTGACACGGAGATGGTGAGTTCATCCACAGCAAACACTACAGAGAGAGATTGGCTAAGGTGGACAAACATACATACAAGCGTCTCCAAAGCCCATCCAGGCAACTGTCGGTATTTTTAGATGGAAACATATATTTACATTTTATGAGACGACTACCGCTTTCTGGCTCCTGCTGTTCTCTGGAAGTGAGCTCATGTCCTAGTTGTGTCTTTGAAGATTGGCTCCTTTTGGCTACTTGGACACGAGGCAAAATTCATGTGGGTGATTTAAACTTTTAATGCAGCGTGACTGGCCCGTATGGAGCACAAAGAGTGCCAAAATGAAGTGAATAACTACATCATTAAATAATGAATGAAATGTGTCGTTAACTCATTCAAATGGGAAATCAATCAATCAATAATTTATTAACTGCATAAATAATTTATTGAATACATAAATAATCAAAATATTGATTCACTTTATTTAAGAAAAAGAAAAACATATTTAATTATTTCATGGCTGTAGTGCTGCAGTGCGTCACCAAATAATTGAAACTGTTACTGCAGCTTGTCAGCAGACTGTAACATCTGCTGCTTTTGTTTTCATTCGAAATGCATTCTGGGATACCTAGCTGTTCCGAGTCCATTGCATCAGTCATTATCTGGGATTGATCTGGCTTCGGTTTTGATGAAAAGGTCATTAAACTATTTACTCCGAATAAAGACTACAATTTTTTTCTGTGTATTTAAATATAGAAACTGTGTGATCGAGGCGTGAATGGACTTCACTTTTATGCATCCAAATCGAATGGAAAGCTTGCACGTTCAAAAGCACGTCAGACGAACATTTTAACGGTCACCAGTGGGTTTCACTTTTAAGAACTGGGATGTTTTTAGTTTTGTATGTGCCGTGCCTTTAATATTCTGCACCATTAATATGGGTGAAAGACGTCACAGCGCACAGTGGAGATTGGAGAATCTTTTGAGACAGTTACAAGCAAAGAACCATGAGCAGCATAAAAGGGCGCAAGTCGCAGTGAACAGAACAGAACGGTGTGGCCGTTCTTTTGAGATAAAGTACTGCTTTACCTTTGTAGTCATTTCTGTGTTTCATTTCTTTCTATGTTTACTATTAAAAGTCCCCATTATTAATATTAATGTGAAGGTTAAGGTTGTGCCCATTCCTCTTTTAGTGGCTGTTTAAAGGTGTAGTTTTAACCACTGTTCAAAATCATATTTAGAAGTAATTTACAAGAAATTACTCTATTTATGCTTGTGATTTATTGGTAGATCGGCATTTAGAAATAATGCCAAAGACATGTATAAGAATCAGTGTAACTAGCTGATAGATGGATGATATTAGCCGTACCATGTGCAGGATGGGGACGTCTTTTCTTATTAGTTAGAAATTCCTATTGCATTTCTAATGTTAGCGATTAAGTATGATTTCTTTACAATTCTCAGCTATAACTATACCAAGTTTTAGGCTCTTTAATGATGTATTCTTTTATTTCCTTTTGGCACTCTTGTCGGTCCATAGACTTATTCCAACTTGTCTGAAATGAATCATCTCTTTATTAATCCTACGAACTATAAGGCTCTACCTGGATAGTAGAAAGCATTAAATCTCCCCTTTCATTAAATCTCCCGTTACACCCTGCTCCATCCCTGGCACGCTTTTGACACAGCAGTGATCAGACTTGCTACTTTGTCAGAGGAGCATGATTGATTGATTAATTGCGGCAGGAGACCTGAATGTTTCTACAGTCCATAAAAGCTTATATGTGAGCCCGATAACGCCGTTATCATTCAGCGGGCTGGCATGTTGTTTTAGTGTCTTGCTCGTTTGTTTTTCCGAGCTCAAAGCGAGTTGATATTTCACACATGAGCAAACTCAAGATGGATTTAAACGCCGCCGTGTTTAATCACAATCGCTGAAAAGTCTTCATCGATTTATGAGGACATACAGGAGGATCTGTTTTCCCTTTAGCTTGTCCTTTATGTCACATTTTGAACGTGAGAAAAAAAATCTTTATTCAGTTTATTTAGGTTTTGTGCAGGGGAAAAAAAAAATCACACTGATGACGTAGAATCTGAAAAACTGACAAAATGGGTGTATTAAATATGATACTTTGCTTTGAGAGGTTAAAAACACACAGCCAGAGGAAGATCTGTTCCCTTTAGCATCCTCAGTGATAAAGTAATCATTGAGCTGACACACTAGTACACAAGCCAGTTGCACGTGATTACTCACAGCACAGCGCACGGCTATATCTTCTCATATTTTTTTCCTTTTTAATCCCGTTTAATAATGCAAACTGCACCTGTTAACACTGTGATGTTTCTTTTTTTAAATTGTTCCCCACAGGTTTGTAATCAGGGGATAAAGAATGTAACCGTTTTAACAGACATGCATCTGAAACTATTTTTTTTTTAAATTTCCAAAAAAGGACTTTTTGCTTTTCTACAAAATCCAGGGTTAGACTTCCAAGCTAGGTTTGAGGTCATTGGCGACGATGACGTTAATCTCAGGTTGACATCCACCAGGTCACTTGTGATTGGGTTTCGTTTGACTCACATACCAAACAGGCGGATTTCACATGCAGTGTCAAACATGCATGATACTAACCTAACCCAAGACAAGTGGTTTAGTAGCTGGTGGATGTTTTGAGGTTAAGAAGGTTGATTTTATATTTTCTACATGTTTCGTTTGGGCGCTTCTTCACTTAAAACCCAACCAGGATCTTTTTCCCCTTTGCTGTTCGCCTTAGGAGTACACCATAGACGTGTTCTTCCGTCAGAGCTGGAAGGATGAGCGCCTGTGCTTCAAAGGGCCCATGGAGATGCTGCCATTAAACAACCTGCTGGCCAGCAACATCTGGACCCCAGATACTTTCTTTCTTAACGGCAAGAAGTCTATAGCTCACAACATGACCACGCCCAACAAGCTGCTGAGGCTCAAGGATGACGGCACCTTGCTTTACACAATGAGGTATGATGGATTCCCTGTATAACGAGCCGTGACTAAGAACAAATGATCAAAAAACCGTACAGAGCCGTACAGAGGCTCAAGGTTTCTCGGGATTCTGAAGTGAACCTCATAGTTATCTGTCCTTCATCATTTACTGAATACTAGACCAGACAACAGCAGCAAGGCCAATATTACACAATAAAGCTTTGAATGTAGAAAAATTGATATGCGACTCAGCATGCAGGAGAATACTGACATCCAGTGGACAATGAGAGGTACGATTCCTCATAGAGATCGTTCATACCAGCAGTAAGCCTATTTAAACACTTTTATTCCTTTAATTTTTTTCCCTTTTGCTAATGCTGAGAGTCACAGACCAAATCTCTTTTCAGGGAAATCATTCATTATGAAAAAGCGTCCTTGTTGTGAACTCGTTTTTGGCAGTAATTTACTGGTAAGTTGGAGCCAGAAAGGAAGGAAAAGTAGGCCAACAGAGACCTCCAAAAGGGTGATCGCTATGCGCTAAACCAGTAGCAGATATGGATAAACACCAGTGTAGTCTAAGCTTTAAAAATGAGGAAAGAAAGCGTAGTGAAAGCACCCCTACGACAGAGAAATTATCATGTTCCTGTTAGCAGGTCACAGAGTGACCTTTCGACCAGTACATTAAAATAATTCTGTGCTCATTCTCAGAAGTCACTGCAGCTGCAGGTCTTAAACAGAGACTCCATCACGGATGAGAGCACTTCATCTGATAGCAACAACACCCGCAGGGGGAGTAACGCAGCACGGAGGGCAGATTATCTGTATGCAGCCGCCGGTGACATATATACGTTTCCAAAAGAGGACACATTCACACGTAACACACATGAACCAACTCAAGAGCACACACACACTGCGGGTGTGAAGCAGGTTGTAAGATCTAACATGATGCTAACCTTTGACCTCAGAGCTTAATAAGTAAAGGGTTGTGTGACTGGTTCATCTCTGTAAGTGTGAAGTGATGGAAATGTATGGACACGTACATTTATGTTCAAATGGAAAAAAATGTAACTGTGCAAGTGTGTTGTTGAATCTAAAAATGGCATCAGATCCTCTGTCACAGTAGAAAAGAAGCAGCAGTAGGCCTGCTTTTAATCGTGTGAATGTAACTGAACAGTTGTCGTTACCAGCAGTGCTTAACCATGTGCAGGTTTCCATATTATACACACACACACACACACACACACACACACACACACACACACACACACACACACACACACACACACACACACACACACGAAAACATCAGGATCAGGGTACTTTAAGGTAACAGCTAACTGCAATAGCTAGCTAGCTGGACACCTATCTATCTAGCTCTCTATCTATCTAGATAGATAGATTGTTCTGGCCTCTATTAACTTTAAATATGTTTTTTGATGGTGGTTGACAAACAGCTTCTACAATAAGTAGATTGCCCTCATTTTCTTGTGGCTCTTTTGTCATTGCATATCAGCAAGCACTTGGAGCCAACAAGGAAAATAAATATATATATAGTCACAGAAACTAGTCAATTGTTTAAGAGCTTTAGTCTCTATTGGAACATTACAAAATCATGAAAATCCTCTTGCTAAACATGCCCAAAATATAAACGGAGGTCAGAGTGTGTACAAGTAGCTCAGGATTCAGATAATTAGATAGCACTCAGTTTCAGACTGTTTGCTTTTGAAGTCATGGCCTGCACCAAGGCCAATTATAACATAAATAATATTGAATATTGTACACAGTATGTGGAGTTATGAGTTATTCACATCTTCTTGCACTCTCAGTGTATTGAACATGTCAGTCCCCATGTATACAGCAGATTAATACACTCAATAAACAGAGGTGCAGACATACTGCCGTTCACATAACTGCACATTATAAGACATTTACACACGCCCCGCATTTTTTCTTCAGCAACATGCATGGGTGTCAATGGAAGCTCATCAGTTTTCTCCTCTAAATGCAATTGCGCACCGCATCATTTGAAAAGCATTACTCAGCGGAGAAGCGGCCGGGTTTACAGAGCAAATTTCAATGCATTTGTCTCCATGGATAATTCTTAAAATGCCACGTCTGTCAGCACACCGCAAACTTAATGCATTATTATCATTATAGCCAGATACCAGATAGGCTGCTACATCAGCTGTATGGAAGCTCTGTATTACTCACGCAGGGAGTGCATTGCACACCATTGTCATTAGGTACAGCTCAGTTGCCATTATCATTTGTGCTGATGTGCTGCTATTGCCTATAGACTCTCTGACTAATCATTTGAACATAACACCACACTCACTAATATGTTATATGAATTGTAATGGCAGGTTCTTATCAAACTGTATTTTTTACGTTTTAACACTTTCAACTGTTCTTCCTTTGTTATTTTTCACACCTTATATTGATTATATAACTATGAAACACTCTCAGAATTATGGGTACAGTGAAAGTCCCTGTCCATCCGTCCACATTGATGTTACCCGCAGGGCTAATTAGTGGACCTCAAAGTATCTATATGTACTTTTCTGATGGCCAGAAAGTAAATATGTGGTCCCAAACTGTAAAATTGAAATATTTCTACCATTTCCTCTGGCATTTAACATCCACCAGAGTGCTGAGGCACTTAGGGTTATGGCTGAGGTCACACGTTTATGAAGGGGCATAGTTTAAAAATGTAATGATTTTATTGTTTCTACTAAATTGTCACCAGCTGTTTAAAACTGGTCTCTGTCATATATAAAACAGGGCACAATAAGTACCCCCTGCCAAGGGTATGATGACAGTACCTTAGAGGGTACCCTCCCCAGTGGTTTATGTATAAATAAATCTGACTTACATAATTTTGCCAGTAAATAAACTAGTACTGTGGTACTAGAGTGAGGGACTATATTAAATCTCCAAAAAGTTGATTCTGTTCATCTGGACGTAGCGTTTTGTGGGAGAAACGTTTCGTCACTCATCCAAGTGACTTCTTCAGTCTCAGCTGACTGCAGGTTTCCCCAATCTTATAAACAGTACATTTGCATAATGACTGAAACCAGCCCACTGAAGGAACAATGGGCTGGGAGGTCAGTTCCTTAATCTTAATTCTGCAAATTCTCATGACCATTGATCAACAACCACTGACCAAAACCCACTGATCACAGACCAATGATTAATGGCCATGAGTACCGTTCGGAGACAGTTGGGGAATGGCTGCAATCACAGCATTGTACGATGGCCACTTAAAGCCACGCGTCGCACAGAAGCAGACCAACACATGGCCGCTCACACGGCGATGGGAAATCGAACGTTTCTGGTACGCCTGAGCTTGCAGAAAAGTTGGAGAAGTCGGACAACGTATATTAAAGTATTTCATTAGCTTCTATGGTTAAAATAGTTCAGATAGCCTCTTTCAGTGTCAAATTCTGAGTTTTTACTCCTTCTATCAAGAAAAACTTTTAGCCGAACAAGATTTTTCTGTTCCCAGTACAAAAGCAGACTAGCCCACAAACATCCGACAGTTGCTGGAGAGGTTTCAGGAGAGTTAGCAGGTTCTTCGGGTTACCCCCCCCCCCTTGTAGGATATACAAGAAGTTTTCAAAATGTGCCTTTTAGTGTGACAAGACAGTTGGTGTGGCATTGTGCCTTGGTGGTTAATACAGCATAAAGCTCCTGGACTCTCTGGCTCTGTTGTCCGACTTCTCCAACTTTTCTGCAAGCTCAGGCGTACCAGAAACTTTAGATTTCCCATCGCTGTGTGAGCGGCCATGTGTTGGTCTGCTTCTGTGCGACGCGTGGCTTTAAGTTCAACCCCATGCCTGCCTTTAAGGCATGCAGGAGTCAGTCTAATCCGTTATTTAAACTAGATCCGCAATGAGATGCCTGGCTTTTGACTTTTAAAGGCACCGAGTTAGACTCTGTTCTCTTTACAGCCATCCTGGCTAATGGGGCTACATGAATAATTAGAACATGGTATAATAGCCGACAGCCATGTTCTCATTTATTTATCCCAAAGACACTCTTTCCTCTTCCGCGCAGAGAACCCTCGAGCTGTGTCGACACAGTTGGATGGTACTGCACTGATGTGGAAAGCAAACCGAGCCCCCACCCCCACCGCCACGAAACATTCGCCTTCGCTAGGCCCAGAAGTGCAGAAGTGGCCTCCTGTCCCACTTTGTTCTGCTTTGTTCACCTTAATGATATAATTGGGAAACCTCCTGCAGTCGCCGCATACTGTACAGGCAGGGGGTACTGGAGCGTAAAACAAAAACACGTCCCGTGTGGATTGCGCGCCATCCTCAGTGACACATTTGTCAGAAAGATTATAATAGAGTTCAGTTAAGAGGAAAAATAGCTGCTACTCTGTGACTAATGTTGAGGTATGCATGAGCGGCTAAAGCAGAAAACAAGTAAAACGAGTCATTTCATCTAAACGTATGTTTGTGTGCACTTAGTTTATCCTTCATTCAGCTCATTAACCTCATTGTAGTCACATCACCGCTGTGCTGTTATTATTTGTCATCACGCAAAGAGTGGAACTACCCAGAGGGATTTGATTTAATCTGGGACAGATAGCTAAAAAAATAATTATGTTTTGTGTGTTGTTGGTTTTTATGCCTGATTTAATTAATCTGGCTGCTCTTTCAGGGCACAGAGAGGTGTCGTCACAGCGGTTGAAGTGATAACGCCATGTCTCGGATGACTGTGAATACCCAATAACAAATAAAACATTAAAAAAAAACTGTCGTTATGTTAATTGAGGATTTAAAATGAGTGGAAGGTGACTGATGAACATCATCAAATCATGCTAATGCTCTCATTTGTTTATAATAAAAATGTGTTTGCCTTAAGGTCAGTTCAGAAGAAAACAAAACTGAAGCAACCTCAGTTTTTTTTTTCTTTTGGTGGGGGAACAACCAAGCCCTCTGACCACCAGGTGGCAGTATTGTCACTTGTGTGCTAAGGGAGAGTTGCTGGATTTGCAAGTGATGAGAGTACACCACCATTTTACTGTTATGTGATTAATTTCCTGGCAATTTCACCTACTGATAGCACTGATTAAAAAACAATAAATATCTCAAACAATGTGTGTTTTCAGGTCCCTTCTATTCTGTATCTCTCCCTTTATGATAGATAGCTGAGTAAAAGATGTGATGCACCCCATGTTACACTATAAGTGACTTACTGTGTTATATATGTTTTGTCTTAGATTGACCATATCAGCAGAATGCCCCATGCAGCTGGAGGATTTTCCCATGGATGCCCACGCCTGCCCTCTCAAATTTGGCAGCTGTGAGTAAAAAAACAAAAACAAAAAAGCCCTCCTGTGAATGTCGATCCCTATATTTATTTTCCTGTCTGCTAATCCCAGCTACTATGATACACAGTGGAGATTTTCCAGTCCAATGCAGCGTTTTATGCTAAAGTTTAATCTCAATTTAAAAAAACAAAAAGAGGCTCTGTTTATTTTGGGGATAATTAATTCACTCATTATCGAGATTATCAAGATTGCTGAGTTTGCAATCCACGATTTTCTTTTCTTAAAGCAAGACTGTAAGACTTTTATTGAGCACAAGACTTTGGCATTTTCCATTATACCATACTTGTCACTTTTGTCTGCAAAGTTTTTTGTCTGCAAAAATAAACTAAATGCAAAACTTTTAGATGTATTAAGTATTATCTTTAGGTGCAATGTAGAGCTAAATGCTGAACTTCCACAGTACATGGAAAGTAAGTTTTGGCATACTAGACATCTTAGCAAAGAACCAGTTGTATCTTGACTTTTTTATACTTTCTTGAGAATGGTAAATGGCCTGTATTTGTATAGCGCTTTACTTAGTCCCTAAGGACCCCAAAGCGCTTTACACTACATTCAGTCATTCACCCATTCACACACACTACACACACAAGCTACATTGTAGCCACAGCTGCCCTGGGGCACACTGACAGAGGCGCCCTAATAAATAATTTGTTTCCATTTCTTTAGTTTAATCAATAGAAAATGCAAAAGGTAACACAGTTTGATGTATAAAAGACCATTTTTGATTCAATAAGGTGATTCCTAAAAGACTATAAAGCAAAAATGTGGTATATCTCAGCATGGTGTGCAATGTGTCCTTAACACATTTGAGGAAACTGGACAAATGGAGGAACAAGAAAAACTGGAAGGAAAAGTCAGCAGCATACAAACAGTTTTGTAGAGTCACGAATCCCTAATTTAATATGTTTGCTTCAAGTTGTTGTCCGTATGTACAGAGGTGTTCAGGATTAAGCTACAATAGTCAGTGTCTACAGCCATCTGTAAAACATACTGGTGCCTCTGTCATAGTTTGGGGCTGCAGTGAGGCAGTAAAAGCGTACCGAGATAGAAAATCACTCAGTGGAACACTAGCAGTCATTGATTGGCCTCCTCAGAGTCCGCACCTGAGCATTGTGGAAGCATTGCAGGATCAATTGACAGAAAATGTAACATAAGGCAACTAACATCTTAAGATGAGCTTTGAATGTCCCTCAAGAAGCCTGGAGAGCTATTCTTAAGGATGTCCTCAAAGACATTAGAAGAAGACGTTCTTAAGAAAGCTCAGGATATGTTTAAAAATAATAATGGTCTCTCCAAATATTGACTTTGATATATATCTATATATTCGTATCAATATTGAACCGTTCGATACAGTGCTTTCAGTTCGGTACGCATATGTATCGAACAATACAAAATTTTTTATTTATTTTATCAACTTTTCTTCTGACGATGCTGTCTGTGCTGAGCGCTCAGTGGATCTGCGCTCGACAGTGCAGCCTTGGCAGAGTAGTCGAATGCAGATTCACTGAGCGCAGGGCAAGCTAGCGAGACAGACCAAATTCATGGGCTGCATCCTCCTGAGGCCGCATTTGTAGACCGATTACATCACAGCGACGCGCCGAAGGCTGTCCAAATTCGTAGGCTGTGTCCCAATTCAGGGTCTGCACGCTTGAAGTCCGCATTTTAAGTGCGGTTACGTCACCGCCACGTGACGACGGCTGTCTCAATTCGAAGTGTACTTCAAATGCATACTCCAAATGCGCCGTCGATTCCCCCAAATATCAAGCGTGGTCCAGTGCACGCTTCGTGGTCCCTTATATCCCACAATTCATAGCGCGGCGGTGGGTGTGGATAATTAATACGGCAAAAAAATACGGCAGAAGGGAGCGGCCGAAGAATGAACTGTCAAAAGTAATTACTGAATATGATGTCACTTATTTATGTGCGAATGTTTAATAATGAAGACATTGCAAAACATTGCTGTTGGCCACATGTCGGCAAAGTTGTGTGACATTAGTGATGCTTGTACTTTCAGCCTTAACTTTGTTTTAAAGCCCCCCCCTCTCTCTCTCTCTCTCTATATATATATATATATATCCATCCATCCATCCATCCATTCGCTTCCGCTTATCCTTTTCAGGGTCGCGGGGGGCGCTGGAGCCTATCCCAGCTGTCATAGGGCGAAAGGCGGGGTACACCCTGGACAGGTCGCCAGTCTGTCGCAGGGCTAACACGCAGGGACAGACAACCATTCACACCTAGTGACAATTTGGATTAATCAATTAACCTATCCCCACAAGCTGCATGTCTTTGGACGGTGGGAGGAAGCCGGAGTACCCGGAGAGAACCCACGCAAACACGGGGAGAACATGCAAACTCCACACAGAAAGACCCCGGCCTGATGGTGGAATTGAACTCAGGACCTTCTTGCTGTGCGGCAACAGTGCTAACCACCGTGCCACCGCGCTGCTGTATTTATATATATATATATATATATATATAAGTCAGTGAAAAGACTCAAGCATATCAGTTACATAGCTGAAGACCTCCTAAAGATGTACCTAAACTTTATGTTTTAGCTTTCTGAGTCTATATTTATGGCTCTGTATCGACTATTAAAAACTTCAGAAGGGAAGAGATTACCGAAGTCCTCCTACGCTTAATTAGGTTAATGACTGGAAGGGTTGTCCCCAATGCCCTCTTAACTTGACGCCTTGTCTGTGTGCCCTCCCAGCAAGGACGCATATAGAAGCTTGAGTGGCCCTGTGGGTATTTAAAGACAGAGCTGGCCAAATGCCACACCTAAGGAGCCTGTTGTACTAAAGGGATGAGACTCCTGGATTTTCAGTGAGATGCAGCCCGCCCACATTCACCACGTAAAAGAAGCACAACGGATTGCAATCCAATTATGGAAGCTGCTGGGCTTTCCCATGGCAAAATTTAACCTCTCCCCCTGCACTACCCCACAGGTAAACGGTGTCAGTGTGCAATAACAACAGGCAAAGGTGCTCTTTCATCGTTCCATGTCATTATAACTACACAATGCATTGCTAGATCTAAAAAAAGAAAGTTTCTGATGTTTCCTGTTTTTACCATCACATTCATTTTAATGAGCTAATCATCAACGAACCAATGTTCTCTCGGTTTGTTTTCAGTTGCAGCTACCAGAAGCTTTAGTTAAAGCCATCACCAGCTCGCAAACTAGCTTTCACTTGATCTTGTCATCTTGCTATCTGGTTTTATCTGTAACAGAGTGCAGTAGGTGGATATTAGATATCTCAGTAACCTAAAGCTTTACATTTGCTTGTCGTAAAAAGTCTAGATTTCAACTGAGTCATTTTTACCTGATAAAACCTGTAAGTATTTTGCTTTGTAAAGCAAATAGCAACAACTTCAATCACTATTTTCCAATTGGATTAATGCATGACAAGCACAGTCCTGGGTCATAGTCATGAAAGTCTTAAACCTATTTTCGATAGGCCTCTATATCCTCTCCCTTTGTAACATTGTAATGATTTGTCATGCTATTAAAGCATGGAGGTTTACTGTACACTAAGTCGTCCTGGGTAAAGGGTAACTAATCCCTTACTCTGACCTACTAATTTAGCTTCTGTACGGCCTTAAGCTCTACAGTTCTCAAGTATACACTAAGGATATACACTAAGAGGAGTAATACTAATCAGTAATCAGTGGGCTTATAGTCTATTTTTTTATGTAGTACTTCTCAATTCAGTTAAGTTCACCAGCACTATATGACTTCAAAACAGTTTAAACAAGTCTGCAGAATTATATACTGGAGACCATTAAAGACAATAGAGCTATAAAAAGATACATGATGAACTGACTAAAAAAACAAGACAGTTCTGACAGTCATATAGCATCTGCACCAAGGGCAACAGAGACAGAAGAACAATTGCCAAAGAAAACTACTTTCTGCAAAATTGCTGTGTGATTACCATAATTGACGGCTCTGTGATAGAAAAAAAGGCCAGTCATTTGGAACTTTGCAAAGCTGGTGTTTATGGATAGGCGGGTGTTTAGAAATTCCTCGTTCCATGAAACGGGGCATAAAAATGCAGATGATGATGTGAGGTGCACAAAACCTGAGCCCCAGAGCGGTGGGAAAAACAATCAAGCGTGGTCTAACGACTTAGCCTGCCTTCCCTTCAACCCACAATGATCCCACTGAATGGCAGTGAATCATTTTATGATTGTTCTCCTTCTTTGAGCCTTTATATATTCTAAGATATGAATCTCTGAATTATTTCTGTAATCCCACCAATCAGAGCTCAACTTCGCCTACTCTGTAATGACAGCCTGTTGAGCCAAAGTTTGACCCTGACCTCTAGACTGCCACCACCATTCATATGATGTTACTTGTCATTTACTCAAACACCTATAATTACACTTCGCAAGCAATTATTGTAGTCACGACAGTTTCTGACTACATGTTGCTATACTTGTCTAGATATAGGCAGTAAAACAATTCCTTCCTTTTTGTTGGTGCCAGGTCTCACATAAGCCCATATGGTGCAAATAAATCTCACACCAAATAAGGGGAGGCATCAAATTGGAAAAATCGACTAGGCTAAATATCAGCCTTGTTCCACATTTCAGCAATGTAAATCAGAGCACTCAAAGTAAAGTAAAGCATGCAGATCTCAGGATCCATGGGTGTGCTGCCAAACTGCATTTACACATTGGCGACTTAATTCATTATTCAATCAATTATGTTAGACATGGAAATAGGATCAGCCAGGTCCTAATGGCAAATCAAAGTCTTTTTTTATTGTTGCAACAAATACAAAGAGAGATGATTTACACGAGCAGTGATAATCTTATTAACCAATAATTTCCGGTATAGTTTTCATCAAGGACCTTTTTTCAGACCAAAACAAGGCAATAACTAACTAAAAACTAATGCACGAGAAAAAAAACCTATGATGAAAAGTACTGACCCTTTCATCAGCAAATAAACGAGATGAAAATATTCTGGAGAGATGAGATTCAAGTTGATGCTCAAGTTGGTCCGCCTCATATTAGAGGCCAGTTGTACTGCTCTATCAACAAGGAGCTGGTGCTTTTTGCCCTCTGTTTGTATTTCTAATGCCTTTCTGACTTGTGCTTATGTGTTGGCTCATGTGCCTACTCAGCTTGGTGGCTACAATGCCAGAGAGGAACGTTCATGTTTAGAAAAAGTAGGTAATTGGGTGGTCGTTTGATGGTGAAGGTCGTTCATGACTAGGATTGTTCTTTCCTGTCTACCTGTGCAACCTCTGTAGGGTCCAGGTATCATCTCATGCTACCAATAGAGAAAGCGACCCTAGTCAAATCAAAAACTAGTGAACAGTCAGAAAGAAGGAGGAGGGAAAAAATGCCAGTAGCCTCGAGCTGTAAAATCATTCCTGTTTGGGGGTTGTGTCATTGTTGCCGCTTTGGTGCACCAGTGGTTCATTTCATTAACACCAAAGCAATTTAAACTGATTAACACCCCCCCTCTCCCTCTTAACTGACCAGATCTTTATCCCCATAAGTTTAACTGACTTGATGCTATACTCTGACAGGATAGAGTTAACCTCAGTGCATGTCTACAATCATCTGTAAAACATGGTGGAGTCTCTTTCATGGTTTGGAGCTGTATTTCAGGCAGTGGTGTTGGGGATGTTTCCAAAATTGATGCAATTGCGAACAGAACAGTTCCATCAGATTTTGATCCACCATGCTATACCACCTGGAAAGCTTCTGTTTGGCAGCAGCTTCAGTTTTCAGCATGACAATGATCGCAAACACACTGTCAATGCAGTAACAGCATAATTGGATAGATGAACACACAATACAACACTATCAGGATGGATTGGCCTCCCCAGAAATCGTCATGACAGAGAACAGAAGAAAAGGCAGCAGAGAAGCCTGGAGAACTATTTCTGAAGACTACCTGAAGAAATTACAAGAAATCTTGTCTAAGGAACTTTAGGCTATATTGAAGAATAAAGGTGGTGATGTCAGCTGTGGACTTTCAAACTTGTTTAGACCTTATAAGCTGTATACTGTACATTTCAAGAAATTGCTGCACCTATTTCCCATTTCCTTAGCTAAATATGCAGAACAACGGGTTGCTCAAGGCTCTTGCATAGTATTGCTTATATACCTTATATGTACTGCAGGTGATAGCTGAAACAGTCAACGACAGCACAAATGGGCTAGCTGACAGTGAGAACCAATAGGTTAAACATCTAGCTAGCTAACTCCATAACAATTCAAGTATCTTTTTAAAACAACCATAAAGGAGCTCTTTATGAGACAGAAAGCCTACATGTATGATAACTCACCACGCCTGAGCTGCTAATATCTGCCTAGCCTGTGCATCCAGCTACAGAGAATTTTCAACTAGTTTTCACCAGAAATAAACTTAAGTAACATAATTGATGGAATTAACATGCTCCTCAACCTTTAAATGCTCAGTTACTACAGTATGCGGCAAGTATTGCTTTTATTTGACGTGTATGCCCTACTGAATATTGATTTGTCAGTAACTTGTAAGGGAAAACACACTTTGCCTTTTGAAATTGTCTGCTTTTACTTTCTTTAATAATTCAGACAGCTGCACTTAGAGTGTGTGGAACTACAGTAATTTATGACTCCGACTGAGCTGTAGCTGCTTTTGCTTCACCCATAAGGAAAGAGCAGCAAAGCGTTAAGCGTAAAGTGTTTAGAAGTTGGCAGAGGTGCACTGTGTTTCCTGCCAAAGTGTTTAGCTTTTCCTCTGCCTAATGAAATTCACCAGTAATCCCTTATCGCAATCTAACTACCCTCCAATTAAAGGTCTCGGCCTTTGGCCTGACCATGCCCAATTTTAAACACTACATACAGTCTGGAGCACTACCCATCTGCCAAGTGAACACCTAGAATGGAAATACTCAGGTCAAGATGTGATCTGCCGGCCTACTGTTACGCAAGAACAACCCAGGCTTTCAGTTGTGTTTGTGATAGTCAGCATAATAAGTTGTTTTAATGGAATTTCAGCTCTTCTTGTGTTGTATTAATAGATTTAATGTGCATAATTGTCTTTTTCATGCCTCCAGAAATCTCTTGATGAGGGAACAACACTTGGCTGCACCAATTTCACCGTGCACGCCTCTTTAAAAGTTGTTTATCACTGCCAAAGAACTAATCACTGTTTTCTGTCCCCAGTATGAAATATGCAGCCTTTGGAAAGCATCAAAAGTAAAGAATAAATGCAAAATGAAGGTGTCTAGTGTAATTGGGCCCTCCTCCCTCATTATTTTTCCTCTCTGCAGATAATTCCTCTCCCTGTCTCCCACCTTAAACTTTCTGCTTCTCAAATGCTTTCCATAGTATTCGCCAATCTTTTCCAAATCTTGACATGACCATGATTAAGTTTTTGTTTTCTCTCTTTTCCTTTCACCATTTTCTCCTCCTCAAAGTTGTTGTTAGTTTTTTTTGTTTTGTGGTTTGTTTGTTTTTTGGGGGGGGGGGGGGGTGTTAAAAGAGGGCCATGATAGATCAATGTTCAGCTATGCTGCAGTATTCAACATGAATCAGTGTAATAGCCAGAGATGTTACACGGTTTTCTCTCTGTTTTCATCACAAGTGTGATGCAACACATTTTGGTTAATCTGACTCCGTCTGGGTCCGGCTGCTGACAGGGAAGCTCACCCCTGACCCAGAAATGTGGTTTAAACAAAAGTAGACTAAAAAATCCCCCCCTCCAGCACACACGCACACACACACATTTTACAGACATACTAGACAAATTCTGCTCTTGGCCTCAAGCCTGCAGTCTAATCAAAAAGTGCTAGAGAGGCTCTGCATCAGCTCCACACACGGGGAGCTACACATAATGAGTGATGACAGGGTTGTAACTCACTCTAATATGTTAATAATCTACTCTGCTGTAAACAAACAGGGTTTCACTTCCACTTTGAATGTCATCATATTAAGAGCAAAACACTTAAATCAGAATAATCTTTCCTGTCTGTCTCTCAGATGCCTATCCTGTGTCAGAAGTCGTCTACACTTGGACTGAGGGAGCTAAAGAATCTGTGGTGGTGGCAGAGGATGGCTCCAGACTCAATCAGTATCATCTTGTTGGACAAAGTGCTAACACAGAGGATATACACACAAGCAGGGGTATGTGCTATTTTAATAACTCTGTAGTAATAATATTAACAGCAGTGTGCTTCTATTGCTAGTAGCAAAGTATTAAGAATGGATGGATTAGTGAAATAAGTTGTGGCAGAGATAAAAGTAATATACTTAATCCCAAATGATGGAATATTTTGTGATATTAGGGGAAAAAATAGAGATTAGGTAACACAGCAATATAAGAACTGGAGCCCCAGTAGACAGTTACTGTATAGGATACATAGTACAATAAAAACAAAAATAGGATGACTTAACTATTACCGTTGAACACAAATACAAGCTGTCAACTGGACAAACACTACACCACTCATTAATAAGGATAGAAATATTCAATAATTTTCTAATTATTAACACACACAACAAATCCAATACTGCTTACTTGATCATGCTACAAATTACAGGAGTTTTGTAAAGCTTAGTTTAACCAATAGTTTAGTTTAACTTAGTTTAGCCCATTTGTGTAGGCATGTAAGGATACTTACATATGTTGCTGGTGTTAATGCAGTTTAGCTACGCAACAAGCTAGCAGTTACTGTTTCTAACTCGAGTACTGGTTATTAGTGGAAGATTGTATTCATACAAACATAGTATTACAACATTGTCTACATGTCCACATTTAATATGGGAACTTTATTTCTTCATCATAACTGTGGTGATACAATGGCAAGCTAATGTTAGCTTCATCGCTTCAGCTAGCATCACAACAAAACTGTAAATATTCAGTGGCATCAAAACTGTACCTATGAACTAGGTTGTTTTGAACAACCTATAAAATTTATCTTTTGGCAGGAAAATGGAAAAATAAGTAGAGTGATTTACTGAAATATTAGCAAACATAAATGAAAATACAGAATAAGGCAAAAACAGAGTATGCATAAAACAACAAGTTGAAAATGTCAAATATTTGGTATGAGCGCCTTTATTCTTCAACATAGCCTGAACTATTTTAAGCTAGCTTTCTTTATGTAGTCTTCAGGAATAGGTCTCTTGAAGAACATTCAAAGCTTATCTTTGGATGTTGGCTGTTTTTGGTTTGTTCTCTGTCATGACGCCACTCTGCTTAATGTTAAGATAGGGGCTCTGGGGAGGCCAATCCATCACCGATCATGTTCCATTGTGTGTTTATTAAAGCTGTTGCCAATCAGATGTTTTTTAAATGTATTGTTTGGTCGATGAAAATCTGACAATACTTTGCTGCGCTCATCATTCTATCATTGAGAAGATCCCCAATATCACTTGCTTGCTTTGGAGCAAGTGGCTGCTTTTTGTTCAGGCTTTTTTGTCCGGTGTGTTTTATCGATGACTGTAGGCACTTACACTTACACTATTATGTTGATTACACATAATAATGACAAGTTCAACTGAAACCTTTAAATTTGCTTGGATTCATCACAACATAAGACACGTTGAAATAATTTTGGGTCCAGTTTTTGTAAAGTTTGGCCCTTCTTTTCCTCAAAAATGGCTTGAGGCTATCCTTGACACTGGCAAACAGCAAATGGGCCAATTTCCATGTTGATTCTGTGAGGACATTAAGATGGTATTCATGTCCTGTTCATCTTCTTTTGTCCTACACTTGTCTAGTTTCCTTAAAACACAGTGTACGAGTGTACGAGTGTACGTGATGTAACATTTGGCATTTTCAAACACTTTGTGTTTGAAAAGCATCTTTTTACAAAGAGCCCAAACATACCATTTAAAATGAGTTCATTGATGACCCATCTGTTTCTATTTGTGTTAGTTGTTTTTTATTTATCGGGATTCACTCTTCGTCCATAAACCTCAACTACTGTACAAAAACAATTAAAACCATATGATGTTATAAACTACTTGTACCATCTGTTATTTAAGTAATAATTCTGAGTTAGCTCTTTTTTACAGGTGTAGAGACCTTTGTCAGCATATTTGTTTACCATCAGAGCAGATTTAATGAAACAGATGCAACTGAAATGCCGACGTTTAGCTTTAATTTAAGGATTCGGACAAAAATATTGCATCAGCTGTATTTATATACAAACTGCCCTATTTTCTGGAGCTAAAATATTATTGGGGAGTTGACTCTGGCTTATTTCTGTATTTTTTCACAAGTTAAGCAGGTTAAAGGTCCAGAGATGATTCCAAGTGTGGCATTTGCATTTGGAAGTTGTTTCTGTGAACTGAAGCAAAGGTTGAAGGACCTCTTAAGGCAAAGAGAATATTCTATCCTTAGACTGGAAAACAAACATATCTGAAAGGGAGCAGAAACTTGTCAAATCAGCAGTTCGGCTCTTGCTGAGAAAAAAAGAAAGCATTGGAGAGCTCGTCAACAGAAACAGGTCCTTAAATCCATAAAAGACAAAAGTGGTGGATGTTGGCAAGATCATTTCCACGGGAAAGACAAAAAAAACCCCACAGGATGCACCAAGTGTGGAAGTCACTGCATTGATTGCAAGATGCAAAACATTTATGTTTAGCTAGCCACGCTAGCTTGCTGGACAGATGAAAATACAGCAGAGCTGGGAAGAAACAAAAGGAAAAAAGATCTAAAATGACTCATAATCTGAATAAAGTAGAGACAATTTGATGCAGGGGTACACATAGCTTCCTATGACACTAGGTCACAGGTGTTTGTTGGTGATTTGACAAAACAAAAGTGTACTGAGCAGTGTGTGTACACACTGAGCGACTTGCAGTCAAGTTAACTGGATGTCATCTCAGCGAACAGATGAACAATGAGCCAGACCATGCTGACAAAAGTAACCCAGGAGATTTTGAAAAATATAAAAAAAAGGTGGACTATTGTGCAGGCAGCAACTAAACACTGCTACAGTAAAAGCCTCGGCGGGAAACCTTTTCTCTGCTGATTGGCCACGGATTCCAGACTTCAGGAAGTCATCATCAAAGGATCACTGACAAAGTTTAAAAAAGATTTTATTACGATTATATTAAATTATTGCACTACATTTAATTCTCTAAAAAAGGGACGGTACATAAGAATGTAATTAGTTCATTAGTCAAATCTATATTTTTTTTTAACCCCTTAACATCTGGATTTAAGAGGTTAAATTCAACTTTGGGTTAATTTAACATTGATTGTTCAACTTCAAATATGTTGTGTTGTGTACAAACATTATGAAAACTGTGCCACTGTTCAAAACTTTTTTTAAGTTATAAAATTTTTAAAAAATTGTTAATTATTTATTATTTTCATTAAATAAAGAAACCTCAATCAGAACATAGTGCAAGCATTGCATTGTGTATTTTTCATTAGCACTGAGGTGAATTATGTTGCACGGTACGAATTAGTTAAGGTGATGTAACTAATTCTAGATTAGGGAAGATAAACACTGTAGGGAGAAATGGATGTGCTGCGAGGTGGAGAGGAAATGTGGGAAACATTATCAGTAGTTAAGAGTCAATGAGTGGAGGCTAGTGCAGAGTAGCCTATCCCTCTCACAACCAGCTGTCTACAGGCTCGGACAGCCCTGTCAAACAACACTTATCCCTGCACACACGCACACACATAGAAGCATGCGCGCACATGCACACATACACAAATCGAGAGAGACCTGAGTCCTAGGGTTAATCCCCCATCCAACCACCCATCAGCTTTTGCATAAGAAGATGACATCACAGCTCAGTGAGGGATTGGCTGGGTGTGTCTGTGTGTTTGCTGGTGTGTGCATTTGTATATTTATCTTTGTATCAAATGTCGTCACTGTGACAGTCACACAGCAGGGTCATTGTGACAATAAGCTGGAGGACCAGAAGTTACTTCTTTATTGTGGGGGTTAGGACTTTAAAGTTTTTAGGCTTTAAGGTGAAGCGTTAAACCGGGTTGCTTTTACAGGAGACATTTTACTTTAAGGTGATTATACAGGAAACGATTTAAGTGAAAAAATAATCACGATAATAACAATTTAGGTCTTTGCCAAGCTAGAGTAAAAAAAAAAGTGTGTGTGTTTGTGTGTGGCCTTTGTGCATGTTGGGATTGGACGGCCTCACTTTGACACGTGGGGCTGGTAGGGTGTGGTGTGGGTGTTGAAAGTCATCTGCTTAATACTCTTATGTAAAACCAAACTGTAATACACTTTCCTCTAGTATCTAGTAGAACCGTTATTAAAAGTGTGGATTTCCCCTCCTTTTTTTATTTGCGTACCACAGCTCTTTAAATATTTGCTTGGTGACTCAATGGTTTAAGTGAAAGGCTAAAGCTCTTGTTGGTTAAAGGACTGATGACTGCCTGGCTAGTAGGTTATAACACTGAATGGTTTGACATGTTAATTAATGTGCTAGTTAATGGTAGAAGCTAGTAGCTCACAGAGTAACTGCATGTTTATTTCTAGGATCTACTAGGTTGAGGGTCAATTTTAGCCCAAAAGTGTAGATGACACTTAATTTGAAAGGTAAGATCTTAAAATTTCAACAGCTTAGCATTTGGTTAAAACAAACCCAGCTCTAACCCTATGACAGGTGGATGTGAAGAGGTTAAATGGTGGCTTCTTGCAAATGTGAATACTTTTGCAAGAAGCCAAGAGTTACATAAGTCTAGTTTCTAACTGCTGCACTGAAAAGCATTTGGTTGACTACACTGTAAAAAAAATGTAATATAAAAGTATGTTACTGTATATTTTACAGTTTTGTACTGTTCTTCTAGAATATCATTAAATATACATAAATAGGTTGTGATTTTACATTTCAAATGTAAATCAACGTAAAATCACTGTAAATGTAATAAAACATAATTTTCTTGTTTTTTAAATGTATCTGTCTGTACATATGCATATTTAGATTGTTAAAATACATTCACAAATGTATCATAATTTCACAAATATTTGTCCGTTATTTGAAAGATTGAACTGTTTAATTCAAATGTAATGCTATGGAAAAAATAAAATGATTCTTAACTTTTTTTACATCAAATAATAATTATTATTATTGTTATTTAGGGCAATTGTGGCTCAAGAGTTGGCAGTTCGCCTTGTAATCAGAAGATTGCCGGTTCGATCCCCGGCTCGGACACTCGTTGTGTCCTTGGGCAAGACACTTCACCTACCACCTACTGGTGATGGCCAGAGGGGAATTATAAAGTGGAATTGTAAAGCACTTTGAGGGTCTCAAAAAGCGCTATATGAATGCAATCCATTATTATTATTTAAACCAACTGTTAACTGTATATTTCTGTACATTTAAGTATTATTATTCATATTGCCGCATTCATTGACCTTGTTTATAGGTAATTTCATTGGTTGATCACATTAAAATGTACCTAATTTAATGTTTAAAAGCACTTGAAAAAGGCAAAATCCCATGTAAAATTAGGGCAACAAACTGTATTGTCATTACTGAAAATAACTGTATTTTCATGAGAAAGTTATTTTCTGTTATTTTCTGTTATTATTTTGGCGCCCCAGCTGCCAGAATATTACTGGTTTTTTTAGGATTTTTTTTTTTTTACGGTGTAGTTGATTCTAGAAACCTGGTTTAAAGACACAGTAATGTAGTTACAGTAAAAGGAAAAAAATGGTGAGAAATTCATCCACTGTACATGGAAGCTGTTTCACTGATCTTTACAAACCTGTGTTTACATTTAGGGCCAATTACTGAGTTATGTGCTTAACCTGTTAATATCCACCAGGTCGCTAGCAACCTGTTTTTGACTTAGAGTTTAGTGTAGGTTTAGCCACATGCTAAATTATGTGATTTTCAAAAATTAGTAAATGGTCTACTTCAAACTATTAAAATTTGTTTAAAGCATCTCCATTTGGATCATTTTTTGTTTGCTTAGTTGCATATTTCTGCCACTAACACCACCCAGAAAACCCTAAAGCAGGTGTAAGTGATTTGAGTTTTTGAACAAATATAAACAAATCACTTGTACTTGCACAAAAATTGTTCTAAAATATAGCCACCCAGCCCCCAACTTAACATATAGAGGGCTGAGGCTGGATGTAGACCATGTGGCTGTGCACATGGGTGTGCAAAAAGTCAGAGCAAACCAAAATAGCACAGTATCTAAATTTCTTGTCAAATGAAGTTGTAAGAATGTCGCATCATCCAACCCTTTGGAGATAAATTAATCCAACCGATTCCTTCTCATATGGCTGATCAGATATAAACAATATATACTCTAAGTATAATAACTATGATACAGTATTTATGTTCATATGTTGTATTTGATAGTACTAATGATATTACCCAAATCATCGAGCCACCATCTGGTGTCGTGCCTGCTACCACAAAAAGCTAAACATTATCCGAGAATTCCATTTATCTCCAGGACCAAAGGCGGTAAATCATTCATGCAGCTCAAAGCTTCTGTCTGGAAACTGCCCAAATCAGTGGTGGAGATTGCTGATGAGCTTGAGCTCTGGGGTCACATTCAGCCCAGAAGGTTAATTTACTGTTTATATCTTTGACTCTCTCACTAATAACTTTGACAGACCAAATATGACACTCTAAGATGTGCCAGATCTGAGCTCTGGTTTTTGATCTTGCACTTTTCCCTATTGTGTTAAATGAAATATTGAATGCAGTGAACAGGTGTTACCGAGGGTGCAGTGACAGATGGGAATTAGAGGTTCTACTTTCTGAAATTTTCTTTTCTTAAATATATATAGCAGTTGTTCTGTTACATGGTCCTAAAAGTTTGAAGACCACAGTAATACAAGGAAATCTGATCGCCTCAACTGAATGGCTTTAGTCCAACATGTTAGTATGTAGAGTAATAGTGGAGGAAAACATTTCAGTCTTGTTAACAAATAATTTTATAGATGCAGTCCTAACCTGTAACATTGCATCTGTCAAAACCTTTATGTCTAACTGTATGCAGGGATACGGTTTGAGATTTAAGATTAACCTCGTTTGCCATGTCCACCTAGGGTTACGGTTTGGGGTTTTTTTTAGCCACAAGCAAAAGGACACACTTTCAGAGAAGAATACACTTTGGCATTACAGTTTTTCAGTGAAAAGCTTTTCAACTGGGCCTTTCCAGACAAGAAAAAACTTTAACAAATTTGATCTCTAACCATAACTCCAGATGGGACCACCTGGTGGTTGCTAAGCAGTTACATTTAGTAATATTAGCTATTTCTTGACAATGAACATTGATAATGAGTGGCTCCATAATACAGTGGCTTATACATTTGCCTAGCAAGCCAGATATTCCTGGTTTGAGTCTGAGAGGAAACACGTCTCTCGGTTGTGTCAGGAAGGATATCTGGTGTACAGATCTGCGAAAGCAAGTGTGTGGCGCTACATGTTGTGACCCCTTGTGAATACGGGACTAGCTAAAAGTAGCTAATGAACAGTATTCATGACGTTTTGTGTGTCAGATGCTGGATGGTGTTTGACTTTAATTACAACACTAATCTGAGGCACTCCCCCTTGAGGATGTGAAAGTGGAGATAAGTGAGGGAGTTTTTCTTTAAAGACCTGACATCTTTAGGGTCACGGCTTCTTCCGTCTCAGATACTTTCCTTAAATAACTCCCTGACTCTAAAAGCAGATAAGGCTTACTCTAGCAACAGTTACGTCTACAGTTTGCAGGGACCTCAGGGCTTGTCAGGAACCTTTGCGACGTCAGTGTTGGGACAAAACGCCATATCCTGTGAACCTCTGAAGACCCATCTGGTCACCAGTAACCCATTTAGGGTTAGGAATGGGCTTGGTGTTAGCCTTAATGTCTAGCAAATATCTAATGAACAGTTTTTTTTAGTTTGTATCTTAATACTTTTCTTTTAAGGTACTATAAAAACACTACCACTACCCCTCCCATTATGTCTAACCCTGACACTTGATGCATTGACACTGACTTACCGGGTGTTAAGAAGTTAAATGATCTAGAAGGACATTTTCCAGAGAATAATAAATCATTTTAAATGCTGTGCACACAGCTTTGGCAAAACAGGGCAAAACAGTTTCCCTCCAACTCACCAGTTTACCAGCATGGCTGCATTGTTGCTTGACACAAAAGGGAGTTCCCCACAAACACTGTGAAATACAGATCCTTGGGAGAAAAGTAAAATCCACCAGAGGAGCATGGTCTTCCTCTTTCCTTTGCCCCCGGTCCTTTCAGGATCCATGCATCAAGTGCAAAGGTAACCCTTTGCAAGGGATGTGTCTGGATGATTCCAGCAGGTGTAGAAGTGGACTGGGTAGTTGTGAACCAGGTGGCCTGGAGTCATGAAGGCATCAGAAGGCCCGAGCGATTAGGTAGAAGAGAGAACTAAGCATGCTGGGGAACTCCAGATCGAGGCATGGCAGTGACAGTGACGTTGATAAGTGTGCGTAGTGGCCGTTCGTCCTCAACACAGGGCAGCTGCAAAATAGAGAAATTTCCCCCGGTTTTAAGCTGATGTCAGCTGATGAGTTCAGCGCGCTTTCTGAATTGCTTTTTCTGTCCTCCCCAAGCCAGTCAGTTCCATGAAGAGCGTTGGAGGTACCAGAAAAATAAAAAGAAAGAAAAACAACATAAAAAGAAAAAAAGAGGTATGCAGATATATCTACACGGCTATCCCCCCTCCATCCCACCAGTGATTAGAAGCAATGAGTGTCCGTCTCCGTGGCTTAGAGCGTGCGCTGAGGTGTGTGTCAACAGCTAGAGATCATCCTTCATGTGTGTTTGACTGTGTCTACGTGTGTTAGAGCCTGGATTGGCAGGGTGGAAAGGGGCGGGGTTTGGAGCTCAGCAATGGATCCCAAGACAGGAAGCCTCAGCACCCCCCTCAACCCCCCCCCCCCCCCCCCCTGCTTTTTAACTCCCTCTCTTTGCGCTCACTGATGGCAGGATGCAGATTGTAACCAGGGATTAGGGAGGTTCAAAAATCCGATTGTGCCTGGAGAAAGCCTCATGTATTACTCTGTTTGTGTGTGTGTGTGTGTGTGTGTGTGTGTGTGCGTGCGTGCGTGCGTGCGTGCGTGCGTGCGTGCGTGCGTGCGTGTGTGTGTGTGTGTGTGTTTGTGAGGGAGAGAGAGAGCGGCTTGTGTACGTGTGCCCCAGTGTATGGAATACAGTCATTAGGTTTTTCATAGTTTACCAGCACCTGCAGTCACAAACTGCTGCTGGCAATGGAGATTTTTATTTAAAACCCTCAAATGCAATCTTCTGTTGTTTAGCAGAGTATTCTGTCCTCCCACTTCCCACCTCTCAACACACTTTTTACCTCCCACTGTCATGGCCCATTGTTGAACCCAGACATTAACTGCATAATAATCTATTCTCGTGTTCTCACAGTAATTAACACCACTTACGCTAATTTTTCCTTTTAATAACAGACCTGAAGTCAGGTTCATTTTGCTGTTATGTTTAACTGAAATGTTCTCTTTACACATTTTCACCAGTCTCCAACACCTCTGATTATTTCATTAGTCTAATGGTAGAATAGTGGAAAGAAGGGGAGCTTCTCAAATGACACTTTTCATTCCTTTTATCCAGTGACTAAGCACCATTGCAGCCAGTTTACTTGTTTTTTTGATCACACAGCTGGTAGTTTGTTCTAAAATAAAGACATGCCCAATGCGGTAGACTAAACATCTTTTGTTCAGTAAGGAGGTCAAGTCGCACATTAATAATTCCTCTATTCTCAAAGTGCATCTTTAAGTAGATATTTCTGTTATTAGGACGCTGTTGTTTGTTGTCCTTATCTAACCTTATATCCTTTTTATTTGCTTCTTTCCCCTCAGGACAGTATACAGTGATGATGGCCCATTTCTTCCTGAAGAGGAAGATTGGATATTTTGTCATCCAGACGTATATGCCATGTTTCATGACTGTAATCCTGTCCCAGGTGTCATTTTGGCTGAACAGAGAGTCAGTTCCTGCCAGAACTGTTTTTGGTGAGTGAAGCTGCTTACGTACTAATCCTTAAAAAAAAAAAAGTAAAAAAACTTCTTATTTAACTGGGTAATATTTCCATCATGCGCATTCATACCAGGGAGAATAATAACAGTCGCTCACTGAACAGCAGCACTGCACAAGCTGACAGTTAGGAGTTATTAAAGTGCCCACCTTCACTGAGTGAGGCCAGTCTGTCATTTGTTTCCAGCTGGCTCATAAAAACTAAATTTAAAATCGTCATGTCTAACTTTGTTTGCACCCAGGGGTGACCACTGTGCTGACCATGACCACCCTTAGCATCAGTGCGAGGAACTCGCTCCCCAAAGTGGCCTATGCTACAGCCATGGACTGGTTCATTGCCGTCTGCTATGCTTTTGTCTTTTCTGCCCTCATTGAGTTCGCAACAGTGAACTACTTCACCAAGAGGAGCTGGGCTTGGGATGGCAAGAAGGCTATGGAAGCACAACACCCTAAGGTACAATTTGTGGGTACTTTGATACACATTTAAGAGTTTATCCTCAGATCATCCAGAAATACCAAAAACGCAAACTTGGCTATGACCTGTGGTTATGAAATATTAGCAGTTGGTTGCAGGGCCTACAAGTGCGGCAGTGTATTTGAGACATCAGCTAAGTTATTACAAACCAGATTGCAAAAAAGTTGGGACACTAAACAAATTGTGAATAAAAATTGAATGCAATGATGTGGAGATGGCAAATGTCAATATTTTATTCAGAATAGAACGTAGATGACAGATCAAAAGTTTAATCCGAGAAAATGTATCATTTCAAAGGAAAAATATGTTGATTCAAAATTACATGGTGTCAACAAATCCCAAAAAAGTTGGGACAAGTAGCAATAAGAGGCTGGAAAAAGTAAATTTGAGCATAACGAAGAGCTGGAAGACCAATTAACACTAATTAGGTTAATTGGCAACATGATTGGGCATAAAAAGAGCTTCTCAGAGTGGCAGTGTCTCTCAGAAGCCAAGATGGGTAGAGGATCACCAATTCCCACAATGTTGCGCAGAAAGATAGTGGAGCAATATCAGAAAGGTGTTACCCACCAAAAAATTGCAAAGACTTTGGAGTTATCATCATCAACTGTGCATAACATCATCCAAAGATTCAGAGAATCTGGAACAATCTCTGTGCGTAAGGGTCAAGGGCGTAAACCCATACTGGATGCCCGTGATCTCCGGGCCCTTAAACGACACTGCACCACAAACAGGAATGCTACTGTAAAGGAAATCACAGAATGGGCTCAGGAATACTTCCAGAAACCATTGTCAGTGAACACAATCCACCGTGCCATCCGCCATTTCCAGCTGAAACTCTACAGTGCAAAGAAGAAGCCATATCTAAGCAAGATCCACAAGCTCAGGCGTTTTCACTGGGCCAGGGATAATTTAAAATGGAGTGTGGCAAATGGAAGACTGTTCTGTTGTCAGACGAGTCACGATTCGAAGTTCTTTTTGGAAATGTGGGATGCCATGTCATCCGGACCAAAGAGGTCTAGGACAACCCAAGTTGTTATCAACGCTCAGTTCAGAAGCCTGCATCTCTGATGGTATGGGGTTGCATGAGTGCGTGTGGCATGGGCAGCTTGCATGTCTGGAAAGGCACCGTCAATGTAGAAAAATATATTCAAGTTCTAGAACAACATATGCTCCCATCCAGACGTCATCTCTTTCAGGGAGACCCTGCATTTTTCAACAAGATAATGCCAGACTACATTCTGCATCAATCACAACATCATGGCTGCGTAGGAGAAGGATCCGGGTACTGAAATGGCCAGTCTGCAGTCCAGATCTTTCACCTATAGAGAACATTTGGCGCATCATAAAGAGGAAGGTGCGACAAAGAAGGCCCAAGATGATTGAACAGTTAGAGGCCTGTATTAGACAAGAATGGGAGAGCATTCCTATTTCTAAACTTGAGAAACTGGTCTCCTCAGTCCCCAGACATCTGTTGAGTGTTGTAAGAAGAAGGGGAGATGCCACACAGTGGTGAAAATGGCCTTGTCCCAACTTTTTTGGGATTTGTTGACACCATGACATTTTGAATCAACATATTTTAACCTTAAAATGATAAATTTTCTCAGTTTCAACTTTTGTTCTGTGATTTATGTTCTATTCTGAATAAAATATTGACATTTGCCATCTCCACATCGTTGCATTCAGTTTTTATTCACAATTTGTTTAGTGTCCCAACTTTTTTGGAATCCGGTTTGTATCATATTCCACAAGAAACAAAGGAAGTGTTGCAAATGATTGATTATGTGAAATAACAATATTGTTGTGTTATGTTTTGTTATCTGACTGGTGCAAATGGTTATCTAACCTTATTGTGGAAATGACAGTCTTCACTAGTGGGGATAGTTACAAAGCTTTCTTCATTATGAATGAGCACACATCTTTTTATTGAATATTTGAAGAACCAGCAAAAAAAACAGAAACTCTTGTAGAGGACATAAAGTCAGAGATAGAAACAACAAGGAGCAGGTGCATCTAGCACAGGTAGAGCTGCTGCAAAAACCCACAGAGCTCAGCAGCCAGCGCAACAAATTCTGGATCCTTGGCTTTTAGTTAGCAGTTAGCATTAGCAGCACATGCTGCGTCCGATGTGAAAGTACCTTTATGCTGCGCACTGTGACTCACAGCCATGATCCCGGGTCAGCCCCGACTTTGTGTTAAACGAATCCTAAAGTATTTCTAACCACTGATATACCAAAACTTTATCCTTTCAACAGCTACTGAAAGTTAGGGGACCTAGCTTCTATCGAATCGTACTTGTACTTAAAACTTGAGTGCAGAGTTTCACACGTATTTTTTGGCTAAGTCCACACACACACAAATTCTTTTTACACATACAAATCTGTTTCACACACACACACACACACACACACACACACACACACACACACACACACACACACACACACACACACACACACACATTCTTTTTACACATACGAATCCTAATTTACAAGTACAAAACTGATTTACAAGTACAAAATATTTATGACCACAATTTGAGCCCACACAATTTCACTGACAAAAAAACTGAAGCACAGTTATTTATTTGATTATTTGTCAGATCATACCATAAAAAAAATCCAGAAGAAATTCAGTGACTCTACTCTAGGCCTCTAGGCTTATCTGAGAAACAGTACTACTTACTCTGTGGTACTATAGGGTTTTAAACAGTCTTAAGGTCATTACACACCGAACACACTGCAAAAACACCAAAGTGAAATTCCCAGTTCTTCGGATCCAAACTCGTTGTGTATTGTATAAACAGGCAGATCACATTTCACATGCACTGTGAAAAAAATTAAATCATTATAAAGCAATGATAAGCTGTTCCTGATGTTTCTGAACAAGAAAAGGAAGAAACTGAGATTCTGGGTTCCTCTAATTCTCATCAGGCAACACCAGGAAGAATTTCATGGTTTGATCCAGGAGTTGAAGCTGTATGACGACCACTTTCATACATATCTCGGGATGACAGCGGAGTAGTTTGAGCTGTTGTTGGCAGAGTTGAGACCACATCTGAGGAGGCAAAGAAATAATTACAGAGAGCTGATTGTATGTACCGTACTGGTGTGCCAAACATAATCTGATTGGTCAGATTTCTGCTTTTGGATCAGAAAAAGCAAGCTTGGTTCAAAAAAATAAATGCCGCAGTTTTGTCCAGCAAAATCACATCCGGTGTGTCAAGGCCTTCATGCCAAACTAATCATTTTCTGCCTTTAGCTACACAGTTAGCAAACAGATATTAGAGCAGTGTTACATTTACGTGGCACTGAAGCAAGTGAACTTCAGTATAAGTGTTGAAAAAAACAGTTAAGTACATAAATGCACTGTGAGTCATCAGGATATTGAAAGTCACTTCACAGCATGGATTACTATAAATTCTGCTTGGTTTAGTAATCCCAGTGATGTCTAGGACAACCGCCAGGCATCTGTTAACAGCTGCACTAAAACATATATGCACAGTGCAGTCATCATAAATAAAACTCAAACTGACAGAACACCAGTGGAAATCATGCTGCTAACTGATTGAAATTCAATAACTCAGCAGCCCACATTTTACCAGAATGTTCTGCCAGAAATATTTCACCTCAGTAAGGTCACTAATCACTCCAGACAGAACGAAAAACACAGATTCTTCTCAAGCCAGAAAAAAAAACTGTAACAGTAGAGCAAAATGAGGCTTGTAACTAACATTCTACTCAACGTGCTCTGTCCTGCCATAGAAACGAGACCCGATGGTTCTGTCCAAGAAGCCCAACAACGTGTGCTCGGCAGGTGTCAACTACACCCCCAACCTCACCAAGGACACGTCCATCTCCACCATCTCCAACACGACGTCGGTACACCTGCGTTCTGCTGAGACCAAGACGATGGACCCCAAGAAGACGTACAACAGTGTCAGCAAGATCGACAAGATGTCGCGGATAGTGTTCCCTGTCCTCTTCGGAACCTTCAACCTCGTCTACTGGGCCACGTACCTCAACAGAGAACCGTTGTCGAAAGGAGTTGTCATCTCAACGTAATCGCTCTTCTTATTGTTCCTTTTTTTCAGGGGCGTGGGGGGGGGAGGGGGGGGGCAGTTTGTGTCAGGGAGAAGGGAAGGTTGAGCCTAATAGAAGAGGGGTGATCCATAATGAAAGCAGCCATTGCTACATCTCTCCCTCCAGACTAAACAAATGTGAAAACAAAGAACAAAAACTATACTCACCTATTTAGATCAAGCACTTTGAATGGATGCAAGGCTTCACGATTCCCTTTCCTATTTTTCATGGCCTAAAAAACTGCATTTTAAGACTGCATTAACAGGAGAGAGGGTGCTTTGCTTCTTTCTCATCTGTTCTGCTGCAGTTTGCATGATTCTCACCCCCAAAAAGGGAACATGGACTCCTCTTTGTCTTGAACACCGACCATGTATATGTCAGTCATTGCTTAAACTATGGGAGCACACTTGGTCACTACTACCTGTAGAATTTAACAAAGTAATTTAATGCTTCATGTTCTTACTGCACTGGGCTCATAAACTCTGCAATCTAACTCGCATTTGAATTTTAAAACATGATTTTAAAATGTACCTAATTCCGCGCTATGAGAAAGACGCATCTCTCGAGATTGATGCTGCAAGTGCATTAATAATGTCGTTTTATGTCTCCTTTTTAAAAAAAAAAAAAAAATCTTGCCAATTCTTTTCCTCTGCCTAACGCAGAGGGTGCTTGTGTCTCTTGTTGTACATCTTTACTTGAAGATTCAAGAACTGTTGCTGCAGGCCTGGTTTCCCAAAAGCACTGGCAGTAAGAGTCTCAAAGTAAAATGTGAGAGGAAAAGAAGTTTTGAATTAAAAAGTCATCATTTAGGGCCAGCAAGAATGTTTGAAAAAAGTGGGGGTTTTTTCTGGCCTACTTACACGAGGGTGACTGGACGGCTGTGGCAGATGTGTTAGCACAAATTAAGGATTGGATATATGTGATTTAACAGAATTTTGAGCCTGGGTCACTCAGTTGGGAAACCAATATGCACAGTTGAGATACCAAATGGAGAGCAAGTCACATACAAATCAGGACAGCGATGTGGACAGTTTTGGGACTGTCGTTCAGAGATGTCCAGACACGCACCCTGCTAATGTGTCCACAGAGAAAACCAGACTCATGTACAGTTCATAACCCTGTTTTGGTTTTTTAAAAAACTGCTGGTGAAATTTACTAAATGAGTACTGTGACAATTTTGTAAGGCACTGACACAGCTGCTATGTATTTGTAAGTGTTCCATTTCCAAATGTGGGGAGGAAAGTATGTAACGTAATCATATGAATGTGGTTTTCTAAGGCTTGCGACAGGTAATTTGCTCCACACTGTGCCGTTATTTAACACCGAAAAGAGCATGCCTTATATTGCACCTGGATGCGATAGTTGTCGCAAGGAGCATTAATTTATGTGGAATGCCAAGGGGAGACGTTATCAGAATGAGCATGTAATTGGTTCGGGTATATGGCTGTGACAAATCTTTGGATCTGCCCTGTCAGCTGCTCACGCTGAACAGTTCGAGCCAAGCCCCACATATTTAGTGTATTTTGATATAACAAAGCAGAACATGCCGCAGAGCATCGGGGGCAAGGAGAGAATTACAAGATGTATACAAGCCATGGCTGTATAGCTGGTAGCAAGGTTAGTTTTTTTGCAGTGTGCAGAGCTGTTTGTAGGTTTTTTCATCGTGTTTCATCAAATAGGCAGCGGGTCATAGTGAAAATAGCAGAGAGCTCAAAAAATAAACAAACTCAAAAAATACACATTGAGCTCTGTAACATCACAAATCGACTTCATACATTTTGTCTACTTTTTAAGTTCTGTCCCAAAAGTATTTTAAGAAAAACTGTAATGTTTGTCAAAATGTCACTTTAACTGTGACGACCTTCGTTGGAGGTGTTCCTAAATATCAGGATTGTGCAGGTGGCTGTGAGTCAGATTCTTTCTTTTGACTTTAATAAATACCTGCAGACCCTTATGCAAAACAACACATTGCACTGTCACAGTACCGTCCTGGGTTTGCAAGTCGGTTGGGATTTGACAGTTAATAATGTTTTGTGTTGTGCGACACATCCTGCACATGGGCTGTTAAACAAATATTGTAGGTTTATAAGGCAGAGCTGGTTGTAGTAAAGTAATAAAGCAGTCTTGGGCTGCGTCAGCCTTTAAGACGACAGTTTCTGACGCAAGACTAATCATTGACCTTTTTAGTAGATTACCTGCAGAACCTTCCACTCCCACTGAGCTATTCTTTTTCACATACAAAAAGTGAATCAATAATTTTCTCACTCATGCCTCTTAATAGCAACACTTGAGAGCTCAGTTCATGCTTTGCACAAAGTCAAAGTATTCTGGGTCATTTAAGCATCTTCTGAGGCTGTTGGAAAATGTTAACTCCAGTCTACAGTGTGTTTGTGAAAGTGAAGTGCTGGGGGGAAAAAAGATGATTATTGTGTCATGTTTCTGGATTCCAGCAGAGCTATACTAGAAAGAAAACCTCACGCATATATCAGCAACAGGAGACAGAAATTCAACAGCTCAGCAGCTAACAGGTGACCAAAGATTGATTGTACCATGAACTGACTCATAACGGTCCACAAAAGTGAGCAACACAGCAGAGCTCTGTCCTCTCAGAATTACTTACTATTGGGTTCAATCGATGGGCTCAAGTTTATCAAAATTGCACCCTGATTTGCATTAATTTACTTCACCTCCGCGAGCTAATCCAATGTCACTGGACTGCATTGGTTTTTTTTCTCAGAATGTTTCTCTGTTTTGAAAGCTTGGTTCGACGAGGCCTTTAAGCTGCAAAGAATTTGGGGAAATAAGGCCGAGTGTCATGAGAGAATCATGTAAATAGCCTTTTTCGTTTTCAACGTAAACAAAAAGACAGATTGTCACATTTGTGTTCTGAAGCCCTTAGTAGAAAAAAAAAGCCCAATGTTGATGTTAATGATGTTATTGTCTTCAATATCTTTTTTCTTCTGTGTACTGTAGACTGTGAGTTTGTTTCGTTCGTTTCGTTTGTTTCGTTCTTGTGGCTTGTAGAAGAGCTGATCAAACGTGATCTTTGGACTGATTTGTATTTTATATCTACAGTGACTTAATTAAAGTGACGAGCACACATTTTGTCATTACAGCTCAAGCCTACCTGTTGCACAGCATGTGTTGGTTTGTGGTGAGACAAACTCAGGAATAAGAGGACCCCATGCTCCCAACAGAAATATCAGTTCTTCATATCTATCATATGGATTTTGAACACCAACCTCTCTCACCTGCTGCTGGGAACATTGTCCTCAAAAACTTTAGGCCGCTAAGCAGATATTTATACACTGGCTTGGTAAGAAACCATGTAAATAAGGGTGACATAAGCTGCTATCTGCTTTGCATTGTGTACTTAAGGTGGACTTAAGTGATTTTATTTTGACTTTGTGTGCCAGGATATGCTGTGGTATTTTCGTGCTGTTTAACTGATGTTGAAGCTGTCATTTATGGAAATCTAAGATCCAGCTTTCTGTCAGATCAGACAATGTTTCAGTTTCAGTGCAATGGCAGCCAAGTACAGGATACAGACGAGACATCTCCCCCCCACCAATCTGTAATCTGTCTGTTCCTCGACTTCCTGTTTGTATCTGACACATTATCAAGTAACAGTACACACTTTCTGTCTGTGTATTTCTGATTAGGTCTGCAGTAGTTGAGTTCTTCAACAAGTGTGTTTTTTAAACTAAACAGTTGTTTTTATTGAGCTTTATTTAAGCCTTGTTTTCTAACATATAACCAAAGGAACTATTACTGTAAAAAGTCACTGATAATGTCCCTGACAAACACATATAGCCTTCATTATTTTTTCTGTGGACAGCAGCTTCAGTCTGACAGAAGTTCACTGTATGGACAAAGGTACTGGGTCTCACCTGTTATTCTTTGAATGCTTGTATTTTCAGTCCCATTGCTTCAGCTGTGTAAAATCTAAAGAATCTAGGCCTGTACTCTTTTGTGCTTTTATTTGGGAAAGAATGGGTCTTTCTAAAGAGATCACTAATTTAAGAGTGCTACTGTAATAGAATGAGACATTGCAGCAAGTCCCTTCATCTAATTTTTTGTACCTTTCAGAAATTCCTCAGTAAGCTGTAAGTGGCATTTTTGCAAAAGTGGAAGTTTTTAGGGACCACAGCAACTGAGACACCAACTGGCAGGCCACGTAAAGTTAGAGAGTGAGGTTGCCAAGAGCTGGGGCATATAGTGCATAAGTGTAATCAACACTCTGCTGAAGTGCAGAGTTCCGAACCTCCTCCAACATTACCATCAGCACAAAAAACTGTATAGCAGGAGCTTCGTGCAATAGGTTTCCATGCAGCGCAGCTCCTGTAGGTAGCCCAGTACGTTTGTGCAAATAGTGTATCTCTACAACTATTAGCTTGTCCATAAATTTGGCTAATATGGTAACATTCATGGAAAATTTACAATAACTTTGGTGATCCTCTGACTTTTTCTAGTGCTGTCATCAGATCAAAATTACTGTGGCTGGTGGGTAATATATGGAAAAAATAAAAATAATCCTCCAGTCTATAAACTAAAAATAACATGAAAGTTCAAAAATTTTCAAAAAGAAATTATTTTGACTGTTAACAGGCTAAACAAATACAGCTTACATGATGTTATACCAGATTATAAATATCTGTACCCGCTGCTAAATGCCAGCATATTGGCGTCATCGTTGTTAGCATGTGGATATTAGCATTTAGCTGCATGTAGAATAATAGTAGGCAGACAGATGGATGAACACTTAAATTCAATACATTATAAATCCTCTGATGTTCTCAGTAATTTAATAAATATTTCTGACTGATAACAAGCTAAAATAACATATATGTAAAGTGGCCTTTGTTATACTCAGCATTTATGTGTTATGTTTGATAATATTTGTCATCTTTTTATCAATTTCTACTATTAGTAGCATGCTGGCATTAGCATTTTACTGCATGTAAAACAGTGATAGGCAAATAGCAAACAGTGACCTTCTGAAAAATTAATGAATTGAAGAATGAATTAATAAATCTATGTATAAGCATATTATACCATATTATTAATCATCTGAATAAAACAATGCTAATATCATAATAGGTTTTTAATGCTAGCCAGCTAAATTAATACAACTAACATGATTTATCTGCCTATTAATATTACACTTATTAGCATCAACCTTTTAGCTCTGTCGGTGTTAGCATACTGTACTTGATAGCTACATATTAGCTACATATAGAACGTTGACAATATTTGGCAAACAGACAAATATAGGATTTTATTTTTTCTGCTGTAGAAAACTCAATCATATTAACTATAGGACATCATATATTTAATACTACCCACATTATAATTCTGTCATTTCCAAAAATTCGGCAAAGCTAATATTATGTTAATATGCTAGGGGCTGAAAGAAGACAAGTAACTCACGTATATCAGCTCATTCACGTGAGCTGTCAGGTCAGAGGATCCCCATAGTGCTGAAACCTGGTAGACTTCCTCATGTCTGTGCACATCTTTCTTGGCGTAAACCAATGCACCCATCCATTTAACTATCTCTCTTTCTGGCCAAGAAACAACCCCACCCGCCTTCCTTCAGCCACTGTGACAGACTCATCTGCCATACATCTGTTAGAATAAGGGATTTAGTTCTGCTTAAGTTGCTTTCACCCATTCAGGGAAGCCCCTTACAGCAAAGGGCTTCTGTCCAATTTAAGCCCTGACTGGCCCAGCCCTCATGACAAACACTTGTTTTTCTCAGTGTGTTGTCTGGACAGCTGTGGCTGATGCATGTTAGGAACAAACTTAGGGTTGATTATATGCCCTTTATCCCAAGCTAGCTCATGGGCAGTGAAGCTGACTGACGCTTTGAACTCTTGGCTGGGGAATTTATTGCACATCCAGCAGCTGGTTTAAAGGACACTTGCGGAGCTACGATAGCAACAGTTGCCTGTTCAAGTAAGGCTAAAGGTGACCAATAAAATGCATAAAGTTGCTCATGTTTTTTTTTTTTCAAGAACTTTTTACAAGAATATTTACGAAGAACCCATCAAACAGACTTTGGCTTAATTTTACAAAAATGCAGCAAAGCCATTGTAGCTGGGCTTAAAAACGTATTTGTGTCACTCATTCTTTGTTTTATGTACTGTATTTGTTTTGTGTATTATACTGATAATGATCAAATAAAAAGGATTAGCAAAGATGCTATATAGTACATTGCAAACACTACTGTAGCTCAAATGTTGCTTTGTTGAATCCTGATTAAAGCTGCACATATAAAAGGAAATCTGACACTGGTATGTCTGAATCATGTTTGATTGTCTATTGATATTAAATGCTTTGATGAACTACTTAATGCAATTTGGGTCACTTAGAAACATTATTTTTACAAGTAATGCAAATTTGCTTTAATTTGATATAATGTGAAATTCATCAGAAAACTTTTTCTTTTCCATTTTTTTTCAGTTTGATCTGCCTAGTATCTAAGAGGGCATACAGAGGCCCATTGTCACTGTGTTTCAGTGGCATATGATATGCTGTGGTATTGTTTTCATAATGATATGGTAGATGATGACATGTGTTTATATTTTCCCAGTTAATGAAGCTGTCAGAGGTTTTAGTTTGACAAATAAACTCTTTATAGCTTAATTAAATGGGACCTGCTAAGCAAAAGTCAGCTTGTACTGCTCTATTAGCGGAGCAGTACACACCTTTATGTTAACCCCTCAGCTTTTCAGTTTCATGCACTGAATAACCTTCATTTATTAGGGCGCACGTCATTGTTTTCCCATACAGCCTTACACACAGTAAGCCAAATGGATTGCTGTGTGTAATGATGACATATTTCATCTGAGATAAAATCTTTGGGAAATGGTTTTCCTAATGATCAGTCGGTCTTTTGCAACAGACAGTTATCAGCCTAGGCAATAGCTTTTATCACTTGTTATCAGTCCTGCACATATCAACAACAGGTGGTGTCATCCACCTACAAGGTGGAGACTGTTTTGCCCGTCTAAATTTAAGTAATAACGAGGAACTGTCAAGCAAATTTGCCTTTTGGACAAAACTTACATCATTTAAAAAAACAACCTTTTTATGTTTACACCAGAAAAAAGACTGTGCTCTGTATAAACTGATCAAGTACATTTCATTTGACCAGATTCCACTGAATTTTATATTCTTCTGATATTTCAAAATTACATCGAAAATATACATGTACATGTAGTTAAATAAGTCAGCATATTGGGCATAAAATATTTTGAGTGTTGGAACTAAAAGTCCTTTTGGTATGTGTACAAACAAAAAGGTCCTGGTTTGGGATAAAATGCACACTTTTCAAATATACATCACACATTGCAAAGTTACATTTGAAAGCATGCCTTGCAATATTAGCAAACACATTACATGACCTTTGTCACACATAGATGTCGACAAATCTGCTCATCACTGATTATAATGGATAACTGTTTTGTGAGCCTGCTAGAACGTAGAGGAGTGAGCCTACTGACAAAATGCACTCACCACACACTTTACTACTTAAGGAATGATTCAGTTCCTTATAAATGGTCATTTACACTGAATCAATTTAATATTTGATGAACAAAACCTAGGACTTTCACTGTACACATCATACTTTTATCCACAAAGATAATCACAAGCTGCTAATTCTTCTGAATATCTAAACGATTGCAAAGCTATGACAAGAACATCATGTAATTTCATCACTCATAAAAGGAGAAACCATGTCAGTCCATTCACTTTTCAAATTAAGATTGGGCAAACAGTCTTATCACACAAAGTAACAAAGAGGACAGAACTTGCACATTTATTTTTTTTATTCTTAAAGTGTGTTTTGCTGACAACACTGTTACTTCTGTGAGTTGGTAAAATAACTATGGCAACACGATTTTCAATTAATTATGTCATCATTATCAATCAATTATTCCTGCAGGTCTCCTAATACTGTCACTAGTGTGGATAGGCAAAAATAACTACATGTACATGCTTCTTAATTCATTTCATGAGAATTATTAATGAATCACTCCTGCTGGTCCACGCTTGGTCAGCAGGTTATTTCTTTTCGGCTGCAACACTGCGGGAAAGACTTTCTCTTTCTTGCCGCCAGGGGGCAGCGAAGCCTCTCGAGTGGCACTCACTAGTTCAGAAAGGAAAAAAGTCTGGCAGGTTTGTAAGCTGAACGCAGGGCTGCCCTGCTGAGCTGTGGGCCTATTCAGAAAAAAATACTGTGAGGAGGAGAGCTCGCGGTGACTCTGTGGCACGTAAACGGACGTGTAAAGTCTGAACATGACTTCCAAGGGCGATCATCATCATCAGGCAAACTGCAGATATCAGTTCGCACTGAGTCAAACTACATATTATGCTGTTTACTTATGAATTGATGCTTATTTCTGAGACTTTTTCTTTGAATGAAAGGAAGTAACTGAGTTTTGAGAAGTTCCGGTTCTTCTTTTAAGACTAATTAACTAAAACAAGATAATATTGATAATAATGATAATAAAAACATCTGATGGTAATAATGATAATAATAATCACCATCATCATCATCATCATGCCAGAGTCAGAGCAACAAAAGAGGGGGGTGTTTCCGTGTGCAGTTGTGATCCAGGTAGTGTATGAGTCACGCAAGATGCTCATCTCCTAAGGTTCACCACCTCCACCCTGCCACTCTGGTGCCCACACAGGGAGAAGGTGGAGGGAGGCACCGTCGCTGGATCCCGTCAACTAGACTCCCAGCACCCCCCCCCCCCCCCCCCCCCCCCCACACACACACCCCATCCGCCCCTTACCCCCGCCTCCCTTCCCCTCCCACACACACACGCACACACCATCCTCCTCTTGTTTCGGCTACCACCGCTTGTGTTGGGCTGGATCTCACTGATTTATCGTCGGGTGCCTTTCCCGGAGGAAACCCTCCCCACGAAGGAGCGAAGAGGACCAGGAGGAAGTGTGGTGGAGGGAGGTCGGGGGCGGGAGAGAGCTCGCGATCCGCTGCTGTGGTAGTGCTGGTGCTGTTGTTGTTGTTGGTGGTGTTGGAGGTGGTGGTGGCTGTTCGGTGCACATGACGCGCAGGAGAAAAAAGTGCGTGGGCGGATGAGGAAGTTGAGAGCTGGGATTGATGGTTCCACACCTTTTCACTGCGCTGGCACTTGATCGCGGCAGCAACGCAGCAGCAGCAGCGGCAGCAGCAGCAGCAGTCCACCGGTTCCTGCGATCAGAGGTGATCCGCGCGTGGGAAAATGACAATCAAGTTTGTGGTCACCCTCCTCACACTTTTGTTCGCTGGAGGTGCTCGGTGAGTGTCATTTGCACCTTTTCTCTCTCTCTCTCCCTCTCTACGATCAACAGCTGAGAGCAGCGTTAAAGCTTCAAAAGTTCGACTGCTGTGAATGAAATCCCATACATGTGTGAAAGAGCCTGTGTGGTAATGCATGGTTCTTTTTTCTTTTCTTTTTTTCCTAAGGGGTTCCCTCACACACACGCACTCCAACAGAAAGAAAAAGGGGGGGGGGGGGGAATAAATGACAGCACCATTTACTGCTGCGCCCAAATCCACAGTCTGGGGGTCTCACTGTCATTTACAGCAGGCTCCAAGTCACCATGAATCAAACATGTTCTTTTTTTTCCCTCTTTTTTCATGACAATGTGTTTCTGTTTTAAACATGATTAAGACCTCTCGTTCCCCTCCTCTCCTTTTCTCCTCCACCCCTTCTCTTTCTCACACACACAAACAGCTCTGATTTACGGGAATATGGCGACGACGATGAGGATCATCAGGACACCACTGTCAATCAAATGCTGGTGCCCAGGTCGCACCAGGAGGACGCAACGCTCATTCTGAACAATTTGCTCAAGGAGTACGACAAGACTCTACGCCCAGACATCGGAGGTAAGGATCAGAAGTGGTGGAGAGGAGTTGGAGGCTTTTTTGGTTGGAGGAGAAACTTTGGTGATGCTGTCCAGGGAATGGCTCTGTGCCTGAGCTGTCCATGGTGCTGAAACTAGTAGTGCTGCTGTGAGGGTGGGGAGATGACATCCCCTTCCCCTCTCTCTCAATCATTTTAAAATTAGGTTTCTTCAGTTACGCTGGGACAGATTTGGTGGATTTGGGTTTGCTGAGATCTCTGCAAGAATTAGGGATAAAGTCCTTTTTAAGTGTTGAGAACTTTATTTATCTAGTGGGAGATAAAAACTACAGGGGCATCTGAATTTTTCAGTATTTACATCATTTACATGACTAATGGTTATTTGTGTTTCTATCAATAAATTAACAGTAAATGGAGAGGAAATAAAATGTGTCCACTTCTTGGGTTTCTGGCAAATTATCTGCAAAGCTAATTCACTTAAATGCAGTTTAATTCAAAATGCAAATAGGACCATGTTCTTATGTTGGCTCTACATAAGCCAAATTTACAAAGACGTACAGTGCTGTGCAAAATTATTAAGCCACCCGTCATTTCTCTATATTTTGTTAAGAGCATGGGAAATAGCTGCAGAGAAATGTGGGCAAACATGCATGGAAACACAACATAAAAGGCAAAAAGAGTTTGTTTAAACAATAATGGCAGTCAAACTAAATATTGACTTTTAATCTTGTTAGAATCATACAGGCTGAACTCTCTTCAGGAGTAGTTCTCCAGGCTTCTCGAAGGACATTCAAAGCTCTTCTTTGGATGTTTTGCCTTTTGTTTCCCTCTCTATCAGTACTGTTGAGGCCTGGGCTTTGGGGAGGCCAATCCATGATCACTATTGTTCCATTGTGTTTCTACTATTCAGGTATGCTTTTATTGCATTGTCAGTGTGTTTGGGATCATTGTCATGGTGAAATATTTCCACCCAGATACTTTCCAGATCATATTTCTTGGTATATCAAAATCTTACAGTGCTTTTCATGTTTGTAATTCCATCAGTTTTGACAAGGCAACATCACTGGCTCTCAAGTCCTGTGTCAGATCTTTGCTGAATGTTTTTCTAGCTTTTTTTAAGAATGTGACTTTCAGCTACTGTTCAAATGTATGCTGTAGATATGTTTTTAAGCCTACTTGTCCAGCTTCCTCATTTTTTTAAGGAAACATTGTACACCAAGCCCAGATATGCCAGTTTTTCAGTTAAGTGTCTTTTTGGAGGGTTTGGGGGTTTTTTTTGTTTGTAGATGCGAGTAAAGCAATGGAAACAAATAGTGTGTTTTTGCGACAGGCTGCAAGTAAGAAATTGGTCCTTTGCTAAATTGTCTGCTATGTGTAGACATAACACTGGCTCATCCGTTGATCTTTTGAGTTTGGTGCCTTTTTTATGCTTAACAAACAAAAAAAATCTTGCTTAACACCAGCATGTTGGCATTAGCATTGTTAGCATAGTAGCAGTGACAGTAGCATTTAGCAAAACGTAGCACACCGGTTGGCTTTAACCACTTCAGTTTGAATCAAAAGGTCATTAAATAAATCAAAAAACTAAGAATGTAAATACGAGCACACCGTGCTAGCTTATCTGGCTGTCACTCCCAAACCACAAAGACATTTATCGCTTTCACACATGTAATAGAATGAGTTACCCACAGCTGGCAGGCCATGCCCAGTTTGTGCTGTGTGTGTGTGAGAGAGCGAGGGTGATGACAGGAACACAAGTCCAAATCCTCCCTTGATTGCACCCATGTTCTCGCTGCTGTGGTGCAATCAAAGCCCTGAGCTCCTTGGAGGAGAACATTCCTCTTCAGTGAGGTCTCTAATCAAATGGTTACCGGTTTGTTCCCCGGAGTCCTCTCATTGGTGGGCTGCTGGCTGGAAGGCTTTTCTGTGATGAACGTGCAATCCCGGCTTCTGTTGCTGCAGCATTTTAGAAGTCATTTGGAGAAATCAAGGCAGCCTGTCTTTATGGACATGTGGTAGAGGAGTCAGAGGTGTGGTGGTTTCCAGTGAGGCGATTTTCACCGGGGTTTAGCACAGTGGCTCAATGTCATTAGACTGACTGCCTTTACTATATTAGCGGCACTATTCTGAATGTGAAGGCAGACATTACTCCAACTGTTTCTGCTGTGACCTTATTTTTATTTCTCTCATATTCCAATTTACGCTCGACATTTGGTAACATTCTCCTTGTGTTTCTTTTCCCTTGATTCAGAGTTTGCATTTACAATCAGCAATACAATCTGATATGTGTAGGCCATTTGGGAGCTGCTCTACTCTAATTTTGTTTTGCTTCCCGCAGCTCACTGTGATATTTTCCACTTCCACTTCACTTAAATGTTGAAATAAAATGCAAGCATTTTTGACAAGCTTCCTATACAGAGGTAATTTTTGTCTGAAATATTCTGTATTTTTCTATTAGTTCAGCCTACATTAGGATGAAAGACATTTTGTACCAACAGCCATTCAAAAAGTTTTCAGAAGCTGCATACAAAGTCCTGCTTAAGCAGAACTCAAGGACATATCCACAGTCAACACGGGAGGGGGGGTGTGCAAATGCAGGTCTCGCTGGGATGAGACCTAAGAATGGATTACTTATTGAAATGGTAGTGATTTCAAAGTGAACAAATAGTCAGTGTGTCTCTGTTGAGCTACATTTATTGGTAGACTTGTGCTGTACGACAACTGAAGTCCAACTTGTGAAGTATCCGGAAAGATGTTTGCACCATTTGACTGCAACTCGACAGCTACTGGCAGTTATTTTTGCATAAATTTCATGCGTAAACTGTGCAATAAAATATAGATCTAGCCATGCAATAAAAAACCAAAGACAATGTTAAAATCAAATAAACCCTGCTTTATGTCCAATGTCCAGCAGAGGGCGACTCCTTAGACTTCTATACAATTTGAATTATTTTGCAGCCAAAGAGAAAGTTTTGCTTCATTTATGACTTCAGTGAACACATTACTGTTGGGTTTGTGGTCTTAACTAATATTTTCAACACTGATTAAGTAAATCACAGAAACACTGTAAATAAAAAGGAGAGTAATGCAGGGTACACTTTGGAGCAATAATTCCCAAATTCCCAAAAACCAGAAAACCCCAGGGAGCCAACCCCTAAATCTTCACTCTAATCAAAATGTAAGAGACAGTGATGCATTTCCATGAAAATCTGCAATTTTTTGTTATCACAGAAGCACCTTTCAAAAGATGAACCAGATTATATGAATTTCATATATTCGGCTTCCTTCACCTTTTTGCCGTATTCCAGTTCCTCTAAACTTTGTCTTTCTGCCATTTTTCCCTGCTCAAAAAACTCTTAATCCTCTAAATGTCATCTTCCCCACTCTGAACACTTTATCACCTTAGGAGCTCTTTTAAGGGCTAAGATACTTGGTGAATCACTTACCTATGCCAGGATTTGGTCCTGACTTTAAGAGTGAATTCTTAGTAAACATCATAATTCTGAGAATTTTTTTTAAAACTTCATCTTATTAAGCCTCAGTCAGATGCTACACTCTTCACCCTCAGGTTTATACTAAAAAGCCTTGCTCATGAATTTTCAGGCTCTGGTGGGAAACACTGTATCTTCCAATCATTAATAATGTTTATTTGTCTTTCTCGGAATGCTTGAAATGATTCCCAGATATCATCAACAATTATTTTCCTCCCTCTCTCGCGCGTTCACCAGCAGCTTGCTCGGATCGGTTCAGCCTGGTAGTTCACCTTGCGGGAAGAGGGGGTGGGCATGTGGGGGATCACCCTACGGCTCTGCTTCCATAATTAGGGATGAAATTTTGATGAGATCCAGTTGACAAACCTCAGTGTCGTCCATGAAATGTTAATTTCTTAGCAGGATTATGTGAAGCAGTGGAAGCACGTGTGCATGTGTGTGTTTGTGTGTGCGTGTGTGTGTGTGTGCATGGGAAAACGTGCACAGACAACACACTTACAAACATACTTGGAGATGACGCTGAGTCAAAGACAGATCTGGGACATTTAAGTCATTGTAAAAGAGAGTGGGTTCTGTTGAGATCCGCTGCAATGAATCTCTGAGAAAACACACACACACACAGCAAAGAAAGTAAATTCACACGGATAGAAGCCACTGAAGTCAGCACTGTGAGGCTCATTTCTAAGACACACCTTGATTTTGACTAAATCAAAGTCATCCTCTCACACACACACACACACACACACACACACACACACACACACACACACACACACACACATATATAAAAACACTGTATTTCTGTTTGCCTCTTCTCGTCTGTAGTTGTGCTTGTTTATAAGCCGCTGGCTGTGGAACCAGAGCACATACTGTTGTTTTAAGAAAATGTGAAATTTTACTATTAATTGGCTGCTAATTTCTAAGTTGAACATTTGTGTCTCAAAGCAAGGTTCACTTCTTCAGCACAGAAAATCTGCATAATACTAAATTCTTCGACAGTGAAGACAACAATTTTCCTCGCCTGAAAGAAAATCTGCTACTATTAGCTAACTAACATTGGCATTATCAGCACTGACAGAGAGAAGTGCAAAGAAATTCACCACCTGGTTACTTTGTACAGCAGTATGCCAATTGAAGCACAGCACAAAGTTATTAATAACGTTATTCTGTTTATTTTTTTCATTGACAGAAAACAGCTTTTTAAATTGATACACTATGGGTACAGTAAAGACCATACAAAGGCACGTAGAACAATATTTTATTATTATATGGTATGACAAAAAATAGTCAAATACAATGAAACATAAAAATGTAACAATACCTTTGCCCTAATTAGATCTTAAGTTTTATTATGTTGAATTAAATAAATACAAATAGCCTCAAAATTCACATCAGAAAGGAGTTTGTGTGTGTGTGTGTTTGTATGTCTGTGTGTAGTTGAGTGTGTATTTATATCTTTGTGGGGACCAGACATTTAAAATTTACTATACATAAGGACCAACAGCCCTTATGGGGACCAAAATCCTGGTCCCCACAAGTTTGAAGGCAATTTTGAGACTCAAACTTTGATTTTCGTGTAGGTTTTGGTTAGGTTTAGGGTAAGGGTTAGGCATTCATTTTTCATGGTTAGGGGCAAGGGAAAGGATTACTTCAATTAGAGGTCCCCATAAGATATGAATACCCAACATGTGTGTTTGTGTGTGTGTATTATAATCCTAAAACTATGTGAAATGCTCAGTGCTTTCAGTCAGGCTTTGACTAATCAAGCTTTTGTCCCTTATGCTTCAGATTTTAACTAATCTATTTTCTATAAATTCTCTGAAATTCAAAGACCTTTGAGATATTTTACTTTAGAATGGATAAAAAGGTTTCAACACAGTGAAAATCCAAAAAATCCAAGAGACTACAGTATAACAGGGTTGTTAACTTAGTGTCTCTGTTTGTTTTCCTCCTGTCACATCCAGTCTTGTGAAGTGAGCAGCGAGTCTAATCTTCATATAAAGTGGGTGACTGGTCCACTTGAGAAGGGAAAAGCTACCCACATATCCTCCAAGCAGAGCAAGTGTTGAGCCTCACCTTAAGCGATAAGAAGCAGTTCCCCTTAGATGAAGATGAGATGCTTTTGTGTCCCTATTGTGTCACTTTCCTTTTGGATTCAGAGTGTGATCACTGTGTGAGATCTGGGTGATCCTCATGTACTGTGCAAAGATGCATTGGTGTATGTGTCAGTGTTTGCGTCTGTGGAATCGAGGACAAAGAGGGCTGGAGTGGAAGGCTTTGTATGCTGCGAGGGCTCTTCAGCCACTCACATTTAAAGTTTGGAAGCCAGGATGATTCAAGGAACTCAATTAAACTTGGGTCTGAGGCGCATTCTAAAAATACAAAGGGCCAACAAATTAAAATCTTCATTTAAGACAGATTCAAGTTTTATTTTGACTCCAACAAATATCACCCTGCTGTCATTAATACTCAGCAGATCACCAAATGGGACTGAAAATACCTCTTAACTGATGCATCACTTCCTTCTGCTAAAAACTACAGTGCATTAGTTTGATTTATGTGACACCAGTTCAACACAACAGTCTATATATTGCAAAGTAAATACACTACAGAAAGACAGTCCCAGTAATCTGATGATCTCTATTAGTAAGCACTCGGAGACAGTGGGGATAAAGAACTCACAGCAGAAACAGGCTCATGGATGGACAGACATCTATTGCAGGGTGAAAGGAAAAAAAACAGAAAAGAGAGATACATGCATAGTGAAATCACAAATAACAACAACGACCACCAACAAGCTACAGAAGAAAGGGGGCATATCTTTTGTTTTGTTTTAATGATATTAATGTTCATCCATTCTCTTCTTCTGTGCAGTCTTTTTTCTGCTTCTCTGCATAGGCAGAGAAGCCCATGCCTCCCTCTCACCAACCACCTCCTCCAGTTCACCCACTTGAACACCAGGCCCACTGAGAGATTTCTCCAGTGTGTCCTGGATCTACCCTGGGGCCTCTTCCTGGTGGTATATGCCCAGAACACCTTCACCCAGGAGGGACTCAAGAGCCATCCCGTTAGATGGCCGAACCACCTCAGCTGTCTCCTTTCAATGTGGTTGAGTAGTGGAGCTGCTCTGAGCCTTTCCTGAATGGCTGAACCCCTCACCCCATCTCAAAGGAAGAGACACCCTTTGGAGAAAGCTCACTTGTATCTGCGATCTCATTCTTTCGGTCACTACTCAGAGTTCGTGACAGTAGGTGAGCGCAGGGAAGTAAATTGACTAAACCGAAAGCTTTACTATATAATATTTTGCTTTAAGAATATATATAAAAGTTATTATTATTATTATTATTTTTTAGTATTATTATTATTTTTTTATTTTGCCTGTCCCATTTGGTTCTTTACCCGTCAGAACTGTTGTCTGAAGACCAACAAAGATACCCAATGGATTTACTTTGCCAAATGGATCATCATGGCCTTGCCATATTGGTCCATTTGATCAACCTTTGTTGTTATTATTTATTTTATTTTATTTTCAGTTGTTACAGACGGGACAGACATGACTGAGGGATAGGAAAGGGAGAAAGAAAGATGAAGGAAAAGAAAAACAGAATAGAAGAGGGACAGTGAGAAAGGGCAATTAAAAAGAGAAAGAAGAAAAAAAAAATCTCCTGGATCACCTGCTGAGAGAAAAAGAAGAGAAAACAAGCAAAAAAAAAAAAACAGAGCAACATACTAAACACAACACAATCACGTTAATCTAGCTATGTGTAAACAGCAGTAAATACTAAATATTCAATGTTGTTGTGTAGCAAGCAGGACCGACAGCGCACAATGTGCTTGGAAATAGCAGCCAATAGAGGTGTAGTTTATGTCTATGAACAGTAAACACCTGTGTGCACACCTGTGTGGATCAGCGTGCTTGTATTCAAAAGGTTTCCCCATGTAATGGTCTGCTAGAGGATGTAGAGAGCCATAGCCCTGTCCCCCAGGGCATGAAGCAGGCATGGAGGAGATCCAGCCTCCAGACATCCAGAGGCCCCAGAATGCGAGAGCCCAAGGAGGACAACCGGAGGGACATCCGTGCCACCCTCCTGGGAAGAGCTGAGAAGAGACCCAGATGAGGGGTCACCCGGTAGCCATGGAGCAGAAGCCAGAGGGGGCTGCAGTGGCGTGCCCGCCGGTTCTGCCAGCAGCCAGCTGTGCCACAGTGAACCGAGCCGCAGGCCCAGAGGCCGTAGGCCTGAGGGCCCCCTTTGCCCCCGAAGAGGCCTGACCGAGCAACAGGCACCAGGCCCTGCTAAGTAATCACCAGGAGTGAGCTGGTACATACCTGAGCGCCTAGCCCCGGACACCAAGAACCACCAACGTACCGACCCCTGAGGGCATCAGTTACCGGCAGGAAGTGTGGTGAGGGGAGATAGGCCTTTGGAGGGCCTGGGAGTTCCCAGAGAGGTGGAGTGTTAGACCCGACCTGACATATAGACACAGACAAACAGGCACACACAGACACAAACAAGCATTCCCACCCTCATGCACACATATACAAACACTCAGCACTCACCCAATGTAGGGATAGACATACATGGACACTGTACACACAATCACACTCCCCAAACAAACTCTATACCCCGGGTCCAGGTACCCTCGCGCCTAGAGGGGGAAATTGCACCTAGACTCAGGAGATGTTACCCTTTCACCTGGGGTGGAGGCAAGCAGACCGCCCCAGGATCCGCAGCAGCAGGGAGGCCCCATATCCCAGATCCCAATCGGACGGCCAACACCTCCTTCCAGCCCCCCCGCCCCGATGGCCAGCAGAGAACAGGGGTGTGTGAGGACCCCAAACCTCCCTCCTCTCGCTCATGTGTTGATGGGTATGCAATGATGGGCGTAGCTGCGGGAAGTTTATTGTTTTTTTTGTTGATGAGTGAGTATATGGGGTGGGATTTAATAAGTTTTCTTCGTCCCACTCCTTTTTCAGGCAATTTTTGTTTTTTGTTTTGTGCATTTTATGTTCAATATAGGTATTTGTTGTGCCCGAAAATGAACAAATAAATGAATGAATGAAATGAATGAATGAATGAATGTGTAGTGTTGCTGCGTGTTGTTCTAAGGTGCATTTAAAACACGGGAGAGCATGGTGCTGCTGCCAGAGAGCAGCGGGTGTTAGCACGGCCCCTCCCCAGAACCCTCAATGTCTACATGGATTTAAAATTGAGAGGTGGGCACCAGCGCCAGAGGTGGGGTTAAATACACAGACCGTCCACTGGACGCCGTTAACATGCCCACCCTCAAGACCCTATATGTATGTGTTATGAGAGTGTGAGTAATGTGGATGTCTAAGTTGTGGAATAAAATTGAGGCACAGGTGGCCAGAAGGGGACAGAGGGGGGGAATGCCTCCCCTGCACACACACATATATATATATATATATATATATATATATATATATATATATATATATATATATATATACACACACACACATATATATATATATATATATATATATATATATATATATATACACACACATATATATATATATACACACACACACATATATATATATATACACACACACACACACATATATATATATATACACACACACATATATATATATATATATACACACACACACACATATATATATATATATATGTTCTGCCTTTTATAACTTAAATCGGATATTATAGTTGTAAGCTGCCCTAGAGCTCCCTCTAGTGGCTGCTTTGGGTTCGGTTACTTTGGAAAAGGAAAAAAATGAGAACGTGAAGAAGAAATAAAAGATGGCGGAAAGTGATACCGTAATGTTATCGTTCTAAGCTGATACGGACCTTAAAATGTTGTTGCCTTGGACAAGATATGTCTGTAAGTATGAGTGTCGATAAAATAATTATTCTTTTGTTTTGTGTAAAAATGGTACGATAATTTGTACATTTGAAAGTTTTATCTTGTTAGCTTGCAGTAAGAGGGTAACAAGCTAGTTTACAATGTTAGTTAGCTAATACAGTATTTTGTACTTTCAGTTTTACGATGGTCAAAGAGAAGGCAATGGTCAGAGGCCATTCTTCAATAAATCAGCGCAAAAAGGAAAATAAGTCTGGTTATTGGAGCATCGTTATCTCGCTGTCTAGCTGGTGAAACTAAGAGACTCAGGGCGAGGACAGCATAGTAAAAAGACATTAGCGCAGCGGGCACAACCACGAGGAGCTATTTTCAGCACATCAGTTATGAGTCTACGGTCAGGAAAGCAATATCAACTGGATCTTCCAGAAGAGGAAGAAACACCAGACCAAAGAGAAACAAAACAAGTGCACAACGCAGAGGATATGGAGAACAAGGATAATGCAAGCAACGCAGACACACAGGCGGAGTCTAGACGCTCGCGTACGTCCAAGCGTTCATCCACAAGTTCTGCAGCACTTAAAGCACGAGCAAAAGCAGAGGCTGCACGTGCACAGCTGGCGTATTCAGAAAGAGAAGCAGCTATAATGAAACAAAAAACTGAACTTGAGGCAAATTTACATGTTTTGAGCTGTCAAAAGGCTGTTGCAGTTGCAGAAGCAGAGGTTGCAGTTTATGAAGAAGAGGAGGAGGGACTCTCAAAGAGTGAACTGCGCTATCCATTGGTGGGACCACCCGCCAGTCCAAAACAACGCACAGCAGAGTATGTACAAAAACACTCAGATATTTGCCTTGAAGGATTCAAATTAAAAGTAGATCCACTTGCCTGTCACAAAGCTGCGCGTGAACAATGCGAAATGGCTATGAATGCAGATATAGACAATGACTGCTCACACAGTGCTCAAAAGGCTAATGTTAAAGTGGAACTCCAAACACAACAGAGAGAGAGACTGGATTCCCCCAAACCTTATCCGTACAACACTCTTCAAACATCAACAGAGACACAGGGTGTCCAGGATATTACAAGGTACCTGACACGGAGGGAAATGTTAAGTACTGGACTTTTGCAGTTTGATGACCACCCAGAAAACTACTGGGCGTGGAAGGCATCATTTCAAAGTGCTATTAAAGACTTGCACGTTACAGCTCAAGAGGAGCTAGATTTAATGGTCAAATGGCTTGGAGTGGAGTCTGGTCACCAGGCCAAAAGAATCCGATCAGTCCATGTCTTTAATCCAGCTGCAGCTCTCAACCTTGTGTGGCAAAGACTCGAGGAATGTTATGGATCTCCAGAAGTGGTAGAAAATGCACTGTTAAAAAAGATTGAACAGTTTCCCAAACTAAACAACAGAGACAACACAAAGTTAAGAGAGCTGGGTGACGTTCTGCAGGAAATAGAATGTGCAAAAGATGGAGGATATCTACCAGGCCTCTCATATTTGGACACAGCTCACGGAGTCAACCCCATTGTGGAAAAGTTACCATATGGACTGCAGGAAAAATGGATTGCAACAGGAGCAAAGTACAAAGAAGAACATAAAGTTGTTTTCCCCCCTTTCAGTGTCTTTTCAAAGTTTGTAAGACAACAAGCCAAAATAAGAAACGACCCAAGCTTTGTCATCACACCTCCTGCCGACACAAGCTTCAAGAAGGAGAAAAGCTTCAGAGGCAGTAACAGGCAAGTGATTAGTGTACACAAAACGGACATTCCTACAGACACTAGTTCACCTCAAAATAGTTACAGCAAGCCTATAGAAAGCCCTGACAAGGTATGCCCAATACATAAGAAGCCTCACCCTCTTAAAAGGTGCAAGAGTTTTAGAGCAAAGCCCATAGATGAGCGCAAGTCATTTTTAAAAGAGAACAGAATCTGTTTTAAATGCTGTGGCTCTACTCAACATTTAGCAAGGGACTGCAGGGCTCAAATAAAATGCATGGACTGTGGTAGCGACAGGCATTTAGCAGTGCTACATCCAGGTCCACCCCCTGCTCCAGCTGAGAGCTCTGGAGCTGATAAAGATGATGGCGGGGAGACACAGGATAGTGCAAATGCCTCAGTTGTTTCCAAATGCACAGAAGTCTGTGGTGATGAAGATAGCCCACATTCATGCTCAAAAATAAGTCCTGTGTTAGTCTATCCAGAAGGCGAAAAAGAACAGGCTAGAAAGATGTATGCAGTGCTTGATGAACAAAGTAACAAGTCACTAGCTAAGTCGCAGTTTTTTGAGCTCTTTAATATTAAGACACGCTCAGAGACTTACAAGCTCAGAACATGCTCAGGACTGTCAGATAATGTCGGCAGAACAGCAGTAAACTTCATGATTGAGTCAATGGATGGTAAAGTAAAGCTCCCACTCCCAAACCTGATTGAATGTGACATGATTCCAGACGACAGGAGAGAGATTCCCTCTCCACAAGTGGCCATGTTCTCACACTTACAGAAGATAGCTGAAAAAGTACCTCCTGTAGAAGAACAAGTACCTATTCTGCTGCTTTTGGGAAGAGACATTATACAGGTACACAAAGTCAGAGAGAGAATCAATGGGCCACACAATACACCTTATGCACAGCGTTTGGATTTAGGCTGGGTTATAGTTGGAGAAGCCTGCATGGGGAAGACGCATAAGCCCCCTAGTGTGAGTGTTCTCAAAACACATATTCTCCAGAATGGCCGTGCTTCTTACCTCTGCCCATGTCCTAACACGTTTCAAATCAAAGACCAGTTAAACACCACACCTAACCCCAAAAAGGACAGGGGAAACACAAACACCAATCAACTGGGAGAAACTGTTTTTGACAGGACAAAAGATGATGACAAACCAGCACTGTCAGTAGAGGACAAAGACTTCATTGACATCATGGAGAAGGAGGTGTATCAAAATGAATGTAACAGCTGGGTGGCGCCTTTGCCATTCCGCTCTTCAAGACCAGAGCTTCCGAGTAACAGAGAGCAAGCATTCAAGCGCCTCCAATCTCTCAGAAAGACATTAGACCGGAACCCTGAAATGAAAAGACAATATATCGAATTCATTCAAAACATGCTGGACAATGACCATGCAGAAGTCACTCCACCTTTGGACTCAAACAAAGAACACTGGTACTTGCCATCCTTCGGTGTGTACCACCCACAAAAACCTAATCAGCTGAGAGTAGTCTTTGACTCAAGTGCAGAATTTGAAGGACAGTCCCTTAACAAAGTCTTATTAAGTGGACCCGACCTAAATAACACACTGCTGGGTGTCCTTATGCGTTTTAGGAAAGAGCCTGTAGCATTTTCAGCTGATGTGCAACAAATGTTTTATTGTTTTGAAGTGAGAGAGGATCATAGGGATTATCTGAGATTCCTTTGGTATAAAGATAATGATCCTGACCAAGGTATTTGTGACTATAGAATGAGGGTTCATGTTTTTGGGAATAGCCCTTCCCCAGCTGTGGCTATTTATTGTATGAGGCGTGCTGCAGTCGAGGGAGAAGAAAAGCACGGACATGATGCAAAGCAGTTTGTAATGAGACATTTTTACGTTGATGATGGTCTCGCATCCACAGCAACAGTGGAAGAAGCTGTTGAGACACTCACAAGCGCTCAAAAGATGCTGGCACAGTCAAACTTAAGGCTACATAAAATAGCCTCTAATGACCACAAAGTAGTGGAAGCGTTTCCTGCTGCCGAGAGAGCCAAGGATCTAAAAGACTTGGATTTAGAGTTGGACGACATACCCCTGCAAAGGAGCTTGGGGGTACTGTGGAATCTTAAAAAGGACTGTTTTACCTTTCACGTCACCACTGAACAAAAGCCGTTCACCAGGAGAGGTGTCTTGGCCACTGTTAACAGTCTGTATGACCCGCTGGGTTTCGTGTCACCCATCACAATGCAGGGAAAAGCTCTTCTCCGTGAATTGACCTCAGAGCAAAAGGACTGGGATGAATCACTTCCTGCAGAAAAAGAAGATGAATGGAGCAGATGGAGAAGCTCACTGAAGGATCTTGAGCGGCTTCAGATACCGAGGTGCTACCTCTCGTTCTCCCAGGCCATTGCTGTGAAAAAAGAACTGTGCATATTTTCAGATGCCTCCACCATGGCCACACGCTTTAGTGGCCATGGTGGAGCTCTCAGATATGCCACTGCTCCTAGCAGTGGCATATCTGAGAGCTATTGATGGTGAAGGTCAGTGGCACACAGGTTTCATCATGGGCAAGTCCAAAGTAGCCCCAAGACCCGCCCACACTGTTCCTAGATTGGAGTTATGTGCAGCAGTGTTAGCTGTAGAGATGTACGAACTCATTAGAGATGAGATTGACATTGAAGCAGACACTGTCAGATTTTTCACAGACAGTAAAATTGTTCTTGGTTACATACACAACAACACAAAGAGGTTCTACACTTACGTGGCTAACCGAGTGATTAGAATCAGAAAGACTACACATCCAGCACAGTGGTTTTACATAGCCACTAGTGACAATCCAGCAGACACAGCCACTAGACCAATTGCAGCTTCTGCATTGGCTTCTACAAACTGGTTTAGTGGTCCTTCCTTTTTGACACAACACGACATAGAGAAGTCTCACTGTGATAGTTTCACACTGATCGATCCTGACACAGATGCAGAGATCAGACCTGATATAACAAGTTTTGTTACCAAAGCCTCAGTAACACAGCTAGAGCCATGCCGTTTTGAAAGATTCTCTCATTGGATGAGATTGTGTCGCACTATTGCATCACTAAAGCGTGTGGCAGTATCATTCAAGAAAACAAACACAGAAGGTAAAGGCTGGAAGTGTTTCAGTGAAACTAACACCACAGATGAAGTGTCTAAAGCAGCAAAGTTCATCATTCACACAGTACAAAGTGAAACGTTCAAAGAAGAGTACAGATGCATAAAAGAAAATCTGCCACTTCCAAAACAAACCTGTCTTCAAAGGTTAAATCCAGTTATTGATGAAGATGGGCTCCTCAGACTAGGAGGTCGATTGGCACCTGCTAACCTAACAAAAGATGAGAAACACCCACTCATTATCCCAAATGCTCATCATATAGCCATCCTTCTTATTAGATACTATCATGAGAAGGTAGCGCATCAGGGGCGTCACCTAACAGAAGGAACGCTCAGAGGTGCTGGATTTTGGATTATTGGCAGTAAACGGCTCGTCTCTTCTGTTATTTACAAGTGTGTTCTCTGTCGAAAGCTTCGAGGACGACTTCAGACCCAAAAGATGGCAGATTTACCTGTGGACAGGCTGACACCAACGCCACCGT